>NC_143059.1:6137500-6785000 GCF_052426305.1 Pelodiscus sinensis | reverse complement strand
CTACAACCCTCCACTCAACTTTCTTTAGATGGGGGCCAAATCCAGATGGAAAGGAAAGGAAGGGAAAAGAATAGAAAGACGATATCAACTTAAGTCCAGAAATATATAAATGGATCTAGGCAGCTGTGGTGAGGAGAAGTGAGAGGAGTATTTGGAATAAATTCCAAGTCTGAGGAGCTAAACATGAATACTTAACCCTCTCCAAAGACAAGGTTGAGTTTCCACATCATTCTTGCAGCATATTAAAAAATCCTGAAAACAGTAGAGTTAAAAAAAGCTTCCCCCACCGCCCTGTTTTCACTGAGGTAGGCACCACTGTTACTGCTGTATTCCTTAAAAAAAGGACACCAATATCATTTACCTTAGGTAGATACTGTTATACCGACATCCGTATCAGCGCACTGATGCCCAAAGCTATAAAAATCAACAGGGATGGTGTAGAGCTCTAAGCCTCTGGTTAGAAATATCTAGACTTCCTATCACGATGGAGTTCAAATCTAGCAGGGTTGATTCGGCCCATCATTCTATGCCAGATTTCATATATCTGCTCTGCATAAATGTTGTAGGCTCCACGGCACTTTTGTTGAGTGCAGGCGTTTGACTTGTTTCCTTGCACATTTTTCCTCTCCCATGCCCACTTTTGTGCACAATGGACTGGTGCTGTAGTTATACTGGGCCGATTTTCCTGTCACATCAGCATAAATGAGTAGTATTGTTTATGGAAGTGAACAACATTCAACAGTTTGGGGAATGCTTAGGGATTCTTCTAATTAACAAGCATGACACAAATAATATAAAATAAATATAATGACCACATCATGACTACGGATACCGTACCATAACTTACTATACATGCAGATAGAGTATGTATAGACCACTGGACCAAAGCCAGATTCTGGACACATTCTCAGTAGTATAACACCATTGGCTTGAATTAACTCTTGGTTCAGATGGTGAGATCTGAATCACACTCACTGTATCCAGTTGCAAGAACTGCAAAACTTACCACCACTAATGAATAACTCATTCTTGTATGGTTTTCATAGACCCAAAAGTTTGTTCTTTAAAAGTGTGGGAGCCCCTTCCTCTTTGGCATTCTCTGTTCAGTTCACTGCCAATACCATCAGCTGAAGTTGTGTTTTATTTTTAAAATCTTATTATTTTTTGCTTAGACCAGCATAGAAAATACTATAATTATGTATATAAGAAAGAGGAGCAGGGGAGGGTAGCAAAAGATGCTAAAGTTTTGTCTTCATTCTGGCTCTGATGAAATATATGCATATGTATATATATTCCTAAGAAAAAGTGCCTGAAGAACTGGCTGCTGAATTTTTCTGTCATGTGTCACAATGTTTAAAGTTTAGAACTGCAGTGAATTCTGTTGAAAAAGCCTTTCCAAGTTCACAAGAGAACTCTCATTTGCCTGCTAGGCATGCTTTTCAGGGGGAGCTGAAACTGCATCCACTGAACTGTTAGAAAACAAACCCTAATTCAACATGGCTGCTAAAGACATAAGGTAGCATTCAGAATTAAATCACTTTCCTGTGATCTCTATTAGGGTGCATCTACACAGCAAGCCTTTATTCCAAAATAATGTCGAGCTGGAGGACTTCTTACTCTGACTCATGGTAGCCCTCATTTCATGAGGAGTAAGTGAAGTTGAAGGAAGAGTGTTCTTCCTTTGACTTCCTGCTGTGTAGACAGCGTCTAAGGCCGAGTTAAGTGATTTTGATTTAAGCTACACAACTGACATAGCTGAATTGCGTAGCTTAATTCGATGTTAGCCCTGCTGTGTAGACATGCCCTTAGAGAGGAAAGGGTTTGGAGGTTGAGAAAAGAAGAGTGTTAAGGTTTAAATATCAGACATGAAAGAAGAGCCTGATTTTGAACTTGTACATGTTTACACTGGAGTAATATAAATGACTATACAGGCAGTCCCCGGGTTACGTACAAGATAGGGACTGTAGGTTTGTTCTTAAGTTGAATTTGTATGTAAGTCGGAACTGGTACATATTGTAGGGGAAACTCTAGCCAAACATTTCTCCAGAGCTCAGTTTTATTCTCCCACACCTCACTTCCCTCAGTCCTTTATTCTCAAGCTGAGGTGTCTGCTGAGAAAAGCCGCTCCACGTCTCCCTGGTCTGCTGGGGGGGGGGAGCTAGCTTCGCGTCTCCCTGGTCTGCTGGGAGGAAGCAGCTAGTGCGGTGTTGCTTCACCCCGTTTGTAAGTAGGGATCCGATGTAAGTCGGATCCATGTAACCCGGGGACTGCCTGTAATGGAGTTCTGAATTATACCAGTGATCATGATCATAATCAGACCTAAAAAGAGAAGGGATGGGTCAGAGCAATCCAAAAGCTGAAATGGTACTTTTAAAAGTCCTGCTCAGACATATATGACTTGATTTCCCAGTGTATAACTTCAGTTTTACCACAATGGAGCTTCACTGAAATCAGTCAAGCAACACCAGCATAAAACTAGTGTAACACAGTGGCCGTAGACATTTATGTACATAGACCGCACATTTGTAAATATGTGACTGCAGAAACACAAATATTTCAGCTACCATAAGTGATAACAAGACTTCCTATTTTTACCTCTTACTTTTAAAAAACATTCAGGTTATTTATTTACTTATTTGTCATCTACAAAACCAGAGCCTATTTGTTTCATCAGTACGGTGCAAGCCAAGAAAAAAAGACCCAGCTGAGAGCCAAGAAAGAATGATATGTTTAGTTAGAAGAAAAAAATCCCCTTTCATTTGTTTTTATTGACTAGTTTAGTCTTTTTGCCAGTCTGTCTTTTGTTTATAGTTGTAAGTGTGCCTGATTGCTTGTATAAGACTAATGTGTAGATACGTGTGTACAAGAATACATGTGACTGATAGATACAATTTGGAGGATTGTTGCTCAGTATTGGTGAGACTAAGAGGAATTCCTGTTGATTCAATTCACTAATAGTTGATGTAATTTCTTAATAATGTTGTCCTCTCATCCAAGGATCTCAAAGTACTTAAAAGATATGAATTGATTAAGATTCACCAAACCTCTGTAAGTTAGGATAATGTGATCCCCGCTTTACCAAACTCTAAAGAGAGGCACAGCAAAATTAAAAACGACCATAGTCAAACACTGGGTGCTTAAATCAGGACAGTGTTATTTAGATGCCTGAATCTGGATTTAGGTACCTAAAACAAATCTGGCCTGATTTTTCAGAACGCTGAGAATCTTAACTCCCGCCAGTGTCAATGGGCGTTACACCCAGGGTAATTCTAGGGAAAAATTCACCCAGATAAATTGGACCAACAAAAGTTTTGAACACTAATGACCCCTGGTAGAGCTGTAAGTGCGACAGGAGCTATGGAGAAGACAGCTCTTGGATCCCCTTATGTCTCTGGAGAGTTCTGCTGGGCTTACGTGTGTTGTCATAGACAGTTAGTTTTAGGGGAGGGATTGTAGGTTTTGAAACTGCCAGATGCCAGCAACTAAGACATTACAAAAGTGTTGCAGGCAACTATTCTTGATTTATAGGGTTGGGTGACTAATTCAACCTGTGCCTAGCCAAAGTGGGGATATGTATCTTAGGTTCCACATGCCTTATTCACTTAAAGCTTGGTTACTTGGTTAAGCAGACCCAGCAAATTTCATCTGATGCTTGCATTTATTGTTTGCACTGGGCCACACATCTCAGGATACTGAAACACAGATATTTAAAAACACTATATTACTTGTACTGTTAAGATGTTACAGCATGGAACAATTTTCAAGGAAATACTGATCAATATTTAAGGAAAAAAATTCTCAAAAACCTAAGTATGATTTCTGCAAAAATGGAGTGTAATTTAATTTTGAAAAGGAAAAGAATTATATTTTCCCTCATATTTACACTCCCATTTATGTATAGCTTTCTTGTCCCTGAGATACATGCATACCTCCAGCATGCAATGTGCAGGTTTCCTCAGCTACACCTCAGAATCTGAGTGGAGAATACAGAAATTACATCTTTTAAATGGGTGCCATGTTAGATGACAGTTTTGTTTATATGTCATGATAATCTAAGAAACACAGGTCATCAGGAGAGGCAGAAATGGGCCCAAGGCACTTCTGTTTTATTTGAGCATCACTGAGACTGAATAGAGAAGGAGGAGTGTGCACTAGGTCACTAGAGAGAACTTTAGAAGGAGCTTTTTTTACTGGTAGATTTTACATTTAGTTTTATAAATACAATCAGTCCATCAGAGATAAACAGACTTCTGCAGCACATGACTAATAACAATCCAATATACGTATATGTTCCTCACCTTTTTTATTTATTGGATTTTATTCTCTTGGAGAAAGGTCCGGAAGAGGAGAGAGAAACTTGAGTGATCCTATATTAGTGTCTTTAAATACCTAATTTCTATGCAGAGATTTTGATTTCTCCTAGTTTTGTTTAGAAATTAGATCTAGAGCTTTTAATTATTATTTCTGTTGCTTTCATTCTGTGTTTGTAAATTCTCTGTTGTCTTTAATTAAGATCCCTCTAGACTGATTATTATTATTATTATTTTACAGAATGGGAGTTTGCTTATTAAGTAGATTCTTCTAGGCTTCCACAGCTTTTATAAATCTATTAGAAGATGCAAGTGCAGTGTGGGCTGAGATTTGTACTAATCTCAAAGGGCCAAATTCTGCTGTCGGATACACCCAATACAGATCAGAAGCAGCTCTATTATCTTCAGTGAAAATACTCTATAGATTTACATTAGGGTAACTAAAAGCAGAATCTGATGCAAGACGATAGAGGTTTTTTCACCATAAATTAGTTTATTGTTCCTTTGATAATTAAATATACAGAACTATGATCCTTTTAGAATCACCTAATTAGTATCAACATGGTTTTACTTAATTACGGCTATAAATGGAATGTATAGGATTTCCTCAGTTCAAAATAATTACTTGTTCATTTCAATGTAAATTATGCAACACTAATATTTAGTTTATATATATTTCCTACACAGTGAACACTCATTAGGGTGCAGTTATTATAACAGTAGTTTTGACAGTTTCTAGCAAGAGCACTTGAATCGTATGTTTGCATAGCAAGCCTTTTAAAGCATGGCTGTAGGCTATAGCACTCATAAAGGTAACACAACAGGATTTATAGTGCACACTTCACTGTCATTTACAGTAAAACCTGAAGCTATAAAAACAGGCTGCTTGACAAAACCACAATAATCAGGCTAGAAGGCATAAATTAAAAGTCTCCATCCTCCACATTTACAGAACCTTGTCAAGTTTGTACCACAGCCTGTCATTTTTAATCACTCCGCCTTCAAGGTTTTACTACCATACTGTTACTGCATCCTACAGTTTTATACTTCAAAAATATCTTTTTAAACCGTTGATAATGTATTTTAAACAATACCATCACCCAAAAATCACAACTTTAGCTAGTATAGTAAAGAAAGCTCAAAATATGACCATTCTAGCAAAAACGTTAAAAATACTTTGTACAATTATTTTTGGACTACTGATCCTGTTCTGTTGCAGCTACCAGATATTCTGAATGAAAAAGGAAAAAAAGATAGGCAGCAAAGTCTGCGGTTTAAAGCAGATTATTATTTAATTCAGAGCTACAGGACCAAGTTCTCTGTTTTCTTACCTGCACAGGGAAATAAACCACATCAGTTAGATTTTGAGGTGAGAAAATGAGGGTGGAAAAAGACTTCTTGCTTTTTAATCCATCCATCATAGAGAATGCATTTAATGATTACTTATGCATAGTTTCTAATTTTCCAAAACAACTGAGAGGAACACTGAATCTTGGAATTTAAATATATCATACACCCAATATCCTTTCAGATATGGAAATCAAATTAAAAATTGACAATTTTACATTTGCACAGTTTTCATCCATCCCGGTAGTTTTTCATTTGATTCACTTTTCTTTTTCTAACATATTTCTTTTCACCTTTCTCTACCACCAGTTGACTCCTACAGATTGCAGAGACAACTGCTGTGGAGCTCTGCGTTCATCTGTAGGTTTCCTTGCGGCTGAATATACCCTACATTTTTAGCCTGTATGTTGGATCTTTATGCCAAAAGAAACTTTGAAGATTTTTTTTCCTTTTTCCTTATAAAAAGCAAATGCAAGCATGGTCAGATCTAGGAGCCTGCTACTCACAATGAGCAGTAAATTTAGAGCTAGTACAAGATCACACGGAACGATCAATGCTTCTTGAAAATGGAATAAGTGTAGAACATTTTCCTGCTGAGTGAACTTGTCAGACCTGATCTTTAACCTTGTATTACTTTACTCCTCCATTCACTCACTTCCTCCTTTTTTTTTTTTTTTTTCAATTGAGTATTTGTTTAGCTTGCAGTGGGATGCAGGACAGAACTATAAGAGGTGTACTTCCATCCACCTCTACACTCTGGACATGTCACTTTATACCTGGCTAACCACCAGGGAATTCACCAATGGCTGTGTTTCTAACAAAACAGGGCTGTCACCTGTCACTGTCATGACACATCCAGGAGTATGGTCCCCTATCTCGGGCAACTGCCTTGCAATCTGGGTTGAAGAAGCCAAATTCTCTCTCGCTTCATTGGATTTTATAATCTCAACTAGATTGTGATTACTATACTAGTTTCCTCCAAATCATTTGGAGCCACAGCCTCACTTACTTTCATTTTCTATCTCCATGCATTCCCTGCCCTAAAAACGTTCCCCACAACCTATAGTTTGCTAGTACAAATGTTTGACACTTTGCTTCATGTTTCCAAATATCTATTTTGGGTTCACACACAGGGACTCCTTAATGGCTTTCCCACCTTTATTAAATCCCTAAATAAAACTCCTTGTTGTATTTTTGAAGTTTCTAAGAAGCCTACACTAATAGGACATCCAGGAAGCAATCTTCATGCACCAGCTAGAAAACTATTAATGTAAAAGTCACACAAATATTTCCATCCCACAAGAAAAGCAAAGCTAAAAGAGAAGTGCACTATTAGTGCAACTGATGTGCTGAAGTGTTCATAGATGGAAGTTCATATTTGTGTAGTGATTAACTGCGAGCAATAGGTATTGTAAAATAGCCTACTATAATTAAATAATTATTGATGAACATGCTGTTGATAAACAATGCAAGCATTAGGATATGAAATTTCTTACAATTAAATGACTAAGAAAGCTGTTTATCGCCTTCCGCTATGCCCTCCGTTAATAAGATCGACATTGCAGATGTTCATGTATGCTGCATTGATGTTTAATGATGCATGATGCTCTAGGTGGTTCCCATAACCTTGCTTTGTCTACTATGAGCTGCCTTGATTGATATGATAATAGAGAAAAGAGGTCTGAAACAAGCTGGGCTGTACTGGCACAATTTGCATAACCTTTAAATTTGCCATTATTTGATAGCCAACTGCTTCTGAAAATTCTTGTTCAGTTGTCACTGACAACAATACATTGTACAAACACTATTCTGAAACTTGTGAGGCCAGGAGGGGATGTGTGAAGGAGGAGGAGATACTGCTTGTGGCACTTGTTTTATTCCATCAGAAAAGGTACTCATTATCAAATTTCTAAAGCCAACAATTTGGAATGGAGTTCTGCAGTTTCATCCTGCGATCAATTGCCATTAGCCACAATGCATTGCCAAGCATCAATTCAGGTTCACAGTGCAATACCACAGTGTCAGATTTTAAGTGCTACAAATATTTGGCTTCACAGAACTTCTTTTTGTCGCGCCCCTTGCCCATCTAGTTAATGGGCTGTTAACAAAACTAAAAACATCAAGTCAAGTAAATTCAACAGGAACATGTCTGAACTTTACATCTAGTCAAGACAACTGGATGTATTTTTAAAACAAACATTATTATTATTGTAGTTATATCACCTTGCATGTACGACCATACAACTTACTGTATACCAACAATTGCTTGCAGTGTTGTTATAGCCCTGTTGGTCCCTAGTATGCAAGAGACAAGGTGGGTAGGTAATTGTTTTTATTGGAACCAACTTCTATTGGGGAAAGAATTCAGAAACAATATGGTCAACTGCTTATGCTAAACAATCTGTTTCACCTTCTATTTTGCTGTAACACTGTGAATATCTTTCCAAGAACTGAAGAAAAGCTCTGTGGACGTGAAAACTTGTCTCACAAACAGAAGTTGCTCCACTAAAAAGATATTACCCAGATCTACCTTTTCTCTTGTCCTTCCTATTTAATAGAGCTGCTCTCTGTGTGCATTTCAAGTCAGACCAGCTTACTTTACTGACACAAACAAGGCTTCATTTTACTCATTTTATCAATGTAGAATGCATATAGATAGGAGAGAGTGAGCAAGAGTCTACTTAGTTTCACAAAGGATCAACCAAATGGTAATTACATATCAACTGCAGATACTTCTCCTTGTGGTAGTCATGTGTACACCTAAATTACACAGATCAGACCGCCCTTGTCTGGCACCCTGAGGATCTGAGTGGTCCCAAACAACAGAGTTTACTGGACAAGGGGAGGTCAAGGCTCCCTACCCAGGTGTAGGACTCTGCTCCTGGATGGGGCTGCACTTCCTGACGCCTGCTGCTGCCTCCAGCCCCGACTGGGGCTGCATCCCCCACCATGCTAGCTCTGGACTGGGGTCAGCCCTGCTGCCTCCAACTGTGGGCTTGGGATGCACCCCCCACCGCCACAACGCAGGCTGCGCTCCTGGCTGCCAGACCCTGCTGCCTCTCGCCCCAAATGGGGCTACGCTCCTTGCCTCCTGCTCTGGCCAGGGCTGCACTCCCCCTACCATGTCAGTCCCACTGGGGATGCGCTCCCCACCGCCAGCCTAGCTGGCTGGGCAGCTGGACCACAGATGTTGCTGGACCAGAGAGCACCGGATTTTAGAGGTTCAACCTTTATTTTAATACCTCATCAGTATCAAGGTTATTGATGATGCTGTGTGAACAAAGGTCTGTATGATTTTCAGATACTGGTGTTAAAGTCATGCCCACCCTTTTATTTGAAAACAGGAACATTTACTTTGGAAACTAGTCACAGAACCTCACCAGTCCACCTTTAGGCAATTTTCACTTTTCACCTTTGACTATATTTGTGCCAGCTCCAGGTAAGCTGATGCCCTATACAGAGAATTACCTCCATTCTCCTGTCTCCAAAATCAGTCAAGCAGATCCCCTCCAACTATTTCCCTTCTCTAGTTCCTCCATCTTTTTTCATCCATCTGTCTTGTTTTTCCTAGAACTACACCTCTACTAGCAGTCTGGACAGCTTTCTCCCACAACCTGCACAAACTGAGAATGGGCCCCACAGCACAGAAACATCTGTTCAGATGGCTACTTCCTGCTGTGGGTTTCCCCAGTGTCACAGATATGGCCCCTACACACACATACTTATTTTGTGCAATACTTTTATGGTGACTATTTATACTTGTGAAGATTAGAAGACTGACCATGTAAGTTTTGTCATCTATATCAAAAGCACAACAGAGATAGCTATAATTTAAACTTTGCTACAGTGCTCACTCAGCTATAATCACAAGATGGGAACTAACATCTCTAAATTAAAGATGATGGACTACTGGAGTCTGTACAGCAGTTTCTAGCATAGACTGCTGTTCAAATACTTTTGTGATGATTTGTTATGAAGTGATCTGCTATCAAAATAAGGCTAAGACTTTCAAAATTCTGGAAAAAAGACTTTGCTACATAAAATGTGCTACTAAAGTGCCAATGGTGTAAATGTCCAGTTCTCTCTGCCCCACATTTGTAAGAGACTTCAAAGAGTATAAGATAAGGTAAAATGCATCACCGACCCTTTCAATATATGTAAAGTTCTCTACTGATAAATTTGCAGGTGACTGAGAATTGAACCAGACAACACACACAAGGTATAATACAGAAAATGAGTGCAGCACTAGCCATAATTAAGTACTTGACAATGTTTTGTTGTTTATGGTGGTAGAGAATTTAAAATTCCCACTAAAGTTAATGGAATTTCCATTTACTTCAATGAAGCCTTCAAATAATTTTATGTGTTCCAATCTATTCGGTAACTTCAGTAGCATGCTTCTAGATTCCACCCCATAATACCTACAGGCAGCCTTGGAAAAATGAGCGAAAGGTGTCAGTCAGCTTATTCCAAAAACATCTTATAAAAGGCACTGTGCAATGTTACAAAGTGTCATTGTGGAAAGTTTAATATCCTTGCTTACTTGAAGAGTGGTCAAGGCTGCAGCAGTTATTTGTGATGTTTTTAGCAATACTGGAGTACCAGATCCATAAAATTTGTAAATTCTAATTTACCACCCTCCCAAAAGATTTTTAACTTGGAGTTCAAGGAAGCCTGGCTTTCTGATATGTTTCAACTCATGTCTTCTAACATGTCTAAAGCAGACAACGGATTTAATCATTGATACTAGAGATGTAAGTTCAAACTGGCGGTGATCTTCAGCAGTGTGACATTATCAGAAAGCCATTAAGGGTCTGAAACTGAAACACAAGCTCATTAATAAAAGCAAAAACCATACAAAGGTAAAAAAAGGAAGTTTTATTAAAAGCATTGATCCTGACCTAGGGCACCACAGACATTGATCTTTCTGCATCTCCATAAGAAAAAAAATGTTAAAGCCAACTTATTATGATGATCTATTATGAAACCTGCTGAAGTAGTTGGCTCTTTAATCCCATACAATGGGGAAAAAAAATCACACATAACTGGGGTAACACAAAAATAGATTTCTAAAAACTGTAGTAGAATTTAGGTAATAAGCATGACATCAGATTAATATAATAAAATAATCACCATATTAATTTATGTGACAATGGATACTAGCCCAGAGGTTTTCATTTGCTACTTGAGCTATGATTTGAACTCCAAGGTTGGGAGGTGATGAACTAGTGCACTATAACCCTCTTAATCACCTGCCCTGTGTAACACCTTATTAAGCAGCAAGGGCTATTTAAGGAGAAGTAGCCTGTATCAAATGTTGAATGTTATAGCAGAATAAAATATGCACATGAATTCATTAAAGCGCTGAACATTAATTGTAAAGTACATATTTAATTACAAGCTTACAAAAGAATTATTGTACGTGGAATATGTAGCAATTACATATTTTTTTCTGAATAAAGATTTTATGCCGGCACACAGGAAAGCTCTATTTTAGGTTCAAGTTTGTACCTGTCCTAAGACAAAGACATAGTGAAGAACCATGCAGCTGAACTCCACTGGGCAGTACCCTTCTGGTTCCTGTTGACTGTCTCTCCCCATTAAACAGTCTTTTCAAATACACTTTGTAATTACTGTCTTTACAGCAGAGCTAGAAACATTTCAGAATTATCTCTATGGATCTTTCAACCACATGAGCTGTGGGTTCTCAACGTGCTATCCCATCAACTGAATTCAAGTTGGTTCATTCGGAGGCTGTCAAAGGGAGTTGGTGGCCGGTGGTTGGCACTTGTATCAGCAGTAATGTTATTGATCTACAATGCAGTTTGAAAATTGACACCCATCAAAGATCTATTCCATCCAGCATAGCGTTCAGTTGTAGGCAGAGCTGGCAGTGGCATTTGTAGCTACTTTAGCAAGTCTTTCTATTGTAAGAGCTTGGTTTCAGTTGCTCGTAACTTTGCCAAGGTTCAGTTGCTCGTAACTTTACGCGTTCAGGCTGAAATTTTTCATACCAGGAAAAATAGCTCAGCCATTTCCAAGAACAAGGTTAAGGAACAGTATGCTGTTTTGCCAATTTTTTAAAAAATATGACAAACTTTTCACTGAGAAGCTTTTGTATCCCCATACTTTGGAGCAGGGAATTAATATTTGGCAAGGGATTTTGCCCGAGAGTGAGACAGATGCTTTTTTGCTATTTCTATGAAAATCCATCCCAATTTGGGAAAGTTATAAGCTTCAGAAATCCATTTCACTATTACTGACCTCAAGAGCTCAAACATGAGTTAAGCCTTAGAAAATCATGACATTCATAAGTTCTTTAAAAAAATGCAGTTTTATAATTGTCTTCTGGTTTCTGATATGTTGGAGTATCCTTGAATCCTGTTTTCAAGCCTTTCTCTGCAACCACATAGGCTGGGACATTACTTTTTTCTTCCAATGAAAGCTGAGATTCCCATGTAATCACATACCTCTAAGCTGTTGGGCTGTACAAACACTAAGACCACATCTATACTTGCGGGAAGATTGACACTGTGGGAGTCAATCTTCTGGCATTTGATTTAGTGGGTCTAACAAAGACCTACTAAATTGAACAATGAGGGCACCCCTGTCAACCATGGTACTCCTCACTGTCATGAGAAGTAATGGGAGAATTTCTCCCGTCACCATCCTGCTGTGGGAACGGTGATAAAATTCAGCTTAAGGCATGTCGACTGCAGCTGTTATTTCGTGCCTTATGCTGACCTTCCCCTGTATATAGACCTGGCCTTAATATCACAAGACTCATGATAAAATCAAGAGTTGGCAAAACTGCCTTTTGTACATGCTCAGGTATAGGAGTATTAGAGATAATACTATAAAATGGTTGTGAAACCCTCTGGCCAAGAACATGTCTTGTCCATCTACAATGGCAGAACTCCATAGAGGATAACAGTTATTCTGTAACTCTACAGGGTCCACCAGCAATTGCTTAGTATGAAATTCAGTGTGATTCCACTTCATGATATTTCTGTGTTTTTTTTCCAGTTTGCATAAATACTTAGAAAATTACTACTAGTGATAATGCGTGAAAAGGAAAAATTCCCCAGTTTTATTTTCAGTTGTTAAACCGGGAGGGCTGACAGAAAAAAAATACCATTACTTTAACCAGTTAGTAATTCCAAATTTGTTATGGAATTACCCAGAGATAACTAACATGGGAGGTTCCACAGAGCCTCTCTCAGACCAAAAGTATTCTATTCTATGTAGGCACTTATATTGCATTCCTCACCATAGTATCTGAGCACCTTCTTCCAGCAGTGCATTAAGTAACATGATTAACATCTGTTATGTCATTTGTTCTCTCTTCCTCTCTGCAAGCAGAGAGCTATACTTTGCTGAAGAAGAAACTGAAGCACAGAGAGGTTAAAGTGGGGCTAATAATATCTTTCCACCTCACAAGCTGGTTTTGATGCCAGATTCATGGCTGTAAACCTCTGAATACAGGCAGTCCCCGGGTTACATAGATCCGACTTACATCGGATCCCTACTTACAAATGGGGTGAGGCAACCCCGCACTAGCTGCTTCCCTCCAGCAGACCAGGGAGATGCGAAGCTAGCGCCCCGCCCAACAGACCAAGGAGACGCGGAGCGGCTTTTCTCAGCAGACACCTCAGCTTGAGAATAAAGGACTGAGGGAAGTGAGGTGTGGGAGAATAAAACTGAGCTCTGGAGAAATGTTTGGCTAGAGTTTCCCCTACAATATGTACCAGTTCCGACTTACATACAAATTCAACTTAAGAACAAACCTACAGTCCCTATCTTGTACGTAACCCGGGAACTGCCTGTACTTTGGAAGTTGCTAGGAAAAGTTAAAAAATTACTAAGTATTATGTATTCTTCTAAACATAATTACTAGTCCAAGAAGACACGAGTGTCCAGAAATTTAAGTTTTAATAACTTATGAGTTTGCACTTTCAATAAAATTCTCAAGCAACCTCTCTCTCTGCATCCAGATGAATGCCAATGACACATATTGCCAGCCTTGTCATTCATGAATACATAATTGCTGACTTTCATCATTAACTTGCACTTGTTGTTTTCCTAAACAATAGTATACTGAAAAGGCAAAGTAATTCAAATTAAATTAGAACTGGACCTCTGGAGCACAGATGGTGTTTTATGTCTCTTTATTGAGTATTCATTGCATGTTCAAAGTTTTCTGTTTTTCAGATCAGAACAACAGTTAACTAGGTATTTACTTTGCTTTGCTATACACAAAGTATTGGAAGCCTGCCACTGTATTTGTGAATTGACCAAAACAAACAAACAAACAAAAAACCAAAACAAACAAAAAACACACCTCTGGAAAACAGGTATACTTTATATAATCTTAAATATAACACTTTGAGCATCCAACATTTCCTACAACCAACAAATCTACAAATTGCATGCGACCCCAATATAGCAAGACTGAATAGTAGACTGGCTAATTGGCGATTTCCTGCTTTCCTGAAGGCAGATTATAAAACCACTATAACTGAAGAGAAAACTTTGGTTTGCTTTTGAGTTGAGAACAACAAATCCACAGTAATCTATGAAAGATGGACTAAAAACAGACCCAGCACAAAATACCAGTAATGTCAACTATGATAAATGCCTCTGTACTTTACAGATAAGCTTACAAGCAACATGCTGGGCAATGTTTATAGTATTACCTGTCAAAGGAAACCTATTGGCCTCTATAAGAGCTCATTGCATACCTGAACACCAACAACTGCTCTTGATTCCCAATCAAAGTTTATTGTATCATACCACTGAAATTAAGTAACAGCTGTTCCTTCAAATCTCTATCTTGGAAAATTTTGAGAAGGGTGTGTCTAGACAACAGGGTTTTTTCGAAAAAAATTGGCCTTTTTTTGAAAAAAAACTTCCCCTGCGTCTAGACTGCTGCCACCTTCTTTCAAAAGTAAATCAAAAGAACGCAGCAGTTTTTTAAACCACGGAAAACCTCATTTTATGAGAAAGAATGCCTTTTTTTGAACATGCTCTTTTGAAAACAAGGCATTATATAATGCAAACTGTGCTTTTTCAAAAGAGAGCATCCAGACTGCCTGGGTGCTCTCTTTCGAAAAAGCAGCTTGCTTTTTCAAAAGTACTGGTTGTAGTCTAGATGCTCTTTTTCGAAAGAGGGTTGCTGTCTAAACGTAGCCCCAGATTCTAAGAAATTAGGTTGAAAGTAAAATAAAACTTTCTGAAAATATTTATGGTTACAACACATCCTTCTAAAATAGAGGGAGTTCCATGATTCGTAAGTTAATACTAACCATATTTGTGTCTTGGCCCTAACCAAATATATATTTAGACGTACAAATTAGAAACACATTCATGCATTTAAACTAAATATTTTAGATTCAGTTCCTCATTTTCTTATCTATATTAACTCAATGGGACTACTGGAATATATAGAATTTACATGGATTGGGGCTTCATGTAAAACCTAATCTTACTGCACCATTAGATATTAGGAAAGAAAGCACGCATATCAAGAAATGCTGAAAGGTTAACTGCCAAAATGTTAACATGGCCACATGGCAGATCTGGCTTTTTATGGTATAGATTAAACAGCAAGTACTAATATGAAGGGAAAGCAGGAATAGAAATTATTACATATGTACAATGTGACAGAGTTAACAGATGGAATCTCCTGACTTTGGAGCACTTGATATCTTAATCTTTATGTTTCATAAATACTAACTTTTCCATTTAATTTCCATTCATTTTAAAGAGGAAAAAGTGCTGCTAAATTGTTTTAAAGATGCTTTAGTGCACGTATGAAAATGTAAATATTTCTTGACATTGCTACTGCATTTGGTAACACATTCTTAACTGATACATGCAGCCCAAGCTGAAATGGCTTTAACTGAAGCATTGTGAGTTTTTAAAAACATATCCAACCTTAACTGTGATGTTCGAATAAAGGAGCCCATAAACAACATGCCCTTAACAGAGGTGGTCTTAAAAACACTGGGAAAAATGAATGGAAAATTCTAATATTCATGCCTCAATATGCCAAATTTCATCATTTATAATTTAAAAAATACTGAAGTGACTTTCTAGAAATTGGGATTGTTTGTCTTTCCTCTCTTAAAACCATAAAACAAGACAAGTTTAAAGTTTGTAGCTTCAGCTGTTTTTTAATTATGCAAATATTTCAGTTGAAAAGTGTGGTTTTTCCACTGCTGAACTGATTGTGCTCAGATTTTCCAAAAGATTTTCCCTTGGACTGAGCCCAGACATAAAATGTATCTGACCAAAAGCAATTTGTTTAGAAGTGTCATGAGCAACCCTGAAAAGGAGGAACATTTTACAGCATTTGATACTGACAAATGTTACCAGACACATATAGCAGTGACATACATCCATACACTTATGTAATTATTGCACATACACAAATCACATCACTTTCCAATGAACAACTCATGATAATGTGATACTTGTTTAAATAGGACACAGGGACAATATATAATGTCAAGATATTGCTAATTTAAAACCCCAAACAGTCCTTTTCTGCCTACTCATTTTCTCATAAACCTCTCCTAGACCCAATCCAGTCCTTTCTTCATAGTTCGCCTTTCTATTTTTCTTGGCTTTCTGCTTTTCCCCATACTGCCCCGTATTATTACACAATCTTTTTCTTAGAAACCACCCCGACCATAAAGTCTCTTCCTTTTGCCTAGCTTTCCATTGCTGACTAACAACTCCTCTGCCTGCTTATGCTCTTGGGATCCACGCTTTCTTGTACTGAAACCGTCCAACATCACTTGTAAGCTTTTTGAGGGATGGACTTTAAATTGTAAGATTCTCAAGGCTGTCTAAAGCGCTGGTAAGTGCATTACACACTTATATGACACTTTATATGTACGAGTACACATGGTAAATAATAATCATTTAAGGGCAGGAAGTGAAATTAATATATCCAATGGAATTGCAGGGGAAAATTCATAGGTTTCTTGAGTTTAAGGGTAGAAGTGACTGTTAGATCATCTAGTCTCACTTCTCTGTGTCACAGGCCATCAATTTTCACTCAGATGCCCCTTTAGTAAGCCTAAAGGCCTTAGTTTGACTAAAGCTTTTCAGTATTCAGGAGACTCAAGTGTGTACCTTCAGGAGAGAATGGGGGAGACTGAGGTACCAGCAACTGGCAGGGAACAGATTCTGGGGAGATAAGCCCAGAAGATCTCAACAGGCGAGCCACATCCTATTATGCGGAAAGAAGATAAACCTCTTTCCCCAAGTTCTCAATCAATCTAATCTGGGGGAAAATTCATCCTGACCCCAAACCTGGCAATCATTGTGAACTTAGAATCATAGAATCCCAGGGCTGCAAGATACCTCAAGAGGTCATCAAGTCCAACCCTTTGCTAAAAGCAGGACCAATCCCAACTCAATCATTCCAGCCTGAGCTTTGTCAAGACAAAAGTTAAAAACCTCTAGAGATGGAGATTCCACTACTTCCCTAGTAACACATTCCAGTGCTTCCCCACCCTACTAGTAAAATAGTTTTTCCTAATATTCAACCTAGACCTCTCCTACTGCAACTTGAGACCATTGTTCCTCATCCTGCCATCTGTCACTACTGAAAACATTTTTCTCCAGCCTCTTTGGAACCCCCCTTCAGGAAGTTGAAGGCTGCTATCAAATCCCCCCTCACTCTTCCCTTCTGAAGACTAAATAAGCTCAAATCCCTCAGACCCTCCTTGTAAATCATGTGCTCCAGCCCCCTCATCATTTTTGTTGCCCCCCGCTGGACTTTCTCCAGTGCATACACATCTTTTCTGTAATGCAGTGCCCAGAATTTGGATACAACACTCCAGATTTGGCTTCATCAGTGCCAAATAAAAGGGAATAATAACTTTTCTAGATCTATTGGCAATGCCCTTCCTAATGCACCCGAATATGCTGTTACCTGATTGCCTTCTATGACAAGGTAACTGGCTGTATGGATATGGGGGAAGGCGGTGGACGTGATAAACCTTGACTTTAGCAAAGCTTTTGATACAGTCTCCCATAGTATTATTGTCAGCAATTTAAGGAGGTATGGATTGGATAAATGGACTGTAAGGTGAATAGAAAGCTGGGTAGATTGTCTGGTTCAACAGGTAGTGATCAACGGCTCAATGTCTGGTTGGCGGATGGTATCAAGCAAAGTGCTCCAAGGGTTGGGTCTAGGGCTGGTTTTGTTCAACATCTTTATTAATGACCTGGATGAGAGGATGGATTGCACCCTCAGCAAGTTCACGGATGGCACTAAGCGAGGGGGAGAGGTAGATACATTGGAGGGTAGGGATAGGGACCACAGTGACCTAAACACATTGGAGGATTGGGCCAAAAGAAATTTGATGAGGTTCAACAAGGACAAGTGCAGAGTCCTGCATTTGGGACGGAAGAATCCCAAGCACTGCTACAGGCTGGGGACCGACTGGCTAAGCAGCAGTTCAGTAAGAAAAGACCTGTGGATTACAGTGGATGAGAAGCTGGATATGAACTTGAGCATGTGAATGAGACAAAGCAGATGGGCATCTTGAAAGAGGATTCTCAGTAGCATCAGTCAGTCCTGTCTAGTGTCTTGTCTCTAGCAACAGCCAATCTCTGATGCTTTGGAGGAAGCCAAAGAAACAAATAGAAATATTACAATGAATACATATAGCCAATTGTGCATCATTAGGAAAAAAACTCCATTTAGGCAAGCATCATCTAATTTCCCCAAGGTGAATCTTTAATGAGCTCAGAGAATCAGGGCCTTTATTCTTACTATTCAAGTAAAAAAAGTGGTACCATGCCCTGCAGCTGATGTATATAGGTCTCATTCCATTGACCTGAATGAAGCAAGGCCATTTTATACTAGCTGTCTCACAATGTACAGATATTTGCAGAAGCAGATCAAAAATATTTTTCAAAAAACCCCCTAATATCCCAGAGTCCACAGCCTCTTGACTGAAACCGAGAAGGAACCTACAAAGACTTTAGGTATTAAAGAAAGTAATTAAGGCCTGAAGAGGCCAAAGAATCAGAAATCTAATACTGGATGCAGCTGAAGAGGAGAGAGGATCTTTCTTCTCCTCTAACCCAAAATGTATGTAGATGTGTTTTCTAAAGAGTCTCCCCCTTCCATGTATTGGCAGAGAAGTAAAATTCCTTCTCAGTCTTACCAAGCAGGTTGCTAGGTGGACAACTCATGACTCTAGGTTTAATTACATTGTGCTACTAAGGGGAAAGTAACTACTTCGGCATGACAGGTGAAGATCCAGTTAGTACTGCTGTGCCTTTTTAGAAGCTTGTGTACCAGATACAGTATATTTTTATGGTTTAGGATGGAATTTTTTTGAAGAACGATAGCCACCATAATTACACATCAAAACGACTTACAAATATGCCATTTTAATTAAATGTCTATTTATAAGCATGATTTCAAAGCTACACCTATTTCTTTTAGTTTAAAAAATAAAATTATTTCTGCAGGAATTCTTTTAAGCCCAAAAAGCAAGAGAAACAGAAAATAAGCAGCATCCATAACAACTATAAGTAAACTAGAAAGTACTCCAGCCAATCAGAAGAGACTCACTGATTATATCTACAGTATACTTTTCTCCCCAGGCTGGGCTGAAATTTGTGAAGAAGCTGGAACTACTCATCATTGTCAAAGAAGCTGCAGTCCCTGCCCAATGTTATTCACAAACTGATCAAGACAGTGGCAGCACTGGTATTGTGAGGGAGCTGAAATGCAATTCCCAAAAACGAGAGTGTCTTGGTGAGTTCTAGGCCACAGCGCTGAAACCTCACAAATGTAGTCAAAATAACTCAATTTTAATGTCACTGGAATCAGTCTGTTGACACTACAAGAAGTCCCAGTCTTCTTCCTCTTTACTGCTTTGCCCAGAGGAAACCCTCATCTAACTGACCCTCCCTGCCTCCTAGGGAAGACTACTGGTAGCCAACCAGAGTAACCGCATGCAACCCTCTCACATCCCCTCAGGAGTAGAGAGGAGTTTTGGGATATAGGAAGAGGGAAGAAAGAACAGCTGATACCATTTTCACAAAAGGGTTGGGGACAATTCTTATTATTTATGGATAGCAGATAGTGATGGTGAACTTTATTTTTCCTAGAGGCCACAATTTGGTATATCCAGAGCCGAGCAGAACTTTCCCTGGAATTGCTCCTGCCAGGCCAGCAGCTGGAGTCCATTTTGACAAAGACGACAAGAACTGTTGAGACTGGTCCTGCTTTGGGCAGGGAGCTGGACTTATGATGTCCTGAGGTTTCTCCCAGCCCTATGATTCTATGAAATGTTAGAAAGTGCTTCCTAGTGCTTCTTAGGATGGAGGTGGTAAAGTTTTCCCATTTTGGAAAAACAAGAATTCAAGTGCACTTTGCATAATCTATCCAGTAACTGTTTCAGGATAGTTAATGGCAGTGAGGGAAGAAGAGATAAAACAGTAGACTCTGTTGCATGGAAGCTGAAGCCCTGAGTTTGAGATAGGGAGCGAGATATTATACTTTTCACGTTTATGTTGCTTTTAGGGATCTCTCTTTGACCTTGTAACCAGGAAGTCACTTTTGTCATGTTAGCTGGTCAAAGTCTGACCAAAGGGTATTTAATTTGCAGTCTACTCTGAAGTACGAGCTCTCCAATAGCTGGCTAACTGCCTCCTTTCCCTTGCAAGTATTCTTTTAACCTCTGACCAAGCTCTCCCTGAGTATCTGGTCTCTTTAGAAAGGCATTAGAATAAACTGCACTACAACTGATCCATGTGAACATGTATTAATTGTCTCCTAGGAGTTCAAGAACAGAATCAGGATTCGTACACCCACAGATATCATTCAGTGCAGCAACCTTCCCAGTGATCTGTTACAAACACTCTACAATACAGGGTCTAAAGCACAAGCCCTAATGAGTTAGAAAATAACTTAGTACTGCCATATGCCATTCTGTGGTGTCACTATATGCTAAATAAGGGACACGTTTCCCTTCTATCCTTCATTAGTAGTTTAAAGCTAGGAGGTAGGAAAAGGCTGATCCATATTCGGGGGGGGGGGGGGGACAATAACAAATTGGTATCTCTTTTGAGAATTGCCCCACAGGCCAAGCATTTTTATGTTCTTAATCATTATTAAATGACTTAACATGACACACAGAGCCTGGAAAATGATTGCATCCTGACATGAGAACGAATTACAAATGAAATGAAAGATCAAGCTGTATTAGAGGACTGCCTCTGGGAAATGAAAATCTTTAATTCTCTTTTATTATTGACATTTATTTGGCTGCCATGAATAACAACATAGCAATGAGATTCAGCTATGCTTGTGCACCGAATAGCTTATCCAAGGGCTCAAAACTGCCTTAACATTTATCATGTTTGCTTTTGTAGCTGACACCACTGCAGACCCTCTCTATCCATCTTGCATTTATCATGCATATAAAGTGCATTATCTAATTTAAGTTCATTTTCATAGGGAACAAACAGCTAAGATTAGCAAGTGTCAGTTCTCCAATAAGCTCCCACTTGTAAAAATATCAAAGAATGGATTAATGGATTTGTTAACAAGTCCAGTTTAAAGAATAAAATAAATGCACAGTGAAAATTAAATAAGAGCACCAGAGGGTTACGTGTAAGATTTAGATTTACCACCATAGATTTACTAACGCATATATAACAATGTTTTTACTGCTGTTTTTCAGCCCACCATGCAAGGTTCAAGTGGAGCATCTCCATATGGGCTATTCAAATACTGCAGTTATTTTCTGGAAGCAAAGCTAACATACGTGCAAGGCAAGAGAGACATATCCAAATCGGACCCGGTGGCGTTTGAAAACAGTTTGTGGCAAACAAATTCTGGGAAGAAATAATCTAAAAAACAAAAATAATTGAGAATTCCCCTAAGCACAAATTATAAGGCTGGGACATATCTACTTGGAGCCCAATCCTGCAATCTTACCCCCAAGCAATTTCTGATTCAAACGGCAATTTTGCACAAGGAAAGATCCCTAATAGTCCAAACCTGCAAGCTGCTAAACACATTAAACTCTCATATTGAATTCCAAAGATGGTATTCAGCTCCTCAAACGAGGCACTCAGGACCTAAAAGAACTAGACCCATAATTAGTACTTTACCCTGGGCAGGAATTAATGACTAAAATAGCAACAGTTCATGGCAGTAATTGTATTATTTAGAGTAAAAAGTATAGGTGGACAAATTCAAGAGCCTGTTAAAAGGCAGGTAGTCATGTTTGTAAATCTGTGTGTCATGGTATCAGTATTTCAAAAAGCAGACACCACTTGTATGCCATCTAGAACACCTTTTTTCCACCTATCCCTTTGAGAATAGAAGAGCAAACAGCTGAAAAAAGCTAGAAGTGAGACTTTCCACTAAAAGCAAAAAGACTGGAAATACACTTAGTGCTGGATTTCCCTTCCTCATTTTCACAAATGCTTAAATGTACTATACTGTTGCAGCAGCTGTTTCCAACAAGTGTATTGTGTTCTTGTTTATAGTAAAGATAGCTTTGCAGATACAATCTGAAGTCATAAAAAGCACCAACTGGAGCTGTGTTTTAGAGCTACGTTATAAAAATAACGTAAGATACCCATAACTAAGTTGTCAGACAGTCCTGTGAAATGTTAACTTCTGATGTTTAGGACATTTAGGGGGTTAAAATATGAGAAACATTTGTTAAGATAAAATCAGGGAAAGACAAGTACTTTGAATACAATTTGAAAGTTATAATTTGTAAATCTAATACATGATTTTCCATGTATGTATTCTGCAGTATAATAATACGAATTTTAAAAAAATGTACCTGTAGCCATTATAGTGTCATCTTTCCCTTGAGTGAAGACTACAATTCGTTGCCTTTTAGGGTTCACCTTTGGCAGGGCTTGTGCCTTCTGGGCTATCTCTTTAATATCTTCAGTCTATTAATAACAAGAGAAAAAATTATTTGTAGCCAGCATAGCAGAGCAGTAAAAGATTAGGACTTTATTAGCAGATCAAAGATTTATCCTCTTACAACTAGATAATAAAATAGACTTTATTGTTTATTGAGAAAGATGTATAAGAGGAAGAATACTTTAGTCTCTTAAAGGTTTATGTATGTAGTGCTAGCACATTTACCTGGTGTTGCTCGGGCTTTAACTCTTTTTTTTTTAAAATAAAACAAAAATGTACATGATTTAGTCAGAGATGAGGAGTAAGGAGGGGCTCTGGGCAGGGAGAGAGTGAGAGAGAGTGTATTTGTAGAGGGGGTGGATGGGGAGGGCCTGGGGAAGCCCCTCCCCCGATATTCATACCAGGGCTGCTTGCTCTTCCCCTTTCTGTCCCTGTCAAGGCGCGAGAGCGAAATGCACAGCTTGTCTATTCCCTGCATTTCCCGGTCAATGTGAGGTATGAAGCAAACTGTATTCTTACTCCTCGCTCCCTGGCAAAGGGCAAAGTCAGCAATGTCCCCATAAGAATTGAGGAAGGAGGGAAGAGGAAGCTCCAGCCCTCCCCCAAAGGGGTGCTGCACCTCTCTCTGATAGTGGCCAGGATAAAATGCTTCATTCAGATGCAAGAAATTCAGTAACTGAAAATTATGAAATGCCCTGCCTTTAGGAGATGATCCTTCCTAATCCCATCTGTTGCCAGTTGCTCAAAGCAAAAGACTTTTATTAATGTTTGAGTCTGTATGTGTGTGTTCTTTATATGTTGTTAGCAGGTTTTATGTCGCTCTGGCGTCTTGTATTTTAAATTTTTATATATATTTGTATTGTGTTTAAACATTTTTTTGTAAGCCGCCTCAAATATTTTAAATAGAGAGGCGGGATAAAAATATTTAAATAAATAAATAAGACTTTCTATTCCTATTTCTTTTAAATCTTATCTAATGGAAATGTAGATGTTCTCATTATCCATATAAATGTCTGCTTTTTAAAATGCTACAATACTGAACTTTTGGTCTCAAAGACATCTTATGTCAATGAATCCCACAAGTTACAATGTTAAAAGCATTTCCGTTGATCAGTTACATAATATATTGCCTTTCAATTTCACAAAATGCCCCTTTATATCTAAATTATGAGAGAGTCAATAACAAAATGAACACGCTCTCTCTATGCTATTCATTATGTCCCTTCTTATTTATATGTCTAGGTGTGTAAGGATTACATTTCTATGAGCAAATGTCAATTTCACCATACTCATAAAAACAATGAAAAGATATTGCCATTAGTAACAGAAATGTACTGGTAGTCAAAGTAAGAAAAACGATGCTTGAGTATTTGTTAGAGTTTGATTTAAGGACATATTCTATAATCTACTATATGGCTATGTCTACATTGCAGGCTTCTTGCACAAGAACTGTTTTGTGCAAGAGTTTCTGTGGAAAAGGTCTTGTGCAAGAGCGCGTCCACACTGCCATGTACTTTTGTGCAAGAGCTGTGCTTTTGTGCAAGAGTGTCCATGGCAGTGTGGATGCGCTTTTGCGCAAGAAAGCTCTAATGGCCATTTTAGCCATATAGGTTTCTTGCACAAGAAACCCCTGTTGCCTGTCCACACTGCCTTCTTGTGCAAGAGTTCTTGTGTAAGAGGGCTTATTCCTAGTGGGGAGAGGAATAACTCTTGTGCAAGAAGCCCTCTGTTCTTATGCTTACTGTAAATTTACTTGCACTAGAACACGCGTGCAGCGTAGACGTGTTATTTAGTCCTTCATGCAGTAAGGAACCAGGGACCACCCAAAAAATGAATAGGCAACAGGTTTAAAAACAAAACAAAAAGAGTATCTTCACACAATGCACAGTCAACCCATGGAACTCATTACCAGAGGATGTCATGAAGAGAAAAACTATAATGGGATTCAAAAAAGAATTGAAGTAAATCTATCAATGGCTATTAACCAAGATGGTCAAGGATGTTCTTGGCGCCCTTGCCTCTGACTGCCAGAAACTGGAAGTGGACCAGAGGGAATAGATCACATAGGGTATGTCTACACCACAGTGTTATTTCAAAATAGCTTATTTCAAAATAACACGTCTACACACAAAATGCATTTTGAAATAGCGCATCCACACTGAGTGGACTCTGAATCTCATTTAAGGCTGGCCGGAACCAGGTCTGGCAGAGCACCAGGTCAGGACTTACTGTATGGGGCTCCTGCCTGAGGCTATCTGAGGTCTGTGCTTAAAGGGACCCCCCCGGACAGCCAGTTCTCAGGTTTCCCTGCCTGCTTGTCTACCTTGATGAGGGACAGCAAAGCATTTTGTCTCTGTGTGCTCTGATTGCCCTCACTCGGGACACCACAGCACTCTGCAACACGGAGCCAGAGCTACCCCTGGGCACTCTGGTGCTTCTCGTGGACGCATTGCTGCAAGCCTGGCTGCACGTTCTGCAGGCTGCCATCCGGGAGGTCCATCAGGGGGGCTGTCAGTATCCAAGAAGCCCTGTGGGAGAGCTTCCACCCTGAGGAGCACTAAGAGCCTCCCTGGTCTGCCCCACTGGGGGGCTTGTGCCTCATTCCTCCCTCACTTCCTTCTACTTACCACTTCCTAACCCCCCCTTCCTGATATCAAATAAAATACATGCATTTTCATGAACACAAACTCTTTTTATTTAACAAAACTGGGGGGGGGGGAGTAGGAGGGAATGAAGCTCTGGTGTAACTGGACAAAGAAGGCGGGAGAGGGGAGAAAAGAGGGTGTGAGAGGGGAAGAGGAAACCTGGGAGGAGGGAGCTGGAAGGGGGAAGAAAGAGGAGGGGAAGCTCAGGGTTGGAGGTCTCGCCGGACCAACTTGATTGTCATGCAAACTTGCTCCTGGGTTTGCATGTGGCCTTTGGTGGCCAGGCTGGCAGCTATCCTGCCATAGACGGCTGCGTTCCTCCGTCTAGTGTGGAGATCATGGACGTTGTAGGCATCCCCCCAAATCTGAATAAGGTCCATGATCTCCACCCTGGACCAGGAAGGCACCCGCCTTCTCTGGGCCCTGGCAGGCTCCTGAGAGCTGGCAGATTGCTCCTGGGGTGCGGTGGAGGGCTGGCTGCCAGTGGCTTGCTGGCTCATGTTTTGGGGGTCACTGAGTCAGGGGCAGTGACTGCTGGCTCTGGACTGACAGGCTTGGAGCTGGCACAGGCACTGTGGCCAGAATCTACCCCTTTAAGGGCTGTGGGGAAGGGGGGAGGGAGAGAAGTGTTCTTGGTTGAGGCTGGAGTGGCCACCAGGGCACCCTGGGAAGGCTGGAGGCCCCCTATAAGTGTCTACATTATTTCGAAATACCTATTTTGAATTTGGCATTATTCCTCGTGGAATGAGGTTTACCAAATTCAAAATAAGCACTCCGCTATTTTGAATTTATTTTGAAATAACCGTTTGGCTGTGTAGACGCTAGGAAAGTTATTTTGAAATAAGGGCTGTTTTTTCAAAATAACTTTGCTGTGTAGACATACCCTTAGTGATTACCTGTTCATACTCTCTGAAGCATCTTGTACTGGCCACTGTCAGAAGCCAGGATACAGGGCTAGATGGACCACTGGTCTGACCTTATAGTGGTTCTTATGTATTTTCTATATTTTGACATGTAACGTTGACAATATGTGTTTTAACATTTATAAAGCTTTCAGTTTTTGAATATCAACATATACTATCTGACGATCCTCCCCAAATAATTTTCAGCAGCATTAAAATTGATAAAAATAAAACAATGCTTAAACATAATCAATATTAGTCATTGAAATTATAAAAAAAAAAATACATTCTGCCAAAGCCTATATATATCCTCTCTAAACTAAACAGTTAGGCTATGTCTACACTGGCACGATCTTGCGCCAGAGCTATGCAAATGAGGCTAAGCATGGAATATCGCCGAGCCTCATTTGTATATCTAATGAGCTGCCATTTTTGCGGAAGAGGCTCTTGCGCAAGAAGGAGCTGTCTACACTGCCCCTTCTTGCGCAAGAAAAACCCTCTTGAGCAGTGCTGTTGTTCCTGAAAATAATCAGCGTAACAGCATTGCACAAGAGGATTTTTCTTGCACAAGAAGGGGCAGTGTAGACAGCTCCTTCTTGCACAAGAGCCTCTTCCACAAAATGGCGGCTCATTAGATTTGCAAATGAGGCTCGGCGATATTCCACGCTTAGCCTCATTTGCATAGCTCTGGTGCAAGACTGCACCAGTGTAGACATAGCCTTATAGTTTTTCCTATCTGCCAGGTTATATAAGTGCCTGGAATTAAACTCATTTGCTGAGAGTGGACTACTGGTTAATATAATATTTTCAGTATCATTTTCAGTCCCATTCTTTGTTCTCTTATTTTTTTTAAACTTATTTTAAGCCACCACTATATCCTGACCAGACATTTTCAGAGAGCCATCTACAATGGTTCTCTCAAGTCTTTTACTTGAGTGGTTACAGTTAATTTAGAATCCAGCAATGTATGAGTATTTCAAATTAAACCTTCCAGTGCTTGTTATCTTGTATGTCAATAATGACTTTAATTTCATTTTGCTTTGTTAGATCCCTCAAAGTTCTCCATATCTTTCATGAACATCTCATTTCAGCTCCTGCCCATTGCAGGCCACAACCTTGCCCATCTACTTCTGTAACAGAACACTAGCTTCTGGCTGAACTACTGTAGTCCTCACACATGATATAAAGAGTTCAAGTTACAGAGAATCCACCATTTACACTAATTATCTGCCAATGTGAACCAGGGAAAATTTCTTCCTAACCCCAAATATGGTCATCAGTTAGGCTCTGAATATGTGGGGCAAGGCTCAGCAGCCGGACTCCTCGGAAAGAATTCTCAGTAGTAACTCAGCCTCCCCATCAAGTGTCCTATCACCAGGCACTGGAAGCAAAATGCAGGACAATGTAGCACTTTAAAGACTAACAAGATGGTTTATTAGATGATGAGCTTTCGTGGGCCAGACCCACTTCCTCAGATCAAATAGTGGAAGAAAGTACTTTCTTCCACTATTTGATCTGAGGAAGTGGGTCTGGCCCACGAAAGCTCATCATCTAATAAACCATCTTGTTAGTCTTTAAAGTGCTACATTGTCCTGCATTTTGCTTCAACTACCCCAGACTAACATGGCTACATTTCTATCACTAT
Organism: Pelodiscus sinensis; assembly: GCF_052426305.1. NCBI lineage: Eukaryota > Metazoa > Chordata > Testudines > Trionychidae > Pelodiscus > Pelodiscus sinensis. The sequence continues at coordinate 6,757,221 of NC_143059.1, read as the reverse complement.
TCAGGCACTGGAGATATTTGCTATAGTAGTCACAGATCAGCCACGTGCCATTATGGGCGCTCTCAGCATACCACCCCCTCCACAAACTTATCAAATTTAGTCTTGAAGCCAGTTGGGTTTATTGCCCACACTGCTCCTCTGGGCAAAAAACTTGACTCCTCATAATTAAAACCTTCATCTCTTTTGAACCTGAACTTGGTGATGGCCAATGTATATTCATTTGTTCTTGAGTCCAGATGCTTAACTTAAGCAACGCCTATCCCTCCCTGGTATATACCCCTCTGACGTATTTATAGAGAGCAATCACATCTCTCATTAACCTTCTTTTGGTTAGGTTACACAAGGCAAGCTCTTTGGGTCTCCTTTCTAGTATTGGCTAGCCAAAACAAATTTGGACCAGATTTTGCTATTCTTACTGCATGTGAGGAGGAAGGGAGAGTGATAGTAGGGATGGGACAGGCAGGTAGTTTCCATTTTGTTTTACCATTCATTGTAAGTGTGTAAGCCATGCCTACATGGCTGTACTTCATCTCAGTTTATGCAGGTTTATCATGTATCTTATCCTAGCTTTCTAATTCAGAATTAACTTCCTAAATGATTGTGGAGGACATAACAGAGACCAGGATCATAATTGAAAATATTACTACATACTTGTCAATTGCGTTGTTTTGGTCAAGGTTACTCTGTACTTTTTAAATCTAATTCTGGGTGTTTACATTTCCTGACAATGTCATTAGAAGGTTAAACTATTTTTAAAATTGACCTCTAGCAGGGTATTCCATCCTGAGTTTGTGGCAGGGCTCTTGCTACCTTTGCTACCCCAAGTCCTTACCATAGCTGCTTTTCTGTCTGCTAGACTGTCCAAAAATGGTCCAGGGCAGAAAGCACAAGGTAGTAATAAGGCAACCAAGAAGCAACAGCTGTTTCTGTCTCTTAGTATAAAAGAGAACTATGGAGAGAAAAAACGGATTGTGGATGGCTTCTTCCTTTCAAAGCTGACAGGAGGAGAGATGCAGGATGACATGGGAAGAATGGGACAAAGAGACTGGAAGATAAACTTCCCCACCAGAAAGACAAAGAGAGGAGAACCACATCTTTCCTGCTTGAGGGAAGAAAGAGAGAAGGGTTACATTGTCCTATTCTCCAGGAAAAGAAGGGCGAGATGAACCCTGTAAAAATGCTATAGGACCTCTCCTAAAGAAGATAACTGCACGTAGCAGACAGGGGATGTTTGGAGGCAGATAATGGCAGGCCTACATTGGTTGAGACAAATATCCAAGCTATTAGCTGTTTTTATTAAAATCCTGAATCTGTACAGGCCATGAAAAGAGGCACGAAAGAGAAGAGAATAAAACATCACACAGCTCAAGGAAAATAATGCTAGAGAAGAGGCTATCAGATTTAACTAGGAGGTGTTTCTTAGTGACAGTCATTAGAGAGTTCATGGTTAAGAGGATGAAGGAATCAGAGAATTTGAAGACGTTTGGAGTAAACTAACTTGCTTAGATTTCAGAGTCAAAGGAGATGAGAACGATGGGGCTATGGTTTGAGAAAATGGTGTGATTAAGAGAGTAGTTCTTCAGGGTGAGAGATTACAAGGGTATCCTTGAAAGCAGAGAGGAAGGACCCAAGGGGGAAAAGATTAGCTGAGGATGAAGGTAAAGGAGGAAATGAAAGGCAGTAAGATAAAATAGAAGTTTTCAAGCAGATCTAAACTATATGTGAAGCTGGAAGTAGAAGTAATAAGCTGTCTCTGAGTTACACAGGAACAAAAAAATTGTACAAAAGACAAAATTTCAGATCAGGGTAATTTAGTGTCCTGTAACTGTTGCTGCAACCTTTGAATAAAATTGGGTATTATCTTTTGCCTTGAGAATAAATAAGTTAATTTTCAGGCCAAACTAATCTTCCTCACCAAAGTTATTGAGTAAAAGAGGAGAACTAAAATGGGGTCGTTATAATCTCAGTGTGGGAGAGTCCTTTACCTCTTCAGGGTTTAGCTTAGTTTCACCATTATGCACTGTAATGTGTTGTGGTATTTTGTGTTACATAGTTCAGTAAAGTGAAAGATGAATTACAAGTGAGGGTTTTATCTTAGGTACCTGTAAGGTGCTGTCTTTCCTCAAGTTTGTAGAAATCATTTTTATCCAGCCAAATTACTCCATACATAATATCATGAAATACCTGTAGCAAAGATTATTTCCTACTTTTATTGGTAACTTGCATTGTATTATATTTGAATTCTTATCAAGGGTATGGTTCGGAATCCTTTACTCCCTCACATATATGGATGAGTGCAAACCCATCATTGTTTTATGGCCCTAAAGTATCTAAAGGAGTGTCATAAATCCACATGATGCCCACGAATGCTAGATTTTACATTTGGATTTGGCTCTGAGTTAGCTAAGGAGGCATAAAAATGATACAGGGGCAGGCAGCTCCCTACTGATTAAGGCATCTGATTCAGTACATCTACAGTAATGGTTTGATTTTTTTTTTTAAAGGTCTGCCGTATTCTAGGAGACCAACAGTTTTGTGTGGAAGTGGCAGCAGGGCCAGGAGCTGGTTGGGCTGGTAGCAGGGGGATTGGCAGCTAGCAGCCCAAATGGGACGTTGGCTGTGGGTAGCTGTTGGTAGCAGGGCTGGACCAGCAGCAGGGGGCTGGCAGTCCTGCCCTGGAATCCCACATGGGCCGGCGCTGACCTTCCTGGTCAGGTATACTCCCTCATCTGGGACCGGTCAGAGGGATGGACCTAGGAAGTCCATCCTCTAGTAAAGATCTGGAGTAGGCTTTGAAGGGACGCTGTAGAAACCCCAACAATGAAGGTTTTAAAAACTGTTTGGATAAACAAATGTCTCTGATGGTCTAGATTTACTGCAGCACAGAGGCTGGACCTTATGCCTTCTCAAGGTCCCTTTCAGCCCTACATTTCTATGATTCTAATATTCTATCACCTACTTGAAAATACCCCGTTTTTTGCTCTGCCCAATTCCAGTTCTTATCTTACTTTCCAGTGCTCTTAAAGTTGTCTCTTCTCGCTGCAAATCACTGAATCCATTTTAGGGATTGAGGTCTTCTTTAAAAACCATTATCCAAAATTTACAAAGAAAAACAAAAAAAGAATGTCATGTATAACAGCTGACTCCCAACTCACCTTTCCTCAAGGCTAAACAATGCTTATTCTCTGCCCCTCCCCCCCCCATTCTGGTTTGCTTGCTTATAAACTGCTAGTCTATCCATTTCTTTTTACATTAGACTTGGTTTTAAGCCTGGTTAGTTTACACTGTGCTTTAGTGTATGCATTAACAGGTGTGTTGTGAGCAAGACACGAGAAGTCATTCTTCCGCTCTACTCTGCGCTAGTTAGGCCTCAGTTGGAGTAGTGTGTCCAGTTCTGGGCTCCGCATTTCAAGAAGAATGTGGAGAAATTGGAGAGGGTCCAGAGAAGAGCAACAAGAATGATGAAAGGTCTAGAGAACATGACCTATGAAGGAAGGCTGAAAGAATTGGGTTTGTTTTGTTTAGAAAAGAGAAGATTGAGGGGGGACATAATAGCAGTTTTCAGGTATCTAAAAGGGTGTCATAAGGAGGAGGGAGAAAACTTGTTCATCTTGGCCTCTGAGGATAGAACAAGAAGCAATGGGCTTCAACTGCAGCAAGGGAGGTTTAGGTTGGACACTAGGAAAAAGTTCCTAACTGTCAGAGTGGTCAAACACTGGAATAAATTGCTCAGGGAGGTTGTGGAATCCCCATCTCTGGAGATATTTAAGAGTAGGTTAGAGAAATGTCTATCAGGGATGGTCTAGACAGTATTTGGTCCTGCCATGAGGGCAGGGGACTGGACTCGATGACCTCTCGAAGTCCCTTTCAACCCTAGTATTCTATGATTCTATGAAGTACAAAACTCTCCAGCAGGCATTTCCAAATTACTCTGTGCCAAAGCAAGCTCAGAAAACATTCTCAAATATCAGTGGCTTGGCTCAGCTTTTTCGTTTGATTCTCACATATTATTTATGAAATATCTAACTGAGGTTATTCTACTTCCCCTTAAAGTCCCTTTATGGTGTTGGGATTTTGTTTTCAACCCAGAAAGGGAAAACAAGAGCAGACACTTATCAAACTGTATATATAAGTGTCAGCAAACTTGACATGTCAGTTATTGCCAAGCAATGGGCCAATAAGAGATAAGATCATAATCACTGTGCACTTTACTGATGTGGTCTAATCAAATGTGGCAGATTTAGGATGTTCAGAAAAATCTATGCTAGAATCTCTATGCAATGCTAATGGAAAGGTTAACATGATGGTGGTTAACAGACACCAGCAAAAGTGGTCTGTCACTAGGACTGAATTTAAACCAGGCACATTCAAAGTGTTTAGCTCAAGGTGGCAATAAAAATATAGAATGGGTAGGCTTAATACACTACTTCCCCTCTTTTTTTTAATAGTCTAGCTACTACTAGGTCCCAATAATTTGTTACACTACATGTGGTACATGGAATATTTGCAAAATTCATTTCATTGACAGAATAAGTGGAAAATGTATTTTTGTAACAATACAGATTATACAAATGAAACCTGACAGTGATAAAATGTCTGATTTCTACAAAGCAATTGCAAGGATTTACGACACATACATTGAAATGGGACAGCCCACATTTTTAATATCCAAAACACGGATATACCTGCTGGGGAATGAGCCTAAAGAAATCTAAATTGAGGAACAAAGGATATGAATCTCTCTCTCTTCTTTTGTACATAATCCAACACATACAAAAGTGGCATGTTCTCAAATCAACCTATGGGGTCCTAACTGTGCTGTTCCTATTAATGCAAATGGCAACAAGAATCAAAGCTCTATCTATACATTTGTACTGAGAACATATTACTTGAAGTGAGTCGGATTCTTATTAAAAAGTCCTGAAAGGGATTTACATGTGCTCTGTTCTGCAATTTAGATTTCAGTAGGATCACTTAACTATCAGTAAAATTAGTACAGTTGTCGTCACACTAATTATAGTGTTTAAGAGCAGCACATTTGGAGATGGCTCTCTAGTCCTATAGCTGATAACTCTCCGGATTAAGTTATCTGAATTTAGCCAGTGAGAAACTATAAAAAAAGTAGTCATTCAAATAAATACATCAAGATACAAAGTCGACATCAAAAGCTCTGAAAATCACTGTAAAATCAACAGGGTTTACTTGAAAAGAGAGTGTTAAGTGAGGGATTGTACATTCTGTAGAACACAGATGGAAAACACCAACTTGTGTGCATGCAGAAACAAAAACTTACACCACCCTTCCAAAAGAGGCTGTTTGTAGATGCAGGGTTCACATTAATCAGTTCCTAACCATTTTATATACAACCTTTCTAAAATCCATTTGCATAATGATAATCCGCATGTGGCAGGGTTTAAGTTATTTAAACGGTGTTATATTTCACTATTTAGTCTTGCTTCACCACTGCTTTAGCAGCGAATCCTTATGGAGTGTAATGCAGCTAATGAGGTAGCTTTTTAGCTGAACAAACTGACAGGTCCCATATCTGCAGAGGCAGCTTGAAACCGTGCCCAACCTCTCGGCTTCCCAAGAGGCTTTTCAAAATTCAATAAATAACATCTGTAGGCGATGTTGGGTGCAGACCTAGCAGAGTGCGTCATAACACTGAGCTGGCAGAACAAAGAAACCATGACGACTGCCAAGTTTCCATGGCAACCGCTGCGAGGCTTGGAGAGTATAATAGCACATCAATCACTGTCCAAAAGAACTTCATTATCAGCAAGAAAAAAAACCTTTAGGATCTGTTTAGTGTGCAATTGTGGGTTAACTCACCTCAAAGCCTTGCTCTCTAGCAAAAGTGGCAGCTTCCTGAAATAATAAAAAAAAGAACAGTTAATTATAAAGTGCTAGATAATGAAGAAATAACACATTTTCAAACTCATTCAGGCAGTTGTTCTTTTACACAATTATCTCAATATATCCATATACAGTTGCTCAATTTTGATACTTGCACTAAAAGGCTCCCTTCCACCCCCGCCCTTCACAAGACAGCAGTATATTATCAACGGACTTCAGAAGTTCATATGAAGAAGGTGCTATCTGTATTTTTCTCTAAGCTGGCACATTTACTTCTGGTTGTAGTAACTTTAAAAGCAAACCTGGGCATATGGCTTTAACATACATTCTTAATTAAAAAAACATCATGCCCTTATATGTGCATTACACTTCATTAAGCCTTTTTGAAAAATTATTTGTTGGCTACTATGCAATCAGAAGATAGGATTACATATTATTTAACCAAAATGAGATCAAATCTTTATGGCAGCATCACATGAGCTTTTTAAATACTCTGATGTCTTAATCACAGTATCAGGCACTGTAAATATGTTTTTTTCCTCGAAGAGCCGGAGAACCATCAGGGAGCCACAGTGTTCTTGTTTCTTACTTCTATTAATTGTTCCAGTCATAGCTATTGTTTTTCAATGAAAGAAGACAGAGGATGATAGCAATGTTATTTTCCTATCCACTTTCCAGCTTAGCATAAGCAAATATTGCAGATAATTGTCAGGAGTCTTTTCACCATAACTTGCCTTTTTCCAAATTAACTTTGCCACCTGATATTAATGGATGGATGGGTCTTGAGCTGGAATAGCAAGATGATTCAACTAAACTAAAACAACTACCATTTAAGGCAGTGTGCCTAGGCATACTAACAGGATCTGTAGGACAGCTTTTGGAAATGCCTCACTTTTCAGCAGTACGCTGGGGAGGGAAAAACACACATTTGTGAACCGATGTAACCTGCCAATTTTTTGACAATTTAAGAACTTGAAGTGGATGCAATTGATTATAACAACAGTAAGGTCAGGTTAATAAAATGTGATAAGCTGAACAGCACAACTCCTCAGGCTTCTCACTGCAGAAATATAAGGCTGCCCAGGTTAGTCTTAGCTGATGTTGACAGAAAAACTGAATCATGGGCCTGACAATTGGGTGCAGGCAAGGTTAGCCACTTTGACAATTTACTTACAATAGAATTCTTTCTTGTACATCACATAGTCAATGACACTTGCTAGCCTGGCTGTCAAGGAAGAGTGTAGGGTTCAAAGATATCATGCAGAGTTTCCTAAACCAGCATGTCATTAACAAAGCCTCTGCTCATGAAAAAAAGGAGTCTGCAAGCCTCTACTATAAAGTGATGCACTCACAATGAACTGCAATGCAATCAGGAAAGGCTTAGACGGGACTGGGACATGGAAAAAGCAAAAAATGAAAAAAATAGAGTCATAAGCTGCAGAGAGAATATGAAAATGAACTAAAAACCATGTTTTGTTGCCAGATTACATTTTTACCTTGTTTTTAGTTATAAACTGAAATAAGAATTTATACTTACTGATCTCTCCTGAGGGGCCTTCTTTAAGGCCCCAGAGCAACAAGACATTAACATCTGTGTTAAACTATTGTTTGGACAGGAAAGTGGATACCAGTCCACTCTTACATCCGTGATGTGCAAACTCTTCCAGTTAACAGTATTTCTGTTTCCTTGTATGGGAGAGAGACTTTTAGGAAATTCATCTTAATTTTCTGGAATTAGGCCTTCTCATATAACACATGCAGTTTGAAAGTCCTGGCCCATCCACAAAAATGTGTAAGCACTGATTTTCCTTCTTATAGCTTCATCTTTTATGCTGTCTGCTATTCCTCCTGCTACATAACTCATGGTAGCTGGTTTATACAGCCACAGATTTTCCTATAATGGCAGAGCAACGGTAATGTTTGTCTCTTTCCTGACCCCGTAGCCCACAATCAACAAACCCATCAGAACAACACTTGAACAGTTTTATCTCAAGAACTGTGGGCTTGATCCTGAGATACGCTCAACATATGCAACTCTCTATGAAGGATCACACGCCCATTTAAAAATAACCTTAACCCTCAAGAGTTCAAAACACAATACTGAAGATTTGCAGATTAGGGTTTGCCGAAAAGTGAGGTCTCAGATACCAGGGATAGTTCAAAGTAAGTTAACTGAACAGAAGTGGGGACCATCCCACTGCACCTTAAGGTTGGGAGGGGAGAAGGGAATAGTTTTATGGGCAGAAAGGGCTCAGAAGCTGCTGCAAAAAGCGGAGTCAGTCAGCACGCTGACATGGACTCATCAGCAGAGCCTGAAAAAGCTGGGGAGGTGAAATGGGACAAGCCCAGGGGGAGAAGTTCTTTTCCCCCAACCAGGTGGCGCAACACCCATATTCCTTTTTCTTGAGGTTTGGTCAGGACCTGCTGCGGGCATCACACTAGCTGCTCCATTTTAGGGGGACCAGGAAGGAATTTTTCCCTCACCACTAGACTGGCTTAGGTGGAGTCAGTTTTTGTCACCTTCCCCATAAGGGACTTGTGTGTGTGGGGAGGCCCTTTGCTATGGCTAATAAGGAAGGAAATTAGGCTATGATAGTGCAGCTCATTATGTAAGTGTGGGGTGGGATGTGCAGTACAGGGGCTCCACAGGGAATGGATACGGTGACCAGATAAATGGCTCAGTAAAGGACTTTAAAAGGTTTTTGTTAACTGAGTGCAATGGAAAGGAGATTTGGGGTTCCTATAAGTGGCCTGGCAGGGAGCACCCCCCCCCCTTCCTTATATCCCACCTTAACCCTCATTTGAGTAGGAGAGGGTTGGCAAGGTCCCAGCAATCGGTTGGCTGGCGGACCCAGTCTGAAAAAGAGGGGGGGCTGGCAGAAGCCGCGAGCAGCCATCGAAATGATCATGGAGTTATCTGCCCTGTGTACTTCTTATCTGCTGGGTAGTTCTAGATACTGAATAATAAAGTTGCAGCCTGATTAAAACCATACCAAATGTCTCCAGTCTTCATTTATATTCACAATAAGAGGGAAAAAGTGAAACAAGCAGTCCCCATCTGTGCTGCCTCAGGGTGCCTCACACTGAGCGTCACATCTCTAATAAAGTAGTCAGGTTAAAATCTAACCTTGGCATGGCTGTACCATGTGGCGTCCGTAAGGGTTATGATAGCCAGTCAGGGCAGGGCGTTCCCTAGTGCAGGTGATAATCAGTATGATAATCACTATATTTACAGGCTTTCCATTTTATATCTGACATCAAGACTCACAAGGAAGGAGGGATTAAGGAAATAAACAACCTACACAGAGACTTTACTGCTCCCCGGAGAATGCAGCATTTTCATTCATGCATGACATGCGACAAGAGTAAAGCAAAACAGAAACAAAACAGAATTTCTTAGGAGGCTGGATAGTGTTTTTTCCCCACTTTTGATAAACTTTCACTGACTCATATTTTCACACCACCACAACACTTGCTTTCATAAAAGCCCCATTTTGTGCTCAAACTACGATGCATATTTATAATAATTATAGTCCCATTTATACTATTTTTGTACTGCCTATCAGAGCGGATTTGTTACTGCATAGCCCAAACTAGAAATGGAACTGGTTTAACAATAATGCATCATCAAGCTGGGGAAAACATTCCTTGGTAGTACACGGAAATTCACACGGTAAAAGAGTGTTTACAGGGCAGTTTAACTTGAGTAACATTCTATCACTAAAATTAACACACACCCTTTCTTTGGTGTAACACTGAACAATTTACACAGGAAAGGGTAGATAAACTAAAGAGATAACAATAAAAAAGATAACTTCCTTTAGTTCCCACCACTGCTATTATGCTACATCTCTTTTGCTAGCTTAAAACCATTTACACTTTTGCATGCATTTTATTGCTTGTTGGGTTCCTAGTACTTATTAAGTGGCGCTTGTCTATAATCTAGACTGAGACTAATTGTATCATGGCTAGTTAAAATTCTAAAACCTTTTATAACCAATAATATACAACTATTTGTTTATGAGTAAACAGAAACATATCCTCTGAACACAGGATTCATTAACCTCTACTTTGTTATAGGCATTTAACCCTCTGTTCAGCAAGATTTTTATGATTACAGAGCTAGATGGTTCAGCCATCAATGACTGTATATCTCTTTGCCATAACAAACACTAGGTAAAATACATATTAAATTTTCTTGGCACACAGAGTTCTTCTTTTATTGGTACCAAGATTATATGGTAGCTTGATTAAATTATACCCAAACCAGTAACAAAATGAAGGCTGGATTAAATTTAATTAATTTAAGCCAATATAAAACTCATACAGTTCCCTTTAACAGCACTTAAAACTATGTATTGCTGAAATCAACTGACAGACTTGATAAAAAGTGCCTGCAATGGTGCTATCTACAATCCACATTTTGACTTTTAAACCCTAAAAAAATCAGTAAATGTAAATGTTCATTCTATAGTTAAAATCAACAGTGTCATACTTAAATGATAAAATAGCAAAAAAAAAACCCGATCCACAGGATGTACAACCTAACCTTTCCCCAAATATCTCACTGAACACCATAAAACTCAATCACTTTTTGCAATGTTTCTCTCATAAGTTTGCCTCGGTAAAAAAAGAGGGGGGGATATCGACTATTTATAGGGGAGTTCTCATTGCCGCACCACAACAACTCTAAGCCTCCTGGAGTTGATGTTGGAAGCCATGAAGGAAGCTCAGGTCATGGTCACAACATTTTCTGTCTTCATTTGCTGAAAGTTTTGGCAAGACAAAGTAGCAACATATCAATGGATTCTAGAACATGAATAATTTTAAAGCCTCTCTACCCCCTACACACAGTGGTTTTACCGTATTAAAATGCTTCTCCCAATTCCAAGTTGATTATGAGCAACAAAACTTTAATGGATTCTGAAAACCTCTAAGATCATGCAGTTTGAGTCTGCATTTAGTAGAACCACTGATTCACCATTTTACTCTTATTACTATCTTATTTAACCACTTCTTGAGTATCTCTACCATATCCTATAGCAATCTATAACACTGTTGAATTGCTCTTACTTACTTTTACAGACTTCTAAAGTCTAACCTAAACTTTTCCTTCTTTACCTTCAGGCTATTGCTCCTTGCACTACCAGCTTCTGAGAATTGTGAATTATTATTTTCTTTCATTTATATTGTTTCCATGAAGGTATTAAAGACTATGATCACCTTCTCAGAGATTTCTCTTTTTTTCTACACTATAATCATTTAGTCTTCTCAGTTTCTCTTACTAATTCTCCCCGAATCCTTGTATAACTTTGTCGTCTTTGAATTCTCTCGTTTTTCTATATCTCCTCGTTTGCCATAATGAAATGCTAGTAGCATAAAGTTTTACTAAAGTGAAACCCTAATTATCTAAATAGAAGTGGAGGACAAGACAGTAATATAGATAAATAAGGATGCAGTTAAGAGGGAGAATTTTTAACATAAAAGATGCACTTTGGAAGTTGGATACATCGTTTTCTGAGAGGGGGTTTTCTGATAGGAATGGTTCCGATAATCTAAGTTTTATTGTAGTAATAACACAGTGTGTTTGAGCAGGGTCATTAAAATATATATCCATGATATAATCACTCATTTATTTTGCCCAGAATCCACATACATTTTTAAAAAATAAACAGAAGAAATTAAAACCCTTTGAGTATGCTTTGGTCAAAATGTATCACAGAGATATCAGACAGGTAGCTCTACTCAAAAATGATAATTTGTACATACATTTGTCCCTCCTGGATATTGTAGACTAAGGAAAAAAACATCCCACCTCTTCTCCTACTTCTTTCTCTGACCCTTGCTGGCAGTCCCCTTCTACATGGATTCACGCTTAATTGCATGCAGGGTTGTTTTCTCTTTCCTTGCTTGCTCCATGAATTAGAACACAAACTTTGTGCTTCCAAGTTTGCAGTCTGGCTGGCTGCTCCTTCTGGGTAATGTAAACTTCAAAGGTACTGAACTCCCTTTGACTTTCAGGGGGAAATTTGGGTGCTCAGGACTTCTAAAAATCAGGCACCTTTTTTCCTGAAGACTTCCCCCCCTTCTTACACTTATACAGAAACCTGGTAGCTAAGAATATTGCTATCAGGAGCACCAAGAATCCCTTACACGTGCCTCTCTTGTAACAGACTCATCATTGTGTGGGAGTTAAACTTGCCTTTGAGTAGGGGGTGAAGTTTTTATTAAATGCCTCAGTAAGCTGTGCCACATTTTCCACTCTTTCAACTGCAAACCAGGTCACACTATTAAATATGATCCTGGAAAAAGCATCTGTCTTAATGTTGATGTAAGCAAGGTCTGAATGAACTCTCCCCTGCCCATAGACTGGGAGAGGCTTCAGGAGCAAAACTGTACTTACATGGCCATACCTACCCTGCATAGATATCCAGTAAATGGAGCAGTAATGTGCAAAGTGATCAATTTTGGCTGGTGTTGGGTTGTGAATCAATTTAGTATGAAGTGTGGGGATAGTGAAATGCTGTTGCCAATGTTATTGTCTTTATAGTACGAATACAGGGGAGCAAAACTGTGTTTAGCCTGTCCCAAATGAGGGGTCACCCTCAATATTCCTCTTAATTTTTTATGTCCATATGTGGAATGACTAAGTGATGTGCACCAATATGGAGGTGATGTATCACATGACAGACGTCACTCTGTGTGGCAGGGATGGAACCAAGGGGTTGGAGTGTGGGCAGGGTTCAGAGTTGGAGGTAAGGGCTCTGGGGTGGGGTCAGGGAAGAGGGGATAGGAATGCAGGTTGCCCCTGGGGAGAGAGAACTACCCTCAGCTCTCTCTCTCACTGCAGCAGCTTGGGATAAGGGGAGAGACATCTCTCCACAGCTCTAGTGGGCACAGCTGGAAGTGGGGTGCCTGTCCCCCAGCTGGGGCATTTATGGTCTAGGTGGGGTGGGGACTAGGGAAGGGGTACCTGTCTCTCAGCCACAGCAGCTCTGGGGCATCTCTGGGTTGGGTGCCTTGGGTGGGGGAAGAGATGTCACGGCCAGGGGAGACGAGCCCGTCCTTCTGCCCCAGGATCAAGCTGCCATGGCTGGAGGAGACGGCCTCGGCATGGAGCTGCCGCTGCTGGGGCAGAGGAGGGGGTCAGACTGGACCTTCTCTGTGGGCACAAATCGGATATATGTAAAGGGAATACTCAGAAGCCCGTTGGTGAACATTTCTGCTTGCCTAACCATGATCTGACAGATCTACAGGTGGCGGTCTTGTCACAGGCCAGCTCCTCAAGCCAAATTCACAAAGAAAGCCTGGAATTACATTACATATACACAAATTCAATTCATATGCTAATGGACTGAATCTTGATTTAGGTTGGTGGGGCCTCTACCACTGAGGGTGCTAACTACTTTCTGAGTGGTATCCTTCCTGTCTTAGCAATCTACATATTGACTTTGATCTTTATCTGCTTAGGTTCAGCACCCATTCTCCAGAAAAAACAGGAAGGAGGGTGGGAGACAGAGCATCATTCTCCCCCTCCTCCCCACCCTTTCCCTTCTATTTATTTCGAGTTTTCAAATCCCCTACTCGTAACTCCGGTCATCTGAAGAAGTGGGCTGTGCTCACGAAAGCTCATGATACCATCTACAAGTTTTGTTAGTCTATAAAGTGCTACCAGACCATCTGTTGTTTTTTTCTGTAACAGACTAACTCGGCTACCCCCGAAGCACCAAGTGTCCGTTATTCCAATCAAATCATAGTTCTTTAACTGGGGCCACGGCTTCTAATTCTTCCTGTTTGTTTCCCAGGCTTCTCGCAATGGTGTATAAACACCTTAGATAACCAGTTGATCACCCTGCCTTCTCCATCTGAATCAGGGGTCCTCCTTTGTTACTTGTTCCTCCTTGTGATTCTTCCCAGTGTCCAACTTCCTCACTTACCTCAGGGCTTTGGTCACCATCCCCCAATGAACCTAGTTTAAAGCCCTCCTCACTAGGTTTGCAAGCCTGCCTGCAAAGATGTTCTTTCCTCTTAGTTGGGTGGATCTCATCTCTTCCTAACAATCCTTGTGCCCGGAACAGAATCCCATGGTTGAAGAAACCAAAGCCCTCTTTCGACACCACCCGTGCAACCACATAATTACTTCCTCAATTCGACGATCCCTACCCGGACCTTTTCCTTCAACTGGAAGGATGGACGAAAATACCACTTGCGCTTCAAATTCCTTGATCCTTCTTACCAGCGCTACATAATCTGCTGTGACCTGCTCAAGGTCATTCTTGGCAGTATCGTTAGCTCTTACATGGAGAAGCAGGAAGGGGTAGCGATCCGAAGGTTTAATCAGTTTCAGAAGACTCTCAGTCACATCCTGAATGCGAGCTCCCGGTAAGCAGCACACTTCTCGAGACTGCAGATCGCCCTGAGCCAGTGTGGGACTTGTTAGGCAGCTGTGCAGCTGCACAATTTAGAGGGTTCTTAGGTCACCCTCACCTGAAAGGACCTCATTAAACTAGTGGTTCAAATACCAGATCCCTATGAAAGTACAAGGATTGGGGACAAGCATTCCCACCAGGAGATATGGACTCTCCCTAAGTATCCCCAGTCTGGCTTCACCTGTTCCTCTCCACTGTTCAAAGGTAGAGCTAAAGAGGCTCCTAAATAGCTCCTTTGCTATTTTAAAGTGCTCAAATGAGAGCTGAAATCACTTGTGATATGGCAGTGTTTCTGCCCCACTTGAAGGGGGCTGAAAATCACTAAGGCTATATCTACAGTACAGCAGAAAGTCAACTGAAACTACACCACTCTCCCAGTGAACTTTCCTTATTCTTCTCATCCAGGGTAGAGTAACAGGGGCGAAGGAAGAGCAATCTGCAGTCGATCTGGCAGGTCTTGACTAGACCTGCTAAATCGACCGCTGGAGGATCAATTTCAGAGTGCAGATCCAGGCTGTTGTGTAGATCTAGCTTAAGCTGACCTGCATAGGTCACATCAGAGAGGCAGGAGGTAGCAGAAGGTGACTGACTGATAGCTGGCTGGTGATCTGTCAGTTGCTGAATGAGCAACTCGTAAGGCGGCCAGTGGAACAAGTGCAAAGGAACAAGTGGCTGGCGGGACAGTGAGAAATGCAACTAGTGGGTCTGCCAGGACCAAGGAAACACTCAGATAACAGAGCAAGGGAGGGGCCTTCTTCCTCGGGTGGCAGATGAACTCACACTGATGCATCTCTGAACCCTGGGTCCTCACTGACCAAGGACAACCACTGTGAGTGGAGTATGGTGAGGAAGCAGAGAGGGGCACAGGAAAGGATCTTTTGGTTGTAGGACTCAGGAACATGAGGCAAAAGGCCCTGCTCCATGCACTCTGGGTGTGGTATTCTTGGTGATCACAGTTTTATGTTTATGAATCTTGCCTGAGGCATTTTCCCTAATTCTCGTCTCCTTTCATTAACAATTGATTTCCTACACTCAGACTCCATGCTTGTGAGTGGGGAAGTACTGCCTCTCAGAGGAGCCTGGGGATGGGGTGTACTTTCCCAGGTTACCGGGGGGCGGTTTGAGCTGGTTTTGTGCTGGAAAAGGAACCCATAGATCTGCTGGCTCCACCTGGCAGAAAGGACAACAGCTTATTGGTTGCTATGTTTTAGAATATAACAAAGGCATTTATCACTGGCTCCATGACATTAGTCTTGGTAGGAGTTTTCTTATACCAAAATCTGACTATTCTATGCAGAACATAAAAGTCTTCAGAATAGGATCTATCCTTACAACTCACTTCATTATTTTTGTTATAGTGAGCTACATTAAGTCTGATTTCTTCATTTTATTACCTATGAGGAGCAGTAAGAGCAGACCACATATTTTAACGTGATGAATCATACCATACAAAAGCCAGAAATTACCCTACATCATGTAGTTTGAATGATACCACGATTGCACAGTATTACGGTTCAGATTATTTATGTCTGATTAAGGAAGGTAGATATTACCAGAGCAGCTGCCAGACTTTGCTAAGCCCTGGGCAAGGTGAGGTGGGGTTGGTGGGAGGCTGGCTCTGGGCCTGTGGAAGGGGTGGAGCCTCAGGCAGAAGAGGCAGGATTAGGGCTAGTCCCCCCCGCCCCAACCCTCTTTTTAGTGTCACCCAGGGTTCTGGCAATGATTTAAAGGCCTGGGGCTTCAGGAGCTGCTGCTGTAGTAGTGGCAGCGAGTCCCAAGTCCTTTTAAAATCGCTGGACCCTGGGGCAGATCCTCCTTGCCTCTCCCTTTGGTGGGACTGGGCATTAATGAAGTTGTCGCTGATATTACAAATAAAAATGGATTTAAAGTTTACAAATGATGGGGTTGATGTGGCACCTGTAAGGTTTTAAAACAAAGAGCTCTGGGAAGCGGTCACCACTGGCCACGTGAGGCCCTGCCGTTTAAAGAAGGACAGATGTACAGTTTACGTGGCAGAGGCGCAGTTGGTATGACCTGTTCACTTCAATGGAATTATTACAATTGGCATGACCTGAGGATCTGCTCATATACTTTCTTTAATGGCAGCACTAAGCATGTTGTGGATAGTGACAAGAACACATTTTCATATTAATCCAGTTCAATGCAATTACCAATAGTATTTATAACACAAAACATTGGGCCACTCTACCCAGACTTTTACTTGATTGCAATTTGGATTAGACCGACATTCCTTTTAGGTCAGAAAGAGTCATGTTCCATTGTGTCAAAACAATATATCCACCCGCACCGTTATAAAAACTACCCATTCAGAAAGGGTACTCAGAACTCAGCAGCAAAGACAGATTGATCCAGATTTTTTTTCTTCCAATTGCTTTAGAAAGAGAGATATGGGGAGCTTTGGAACAGAGGGGAAAAGACAGAAAGGGAAACATCAAGCATATCTTCTGAAGCAAATCTGTGTCTGGTCAAATTCTCATACAGTTGTAAAGGTTGATCCGTATTTGGAGATGCTCTATGGGAATACAATGCTTCAAAATCTTTTGCGCCTCTTGACAAACATGAGCAATTCATCTGAAACGTTGCTCTAGTCAGTCTAGTCAGGAGCATGCAACTGTTCACATATTCAGACAAGGAATCAATAGTAGCTGGGCGGCCCCTGCAGAAAGCCTGAGAATCATCACTATAATGTCAGTGCATTCCTGCATCCCCCCCCCTCCCCCGCTATTTATTATAGTATAAAGCACATCTGGCATTAACTGGATGAAATATGAACACTTTTACCTTTCCTGTGAGCAGTGTCAGGTCTCAAAATTATCTTAGATTGTAGAGGCTAGCTGGGATGCACATTGTGCCCTATTCTGACTGCTGTCTCAAATTTTCCCAATACTGCTACAGAAACTGACCAATTCATAAAGCACACGGGGTTTTGCCAAATGGGGGGAAAGAAAAAAAAATTGAGAACAAGTGAAAACACGATGGGGGATGAGAGCTACAATGTGACCATTAGTTCATGGTCTTCTACCAGAGGGAGTTATTTGCAAGGGCCCATTTAGAATAGAATTAAAATTTTGTTTCCCAAATCAGCTCTGGCTCAAGCATCTTTATATCTTTCCATCATTATCAACTGGTTTCTTATTTAGGTTATTACCAGAATTGGAGTTGCTGCCAGAATCTTCTGGCAAATAAATATTGAAAAAGAGTCAGAGTCAGAGGCTTAATGCCATTACGAGGTCTGCAACAGCTGCAGCAGTGATACGCCCCTGAGCCATTTTGAAATGTTATGATGAATACAGAACTATTACTTGTATCTCCACTTTACACACGAACCTAAACAACAGCACTTTTTATGCCTCTCTGCACTGTATCTCAACTCATACGCTTCTGATATCAAATTAGCTATACTATATTACCCTAACAAACTTGTGCCTTTTTCTATCTGAATGTGTATGCTTTTTTTTTTTTTTTTTTAAACTAGAAGACTTACCTGGTATTGCCTAGTTCCTTCATAGCAGTGGGCTGGTGGTATGGGGGTGCAGGAGTTTGGGAGGGGCCCAGAAGGGGACTTGAGGGGTGTAAGAGTGAGGGATGGGGGTGAGGAGCAGAGAATGCGGTTTGCTACCAGCCTCTCTCCAGGGGCAGCCTGGGCCAGTGTGGGAGGGCAGCGGGTCGACCATTGGCTTGTTCTGTGTGAGGGAGGGGGCTGTGCTCTCTGCTCTAAGGTTTCTCCCAGGGCCGGATGGGCAAGGGAGGCCACGCACCCTGCCGTCTGGCTTGCTCTGTGGGGGGAGGAACTGTGCACCTTGTCTGCTGGCTTATCGCTGGGGGGCCAGACTGGGACAAGGGAGGGGTGCTAGGCGCCTGGTGGTGCAGGAGGGGGCTGTGGCTACTCCAGAGGGGTATTAGGGCCTTTTCTCCGCCATCTGGCAGGGGCCCTTCTTCCTCCCCCATGGCTTCTGAGCTGAGGCCAAGGGCGGTGGGGTTGGGGTTTGTGGCAGGGGGCCAACTTATCCAGTCTGGTGGCTGACAAGATGGTGAGCTCCAGCCCCAGCTGGCCACTCTGTTGGTGGTGTGGTGCCCCCAGTGGGCACTCTGCAGTATAGCATCCCTCCAAACAACCTCCCCCTCCTTCCATGTTATGGACAACAAGCCCATTACAAGCACTTCCTGTTTTCCTGACATAACCAAACCTTGACCTTGTTTAAGTTAGGAGCAGAGGAAGCTGCATACCAAATTTAGTGGACCTAGCTCTTACAGATTAGGAGTTCTTGAACAAATGCACTCACAGACAGACAAATAGATGCACATTTCTAAAATGTATAAACAGATTAGAGGCAAAGGGAGGAAAAGATAAAAAAACCTCCTCGCTTAATCCACAAATTAAGTAAACAAAACGAAGATAGAAACAAATAGGTTAAAATCAAGTAGATAGTTAGGGTGTGAAGCCAGAGAAGGATTTTATAAATATATACAAATGAAAGATGTTCGGGATCTTTTAAAATCTATAATGCTAGTCCTTGGATTCACTCTCTGCAATCTGAAACCTCCTGTATTACTTCCTGGCTGAGGAATGCCAAACAGAAATAAAGAACTGAATCTCTTTCAACAAGTCCTTCTGTGATTGCAGCCACTCAAACTGGCCTGAAATCACTGACAAGACATTCTCATCCAGCAATTTTACCTGAAGAGAATGATTAGGTATTTCTACAAACTGCTGTGATATAGCAGGACTATTGTCAACTGGACAGCTAAAAGGTTAATAGATTTTTAGCAATAAAAGCAAGATGTTTGATATACATTGTTTGTATGTCACGTGCAGCCATTTAGAATTATAAGTAATGGCTATTCAGTAAGGAACCTTATAAAGAATGATCACATAACTCTCTTCATGTGATTGGTTTAACTGCTCTGCTAACGCCTATTAAAGAAAATAAAACTGACCAACTTACCTGTCAGCAACGGTCCTGACTCTTTACTGGTATTAATATTATTAATTTTACCTTTTTAAAGTTAGCTTGAATTCAGCTGACTTAGACATTCTGCGTATAGACAGGCTCCTGCCTGTTAACTTAGTCTGTACGTGTTTTGTAACCCTCTCTGAAAACCTCATTTAAGATTAATTTCTTCTGTTGGAGTTTACAGTTTTGGCTACTACAGTTGTGTGAAACACATAGCATGTCTACACTGCAATTTAAGCCCCATGTTAGTGGAACTTGACTTAGCAGACTCTGGGTTTGTTAACTTAGGGCTTGAGACTGTGGGACCCAAGTTAGAAACTGATATGAATCATAGGTCCCAACCTGGAACTCCAGGTTTTGCACTGTATTATGAGGCTTGAGTCCAATGAACCATATCCCAGATTCGGTAGCACCCTTCCAAAAAGTGGCTGCTCTGTGCTAGTTCATGGTGCAGTATGGGAAAACTTGACTGTCCATCTGTTACCGATTCCCCCCTAACCCATCCCATACGGGCTCGTGCGAGCCAAATAGTACTTATGAAGCCCCGGCGATTTTTAGTTGTGATCCTTTCGGTCCGACTCTTCCCCGTGCCAGGTCAGGGTAAGAGCGCATCTAAACTGTGACGCGGGTGACCGCTGGGGTCAGGGAAGGGGGCTCGGGCCCTCCCTCTCTCCGAGCCCCGGCCCAGGGCCCTAAGGCAGGGACACTCGTCCCTACTCAGTGGAGGGGGTTGGAGCCCCTAAACCCTCCACTCACGGGGTGCACGTCCCTGCCCTGGGCCGCTTCTTCCCTGACAAACCTTTTACGTGGCCCAGTGTGGTGCCAGGCTTACCGTTCCTCACTCCCTGGGGGCGGATGCCCTTTCGCTCCGGCTCGCCCCCCCTCTGCTTGGGCTCCATGCCCTTTTTATTCTGGCCACCTCGGCGTCCCCTGCTGGCCCTGCCTCCCGGCCCTCTGCCTCGCCCTTCCGGGGCGCCCGTGTGATGTCATGGATGACGTCCTCAGGTTGCGACCTAACTGCCCGGCCGCCTGCAGCCGCGGCGCCGCCGGCAGTCTCTAGTGCAGCCCCTTCAGCCCCACGGTTGGCCGCCGTGGGCTCGCTGCCGCCCGAACAGCCCTCCTGCTTCCCCGCTCCCAGCTCGGAGCCGTCTCTAGTGTGGGGCAGCGCGGGCTCGCGACCTGCCCCGTCACACCATCAAACTTGATTGTCCAGAGCACAAAGAAAGTTGGCTTCTGGGATACTTTTGGTGAACTCCCAAAACATGAGTCCCACAAAGCTGCATCTACATTGCAAAACAACAGGGCTTGTACACTATTACAGCTTGACTCAAGTTTGGACCATCCACCCCATAGGCTCCTAGGAGGATGGGTCTGAGCCCTGAATTAGTGTGGTATATTTGTGGGCTCAACTCTGAATTCAAACCCTGGGCTTACACTCAGACATATGCACAATAGTAATAGATATGTAGCCGTGTTAGTCTGGCCTAGCTGAAACAAAAAACAGGACTATGTAGCACTTTAAAGACTAACAAGATGGTTTATTAGGTGATGAGGTTTCATGGGCCAGACCCACTTCCTCAAATCAAACAGTGGAAGAAAATTGGCACGACCATATATACCAAAGGATACAATAACAAAAATGAACACACATGAAAAGGACAAGTCAAATTTCAGAACAGAAGGGAGATGAGGGGGGGGGAGGTAAATGTCTGTGAGCTAATGATATTAGAGGTGATAATTGAGGAAGCTATCTTTGTAATGGGTAAGGTAATTAGGGTCCTTGTTAAGACCTAGGTGTAAAGTGTCAAATTTAAGCATGAATGACAGTTCAGAGGATTCTCTTTCAAGTCTGGTGTTGAAAGGTCTTTGAAGCAGGATGCAGGTAATCAGGTCATTGAGACAATGCCCTTTCTGGTTGAAATGGCAAGAAACTGTTTTTTCTTTGTGATCCTGTCTAAAATCTGTTTTGTGTGCATTGATTCTTTGGCGAAGTGTCTGAGACGTTTGTCCAATGCAGATGGACATTGTCGGCACATGACAGCATGAATTATATTTCTGGATGAGTAGGAATATGTATTCTTGATCTTATAACTCAATTGGTTAGGTCCAGTAATGGTATCAGAAACAGCCCTACCTCACAGCTTATAGATACCTGAACAAGACAGATATAGGGTGAAAGGTGAATCAGAGGCATGGAGAGGAAGTGACTTGCCCAATGTCTTGAGTTATGGCAAGAGGGGCAGAGCTGGGAATTGCAGCAAAAGAAATCCCTCCAGTCAAATAAAGAGTAGTCCTGAAGAGAGTTCCATCCCATTTCTCTTAGCTGGAAGAATGACAACTCCCATAAGTCTTACTAAATGTGAAAAAATTGGGTTTCTTTAAGGTTTTGATAGGAACTGGACTTACTCTACTGATTTATTTCACCTGAGCCAATAAGGGTGCATCTACACCAGCACTGAAAATCTGCAGCTAGTCCATGCTGGTTAGAGAGACGCTCGCAGTGCTGGGCTGTATAGCTGTTTAACTGCACTCTAGGGCTATGTCTATCCTCACGGCTTCCTGCGCGAGTAATATGCAAAAGAGGCTAAGCGTGGAATATCGCCGAGCCTCATTTGCATACCTAACAAGCCACCACTTTTTTCATAAGAGGCTCTTGCACAAGAAGGACCATCTACACTGCCCCTTCTTGCGCAAGAAAAACCCCTCTTGCGCAATGCCGTTATACCTATTACTTTTCAGGATAGTGGTGGCTCATTAGGTATGCAAATGAGGCTCGGCGATATTCCACGCTTAGCCTCATTTGCATATTACTCACGCAAGAAGCCGCGAGGGTAGACATAGCCCAGATGTTTGGACTTGGGCTAGCACCCAGATTGTAGGACCCTGTGAAGTGGGAGGGTCCCCAAGCTTGGGCTGTAGTCTGAGCCAGGAAATCTACATTGCAGTGAAACAATCCTGCAACCCAAGCCCTGTGATCTTCAATCAGTTGTCATGGGCCAGCCACAGGTTTTTAATGCCAGTTTAGATATATTTAAGTTCCTACCAACCTTGGGCAGATCGGAAAAAGAAACAACCCCATTACTGACTTCTTCATTCACCTTCTCATATGATTTGAATTTAATCAACCTTTTGAAAAATTGGTTTAGGTAAACAGATGTCTATTCTGCCAGCTTGTTTTCTGCTCTAACGCAAAAATGGGATATTTTCCGGAAAAAACAGGTTCTAGCATTCCTAAACTGAAAAGGAAATGAGGATATTTCTCACCACACCCTTTCTATTTTGAAGGCACATCTCTCTTGCCAGTAAAAACAAACTGCAAGCTGTAAAAGATGAAAAATCTGAATCACTGTCTGGCAAAAAAATATTTACTTATTAATTACCCTGTTTTAGGTTTTACAAATAAAAGTGAACTATGTTATAATTACATTCCTGTATGAATAAGCATGTGATGTTTCACCTCATACTTGATAATGTATTTCACATGGCTAACAAAATGTGTATAATTTATCAAAGCTATGGGTAGTTACAGGCACAGTTTTAACATTTCACATATAGTTGATTTCATGCAATGTGTGCTCCTTCACCTAGTGTGATCTTTTCAGGAAATCTGCTCAGATCTATACTGGATTTTTAAAACATATGGCAATATATATAAACTTATCTGACATAAGTGGTTTTGCATGTCAGTGCCTTGATTTTCTCCTAGAATCATCATTTGATATACTTTTCTTTTCCATGAGCAGTGTTTCTTGTAGCTAAACAAAGTCAGAACATCAGGTGATTTTATAGCCCTGTTGTCTAGGATGCATTCTTTCATTTTGTTTTCATGCCCACATGCCCGCAACCAAATTTTTACTAGTTAGATCAGTGGATTTTCATTTGCCAGACCACTGGAGAACGATCCGATTTTTTTAAATAAAAAAATATTTTATTCTGCTGATCATAAGCAACGCCTCAAGAGACCACTGGTTCTCTATGGACTATTGTTAAAGACCACTAGGTTAAAACATCATTCATTTTAGACAGTTTTAGATTAATTATAACTATAAAATGGCCTTGTTAATAAACTTAATTGATCAGATTACATTTTCTGTTAAAAATACAATTTCATGTGATACCTAGTCATAAACATGTTCAAGTACAAATACATTTTTCCTACAGTTTAAAAAATATGAATATTGCACTAAGTAATTCCACAGATTGTAAATATAGGTAGTTAACCTTCAACTCTAGAATGAAAAAGAAAGGTTTGGCCTCAATTCATATAAAAATATTAAGGATGACTGAGTTATGAGCACAGAAGGGAGAGACTTGGATTAAGTCCAAATTCAACTCTTTAATTTTCAGAGGTGATGAGGACTGGCAATATTATGAAGCTGACCTCTGAACTTCTACTAAGTAAGGAAACAATGGCAAGAATGCCACTTGTTTGAAATTGTCAATTGCACTGCTTTCTTTGGAGAAGTGTAACACATTCACAGAGCAACACTGTGTCTGACATTTTGGTACATACTTCTTTAGTTTGCCTGTCACCTATGATAATACCCGTTAACTGATCTGATCCAAGCCCTACAAGTTTGAATCAGTTATTTCACTTTCTTGTGATCTTTAAAATCTTCCATTTATGTTAGGCTCTGTCATACTATCATCCTTTTCTTTTCTTTAATTACTGGGCTTTAGAGATTAGTACTTCAGTATATATAGATGACATGCTTATACTGTTTGAGATTTCTCCCCTACTAGGTAATATGATAACTGAAAGACTATAAATCCACTTAAAACTGAAATTAAAATTTTTAGATTAGCTTTGGATTTAATGGCTCCTCCTGTCTATGTCCTAAAATGGCCCCAACACCATAGCACCAGAGCACAACCCAAGTATTTAAACATGGAAATCTCTCTCTTTTTTCCTTTTCTGGCCTATAGTATAAATAGTTTAGTTAATACATTTGCTTTTTATGTATTAGAGGGGGTGCGGATAGCAATCATATATTCCTAATACTTTTCATTACAAAAGATTCAAGAGCTCTTTTATTAAGAAGCTGTACCACTTCAACTTTTTGCAGCATGTTTTTTAAATTTAACAGGGAGAAAGCCCTGAGACCATCGAGTTGTCTGTTCTTTGTCCCACGAAACTACAGTCAGGCTAGGCTGATATATAGAATTTCTGAAAACCATCTCCTTTCTTTCACTTGTATTGTCAATACAATTTTTGGCAGTTTGTTAAACGAACATTCTTATAGGACAGTTCCACACGGCCAAAGCGGCAGCACCATGACCACCAAATGGTATTGGGAACCCAAAAACAAAAGGGCCTCATCTGTGGTGGTGAGAAGGAAGAGAGAGCCAGGTTGGGATCTCTTTGCCCGCTTTATAGAAGTGACATAGGGTATGTCTACATTGCATTCCACTTTCAAGAGAAGAATGCAAAAACAGCCGAGCGAAATTGCAAATGAAGCACAGATTTGAATTTCCCTTACTCCTTATGAAATGAGGTTTAAGGGTTATTTCAAAAGAAGGGTTTTTTCTTGAAATAACTGCGTCTACACAGTGTTTTTTAATCTCGAAATAGCGTGTTTTGAAATAGCAGCCAGACGCAATTTAGCAAATGGAGCACAGGAAATTCAAATCGGTGCTTCATTTGCAATTTCACTCAGCTGCATTTGCATTCTTCTCTCGAAACAGAAATGCAGTGTAGAAATCCCTAGTTTTTGCATCTCTCTTTTTTGGAATTCTCCTAATTCAAGATTCTCTAAGAGCATCCAAGATAAATGTTGATGCTTACATAATACAAAACTGTATTATAAATACTTAGTTATGTTATGGACACCAAGACAAAATAGAAAAGTGGACCTTGTGTAAGTGGATGCATGTGCATTGAAGTCAAGAATATGGCTCTCTCATTTTGCTTCTATTGAGGAGTAGTAGATTATTTTTCCTCTCATTTATGCTTTAAGAGGGTCTTGTATAAAGTCTGCTGTGCCATGTTTTAGTAATGTTTCTAGAAGGCCCCCGATCACAGATTTATCTTATATAAAACAAACATACAACCTTCACCCACCCACCGACACACAGACATTTCACCCATAACTTGTCCAGCTCATGTGATCAACAGTTGGATATTACGCAGAAGACACTGTACTGAAAATTCCTTTTTTATAAATAATGCTAAACCAGTTCTTTTCAAATCTGGCATCTGTCCAAAGCACATATGGAACATTAAACATAACCATAAAATTTTATGTGCCAGATTTGACTAGGGTCCTAAGCTCTAATTTATATTTTCTGCATTTTGATGGAAGACTAGCTGCATTTGATAAAGTTACGTCATAAGGACCCTGTTCTCCTAACACTTAAACCTCAGACAGCTGGACTTGGAAAGTAATTTTTAAATACAAGAGCCAAATAATTCAGTAATTATTCTTGTGTTGTGAATCTCCCAGGGATATTGGCATATACTGAGGACACTAGAGAAAGAAGTATCTCCAACAAAAAGGTGGAAACCTGTGGGTTTTCATCCCCATCAATGAGTCTGCTACATATGGTTTCTCAAGGAATTTAATACTACAGTAGCCTCCAATAACATTCCATAGTATTTTAATAAGCATTTGTGCACAATTAGAGCTGCCCCTGGTGTCTGAATAGATCTCAGTTTGGATTGTTTTCCTCCCACCACTTACTCACAGCAGCCTGCGAACGAAGTGATGGCAATTGCAACACTCAGTGCCGTTACATAAACACATTTTCCTTGCCAGATTCCCCTGCAGTGCTCCCGCTTCATGAAAAGAGTCTCTAGCATTTGGTGATGTACAGTACCAGCAGTTCTCTTTCATGTGATAAAAAATGTGTCCTCAGGTCTGGGCTGCAGAGGAACATGTGTGTGAACACATCCTGGGAATCCACCCCAGACCATGTGGCTGGACCAGCAGCAGAAGGTAAGTAAGGAACACTATATTCAAGTAGCAGCAGAGCAAGAATATGAAATCACAGTTTTAGTAGCAGTAGAACAACTTTCGTTTAGAAAATGTAGCCAGTTCATTTCTTCAGAGCCTATTGTTTAAGTGCCAGGGTATATGGCACCTTCACTTTCTATAGTGCTAGCATTACCCACACTCCTACTGGTGTGTCTAACTGGCCCATGTAGTGGCACTTAAACCTTTTCCCTCAAGTTGGTTTTTCCCTCAAGCTGTAGATGTTTATTCACAAAGCTCCAGAGGTCGCAGGTTCGGTTCCGCCTGTAAGCGTTACACTAGTACAAGGCTACTCAACTTTAGAAGCTCCAGGGCCCACAATGCTACTCACAACATATGCCGAGTGCAGCAACTTGAATGTGGTTGCATTTACAAATATATATGCATATGCAAATAGCTTCTTTCATACTGACAGGCATGAATACAAAGATTAAGGCAAGACTACACCACACGCAGGCCTCTTAAGTCACTTCTGCTGATATTAATAAAATGCAATATTTACCAGATTTCCATCCATATGACAGCACTTTTAATGAGCAACGACAATCCAGGAATTTAACTACTGAAATGCGTATCAGCAGAAGACCATTATATTGACTACTTTTTTGTTTTGTCTCCCACCCACAGGCCATGTGTTGAGCCCCGTGTAAACCCAAACCGTACCATGGGCCGCAAACAAACGGGCCACATGTGGCCTGCAGGCTGCGTGTTGAGTAGCCCTGTACTAGTATATGCTTTCACATTTGCCACCAATGGTAAAATATACTAGGACCTAACATTCCTAAAGGGTGCACATTTTAAAGTCACCAGATGGAATGTACTCATCATGAGCTATAAAAACAATAAGTGGCAAAATTAGGAATGTGTAGATTTAATGAGTGGGAACTTGATAAAGGCCCAATGGGGGATTTGACACACTAAGCTAGTAAACCCAATAAATCAACCATATACCTGACCTATGACTGAGTATCCTTAGAGAAGACTGCAAGCTGTGCACCTCGCCAAACCAGCAAACTGCCGGTCAGTGAGATGAACAACAAGGCCTTGTCCATATTGTGGCTAGTCCATGAATAGTAAAAGTGTGAGGCTACCATATGGTAAGTGATGTGAGGCTTCATAAATCCTCCCGTTTGCACACGTGTGCAGCAAACGGGTACAATATGGTGTTCAGAAAACAATTAAGCATAACCCCCTCCTACTGTCCCTTGGATGGAGGGAACTTTTTCCTGTCATGTAGAAAGGAAAATAGAGAGATCCAAAAGTAGTGAAATGTGCTTGTTAATTCAAAAGAAAAAAAAGCTGCCTTAGTGTCTTTTACACAGTATGTAGGTAGCCTCAGAGTTATGATTAACAGTGGTTTATTCTTTAAATAAAAATATCTTGTCCTGACTTTTTTTTTTAAACTATCTGTCATCATCAGAGAGCCTGGGCAGTGACTTAGCAGCATGGGACTTAAACCTGAGCCATGCAATCCCAGTTCCTGATTAAAAGATTAAGAGATGCAGAGTCAAACTTTGCAGTTTCACTTCCTACATCTAAACAGCCCCTAATCTTTCAGTGTTGGATTGTTTTTTAGCTCCTTCTGAGTTTCCTTACCCACCAAAAGATCAGACGGTTCACTAATGGCTATGTGAGGCTGGGTGACACATGCTCTTGCATGTGAGTGAGGTGTTAAAGATGAGAAACCTCAGAGCCAGCAGCCTGCGGGCTGAGCCTGCATCGCTGCAAACATGAACTGCTTCTGAAGATAACTGTTTATATGAGTAGTGAGGGAAGACCGCCCATTTTTAAGGACTCATGAAAATGTACACACATCTCCTGGAATGTATTTGCAAAGCCAAGGGAGGGGAAAGAGCAGGTCTGTGGTAAGTGAGCTCTCCCTGCCTCTATTCACTCGTTTCTATTGACTTGTGCCCTGTTGCAATAGTCTGCCACCCTTCTGTGGGGTAATATTAATTTAGGAAATCTAAGTCTCCACATTCTTAATCCCACATATTAGGGCTAGGTGAACTGCAGCTCCCGTTTCAGCCCTGAGCTGCGTGAGGTCACCACCTCAGTCTTCTGGAAGATTACCAAAGCCTTTCTGTAAATACAAGGAAAGACAGGAACAGATATATTCTCATGCAGAAAAACAACGAGAGGAAAAAACATTATGAGGGCATCTTTACATATTATAAAGGAGCAGTAAGAAACCCCAAAGATATTTCAACTTGACAGTTCACCTTTACAATCAGAGAAAATGTCTTCCTGAATGTTCCACGTTTTTCTCTTGGAACACTGTGGTAAGTATGGATTTGCTGCACAAGATATTTGGTTAAATATACAGTTGTGGATTACCTGCTAATGAGGGAAGCTTTTCTTTTAGTTCAGTGACAAAGGTTTTACAGTGCTAGTGATACTAGTGACCTGAGATCTTCTCAGACCAATTCCTTCTCACCATACAATGTTCTATAAATCCTTGCCCCTTCTCCCTTCTCTTTCTGTTATAAATTCTGAGAGTCCCCTCTTTTCTCTCCATTCTGCTCATCTGAAGAAGACTAAAGTGCTACAGGACTACTCATTGTTTTTAAAGTTACAGACTAACACGGCTACCCCTCTGAGACTTGTAAATCTAAGTGTGTTTGTTTACTTAGGAAGTTGTGTGACAAGTTCTCAAATTCTATCTGCAGTGCTTGTACAGAAAACAACCACAATTCAGGTGACATATGGGTGTTGTACATTTCAAAACTAGCACAGGAATCAGACAGTAAGGCCATTGCTATGGTAACTATACTTTTATAGTGAACATTGAAGTAAACAGGTACATAAAACGTGTATAAATTGTCACTGTGTAAGTTACTGCTGCTCTGGAGCTGCAATAATTTACTCTCTTTAAAATAGTTAAATTTAGCTATAAATTAGTGGAATCTCCCCACGTACCTTTATTTCACTAAGATGACAATCTTCCCCTTGCCTCCACAATGCATAAAGGTGAGCTGATTATTTACTTAAAAAACTCCAATGAACTTTTCAGATAAATAACTTGCCCTGTTAGGTCTCCAGCCAGCTGAAAGTATTCACAGCCTCTTGGCTTATACAAAACCCAGAAAGCCAGTCTTGTGTGTACAGCTAGAAAGGATGGGGACATTTTTCCACTTCTACAAAGTGCAGACTTGCTCAGGAGTGTAAAGCTTGTGTAAATGAGCTCCCTGCTTACCATGTGCCACACCTCTTTGCACAGGATGCTGTCCCTTCCATAATAGGAGAAAATTCCATGTATAGACCATTAATAGCTGGAGTATGGGTTCAGGACAGGGAGAATGCGGCTGACTCCTAGGACTCACCCTCTCTCTATTATTAAAATAAAAAGGGGTCACATTTTGTAGAGTGGGGATTTTTGCCTATTTTCACACTATTCATCATTTGAGATGGAGATGAACAGACTATTTGGTCCAATGAGTCCCTTCTATTTTCACTAGCTAAACTGCAAAATGTCAGCCCTATAACAGATCTCTCTTTTCTTCAAACAGGAATATTTACATTTCCCTCTGATGTACATGGTGCTGACACACACAGTGATGGAAAGCCTCTGATAGAGAAAGAAAGCAAAGGTAACTTCCACTTCAGATTGTGCAACCTTTCACTTTTTCTTCCCCAATTTAGCACTGACTAACCCACTGGGGAAGAAGTCTCAGAAGGTAGCCGTGTTAGTCTGTAACTGTAAAAACAACACTTGTTGTTTCTACCAAGTTCCACGTTCGGATATAACTGGTTGAATTGAATATGTATGGTGGATCCCCCAATACCATTTCCATTTATCTCAGCGATGGTGGGGGGAATGGGAGGTGGGGTTTGGTGACAGCATTATGTCATCATGTCAAAGGGCTAAGATTGAATCAATGTACAGATTGGGAAAACAAAAGAATTACTGCAGATCAGAAGAAGCCAGAGAGGCATAAAGCTTTCATAAAACACATCTACTAGCACACATTCAGTGATATATCATTTGACTGGATGAACACAGAGTTCTTTTTTAAATTAAAAAAAAATCA
Organism: Pelodiscus sinensis; assembly: GCF_052426305.1. Classification (NCBI taxonomy): domain Eukaryota; kingdom Metazoa; phylum Chordata; order Testudines; family Trionychidae; genus Pelodiscus; species Pelodiscus sinensis. The sequence goes on along the minus strand of NC_143059.1, from coordinate 6,726,958 downwards.
GCTCATTGCAAGGGAAAAAAACCTGATAAACCCTTAGATAAATTGTATTTCAAGTATGGAAAAAAATGTGAGCCAATGTCTTAAGTGCCAGTCATGACTCCACACTTAACCGAGTTCTGTTTTGTATGATATAAGATAATGACCCCAGATTTGTAGCACCACTTGAGTAGAACATAAGAATGGCCATACTGGGTCAAACAAAAGGTCCATCTAGCCCAGTACCCTGTCTGCCAATGGTGGCCAATGCCAGGTGTCCCAGAGGGAGTGAATCGAACAGGTAATGATCAAGCGATCTCTCTCCTGCCATCCATCTCCACCTTCTGACAAACAGAGGCTGGGGACACCATTCCTTACCCATACTGGCTAATAGCCATTAATGAACTAAACCTCCATGAATTTATCTAGTTCTCTTTTAAACCCTGTTCGAATCCTAGCCTTCACAACCTCCTCAGGCAAGGAGTTCCACAGATTAACTATGCGCTGTGTGACGAAGAACTTCCTTTTATCTGTTTTAAACCTGCTGCCCATTAGTTTCATTTGGTGGCCCCTAGTTCTTATATTATGGGAACAAGTAAATAACTTTTCCATATTCACTTTCTCCACACCACTCATGATTTTACATATCTCTATCATATCCCCCCTTAGTCTCCTCTTTTCCAAGCTGAAAAGTCCCAGTCTCTTTAATCTCTCCTCATATGGGACCTGTTTCAAACCCCTAATCATTTTAGTTGCCCATCTCTGAACCTTTTCTAATGCCAGTATATCTTTTTTGAGATGAGGAGACCACATCTGTACGCAGTATTTCAGATGTGGGCGTACAGTGGATTTATATAAGGGAAATAAGATATTCTCCATCTTATTTTCTATCCCCTTTTTAATGATTCCTAACATCCTGTTTGCTTATTGACTGCCGCTGCACACTGCGTGGATGTCTTCAGAGAACTATCCATGATGACTCCAAGATCTCTTTCCTGATTAATTGTAGCTAAATTAGCCCCCAACATATTATATATATAGTTGGGGTTACTTTTTCCACTGTGCATTACTTTACATTTATCCAAATTAAATTTAATTTGCCATTTTGTTGCCCAGTCATTTGGTTTGGTGAGATCTTTTTGAAGTTCTACAAAATAATTTTTTCTGTACTTTTACAAGTAAATCCATTCATTAGTTTCTGACTCAACATAAATTAAAAGCTGGGTCCGAAATGACAGTTAGCATATGTGTCAGCTTTTTCTTTGTCCCAAATGATATTAACAATAAAATAATGCAGACACTTTAAAAACGGTTCATTTTGTTAATATTAATTGAACTTTTGAGCACAGACTATACTTGAGGAGATTAGTTTGTCATTAAGTCAAGTTATTAACTATTCATTTATCTCTAATTACATAACCTACAGACAGACTCAGGTGAACTGCTCAAGTAAATTTATGTGGACCATTCAGACATCAGCAGTAATTCAACCAATTATCAACTTTCCTCTCCAGCTAATTGCCACACAACAATACTATTGTTTGTAATGACTTAGTGGTATGAGAGCTCACTGATTGCGCCTTTGCATTTTCTGATTATCGGGCCCAACTGACATCGCGCTACAAAGGTCTGTGGATGCATGCCAGCTTTTGTATTGGTGTTTGGTACTGCCCCTTAATTCCACTGCACTTCACATTACTGGGGAAAATGAGGCAGAAGATCAGAAAGAATTTTGGACTCAGACTGACTCTGCCACTTCACAGAGCACCATTCTCAGTTAACACAACCCTTGAAACCGGCAATTTGAGGGCCAGTTTCCCTACAGTGCTTTGGCTGCTTTGCACTGCTCTGATGATGCAGAAGAGTTGTACCCCTCTGGGACACAACTCCTCTGTGGATCCTCTCTTGTGCTAATGGGGAAATAAGTTGCTTAAAAGATCAGCACAGTTCTCCTGCACAGCCAGTGGGTTCTGCTGGCCAGCGGATGGTGTTGGGGAAGCCACAGCTCCCTTTGCCAGACCCCTGATGCTTGCTTGCAGGGAGAAGACACGCTAACACATGACCCCTGCTCATCCCAGAATGCCTGGAGCCATGATAAAGGCAGTGCTAACATGACAAGAACGGAAGGCTGCATCTTGCTTCCCTCTGCTCACCAACATGACTGTGCTAGACCAGGGCACAATCTGAGCCACAAGGAACACACATTTCTTAGCAACCACCTCTTCCATTTCTTTAACTGATGTTCAACAGCTGGTACAAAAAAGTGGTGCCTGCTTTGCAAGTATTTGTGTAGAAAGGAAAGTAAAATGATTGACAGTGCATTTTAACTTCTATAGCAAAGACTAATTTGCATTTTACGCTGTTTCAGCAGTCTGACTGTTTTCTTCAAAATCACTGGCTCAGTGGCACCATATGGAGCATGTTGAACTTAAGATACCAAGAATGTGTCCAAGATATATCTCACTCCAGTGTGTTAAAACATTCCACCCTGCAGCTGCCATTATAAGAATATAATTCATATCCTAAAGTTTCAAGAAAAACAGTGTCGCTTACTATACTTACAGAAACACAAGAATTCTTTGTTTCCAAGTAACCGTCACTAGTTTCTACTGAAGAATGATTTTCAGTTAATACTCAGCATTGCTTTAAAAAAAAACATTTGATGTTTGACTGCTAATAAGGCACACTAGAAGGAACCATTCCAAAAGCTAAGTATCATATCTTACGGCTTTGATTTAATTTGGCATCCTATAGTCACACATGGAACCAAGAATAAAATCAGCTCCATTTTGTTCATTACCCTCAACAAGCACTTATTGCAAGACAGTTACAAGTTGATCATCATCATACTTCAACTACTTTCTTTACTTTTTCTGCTAACAGACACTAAACTGGAATTTTTCCAAAGCTTGCACAGGTGCTGTTGGTATGTTGCACGCTCCCAATGAACTTCAACATATGTCTGGAGCCCAGGGAATATTCAGAACCCTTTGATACCTACACTTAAATCCTCTGAGTGCTCTGGACCAGCCCTCTTGTAGTGTTCAGCCACAGGCTGCAGTTAGAAGCTGACTACTCAGGTAAGATTTTTAGCAGTAGTTGGATGCCTAGATATACTTGGCCAGGTGCTGCTGTTTTACTTATGTCAGCCGTGACATGTGTGGGATCAGTTAAACCATGAGGAACAAGGTTCTGAAAGTTATTTAATCAACTAACTCCCACTTATTTGAGAAGTTAGATGCCTAAATACCTCTGCAGATCTGGGCCTAAGGCATCTGGCACTCATGGGCTGTTTTGCAACTCTCCTCAGATAAAATGCTCACTCCAAACCCATTAAATACCCTATCCTGTCTTCCTGGACAAACACTCAGGAGAGCATAACAGAGTGAGAATGTAATAAGTTTTCAAGGGGCTTTAGGTTTTGTTATTTGAGGGAAGAAGCCAATTAAACTGGCCAGGTACAGGACAGGGGAGGGCAAAGAAAAGCTTTAGGGAAGGTGTTTGCCACAGAGTGGAAGCTGTAGCAATCTTTGGCTGTAGCACATCACCCGACCATCTAGTACCTGTAGAGCCAAGTAAGGGAAAGGAGTGCAAGGCTTTTCCTGGCTCACAGATGGCTCTCCACTTAGGGTCTACAAGCCAACAAGGAACATCCTTGATTTCACCATGGCATCAGGCACCTTATATAATGAGATAAGGGGCGACCTTGAGAAAGCAAGAAAAAGAGACTAGCCCTGTTCTGTTCCAATATTACCACTACACGGCACCAAATTTCAGAAAAACCTGCTCTTCTGACACATCCTTTCTTCCTCATAGAACAAGGTTTACAGGGATGGCAAAAGAGCGCATCTGCTTTTCAGAATTTTTGTCTGCATTCCTTGGATGCGGCATTGCTTTTCCAGGAGACCGGAATCCAGGAAAAGCGCTGCAGTCTAGACATAGCCCAATTTGCCGAATACTATAGGACAGCATCACATAATGCCAGCCAAGTAAATTGTACTACTTTCACTTATGGGTTAAGAACGTATCTATACAGAATCTCATTTGGGTGCAGGAGAAATGTACTGCCACAGGAATTATTTTAAAATATTGTTTGTTTGTTTAAGAAAGGCTCTGGGGCCAGGTGGAAGGGCTACATACATATTCATTCACAAGCCCCTGTGTGCACCCGTGTAGCTGAGATTCAGTGTCACAATAAACACTTGCCATTTACATAGCACATTAAATTTTCCATATGCTATAAAAAATTGCCCAGCTCTCTCAACACCTTGTATGATTGTGATTTATTATTATTCCCTTTTCACATAAGGAAATTTGGAGGGAGAGAGGTTAAGTGACTTGCCCAAGGCAGAGGGAGTATTCATACTCAAATATCTCCTATCTTTATTTTCAATCCATTACAGCACAGTGTAACCTCGAACATGTGTACCAAAGCAAGAGTGAGATGTGAAAGTTAGCTGCTAGAATAAAGCATACATTGTCTCTGTAAGAAAGATTTTATGGTGTCTCCGCAAGACTCTGACTGTTTGACTACATTCAGTGTACACACATATTATATGGGTTTATTCATCTGCAGGTTGTGATGTGCCAGCTTCACTAGAATCCAGGGAGGCTTGAGAAAGGCTCATCAACAACAGGAGCCAGAAACCCAGGTACTGCTGAGAACACTAATCTCCTGATCTCATGCAGCTGTGACTGCAGACAACTTCACTCAGTGCCTTAGCCAGCTCCCACAGAAGTCGACAGGAGTCTTCTATTGACTTTAACAGGAGCTGGACTGAGGTCTAAACTATTACACAGATTTAACTTCTTATGTGTCCCAACCTGATTACGTTCCTCATACTGACCTCATACTGCAGAGCAGTAAATATGGCAGAGGCATTTACTTCCAAAGATGACAGCATTGGGAGAAAATAATGAGTGGAGGAAGAACAATCAAGGTACCATCTTTGTGCTATCGATGTTATCCACGTTCTTCAATGTGTCTTGAGGGGAAAGAACCAAAGTATGTTTCGGGCATATCAACATTACTGTGAGCAATGTGGAAGCTTTTATGGCATGGTTTCTTCCTTGCTGTGGAGCAGGGTATGTAGGGAAGAGAGTAAAAAAACAACACAGTCATCTTCTTCCCTAATTCTTATACTCTCTAAAGGCCCTGGTCATGCCTAAAGCTTAAGACAGGCATTTCTCTGAGTGCACAGGTTGCTCCTATTAAAGTCAGTACAGTAAATATAAATGGATGGCAAATGGCAATCCATATTTGCCCCCATTTTGGTAAAGGGGCCTCCTAATCCTCCCACGATGGTACCATCTTTCTTTGAGACACAAGTGAGAGGTTTTTTTCTCAAGGTATTTAAGAGGCGCAATTAAATACTTTCAAAATGAAACTGAGGGTGAAACCAGTGGCACCTCAAACAGTTGTCCCATTTTAATTTTTAAAACAAGGCAATAGAAAAAGTCATAACATTACATATATTGTTATGAGAACAACAAAAGGAACATGGGAATTGCTCAGATTGGAACGGACTAGTGATCTGTCTACTCTAATATCCTTTGTCTGACAGTTCAGCCACAGATTCTCTTCAGAGGAAATTGCAAGAAGCCCATATTGGACAATTATAGAATAATGCGCTCATATGAGAGGTTTCTCTCCAACTGTCATCAGATGGTGGCTAGTGTACGCTCTGAAGAATGAGAGTTTATATCCCTTAACTGTGGATGGTCTCATTATCCGTCTAAATGTCCAATCCTCTCCACCCATCCAGTATATAGAATCATTATTGTACCAATAAAATAATATAGCTGAAAATGAAACACTTAGGCTTTTTAATTTGCATGATGAAATTGAACAGTTTAAAAAAATAAAATAAAAACATAAATCATAATGTAGCTTCAATTTCTGTTGCAATTTGTTATTTAAAGAAAACAGTGAGAGGAAGGAATGCCTGCATAATTGATTGCTGAATTAAGTACCTTCCTGGTGTGATAACATCCCTCTCTAACCTATTACTCATTCCTCTCTCACTCTGGATCCATCTACATGCCTTCTGAAGCAGCCAATGTTTCTGCTCATTTATGTTGCGGTATTCCACACGGCATACTTTTAGATTTGAAATAACTAGGAGAATAAAATCTTATTTAAGAATAGTAGAGGTGAAAGTTGACTAAAAAGAGGTAATTGACATTTATTTCCTGACAAAAAAGCTCCAGAAGAGAAAGTTGGAATTGAATAGCTAGAGTTTGAAATAAGATTGTGTTATAAGAAAAAATTGTAATAATGTATATTATTTACCATGTGTGAAAAGATTACTTATTTTGATTTGTCACTTTCACTACGGCCTAGAAAGAATTCCAGGGATATAGTTATATGAGACTAGCACAGCAAATTCTATGTTCTTAATTTGAGTTACACTTAAATGAAACAGAGCTCTATCTTAGTTTGACACACACTCCATTTCCTGCTTCAAATGTTTTGCTTTAAATCTGTCAGGGTTTGAGACAGAATGGAATACACACCTTAAAGTATCTCAGAAGTTAACTTGCTAAAACAAATGGAGGTGTATCTATATTTGTTATATTTTGATAGATCATGTCCATGCAGAATTCCAAGTGAATGTAATGACTTATACAGATGTTACGTTAAATTAATAGCACAGTGATACAGCTATCAGGTAGCTATTTTCCCTACTACAGCTTTCAGGCGATGTTAGTATTTGATCAAACGATTCTATGGAAAAGCTATGTTCTGACCAGAAACCCCAAAAATATGCGATTAGAGATGCACATTCACAAAGCAGTAGAGTTATAATTGCCATTTTTGGACAACTGATGAACTGCTTAGATAATTCAGGTATTCCCCATCCTATTTCCCAACAACTCATTTCGTAATGTTGTGGTGGTTTTTTGAGGAAAAACTGCCAAGAAGACTCTCTTGGCTTTTCATGTGATATCTTAAGAATGCAGAGAACATGCTTATGTGGCGCTGTGCCACGAAGGCTTCCTTTGAATCCCCTTTATACTATTACTAGGGGGCGGTGCCCTCTGCTCGCTACGCCCGCCTACCCCCTCTCCCTGGCTGCTTTCACTTTGCTGAAAGAGCCTGTTTACACTGACGACATGATGATGTCATTCTGTCATCCAGCAGGTAAAACTTTTTATATATATATTATATGAAAGAGAGAGAGAATATACAATGGGTAGATTGTGCTAATAACAATGTATTTTAATGCAACTCTGGTGACCCCAAAATTCCAGTATGGACTCTGGTCCTTGGAACAGAGTTTAGCAGAAGTCAATGCACAGTTCTTAAACAACTGTCTCACAGGAAGGGGAAAAAAAGATGAATCTCTATATTATTCATAAGACCTTTTGGGCAGTCTTTATGAAACACCCTCAATATTGTCCTTGATAGATTAGGTTTCTTCCTACCAGTGAAGAATACTCGTGAGAGTGCAATACATAAATGGAAAAGATGATAGCGGGGGATGCAGGCTGCCTACGTTTTGCTCTCCCTCACTGTACAGATTCAAACATGAAACAGTTATTGCTGGGTTTAGAATCTGGATGTGCAACCCTCTTCACAGTGGTAAGCATATTCTATGAGCTACATGTAGAAATTGAGACAGAGTATATGTGGGTAGTGAATTGAGGGGGCAGGGGAAAGAGGAGTTTGGTGCATGGCTTTAAGAAATGGTTCTACATAATGGTGGGAATATACTGAATATAATAAATTGTCACTACAATTTCTGAAGCGTATTGAAGCTTCAAGGTTAGTTCCCAAAAAGCAAGGTGTCTATTCCTCACACAAGTTATGAAAACCCAAAGAGCCTATGTCATCCACTTTCAACATATTTTTGTACAATTAGAAATATGCAGCAGAACCTAGTACCTATTTCCCTTAAGTAGATATTAAAATAACTTCATATTACATTTAAATTGGAATAGAATGGCTGCATTGAAAACTACATCTATTTGAATTCCTTGAAATTATCAGATTTCCCCTGTAACACAAAGAAATTCTGAAGAATTCAGAATTGCTCTAAAGTACAGTTATAAAACATGACAGTGTATTTTGGATTCAAGCATAGCAAAGGTAGCAGAAGGAGGGTGGCAACTGATGGTTAATCCCAGGAGTGGAATTGAGAGAGGTCTCTGAGGAACTGCTCATTCTAGCCAATAAGCAGGTGTTCTATTGATGCCTCTATCTGCAGTGGTAGAGGACAGGCAGATACATTAGGAATATTTGGAGTTATGGGGAAATAGGAATACTTAATACAACCCAAGAACTGAGTTAAAGAATGCTGACATTGCAATCACTGAGCACACAAAAATCAGGAAATGCCAGAATTAAGCTCATCAATTTAACCTTAATTTGATTCATTATGTGTATGCATTAAGACAGTCTTCAATTACACAATCACAAGCTATGTTTTCATAAGCACATATGAGCTGAAGCAACCACATCTGTACGCAGCATTCTAGATGTGGGTGTGCTGGATTTATACAAAGGCAATAAGATATTCTCTGTCTTATTCTCTATCCCTTTTAAAATTATTCCTAACTTTTTATTTGCTTTTTTTCCCACTGTCACTGCACACCGAGTGGATGTTTTCAGAGAACTATCCACAATGACTCCAATATCTCTCTCTTGAGTAGTATTAGCTAAATTAATTCCCATCATATTGCATGTGTGGTTGGGATTATTTTTTCCAATGTGCATTACTTTATATTTATCAACATTCAATTTCATTTGCCATTTTGTTGCCCAATCACTAGTTACCTCTCTTTACTCTGAAAATATACCAACAGATTGCCAGCAGAATGCACTTTACAATAGTCATGTGGTTTGTGAAAGTAGACTCACATGTGGCATTGCTCCAGTCTTGTAGTTCACGGTTTTAGAATAATAGAATCATAGGATCAGAAGGGACCCACAGGGTCATCTAGTCCAATCCTGTGCCAAGATGCAGGATTGATGCAAGGCAGATGACTACCCAGCCTCCTTTTGAAAACCTCCAGTGAAGAAGCTTCCACAAGCTCCTGAGGCAGCCTGTTCCATTGTCCTATAGTTCTTACAATCTCAGGAAAAACTTCTGAACGGTATCTAAATGGGCTATGTTGTAGTTTGAACATATTGCCTCTGGCCTGCCCTTTGTGGCAAGAAAGAACAACTTTTCTCCACCTTTTTTTGTCATGTCAGCCCATATTCCTACCCTTTGTTTCCTGTCTTTTAACTTGTTATCAATCCATGACAGGATCTTCCCTCTTATCCCATGACAACTTACTTTACTTAAGAGCTTTTGGTGAGGGACCTTGTCAAAGGCTTTCTGGAAATCTAAGCATACTGTATCCACTGGATCCTCCTTGTCCATGTTTGCTGACGCCCCCTCAAAGAACTCTAGCAAGGCATGATTTCCCTTTACAGAAACCATGTTGACTTCCCCCCAACAAATTATGTTCATCTAGGTAGCTGACAATTTTATTCTTTACTATAGTTTCAACTAATTTGCCTGGTACTGACATTAGACTCAGCAGTCTGTGATTGCCAGGATCACCTCTAGAGCCCTTTTTAAATATTGGAGTCACGTTAGCTATCTTCCATTGATTAGGTACAGATGCTGATTTAAAGGATAGGTTTCAAAACACTGTTAAAAGTTCCGCAATTTCACATTTCACAGAACTTTTGGGTAAATGCTATCTGGTCCAGGGGACGTGTTACTGTTAAGTTTATCCATTTGTTCCTCAGATTTGTCACCTAAGAAAGAATGGCTCAGGTTTGGGAATCTCCCCAATATCCTCAGCCTTGAAGACTGAAGCAAAGAATTCATTTAGCTTTTCCGCAATTACTTTATCATTTTTGAGTGTTCCTTTAGCATGTCGATCATCCAAGGACTGGTTGTTTAGCCGGCTTCCTGCTTCTGATGTTCTTAAACTTTTCACTATTATTTGAGTTTTTGGCTACCTGTTCTCCGAACTCCTTTTTGGCTTTTCTTATGTTTTTACACTTAATTTGACAAAGTTTATGCTCCTTTCTATTTTCCTCACTAGGATGTGACTTCCACGTTTTAAAAAGATGTCTTTTTACCTCTCACTGCTTCTTTTACTTGGTTGGTAAGCCATGGTGGCAATTTTTTGGTTCTCTTATTGTATTTTTTAATTTAGGGTATACATTTAAGTTGGGCCTCTATTATGATGTCTCCATATGAACTTACTTAGCCTTAAAAAAAAACACTCCTGTTGTAGTTTTGGCCTTCACAGCATCCCCTAGCAATGAGTTTCACAGGTTGATTGTGAATTGTGTAAAAAAAATAGTTCCTTGTTTGTTTCAAACATACTGCCCATTAATTTCATTGCATGATTCCCCCCCACCCCGCCCCCGTGTGTTATTTGAAGGGGCAAATAACACTTCCTTGTTTATTTTTCCACATCATTCATGACTTTATAGAGCTCTAACATATCCCTTCCATAACCATCTCTTTTCTAAGCTAAACAGTCCCAGTCTTTTTAATCTCTTCTCATATGGAAGCTGTTCAATATCACTAACAATTTCTATTACCCTTCTCTCTACTTTTTCCAAATCTAATATATTTTTTTTTTAGATGGGGTGGCCAGAACTGCAGGCAATATCAAGGTTTGGAAATATCATGGATTTATATAGTGGCATTTTGTTATTGTCTGCCTTATTATCTATTCTTTTCCTATTGGTTCTCAATATTGTGTTTTTTTTTTTTTCTGCTAGTGCACATTGAGCAGATGTTCTCAGAGAACTATCTACAATGCCAAGATTTCTTTCTGGAGTGGTAACAGCTTACTTAGACCCCATCATTTTTTTACCTGTAGTTGGAATTATGTTTTCTAATATGCATTACTATGCACTTATGAACACTGAAATTAATCTGCCATTTTGTTGGCAGTCACCCAGTTTTGTGAGATCCCTTTGGAATTCTGCAGAGTCTGCTTTAGCTGTAACTATCTTGCATCACCTACATGCTTTGCCAGTTTACTGTTTACTCCTTTTTCTAGATTATTTGTGGATGCAGCCCTACCAAATTCACAGTCCATTTTGGTCAATTTCACAGCCACAGGATTTGAAAAATAATAAATTTTGTGAGTTCAGCTATTTAAATCTGAAATTTCAGCGTTGCAAGTGGTCCTGGAGGAATTCTGTAATTGTTGCATTTAGAGCCATAGTAAAATTCCAGAATTCTTCCAGGACTGCATAATTCTAGGGTCATGACACAAAAATAAGTTGTGGAGGGGGAGGTCACAAGGTTATTATGAGGGCTGCAGGACAGCTACCTTATTTCTGCAGTGCTGTCTGAAGAGCTGGGCCCTCACTCAGCAGCTGCCTCTCTATGGCTGCCCAGCTCTGAAGACAGCAATGCTGAAGTAACGGTGGCATGGTACAGTATTGCTACCCATACTTCTGCACTGCTGCTTAGCCCTTACAGTGGCTAAGCTCACCCTGGCCTAAAAAACAGAGCATAGGTCAAGTCTTCCTCGTTGGTCCCAACTCCTGACAAGCCCTAGTTATCCTGGAGGCTAAATCTACCTTGTCAGCCCTAGGATGGCAGAGCTATAGGGCAATCTTCTGCTGCAGCTGAGTACTGAGCCCTTCATTCATACCCATACATTTCCACATGTAGTTATCTGCAAATATTCCTGTGAGACACAAACACAAGAGCTGTTGTAAATTTTCTTCACTGTTGCCTCATATTAATTATTTTTATTAGTATTTTGACTGATCACAACTGTCTTACCAAGTAAATGTCCTGCTTTTTGTCTACTGAAACTGCATATACTTTACCTTTAAAAGGTCCTAAAGATCAAATTTAAAATTATCAACTAAAAAAATAAAAGCCAAATTCTGCATGTCTCATACCTCTACCTAACAGAGGCTACATCTAGACTGCAGCACTTTTCTGGGATATGGGAGGTATCCTTGGAAAAGCCACACTGTGTCCAAGGAGTGGAAAAAAATTTCGAAAAAGCAAACACGCTCTTTCGCCATCCCTGTAAACCTTGTTTTACGAGTAAGAAGGGATGTGTTAAAAGAGGACTTTTTTCTGAAATTTGGCACCGTGTAGACTCGCCAAATTTTGGAAAAGCCTCTTTTGACAATAAAGCGGAAAAAGATATGCAATTTGCATAATGCAAATTGCGTTTCTTTTTCGGATTTATCTTTGCAGTGTAGATCTAGCCAGAGTTTGGCCCAAAACAGATCTAGTGTGGAGGCAGCACTTCTAGAAGTTACAAAAGGGGAAAGAACCAAAAATCTTTGATTCTTCTTGTTTTTAACTTGTTGCTACTGACCTTGGGCTCAGTTTATCCATTTATAAATATACCACCATCCCATTGGTATAATCTGAGGTTTCATGTTTGTAAAGTGTTTCAAGATGCTCTGAGAAGTGCTATACAGTACAAAGTATTATCATCACTACTAAAAGTGAAGCTGGTGAGATACAATGTAATCTGCCTTCTTCTCTGGAATAACCTTTCCATCTTGTATGATACTTAGTACAATGTACACACAGCACACTAGCTTTTTTATTCCTGATCTCAGAAGTATCTAAAATCTGGACAGCACACTAGCTTTTTTATTCCTGATCTCAGAAGTATCTAAAATCTGGACGGCTTAAAGAAGAATACGGCTCCTCCTCTTTTAAAGAGACTATTGAACAAATATCATTAGTTTTCAGTAAAATGTAGTCACCTTTTTTATATGCTCATTAATTTTCCACATGAAGGTAAAACATTTGAGGTGAGATTTCCAAATTACTTAAATAGCAAATTAGTTAAAAGCAGCCCTAAATATCAACTGACGTGTTAGGCTCTCAATTTTTCTTTCATTCATAATGCACTAGAGTAAACTATTCTAAAATAACTACTTGATTGTTACTTCTAAATTTGTACTGCTGCAGCTGAGACAATGTAGAGAAACTGGAAGATTAACTGAAACAGAATGAATCACATCGAAGTATGGTGATCTATAAGGTATGATTAACTCCACAATGACTGAGATCATTTCAAATAACAGGGCTTTTTATCAACGATGGCTGCAAGGTTGGGAAATGATTTAAAAGCATTTCATCTTAAGAAAGCTACTGCAGTTCACACACACACACACACACACACACACACACACACACACACACACACACACAAAGGGGATGGGGAAGAAAAGGGCGGGGGAGTGAAGGAGATTCAGTGTCTGCAGCTGAAATAGCCGTGGGCTATTTCAGAATCCTTCCCATAGCACATCTTTACAACACACCACTGACATTATAAACCTCTCTTTTGCTACAGAACACCTCATTTTTCTGTGAAGCACAATTTATTGGATTCAGACACTGAGAAAAGTTAATTCTGTGAATTTAGTAGTTATATTATGATGCCATAGCTTTCCTATAATTCAAAATTCAATACTTTCACTAGACCACAGATGTCAAAATTCTGCAAAGAAACAGTAATAGAAATGTAGCCATGTTAGTCTGGTGTAGCTGAAGCAAAATGCAGGACTATGTAGCACTTTAAAGACTAACAAGATGGTTTATTAGATGATGAGCTTTCATGGGTCAGACCCACTTCCTCAGATCAAATGAGGATCATTTGATCTGAGGAAGTGGGTCTGGCCCACGAAAGCTCATCATCTAAACAACCATCTTGTTAGTCTTTAAAGTGCTACATAGTCCTGCATTTTGCTTCTGCAAAGAAACAGAAGAGCCTTTTTTTAAACAGTATTTATTTTTCCTCTATTGAGAATTACCTTCTTTAAATGTCTGTTCATTGCCTCCATCCCCCTCCTCTTGTTACAGATTTCATAAAAATCAAAATCCAGACTTTAAAACACAGGCTGCTATTTGCTTACTGCATCAGAAGAACAAATACCAGCATATATGGACTTTAAATATCTGTTCCTATTAGACTGAAAGGGAAGATGAGATTAAAAGTTTTTCACTGTATCTGTTTAATAAGAATACAGACCAGAGAGTCAAGCAATTTGGGTATTTAGGTCTGCCACAGATTACTGTGTGAACGTGGGCAAACCTGAATTTTTCTTTGATTCATTCCCCACCCCAGCTATAAAGCAAGGATAATTCTACTTAATTTCATCTAGGGAGTAGGTTTTGGTAAAGCACTTTGAGATCCTTTGTTTATGGAAAGCATTGTGAACTGCAAAGTATTGGCCTGATATAATTGTAAATTCAAAGCTGAAATTAAGGTAGTTGGCCTTGCTGAAAAGTTCCTTCAAGATGAATCAATAAATCAAGTAAATTTAGAGCAGACAGATTACTAACAATCAATGAGTGGAAATAATCCCTCAACATACACAAGTAGTCTTACCAAGTCAAATAAAGAAAAATCTCTCTCTCTCTCTCTCTCTCTCTCTCTCTCTCTCTCTGTGTGTGTGTGTGTGTGTGTGTGTGTTACTGTCATACCAAAATAATGGTTCACTGAGGTACTCAACTTTATTCCAGATACAGTTCTAATAGTTGACTTCAGCTAATTAATTTGAAATATTGGTATGACTCCAACTAGTTAGGAAGAGGAAATGCTTCCACCTGTGATATTTATGGAATGACCAGCTGCTCTCTATTTACCTCTTCTCTCTTCTGGGCCCAACATGATTTAGAAGAGGAAAAGATTGATGAGGCGCTATTCCTTCCTCATCTTTTATAATAGCTCCAACTACATTTTCCTTCCTCTGTATGGTGAGCTTAAGTCAGAACCTCACACCAGCAACTGCTTACACCCACCCACTCCCCAGTATCAGACATGCCACATGGAAAGGAATGAACACAGGAATCCTGAGAAGTCTTATCTCAGTTAAACTGGTGTGAACCCAGATAACTCCACTGAATATAACGGAATTATTGTGGATGTACACTATTGTAATCAAACTCAGAACAAAGCTGACTTGCTTTAGGAACATCATTTGTTTCATTCCCCTATTGCCATTTGTGAGCCAAAATTACAGCAACTAATTTGACATGCATCTGACGAAGTGGGTCTTTGCCCACAAAAGCTTATGCTCCAACACTTCAGTTAGTCTATAAGGTGCCACAGGACTCCTCACCCTCTAACAACTAATTTAGAAGCTGGACTTCAGTTTAACTCAAATATTCACTGTATTTTACACAGAAATAAGTTGTCTATAACACAATGCAATATCACAAGTAATAGAAATAGGTGGCAGGATCTATTTATGCTGCAAAACATAATAGTGTTTATACCCTTTCTTGCAGGGTAAGATATAAATCAGCCACAAGAAGAGATATAAACCGGCCAACCAGCTTTCAGTGCACAAAAGAAAATTCAAAGTCAGAACAACTGGAACCATAGCCAGTGCTTTTAGACTTAAGGCTTTTCCTTGTCATTGAAAGAGGAGTAACAAGAGAAGGTACAATGTAAATGTATATTTAATAGGATGGACAGCACCAAAGCAAATAGTAGAATCACTGAATAGTACATTTTCCAATGTGTTGTCTGTATGAACTTTATTTAAAATATATCTTGTTGTAAGGATTTGCATATGTTATTATTACATACTTTATAAGATTTGCAAGAATTTAATTTAAGGAAGTACCATAAGCCATTTTGGTAAAAATGCTGAATACAGTCAACACAAGTCCTGTGTGTTCTTTTGTTTTTGTATGCAGACAGAACCATCTTTCTAAAACTCAGGATACATGACCCCAGAACCATTATTGAAGCTATTGTTACTGCTTTTCCAAATGTTCAAGTCTTTCACATGTTCTCCTTTCATAACAACATTTTTGTTGTTATACCAACATCACTTTCCCAATCTGATTGCAACAGTACTCTGTAATTGCAGAACGCTGATTTAGAATCCTGTAATTAATTTGTTCACAGACCAAAACTTCAGAAATAACAGCTTCACATATTGGCAAGAAGAGGGTTCTGATTTTCAAGGAATCTTATTAAAATTCAAAATTAAACTGATTTCACCTTCATGTTTGGGATCACCATTCTCTTCTACTCATCCCTTGTAACTTGCACTGATTTGTGAACTATGAATCCCATTGTTGGCCTTTGCGGGTTTGTTACTAAAACAGACTGACGTCTCACTTAACACCTTATTTCAATGGAAAGAAAAGAAATGAACATTCTACCTTTCCCACAGAGAAATCCTACAGGAATAGATGTTGGAAACGTAACAAGCTTCACATGCCAACTTCCTTACAAATAGTCCTTTCTGGGGCAGAGGCGCTTATCATGGCAGGAATGAGGTACTGAAGTGGCAGGGAACCCCTCAGATCTCAGAAATGTACAAGGACAAGAAACTCCTAACCAACACGTGCCCCAAAGATTGCAGGCAACTTCCCTGGCAGCATATACTACACCACCCTTTGGATGCTGGCATTAGCTTCTGCACCTTCTTTGAGAGGGATGGAATTTGTGTTCATACTCCTAAGAAGAGGCACAGGTATTGAGAGGGAAAAGAGTTGCTGCTTCTGGCCCTATCCTCCTTTGACCCAAAACAGGCCTACCAGAGTTGTGGAACCCTCATCACAAGACATAGAATGGAGCTTTCAAGGAAGTGAGAGAAAAAGCATGTGGCTATGATACTGCTCTTCATCCTTCACTTATCTCCTTATGTGTGCTCTTCTGCTTGCACAGTAATTATTGTGCAAGACGAAATCATCTGCTCATTAGGAGAGTTTTCATTTGGATGTAATTTTCAAAGCTTTCATATTTTAGCCACCTAAACTGCCGCTGCTGTTACTGAAAGTTAGCTTTGAGTTGTAAAGAGAATGGATTCTGAGGTGAGTTTTTATAGATGAATTAGGCAGCAACTGGGACAAAGCAGTTATCATCAGGAGATAACTGACCTTATTTGAGAGAAACATCCTGAGGCAAAGTAAAGTGTGCTTAATCCTGGTATATTAATTATCCAGTGATTACGGTAGTTTGGAAGATATTATTGCTAAGAAGCATTTGCAAAATGACACACTAAAAATTTAATGTAATAAAAATTAAAAGCAATGACAATAATCAAGTTCTCTAGTCATGTATTGACAGATAATGGCTGTAAGATTATTCTTATATTGAATGTTTTGTATTTAATTTATTATGTGAAGTCTAGTTAATAAATGTCAAATACTGACGCCAAAATATTTTGGATAGATCTGAAAGAGATTTCAAAGACAAATTATCAACGTACCAATGGCCATTGACTCATAACTGACTGATAGTTACTGTAATTGACTGTTGTAGTTACTGACTGATAACTACAACTGTTTATTATAGCAATGTTCAACACCACCATTGCAATTGGCATTTACATTCTAAACTAGAACATTTATTTTGTGAGGTTTACAACTTGCCCATTTTTATTATCATCTAGCTGAAACTTAGAATAACCAATCTCCATTCAGATGTAAATTTTTAAGCACAAGATGTAATTTAAAATCATTTTGCCAATTGTTTTTAGTTTAGGAATGGCATCAATTTGGAATTCTGCTGCTCTTTGATGCTTTTAGCATTACTCTAAAAAATAAACAGCTCTGTGCTCTACAATAAAATTGTGTTGGTCTATAATATGAAGTGACGATAAATACACAGAAGAGTAAAATCGTGTGTGAGGCTACTCTGTCCTAAAAAATAACAATTATATCATCTAGTAGGCATTTTCTTGCTTATATGCTTAACTTACATATGTCCTTTTACTGTTACCAGCAGAATAGGAGATCGCATTCTGGACTGCACCAAGGATTGAGACCATGTCAATTTTGGCACATCTCAGAGATTCCAAGGAAGCCACTCTGGATACGGGCATGGCATTAGTGGCCAGTAGGCACTAGGCCAAGGATGCCTCACTCTCCTACAGGATTGGATCTGCTGTGGGTACTAATGGTGATCTCCAGGAGGTTCTGATGACTTCTGCTAGTGATAACAGGAAGCTGCGAGCAGATAAAGACATCTTTGAGTCCAAGGCTGAGGAACATTTCCAAGTAGTCCACAGGCAATGGAAGAGCCAACTCTGGCAGGCACAACAAATGTTCAGCCGCATCTGAAGTTCAGCACACCAGATGCATTGGTACTGGAAAGCAGGTAGATGGCCATTCTCCGTTAGGTACTGGATAAATCACAGTGCCTGTCTTCACTACTTTTAGAAGGGAAAGAGGAATCTCTCATAGTTGTAGATCCACTCCAGTCTATTTTATAAGGTTTTGGTAGTGGGACCAGAGGAAGGAGAACAGTTTTTCTTCTTCCTGGGGAAGAGAGCCCATGCTGCCTCAGATATCCTCTGGGAAGTCTAACAATCCATGAAGGTCTTCAGTGCCAAGTTGGCCACAGAGTTTGCCCCAGAAAGGCTGCTTCAAATGCGAGTCTGGGATTCACTTACAGATGTAGCACCTAATTAAACTGTCCCTACCCCAGGCACAACAAACTGCATGGGCGGGAGTCACTATTGAGGACAGTCATCTCACACAATGTTTAAACCCCAATGATAGCATCACACGGGATAACTAGCTATCTAAACTATTTCTGCAAATTAACCAGGGTGTACTGCTAACTATATAAATGATTTATTACATACAACATCCTCCTAAACAGACTGAGTAAAATACCACACAAAATGTACTGACTCTAGCTGCAGGCAGTGACTCTAGCTGCAGGAACTGTGGGGAGAAGACAGACAGGGTCAGGGCAGAGCTGCCCTTAAATAGTCAGCGGAGGGGCTCAGGGCCAGAGGGCATGGGCATTACCCCGGTGGGCACTGTTAGGCCCATTTTGCTGACTTCAGTGTGCTGGGCACACACGCACTTGAGTGGAGTACATGTCCACAAGCATTCAAAGAAGAACTGTCAGTGTTAAATATTTCTCCCATCTAACTGTCCATGGTTAGCAGACTTACTATACCTAAAGATTTATGGTATTTTTGATTCTTTATAAGAGAGTTCAAAGCCAGTTTATGCTACTTTTCACACTGGTGTATCTGCACCTATGTACACTCCAAGGCCAGACATGCTGCACCAATGTAAAAAATCACTGGTACAGTAAAGTTTACTCTGATTTGAAACTTAGATAAGCTGCAATAATGAATTTAAGTTTCTACACCAGCTGGTGGAAAAATTTCAAGGGTAGACCAGTTACTCAGCTGATTTATTCATGTGACTTTCTTCAGGAGTTCACCCTTTTATTCATGGTAAGCAAACATATTAACACAAGAGAACTCTGTGAATTAAGAATATGCCAAGTGATATCAATACAACCAGTAAAACATTAGCCTTGTTGAACTCAACGGCTATTTTGTCATTGAGTTCAGTGGGACTGGGCACTGAACACAACCAATCTGTCTACCCCACTCTTGCACCAAAAAGCATAACAAAAATGAATTTCCATAGATGCATTGCCAGTCCATCTTTCACAGAGATCAATGAGAAATTTATAAACTGTGGGAATGTCTACACTGCAGGGCAAAAGTTGAATTAAGATACGTAACTTCAGCCACGCCAGCTGCGTAGCTGAAGTTGAAATAGCTTAATTAGGCTTTTGGTACTGTCTGCACAGCAGGTAGTGGAAGGAAGAACGCTCTTACAAGAGTTACAGGATTACATAGTTACAGGTGCCAGAGTAAGACGTCTTCTGTCTCAACACGATTTTGAAATAATGGCTTGCTATGTGGACGTGCACTACGTTATTTCAAAATAATGCTGCTATGTAGATGTACTCCCAGTATCCTCCTCCTCCTGCTCAAAGAAAGTGTTTACTTTATTGCAGAAAGAGCCATTAAGACTAAGCCTATCAAGATGACAGATTAACAGGTTAGCAGTCCACTGAATCGTTACACAAGTTTAACCCTCTCTTTTTAAACTTAGAATGAAAATTAGATTTTACAGTGTGATGTTCCACAAAGTTCCTTAAAGTATATGTTAAAGGAGAAAGAAAAAACAGAGATTATTATAGACATATATTGGTCTAAAATCAGAGGAGATTATTTTTAGACAATCAAATATTTTTAGAAAGACTCACCGTCTCATTTCCGAAAAGGATGTCAACATACGGCATGACTTTCATAAGTGGCTCTTTATAGAATTGGCTAATAAATGGTGCAGAAAGATTCAAAGTGAAGATCTTGTTAGCTTCAGAAGAATGAATGG
This sequence comes from Pelodiscus sinensis, assembly GCF_052426305.1. Lineage (NCBI taxonomy): Eukaryota > Metazoa > Chordata > Testudines > Trionychidae > Pelodiscus > Pelodiscus sinensis. Next base: position 6,706,853 of record NC_143059.1, on the reverse strand, counting down.
CCACTTTTAATATTGCTTCTGGTGAAACCGTAAGAAAAAATCCCTGCAAGCAAACAGACAAAATACATAAATAAATAAATATAAATATATATTACTTATATAAATATATACACACACGTACACTAAATTATTTACATATATTTATATATATATAATTTTAGTAAATATATTACTAAAATTTCAAATGTTAGAAAGACAAAAAATGAAAACCACACTTATCAAATATGAAATTGTGGATAAATGGCATCCTTTGATTTAATGTAATTGATTAGATTAATCAATTGTACCTGACCTCTTAACACAATATAATATTTAAACAACAAAAAGGATGTCCTCATACATAATTATTAATATTTATATCTGTGAATCCATTTATATGTTAATAAAGGCAGTATCAATAAAAGGAAACTGAAATAAATAACTACATAGGTTCAGTGTCCCAAACTAAAAGCTAACTTAGAATAAGGAGTGTAGATCTGGGTTTAAGAAAGTAATATGAATGAAGATCAGACAAGGCCTTTACTTCACTTTATTTCTTTCTGAGGAAACAAACTCTGCTGGAATGTATATCAGGGTCATTCACATCCACACATTGAAGCTAACAGAAAATTGTCATTGCCTGACATTAATATCAGTTTCTTTAAGGTTTCCAGACATGAGAACAGGCCACATGTACCTTTTATTCTCTAACCACGATACACCCTTTTTACTTTGCAATACCTTGTTATTATTCAATATTTCTGTTTTTCTATATTATATGTATATACATATATTAACTTACTAATGTATTACAGTATTATGAATATGTGCTCAGCTGAAAAGAATTTAAATAAGGTTAGCATGGTTGGGCACTGGTGGGGAATAATAGTTAATGTAACTACTGCAAGATCTGTTAGATTGTACATGACTAATAATAGTAGTCATTTTTCAACATTGCTACCCTTTTCAAATTTAAATTAAGAAAACAAAAGAAAGACAAGTGTCAGAATGAAATGCTAGATAAATAAGAGTAGAACCAGAGACAATCCATTATCTCATTTAATGAAATTTCTTTTTGGGTCTTTTTCTCTAAAATAGTTCAGCACTCTTGAGTATGTACTGTGTCCACCAGTTTCCACCATTTATTTTGGTCTTGTACTATTCTGTTCAAGTTCCTGAATGTCATGTTGATGAATTTAGCTGTCTCTGTGGTTCTAAATATTACTTCTCTAGGTCAGGGGTTTTCAAAAGTGGGTCACGGGCCCACCCGGGTAAGCGGCTGGCAGGGCCATAAGATGCTTTGTTTATCTAAGTGTCCATAGGCATGGAGCCTCATAGCTCCCATTAACTGCAGTTTGCTGTTTCCAGCCAAGGAGAGCCTGCAACCCAAGTTTGAAAACCTCTGCTCTAGGTTGTCCTCTTTCTCTTTCCAGGGAGCACCCATGTTATCACTTGCTGTTCAAGATGGCTGGGCCTGGCCTCCAGCACAAAGAGTTTGCAGGGCCCAGGACAGGATGCTGGGAGCAGAGGCCTGGGCCCGGGCCCGGCCGGTGGATTGTGAATACTTAGCAGCACGGGGCCCAAGGCATTTGCCTTGCTCACCTTGCCCTAGGACTGGGCATGCTGGTGGCATCCTGAAAGTGTATCCTAAACATGTCCAGCGTTTTCTTCTTATCATATTTGATGTGCTTCAGTATAGTTTCCTCTCTTTGAATTTCTGATGTTGCAAGAAACTATCTTCAATGCCCTGCAAAGATCTCATAGTTATTTACCTGGGAATTAGTTCATCTTCTCATCAATTCCTGTTGTAGATTTGTATGATTCTGCTTCAAAAAAAGGACAGACCCGAGACCAGTATTCAAAATTCATAGCTCAGACCACTTTTCTAGTCTTCTCAAGCTTATGACAGTTTTGTGCTGCTTTTGATAATCACTGCTTGACTTCTAGCATGATGTCACTATTGTATTTTTCACTCCTCAGATAGGTAAAATTACTTCTTTTACTATGTTGACATCAAAGCGGGAAGCATGAATGAAAAGATGTAATGGCTGCCATTTTGAGCTCATCATTCCGAATCTTTGTCACTAAAATCTAGCACGCAATGTTGCATTGCACATATACCAATCATCATTTCAAAACCAATTGCCACTTAGCAGAACCAATAATTAAAAGCAGGAAAAATGACTGAATCTTCATTAAGAAGCAATTACTTACCAAATCTGTTTATGCAAGTAATGAAAATTGGTTTTATTCCTACAAGTGAAAAATCTGTGACCTCAAATTCCCCATATGAAATGGCAGACTGTGTCCCTGCTTAAAATTACTGATCTGTCTGTACACCCACTGTGTTGTGATGACTGATAGCAGTCCATATTTATACACCATCTCAACCAAAAAAGGAACTTTAAAAAAACAACTGGTGACACATTGACTTTACCATGGTAAGCTTATCAGTTCCATAAAAAAATCGTAAAAAACATTGAACAGACCTGCAGCACCTTAGAGACTAACAAAAAACGTAGGCAGTATCATGAGCTTTTGTGGGCACAACCCACTTCCTCAGATGAATGGAGCAAGGGCCGTGGGATACCAAGTTAACATACTCAAAGATATTTCATTCACTGAAAACAGTATCTTTATGTCTGTTCAATCAATTATAGTATTTTGCATTTCCATAATGTAAAAGAGTTCACTAAATATTCTCCAATTTGATTAAACAAACTGAATTACAAGTAGCAATCATATAAGGTGCAAAGTAACAAGCACTTACAAATAAAATCTTGAAAGTGAAGCGCAAGCTCAGCCTTACTTACAGCATCACTATTGCAACACTCTAAAAACTAATCATGGAGGATTTCTATTTTCCAGTTCTCACCATATTATTCTGTCTTCACATCAGAATACATCTGTATTTTTACTCAGAGTAATTCAGCTAAGGATCATCTTAGAAGGTCTATTCATTTTAATCTAACAAGGAGTTTAGATTAGAAATCATTTCGAAAACATTGTCTAAATATTTCCCATTGCTCTACACATCTCAGTTTAGCAAATACACGATGACTTCCAAAAGCTGGGCTTCATCCTGCAAAGACCAGAGTGCCCCATTAAAGGCAATGGGAGTTGACGCTCTTTTACATCCCTTGGAGGCATGCAGCACCTCTCAGGATTGGACCACACAAGCAGCCAAGTTGCCTCCTTTCTATTTTTGTATCCTAAAGAATTAAAATGAACCGTTTATGGAACATCTTGTCTCCATAGCAATCTCTTCTGTCTTTTAGTGCTTCATTTAATGAGCAAAGATAATTTTTTTTTCAAAAACTGATCCAAACAGAAAATAAGAACCCTTCATGCTAACATGTTGTTAGCTGTGGCTAAACCACCGAGTAGTCTGCATAAATATTAACTTAATCTGATAATTAAGTTCTTACCAATTTCAGACAAACTTGATCTGAATTACAATAAATCAGATTGTAATTTAAGGTGCAGAACAAGACACCTTGGGATCTAAGCCAAGACTAAAAACAGCTCCCCCCCCCCTTTTGAAAGGCAACACAAGGGTATTTGAAATGCATGAAGTACAACTTGCATGTCAGACCTTGCACAGTAAAGGCCATGAACCCACAAAAGCAACAAGATTAACTTTGGAGTTTTTATAAATAAACTCCTCAATTAAATTTAACTCACTCTTCAAAGGTTTATTTCCCCTCATATTTTTCTTAAAACATTTACGGATTACAGATGTCCTATAGAGAGAATTCTTTTTAATATCCGGCCAACCATAATTTTTCTTTGTAGAAGTAATTTTTGGCTATTTTTTTCAAGCTATAGTGCAATGGCGCTGAAAGAGAAAGGGGAAAATTTGACTGGTCTTGAACCAGTTTCTGGATTTAAGAAACCCAACCCAAGTTTGCAGTCCAAGTATTCAAATGGACTTTCAGAAGTGTCTTTACTGAGACACCAATTTCAACCACCATTGGCCAGCTATTAGAGCAACTGCACCAATACAACCAAAGGATAGGGGGGGGGGGAAATCACAAGTTTTGATTTGCACCATTGTAGCTTACTATAATTTCAAGGAGTAAGCTTCACCAGTTCAAATAACACTTTTCCTTGTCTATGTTGGAAGTTAGCACCAACATTGCTATAAAAATGTCTCACCACAACAGCTGTAATCAGGACAAATCACCACTATAGACAAAGCCTTTGAAATCCCACATGCAAATTTCCTTCTGATGTTTAAGATAAGTGGCTTTCACCATTTTAAAATTGGCAGGCTACAACCAACATCTAGTAATAACGTACAGTCAACAAAAGTGTATTTGTTGGTGCAAGGAATGAACGTTTAGTAATACAAATATAAAATCAGCAGAAATATAATAGGACAAAGGAACATCAAATTACTCTTCTAATTCTCATATCCTAGAGCACTGCCAACTTCCTAAGTGGCTGGAAGTCACACTTCATAGCTACACATTAACCAGTGTTAAAAAACACAGTTATTGCCTTAAATCTTTTGTTACTATATAAGGTACATGGAAACCACTTTAGCTCTGTTTTGAATCTGACATTCTCTAGCTGCAAATAAACACATTTTGAACTCTCAACAGAAATGCTTTTGATGGAGGACAAATATAAAATGGTTAATCAGGAGAATTCTCTTAGGAAAACACTTTCATATTGATGTTTATGGATGAAATTGCCATTAGTATTAATGAGAGTTGTAATGAAATATCATCTACCAATAGATGTTAGCTGAGGGTACAGTCTATGAATATTCCAACATGCAAGATAGGTATCTCCTAGCATTCAGCAGTGGAATCTTCAATAGAGCAATGTCTGTTGAGGCCACTTGTCTCTTCCTTTTACTCCACTTATGGATTATTACCAGAATATAAAAGGTGGAGTGGCACTGAACTCTAATTTTGGACACTAAAGAATTGAGGAAAGTGGGCAGGCGCTGTATAAAATTTCAGAGGCAATAATTTCAGAGAATAATAGCTACTGGCAAATAACCTGTCTGTCTTCTTCCAGTGGCCTGGGCACATTCCCTCTTGAAGGAGATTAGCAAGTAGTACAGCCCCATGGAAAGGTGGGCTGAGGAGTTCTGGATAAAGAACTCTCAAAATGAGCATCAACCCTGAAAGACAAGTCAAGAGAATATTAGAAGGTGGTCTTGATTTTGCTCAGCCAAATCACGCTTCAGTAAGAGGCAAATTTTTGCTTCAAATAACTTCACAGATTCTGTGAAAAGACCAACCCCTCCAAATAATGCTGCTTTCAGATTAACTGAATATCTTTTAATGTATATTCAGGTGAATTTACCCAGGGTGTAAAAGAGATTTGGGGAATACAGACAAGTTAGTGACCTGTAAAGGATGGAAACAGAGATGACTTGGAACTAGATATGGAGAACACGATACAAAGGAGATCCTTTCAGTTTATAGAGGAATAATCTTTTTGCCTGTATTTAACCAATGCCTAGTCTACACAATTTTGGTTGCAAGATAACCACAATATTTGGGGGAGGGGGTGATTTTTTACTGGCATTGGACTACTTCAAACAAGTGGTGCATTTGAAAACCATTCCAAGATCTTGGTACCAGATTCAGATGGTTGTGGGAATATTAATGCCATCAATTATGGGCACCAGATGACTCCATCAAGCAGTTCACCAAGTCCATTGTGCTGAATATTAGACCCTGCTCTCTGTTGATCAGAAAGGATCAAGGCATTTCGATGGTATCAGGCAGTCAATTCCAAATTATGTCGACCAGTAAGGCTCTGAGGATTTTGGCATAAAGCCACACTGGATTAGGCATCCATCCTGGAGACTCACATGAAGGCATAATGGAAAGAGAAAGTGTGTGCCATCATCCATGTGGCCCCCTCTATATGTCCATAAGCAGTATATCATATGGTACAGCAGTAGTCAATGTTGTACTCTTATGGAGTAGGTTTGTACCCCAAATGGTGGACACAACCCCAATAACTGACAACAGAGCATAATGCATCCTTTCTTTACAGTGGAGACTGCTTGCCCTTCAATCCTTTCAGCTACAATGATAAAAAGTCTAGGGGACTTCCTGAATGATCTCATCTTCCACAGATAGAAAGTCAGGGCCTGGTGGACATTGAGGGAATGAAGATGCTGTTCCTCCACTGAAGACTGAGGTCTCAGAAAGAAAGCAAGGAAGCGTACGGATTGGCTGAAATGAAAGTGCGATACATCCTTTGGCAGAAACGTGCTGTGCAAATGCAGGGGAAAAAATGTCTTTATGGAACGTGCTAAGTGGGGATCTGCCATCATAGCCTCCAGATCAGTAACCTTTCTTGTGGCTTCCTGGGGAGGTGAAACAAGAGAACAATAAGCCAGAGGTTCAAAGGATGATTTTATCAAGGGTGAGGATAAGGTTGAAGTCCCATTGGAGAGCGATGTGTTGAACAGATAAGTCTGTAGGAAACCCTTCCAAAATCTGGTAATCCAGGGGCAAGTAAAGACAAAATGCCCTTCCACAAAGTGGTGAAAAACACACATAGTGGTTACATGCACCTTCATGGATTTGAGCATGATGCCTGGTGTCTTCCAAGAGAGGACACAGTCCAAAAGAAGAGGGATGTTCACAGCTTCAGTGGCAAGACCCTTTGGTTGGGTCCCTGCGGTGAAATGCTTCCACTTGGCCCTATAGAACTGCCTTATGGAATCTTTTCTGCTACTCAAGAGGATGTCTTGTAGTGCTGATGAACATTCCCATTCTAGTGAAGGTGCCCCTCCAAAAACCAAGCTCTGAGGTAAAGTCTGTGCATCACCACATTCAGGATCCTGTTGCTATATAGCATGAGGAGTTCCAGGAAATCTGAAAGCAGTAGTGGGGGGCACACTGACATCTGAAGAACAAAACCTGAACTGGCAAGGCTAGAATGGGGTGATCAGATAATCATCACTCTCTTCCGTCTGGTCTTGGGTAGGACACACAGCAGGAGTGGTACAGGAGAAATTAAAACTTTTATGGTAGTTCTGAGGTAGGAGGTGAATTTTCTCATAATTAATGCATAATTTCTTTACTTGTATTTGGGTTACATGTGTGGATGTGGGGGGAGAAGAACAACCTGAAAAATGTATTCTTTAAATCTTGAAATGTCTGAGTAAATTTACTACTCAGGATGTATAATACTGCCAAAGAAATGGGCTTAAATGACTAGATATTTTTTCCCCAAGTTTTGAGCATTTAAATTAATAATCTAAAATACATTAATGTAATAATTTACATCTTAATTATAAAGGTATGGTAGGTATCCAAAAAACTTAGGTATTAAAATATTGTTGTAATTCCCCCCCCCCCCCTGCAAAATATAAAACTTAAACAAAACAACATTAAGAAGCACCAACTTTCTTTAATGAAGGTGTTTGTTTTTTAAAAAATGTCTTGTACCTCAAGTAGAATGAGAAAATAATCTACATGGACATACACTTACAAAATAGTTAGGCAATAAATGATTGCAGCACATGAAGCTGTTCAAATTCCATACCCCTTTTCCTCAGGAACACTAAGTACCTACACAGTGCTCATTGTACTTTCAAATTACATTTTATCTTGCAGTGATCCAAAAATGGCTATTTAATGAAATATAAACCACTGGTTTCCACAAGTTCCTACTGGAGACAGTTGTTTTAAATCAGAAAGCAAAGATGGCAAAAATGCAACAATTTTTCTGAGTAATAGTTTTGGCTCGCTGCAGTTTGCATTGTTTATTTTTATGAAAGTATCACTTTATAACTGGAAAATGACTAAGCTGCAAGCTATTGTTTTATCATTCTGAGTGGCCAGTGTTTCTGTTTTTGATAAAAGCCAAGTTTCAAACAGTTTTGAGTAACATAGGAAAGAGCTTAGCTATCAGTAAATGTGCTTATATTGACCCTGACATTTCCTTCTAAAATGGTGCCAACATGTCAAAAGGAGAGGATTGCTTTCAGACTTGAACAGTTTTTGTTGTTGCTGAAACAAACTCTGATTGCTGCCATATTAGTATCTATCTGATGGCAACAGTAGCATAAAATCTCCTACAAAGCATTGACATTAGATGATTAATAAAATTATTTTTTGCATATTCTGGCAATTTTTTATTTCTTTAAACAATTTAGAAATGCATTTCAGTTAAAATTACTGCAAAGGTTAAGCTATTCATTCTTCAGAAATTTCTAACAGCTAAACCTACGACAAAACAGCAACATGATTTTACATGTGAAATCTGTTAAAATTATTGTGTATGAGTACACACACTTACAGAACAAAGAGATAGAGAAGCAAGCCCTTTTTGCTTCCTGGTCCCAACTATCCGTTTTTTCTTTATTTCATTTTCTCCAGACAAAGGGCTTCAGTATAACAGTGGCCCTCATTTTGGAAAGGAGGGGTAGGTCCTTAAGTCTGTCTCCAAGATAGCTACAGAAGGTCTCCACTATCCCCAAAGGGCTGAATGCACAGATTTACCAGGTGCAGTAAGTGGGATCCCTGTGTTGTTCTGGCTCCAGAAACTGGATCTTGTAATGATTCCAAGTTTTTTTCCCCCATAGTCTCCACATGTTCAACATTTGTATTGTCATCAATAAGCTGACTTAAGATTTTTGTATATTCCCTGACCAAACCCTCTGCTGCTCAGAGCAAGAGAGAGCAGGTTATTATGCCATACGAGGGCTATGCATATGCAAGAACTAAGCATACATTAACTTCCAATAAAATAAATGAGAATAAAAATCATGTACAATAAATTGTAAGAACTAAATAGCATGTGTCACCTGCATGTGAATTTGACCACTTTCAGCAGACATGATTCCAGCGGGACAAGGGAAATGCAATTAAATACTTCAGTGTGTTTCAGACAGCATATAATTCACAGGTGTCCCTGGGCACTGCCCTCCAGACATACTTTGTTTATCTTGTGTAACAAAGGCTAGCAGGTAAATTATTGAACAGTGAGCATTTCATAGAGACACCCTTCCAATATACAATATGAAGACATCTAGTTATGAATGAAGATCAGAAAAGAGAGCATGTCATGGGACTGCCCAGTTTTGTATCCATCGGTATAATTTTATGACGGCAAGTTTGCTGTGCAAGAGTTAATAGACTGTTATTGTTTTCATTATAAACCAAGTGTGATGGGGCACTTGTCCCACGCTGGGCTCTCAAGGATTAACAGAGCCCTAGGAAGGCTGCACAGAAGGCAGCCAATCACAGGCGCTTTTATAGCAGCCGCCAATCCAGGATGAGCAGGCTCATGTAAGAAGAGCTGCAGAGCAGAGCAGAGCAGCTTCAGTCACTCCCTAGAGTTTGAGGAGGGAAGAGGATCAGCCTTGTGTGCTGAAAGCAGAGTAGTGCCTCTGTTGGAGACCCAGGGAGCTAAAAGCAGCGCCTGGTGGACTGCAGGCTGAGGCTCTGAGGCAAGGGCAAAGAGAATTCTGGGGTTGTAGGGAAGTGGCCTAGGGAAAAGTAGTTTGACGATACTACTTTTCTTCTATCGAGGAAGAGGCCAATTGTCTGCAGAAGCCAGTGGGGGAAATGGCTGGACAGTGGACTATGACTATGACATGTTTCCCTGGAAGGGCAAAGCACAGAGAGTGGTACAGCTAGAGGGCTGTGTCACAAAAAGGACTCTGGGGTCCTATGATTGGCTTGGGTCCTTGAATCGAAAGTGGTGGTGGCAAGACACCATCAGAAAAAGGTGCACTGGCTAGCAGAGTTGGTCCCTGGGACATCCAGCAGGGTGATCTGCATCCCATCACACTTACAAATTTATTTAGAATGGATTGAGGATATAAAAAGGTCAGGCAAAGAGTCTCATAAAAATAAACATTTCCTTTAAAGTGTGGTTCTACACTAAAAAAACCATAAAGATGGCAGTGCAAGTTCCATATTTAGTTTCTCTCAAAGATTTCCATATCAAAAGTATTCCTCCGTTATGTTTATGGAAATATGTTTTAATATGACTATGCATAACCTGAATATGGTTTATGCAAAACAGGTCTAGTAACCTATCATTCAAGAGCCTGTAATTTCCTGAATGTGTATATTCTGTTAGTGAGCATGAATCGTTCTTGTATGTGAAATCAGAAATATTCAGTGGAAACTTGTTTTATTAATATAGGTCTTCTAGTAAAGCCATTAGTGGTACTTAAGGAACTTAGTTGCCCGGTTCTTGAAACAATGGTTTTGTTTTTCCCATAAGTCTTAACTTGTGGTTGGTTCTACAAAAGACAGGTGACCATGCAACCTGGTGCTGGAATCCATCTTGAATTTGGTTCCTGACCAATGGGAGTTATGGAGCAGGTACTTGCGATGAGGCAGGGACAGCGCATGGAACCCCATGTCATTATTTCTCTGCCTAAGAGCAGCAGGGCTTCTAGGGTGTCACACAAAGCCAGGAAGGGAGCCTGCTGGTCCTGCATGAACTGGACTACAAACCAGACTTTCAGTGAAGATCAGGACTGCTCGTTTATAGAGCTTTCTGGTCAGCGCAGAGCCAGTTTTTGGTTAGCACAGGTTTTATTGTACATCCTGCACTGTAAGAGTAAGCAAGCACGTTTCTACTTGCTTTTCATGTTAATTCCCATTTATAATAGCTACTGCCTCTTATAATTACACTCATGTCTCTGAATTTGAGCTTAACATTATGCCTTAAACCATACATCGGACAAAGATCTACATATTTCAATGTGTGTTTTCAAATAGGTTCATATCATCATATATATAGTAGCCCAGTGTCTGAGAGTTTGTAACGCTGAAATGCCTGCTATTCCCCCTGGGGGGCGCTGTTGCCTGAAATGCTGGCTGTTCCCTCTGGGGAGGCGCTGTTGCCTGAAATGCTGGCTGTTCCCTCTGGGCAGCCCGTGCTGCATGAGGAGTGCGGGGCCCAAACGGCAGTTTGCGCCGCTTGCTCCCCTGCGGCGGCCCGGCTGAGCGCTGCAGAAGTCAGCCGAGTGCCATGGCAGGAGGGGAAGAGGGACGGAGCGGTAATGTACATGACCAGGGGGCAGGGCCTGGCCGTGTACATCACCGCCCCGCCCCCCTTCGCCTCCCGCCATGGTGCTCAGCTGACTTCTGCGCTGCTCAGCCAGGCCGCCACATGGGAGCAAGTGGCGCAAGCGACCGTTTGGGCTCCGCGCTCCTCATGCAGCACAGGGAGTGCGAAGCCCAAATAGCCGTTTGGGCTCTGCGGTCCCCCGAGTGAGAGGCAGGAGGGGGAGGAGAAGAGAAAGAGAGAGGCAGGAGTTGGCGGAGAGCTGAGAGAGAGAAAGGGGGAAGCAGTATGAGGAGGAAAGATTGAAAGCGAGAGACGGAGAGAGAGACCGGAGGCTCAGGAAAGAAGACCGACGTGGAGGAGAGACCTGAAAACCCTGTCTTATGATGGGCTAATTGGCTAGTTACTAATATGCTTCAAGAGAAATTTCTTTGAAGTAACTTTCAGTCACATGATTGAGGCATTCTGGTTGCCCAATAATGTTAAATAAAGTCCCCTCTGAAACCTAATATCTGTTATCCACCCATCAACCACTTACTGAATTGCATGTAGTAGCATGGGGATTAAATATTGTAAATTATTGTGGAATTATTTGCTAAAGCAGCAACAATATGATATTTATTCTACAAACAAAAAAATAGGAATGGTCCTTGCTCCAGTGGCTTATAGTTTAAATCCTGGGGTCCTACAATTAACAATTGTCTCAATGAACTCAGTGAGTTGGAAGTTCTAGAGTTTCATGCAAAAGATTAACACACATTTCTTCAGCAAAGATCTTCTTAACACTGAAAAGAATAGCTTAGCCAGGCTTTTTTTATTGAAATACTATAGATTTTTCATTGAAAATATATTTTGTGGCTACAAATGCATTTTGCCTAACATCAGTAATTTCCATACTATATTTTTCCTAATATTTTTCAGTATATATAGTTTATAAGAATTTGTGAGGAACTGTTGTTAGGGCAGAAGACGTAGTCAGAACTCATGAGTTTTATTTCCTACCAAAACTTAGTCGAATCATTTAATCTTTTGGTGATTGTGTTTACTCAACTGAAAAATTGGTAGAATGATATAGTAACTTCCTTTGCAAAACTGTTGTGAGGTTTAATTAATTAATGTCTGTAAAGTGATTTGAGATGCTATGTTGAAAGGTGTTGCAGAATGCAGAGTATTATCATCAATAAAATATAAGCTGCGAATCAAACAAGATAAGATAAAAGGCAAACTGCTTTTCCTTCCTCACTCCTATACTTCTATATAATATATTGCATTTTAAATTCTGCCTTGGAATAAAGCCTGTCTAGATCTTGGATAGCAATGAGAAAACAGTTTTCTCTTAATTTCTGGAGCAATTTTTGTGGGTTAACAAGAAAAAGAAGGAGAAGTTGCCTTTTTTCTCCTCCCTCCATCTATCCTTTGGGAAGGAGGGCGGGGGGAGGAACTTTACTCAATACGGAAGCTCAATGCTCATCTATAAAAAAGGGAGACAAATGTCATTGACACTAAAATCAGGACCACATGCTCTATTGATCATATTGTAGGAATCTTCAAATAAGAATACCATCTATTATGACTAGGCTGAATTTTCAACTTCTATTTCCTCTATTTTGAGCTTAATCCTGGACTAATTGTTCTGGCAGCTGGTGTTTTATTGAGTCAGCGATACAGGATAAAGCAGTTTGTATGTTTAAACTGGACCCTTGACGTTAACACATTTTTTGTGTGTGGTTTGTTACATCAATATAATTTGGCATCTCATTAATTATGTAAATATCAACCATATGTTGAATTCATTGAAGTTTGGGGTGAACAGAATATTTGCAGAATAATATTAATAGTGTATTGATAAAATCAAAATGATCATGAATACATAAAGAAAAATTTCTAATTTATTATATAAAAGGGAACATTTCAAATAAACCTATTTCCTTGTTTATTTAAATAATTCTGAACAAGAAAAGAAATGTGAATAATTTTAAATTATTTAGTTTTAGAATGGCACAATGGTTCATTTTATAGATACAGATTAAATACTAAAGGTTGGAAAAAATGGCTGGCCCATACATTATTACATTACTAGACAAAATCACTCTTGGCTGTCTGTATATAAAATGAGCTTATGAAAACTTAGGATCATTTTACATTATTTTAAATGGTATTGGAGAGCTATTCAAACTAGAATATTATTCTTGCTTACACAAGATTTTTTTTGTCCTTGACATTTTGATGGCATGAAAAATGGAAAAAGTCTTTTGCACTGGGGAAATGTGACTGAGTATAAATTTAAACATTTCCGGGATGGAAGGAGGAAGGAACTGATCCGAAACTATCCACCTATTTACCAAAGAGAGATACAGACAGATGTACTATTCTATGCAGATCGTATTAATTGGGCACTTTCAGTGTTGCGATTCCCTGATGTTTCAGATGAGTGCTGAGAAATGGCACCAGCTCTAGGCAAAAACAATTGATCCATATGAACACAAAGGAATGAAGCAAATACCATGCTAAAATTAATCAACTTCACCATGCCCTTTGTATCATATGAATTTCCATAAATATAAAATGGCCACTATCTAAAATAGTGCTATACCTGGATTCAGTTTATAAAACGTACAGTGTGCACTCAAATATCATGTATGGTTTCTTAGTGATGTAGACACTGAAAATTTTTAGCAAAAAAACAATGCACCTTTGAAATTTTGACATTGTAAGCATGTAGTAGCATGGGGATTAAATATTAATCAAAGCTGATTACCATCATCTTTAGAACTTATTTCAAGAGCCTTAAAGAAAGAACATATTATTGCACTCATAATGATCATATAATCAAAAACACTGCATTCTGATAATGGAGCATATTAGCTGTTAAAACATGAATAGGTAACAAATATCACTGAAACTACTGTACTGTGCAAAAGCAAGCCATTCTAAGAGAATCTGTGTCTACATAAACCAAACTCATAAATGACAAAATAGTTGGTGGAGACACACAATCCACAGCAACAGAATACGTCAAAGAACCACAGTCTTTCCTGAGGGAAGTCTGACGTAGTGTTGCAATGCTTCATAAGGCAGTATTACAAAATAACTGAAGAGAGACTTTTACCCATGTTAATGGATGAGGCACAAGACCTCATCCAGTGTTGAATACTATAAAATCTTTCCTGCAAAAGGTGGGCACCCTGGCTCTCCTGCCTGCCCTTTCTTTAATTGATAAACCTGTTAAACAATATATTTAAGTGGTTAACCAATTAAAAGGGATTTTACATCCCTACTGAAGAGTGCAGTGTGGATCCCTGAAGGAGTGCAGAGATGTGTCCATCCTATCTAAAAGATTGGCTTCAGGGAAAAGGAGGTCCTTGGTGGTCTTTTGGACCTCCCTTGGGAAATCAGAAGACTGCAGCCAAGAGTCTCTGCGCATAACAAGCCCTCTAGTCAAGGAATGGGATGTAGTCAGTTACATCCCCCATGGACCATAAGGCCACCTCTGCCACATCTACTAAGGCCTAGAACTGGACATGGTCATCTGCAAGGACTTATCCTTCAATTTTTCTGTATCCTTTAAAATGTAAGTCCTCTCTTTTTCTCTGGATTTGTTTTGGGATACCAAATGTAACCAATCAAGAGTTGCTATTGATCTTGTAGTTGTATCAGCAGCATTTTGAGTTACTTGAAAGATGATTTGGCAGTTAATTGCCTCATAGATTTTAATTCTTCCTTAATCTATTGGAAGTTCTTCCAAAACTTTGAAAGCTCTCTCCCCTTGTAAAAAGTCAGACTTGGTTAAAAGTCTGGCAGCTGATTATTCTAACTTGCAAACCAATTAAAGAATATATTTTTTTCCTTGAAAAGATTGCTTTGATGCCTTTTCTTTTGGAGTAGACTTTGATGGACCAAATTGCCTCAATTCTTCATTTACAGCCATTATAACAAGTTATTCTGGGATAGGGTGAGCATAAAATCCTTTGGATGGGACTTGATATATATGATCCAGTTATCTGGATGCTACAGAAATAGATGCTGAGTCTGCCAAAAATTTTCGGGAGGTCTAAAGTACCCTCAATTAATAGGCATTGTTAAACGGCCACTTTGTGTCAGAGTGTAAAATGTCAAACAGTTTGTGTTTTTTCTTGAACCATTTCTAGTGTTATTTGGTGGTCCTGAATTGCCTTGAAATCATCCATTCAAGATATGGCTCCTGGGATGATAGTTTCATGTTGCAAACACAGAGACAAGATCAAAGGTGCTGAAAGATTTGCCTGCCTATTGAAGCAGTCATCTCCTTTCCTCTACAATTTTTGCTCTGTCCCAACTTCTTCCTTACATTAACAATTATGTGACTTTTAGTTTATGTTTACTCAATGGGAACATTCACTCAAAACTAAAACAGGAAAGCAACTAACAAAAATCAGAACAAACCAATCAAATAAATAAGAAAAAGTGTAATCAGACTTTTTCTACAGTTAAGCATAAAAGCTATAATTTAAATTCTGTGTCTTATAACGATCATTCCATTCACAACTCTTATTTTTCAAACCGCAAATCTGCAAAGCCTTACTTCACAGTAAATATTATATTTACCATGAACTAGCAATTAAGTCCTAATCACTTGGATTAATTAGCACAGCAGGGTTTACTATTAAACTTGCAAACACTTTTCCACATTAAATGTTCTCTTAAATAATGAATTTAATGTTTTTTGTTTGGGATTTTTTTTTCATTAAGTAAAGACTGCAATTGCATTGTTTGTGAACACACAGGCAATGGGGTTAAGAACCAGCACGACATCTGATAAATTCAGGAGAAATACGTTTGAAATGTGGATAGTTGCTAAACTCAAGATAGATACTTGCCCTTAAATTAATTCTGGGAATATACTAATAACTGCATTTAGGGAACATTTAAAACAACTGTATTAATATTATAATCCACATATGCACTTTTTCAGACTCAGGGTGAGGGAGAATCTAATTACTAACCTTTTAGAGCCAGATGACATGTATAGTTAAGTACTGGTTGCTAAAATATCTGTAATCTCATACTTGCGGGTTTGTTTTTTTTAACACTGGGATTCTGCTCTAAGACAACAGCGTCAAGGTTTTTATTTCCAACTAATACTACAATCAGATTGAAGTTACCTAGTTTCTAAAATACCTCTTATTTTGATGTCATATTATTGGAGGAATGGCAAGTTATATAATGGCTTCCATTATAAGCCCCCGTTTCAGATGTCCAGCTTTATCAGGATGACATTTTCCACACTTCCTCTCTGTTCAGATATGAGTCTCTGCCCCCCTGAAAAACTCTGAATAAAAACATGTTGCACTGCTTTGGCACATAAGAGTAAAACAACACTTTTTCCATTTAAAAGATCACTTTTTAAAAAAAGTTCTAGCATCATTAAAGGTGGAGAATACACAATGTTATACACATTTTCTGCAATTGTAGAAACATATGGGCATTATTTTATAGTACAGGTGTGACAGTCAGGAAAATCACTTAAATGAGAAGTCACAGTAAATTGCACAAGGTGAGTGAGAGGGAGTGAGAGCATTCCCCCACCTTGTCTGTTGACATGCACGCTACATTGTCGGTCTTGATTCAAATGGGCTTGTTCCTTATTCGGCGCAGAAGTATGGCAAGCATTTTTTACTGCTCTGAGTTCCAGGAGATTTTAGTGGAGGTGTGTTTCAGCTAGCGACCATTGGCCTTGTGCTGTATAGTGGTCTAAGTGTGCTTCCCAATCCAACACAGATGTGTCCATTGTGATCATCACTGAGGGCATGGGTTGTTGGAAGGGAACACACTTTGTTAGATTTTCCAGTGTCACCCATCGTCTTAAAGAATCCTTGACCTTGGGGGATGGTTTACCAGTATTAGGCTCTCCCAAGCATAATGGTCTGTTTTTCTGTCTGTCTGTGTCAAAGTCTGACTTGTGGGAAATTTAATGGGTGTCTCAGAGGCTTTGGGATGGCTCAGGCCTCTTTTTGTGCTGAAAATAGCTTCTTTTTCAAATGGTAAATCCTCCACTTTTAATTGCATCTCTTTAGGTATGCCCCCTGCTTAAAGTGATGATGCATTATGATAGCCGTTGCAATGGTACATGCAGAGGTATCAGCCACGTCTAGTGCAGTTTCTAATACTGTTCTGGAGACTAACTGAGCCTCTACAAGGACTGTCTTTAGTTCCATTCTCATCTGCTTTTGCTTCATTTATTATATTGACAAATAAATAGATCCCTTTAAAAGTCAGAAGTTAGCCACAGTTACCATATGGTGTTAATGGGGATGCCACAGTTTCCCCCTAATAACAAGAATAGGAAATAACTGAGGAATCTCAGATGTGTGGTAACAATGGATACATAAAAATTGTTAACAACAGCCAGCTCTTCAGGATGAACTCATAGGATAATTTAAGAAGGACAAATGCACAATACTACACTCAGGAAGGAATGAGTTGCACCCATTCAAAATTGGGAAATGACGATCTAGGAAAAAGTAATGCAGAAAGGGATTTGGGAATCACAGTGGATCAAAGTAAATATTAGTCAACAATGTAACCTTGTGGAAAAAAAAAGGAAATATTCTGGATGTGTTAGCAAGAGTGTCCTAAACAAGACATGAAAAGTCATACTTCCACTCTGCTCTGCACTTGTTAGTCCTCCATACTATGCAGTATTCAGTTCTGTGCGGGTCATATTTCAGGAAATATGTGGAGAAATTGGAGAAAGTCCAGGGAAGAGCAAAAAAATGATTAAAGGTCTAGATAATGTGACTTATGAGGGAAGAAAAACTTGGGTTTGTTTAGTGTTGAGAAGACCAAGAGGGGCTACACGACTTAAGGTCCCTTCCAGTTCTATGATTTTGCTTCGACACTTTCAGTTTGCTCTTCTGATTGTGACTCGAGACAGAGCACCATCTAGTTGTAGTAACAGCACTTTCCATGAAGTAAACACTGCTCCCTGTACATTGATGCTAAACCACAGCTACATTAAGGACTTAGTATTCTTTAGGTCACGACCAAATTTAGATTGTCCACTTTTGACATAAGAGTGCATATATTGCTGTTATATCAACAAATAACATATTCCTGCTCCCGATACTCTTTCACTCGCCTCATAGCTTCCCGTTAAAGTTGTTGCACTTCCCCATAGTAAATATTATTATGAACCAAAGAGTTAACTAGTTAGCACTGACATGAATAAAAAATTGCTACAGAAAATTCTACCCTTCTTCCAATCGCTACCAAAAGCTTCAGATGTAATTATAAATTTTCACCAAAGATGTCAGATTCTTCTGTTAATCTTCATATGGTCTGACATTGCCATTCTTCAGCTTTTACGGATGTGAACAGTTATCACTTTGTTTGTATGTCACCACAGACAACATAATCAATAGTTTTCATATCTTACTGTTCATACTTTTTGTTATGGTGAATTTTGTGAGTGCTGCCTACTTTTGTTCTACTATGAAACTTGTTACTGCTTGAATAGAGAGCATTTTATCGCAACAATAAACATTTTAACACAAGATAAAGCCATAGGAAAAAAAGGTTCAAGATTTGTTCAATCCCCACTTTAAGATACTTTGCCCTTATCAAATTAATATCTATCAGACATATGAAAGCAACACAATGGAAGTCTTTGTTCTCTTTAGAGGTGCTAATTTAAGGTGCAAACTCCATTTCCCTCCTCTTTCCTTCACTCTCTGTGTTTCCATAGTAAGGGAATCTTATTTCTTGAATGTGAATGGAAAAAGAAAACCTAAAAAGACCTATAAACGAATATTGATTTTTTTTGTCCACATCCATAATATAACAAGACTGGTTACCATCACAAACAGAAATAGTATTTTACCTGTAGACAATTTTTTGTGGCCAGATACTACATGCTAGACTAATAAGGTATCCCTTCTGGTCTGCCACTCAGATGCACGCAACCTATTGCAATGCTCAAATCTTTACACAATTAGGGTATGTCAACACTGCAAAGTTATTTCGAAATAACAGCCCTTACTTCAAAATAACTTTCCTAGCGTCTACACAGCCAAATTGCTATTTTGAAATAAATTCGAAACAGTGGAGCGCTTATGTCGAATTTGGTAAACCTCATTCCACAAGGAATAATGCCAAATTTGAAATAGCTATTTCGAAATAAGTGCTGTGTAGACACTTATTTCAAAACAGGGGGCCTCCAGACTTCCCAGGGTGCCTTGGTGGCCACTCCAGCCTCAACCAAGAACACTTCTCTCCCTCTCTCCCTAGAGCCCTTAAAGGGGTAGACTCTGGCCACAGTGCTGTGCCAGCTCCAAGCCTGCCAGCCCAGAGCCAGCAGTCACTGCCCCTGACCCAGTGGCCCCAAAACATGAGCCAGCAAGCCACTGGCAGCCAGCCCTCCACCGCTCCCCAGGAGCAGTCTTCCAGCTCCCAGGAGCCTGCCAGGGCCCGGAGAAGGCGGGCGCCTTCCTGGTCCAGGGTGGCGATCATGGACCTTATTCAGGTTTGGGGGGGGATGCCCTCAACGTCCATGATATCCACACTAGACGGAGGAACGTGGCTGTCTATGGCAGGATAGCTGCCACCCTGGCCACCAAAGGCCAAATGCGAACCCAGGAGCAGGTTTGCATGACAATCAAGTTGGTCCAGCGAGACCCCCAATCCTGAGCTTCCCCTCCCCCTTCTTCCTCTTGCTTCCCCCTTCCAGCTCCCTCCTCCCAGGTTTCCCCCTTCCCTCTCCCACCATCTCTTCTCCCCTCTCCTGCCTCCTTTCCCCAGTCTCATCAGAGTTTCATTTCCTCCCCCCCAGTTTTGTTAAATAAAGAGAGTTTATGTTCATGAAAATACGTGTATTTTATTTTACATCAGGAAGGAGCGTTAGGGAGGGATAAGTGGAAGGACTGAGGGAGGAATGAGGCACAAGCCCCCAGTGGGGCAGACCAGGGAGGCTCTTAGTGCTCCTCAGGGTGGAAGCTCTCCCTCAGGGCCTCCTGGACACTGACAGCCCTCCGATGGCCCTCCCAGATGGCAGCCTGCAGAAAGTGCAGCCAGGCTCACAGCAACGTGTCCAAGAGAAGCACCAGAGTGCCCAGGGGCAGCTCTGGCTCCATGTTGCAGAGTGCTGTGGTGTCCCAAGTGAGGGCAACCAGAGCACGCAGAGACAAAATGCTTTGCTGTCCCTCATCGAAGTAGATAAGCAAGCAGGGAAACCTGAGAACAGGCTATAGGGGTGTGGGGGGGAGGTCCCTTTAAGCACAGACCTCAGATAGCCTCAGGCAGCAGCCCTATACAGTAAGTCCTGACCTGGTGCCCTGCCAGAAATGGTTCCGGCCAGCCTTAAATGCGATTCAGAGTCCACTCAGTGTGGACGCGCTATTTTGAAATGCATTTTGTGTGTAGATGAATTATTTCAAAATAAGCTATTTCGAAATAACCATTTCAAAATAACACTGTAGTGTAGACATACCCTTATATACTATTAGTCTATCTATACCTCTTGTGTACTATTAGAATTATTCTGTTGTGCAAATACATATGTTACATATTGCAGATCAGAATAAAAACTGAAAGTGAGACTGTCTCCTTGAAAAGATGATGGTGGCTATAAAGGAAGTAAAATTACTGGTGTGCTTAGATGTGCACCCACTCATGAGTGGATGCAATGCAGCAGTATTACTTAAGGAAAGAAAGATACCTTATGAACCAATAACACAGATACAGTATTCTAAAATTTAAAAGAGAACCTACTGTGGAATATTGAGGCACAAGGAGGGCCAAATTCACTGATGGCAACGCTGTTAGCTTCTATATATTTCCACACATTGGGCCAGAAGTGAATTTGGCCCGGAATGTGTAATGTTCAATGAATAGGTGGCTGGAACTTCATTTAGTTTCTTTACATGCAGCCTTACCAGAAAGCCTTCCCTCAGGCCACCCACCCAAACAGAGAAAAAACTGCTCTGACAGAATGAACATTCTACTTTTAAAAATTTAACACACTTCTCTAGTATAGACAACAAGCCATTTAGAATGAACAAGTCATGATGCTTTAAAGCTTTCAAGGCTCTTCGATCACTATTAATATAATATATCCATTTGATATTTAGCACGTGTCAGGACTCTCTTTAGAGCAGCGGTTCCCAACCTTTTCCAGACGGGGACCCATTTTGACAATTCAGAAAGACTTGGTGACCCAAGACAATTCAAAAATGGGGGGAGGAGGAGAGGCAGAGACATCTGGGGAGACACTTTGCGACCCTTCTGAAATGTAATGGCGATCCATATTTGGGTCCCGACCCATAGGTTGGGGAACCCTGCTTTACAGGCAGCAAACAAAGTAATTTCTTTACGCCTGAGATAACCCAGGTACTAGGGACTGGGAGTGCAACTTCTTGAAAAAAATATTAGTCAGTACAAGTTTTTAATGCCACATCTTCCTTGCTGAAACCAGATATGAAGAATTACAAGGGAGAGAATTTTGCATCACCTCAATGTTTTCAGTCAATAAGAACAAATAGAACCACCACTGGGGTTATACAGATGAGGAAAAAACATCTGAACACCAGATTAAAACTTCAAGGAAGAGGAAGTTCTTTCATCCTAGGTCTAATTTCAGGGTGGTCCAACCTTTTCAATGCTATGGGCCAGATGCTGTTTCTATGGCCACATACAGATAATTCAAGATTCTAGAATCAGATTTTTTTAAGCATTTAACCATTATGTCATTAAAGGGGTTAAGAAATAATATAATTGAACAGCATAGCTCATCTCTTACTTGAACTTCAATATCTCATGGTAGGAGCATCCCCAGAATTTTTTTTTTTTAAAGTATGCTTATACCCCTTTTCCTTCTGAATCAGGGAGGAGAGTGTGAGCAGCCTCACTATGGGTCAGGGTGCATGCTCGGACTCTTTGCCTTGTTAAGCAGTAAAAATCTGCCTCCCCCCCTTCTACTGGGGAAGGAGGGGTCAGTTGCACACTGACTGTACAGAAGGCAAAACACGTAGCCTGTGGAGCAGAGCAAAAATGTACTGATGTCCATCTCAAAGAATACATCTTCTAGCAGCATTAATAGTTTTTCAGTTAGGAAAGGCATTTCTTTCAGCAGCAAATACAAAAGTGAAGGATCTGGTCCTGATTATTGAGTTCTACAACAAAGCTTCTGTCAGGACACGTATGGCTGGCTCTGGCGAGGATCTTTGTCTTTTGCAGTCGTTTTTACCATGGAAAAGTTTCGTGCCTGAACTCTGATAGCATTTATAATGCTTCTCAAACCCAATTCATGGGCCAGGCCAGAGAGCCACAAGATGAGAAGCAGAAGGGCCCTGCTCCCCCTCTCCTCTTGCCCAGCTTTGAGGTTTCAGTGGCAAGCAGGTGCCCCCTCTCTTCCCAGCCATGCTTGAGATAGCGATGTTGGCCCACACACAAATGACAGAACTCATCCCGCATCCCTAAACAACATGGGAGTCCCTGCTGAAGACTTGGCCCGGGATTAACAACCAGGTTGCTGTGGCTTTTCATGGTGAGCAAGAACACATTGTCTCTCTCTGGTTGGGCCCGGCCCTGGCACTAAAGCACATCCCAGCACAGTTGCAAAAGCCTTGCACCAAAAGGAATTGAAGGCAATGTCTGCGCTACAAGCCAACCATACACATCCTGACAGAAACTTTCTTATATAACTCAATAATCAGGACCAGATCCTTCACTTCTGTATTTTTCTGCTGAAAGAAATGCCTTTCCTAACTGAAAAACTATTAATGCTGCTAGAAGATGTATTCTTTGAGATGGAAATTAGTAAACTTTTGCTTCATGGACTATGTGTTTTGGCTGCTATAAGGGAAGATATTTTCCAGACACAGTTACCATATCTCAGGGAGGTGAAGAACCTATGATGACAGGAGAATCTCTTCCATAAAGAGAATTATCACTTATACCAACACGCTAATTGTTCAAAGCTTTATACATGGCAATCTACATTTTTAATTTAATTTGTCTATAGGTAAAATGTATTCAGTACGACACATTTTTTAAAAAACAGTTTGAACCAGAGGGATGTACAGTATTTTGAGCTCTAGGGCCAATTTCATTTGCATTCTAAAGACATGTTCTAGCAGTCATTATCACTAGTTTGTCAACCAGCACTGCACTTCAGTTTCTTGTGATTGGTAATCTAGAGAGTCCCCCTCCTTGATGAGTTTCCTATCTGCTCTGCACCCCTTGTTTCCTATTGAACTGTGTAAGGTCTAACCTTTGTTCTGCTCACAGTTGAGGAAGCCTGGCATTTAGAAGTCAGTGGAGTACCCAAAGGGATGCTAAAGGAGGAAAAGCATTGAGAGAGAAATGAAGAGCACTATTCCAATACGAGCATGAAGACAACATGAAGTTAAACTACTGTATATACTTGATCATATGCCGAATTTTTTTTGGTAAAAAATGAGAGTAAAGAGTGGGGGGTTGGCTTATGAATGAGTCATTGAGTTTTACCAATTTTTATTAACTTGGGGGGAGGTCAGCAAAACTTCAGTTCCCAGCTCAGCAGGGTGAAGTGCTAGCGTCTCTGGATGGTTTATGTACCTGGAACGTCTGCAGGCATGGAGCCCCCCGTTTCCAGTGGCTGCGGTTTGCTTTTCCCAGCCAATGGGAGCTGCGGGAAGTGGTGCAGGCCAAGGGAATATGCTGACTGCCAAAAATCCTGTTGGCCAGAAACAGCGAATCACAGACACTGGGAGCTGCAGAATTCCATGCCTGTAGACACTCCAGGTAAACCAAACATCCCAATGTGCCAACGGCTTATGCTGATGAGCTGGGACCAGAAATTTGCAAACCACCAATATGGAGTCAGCTTATGAATGGGTTATTGTGATTGTAATTTTTTTTTAACTGGGGGGGAAGGGGGAATCGATTTATGAACCAATGGGCTTATGATCGAGTACATAAGCGGGGAGGAGAGGGGGGATATGTTGGCAGGAACATAGTCTGTATGGAGGACACAGACATGAAAAACATCTTTCATTAGAAACCACTGACTACTTCACAAACGACTATGTATCTTGTATTGAAGACAGATGTTATTAACAGCAAGGAAGATGCGTAAACATTATTCAATTAAATCTCATGCATGGCAAACTTAGTGGAGAGACTATCTATTTCAGTTCTCTTATATAGAAATACTACTTCTGTAGAAGAATACCACCTTTACAAGGGGCCTTTAAAATTGATAAAAATCAGCAAATTTAATTTATCCACTTTCATTTGACCTTTAAACCCAACCTGAAAAAAGTGTTCAGCAACATAAATTTGATCTCTAAGGGCCTGCTGCTGATCTCATTTTTTGCTGTTTTTCCATTAGACATTTATGGGACTTGCTAGCGTTACAGGGGACTAGTAAAATGTCGAAGTAATCTTGCAGTTCCTGTGTATGAATTCAGCTTTTCCCTGTGAGATGATAACTTTTTTTTCAGCCAAGGCTTTTTCAGATACTGAAGTACAGGCCTAATACCATAGGTGTGATGTTATTTTTTTTTCCTTTGGTAACATTAACCAGATCTAGCAGTTCAAGTGTTGAAACAAAAGAATTCTCTTTTGAGCCAATAAGGTGGCTTGGTGCACATCTGCACTAATTGAAATCACAGCATGGCTTTTCAGGATTGGAACTGTATCCAAAGCATACACAGGATTTGAAGATCTCAGTTGTGTGTATGCCTTCTCTTAAGTGCTGAGGAAACCAGCTGCTTCCGTTTATGTAGTGTGCTGACACATGTGCCTCAATGACATAATATAGAACATTGAAACTTAAAGGTTTGCCAACTGATTTTAAAAAAAGAAGGGTAGATAAATGATCAGAATAGGAAAAAGTAAATGGTAATAAAAGCAAATATTCCTTAGGTTTAAGCGACATTTTCTAAAATCTATGTTACAGGACTGAAATTAAAGGATAAATATATTAGAAAGAAAGTTATGATATGTTGTCCTACCTTCCACTGACATGGTTGTTGATTCTCTCCATCCTAAACTTTCCTCTACCCTTGCTTCTTTTGCTCCTCACTCCAGTTGCAATGGTCCCTGCTCCATGGCCCTCTCAACATCCGCTACTTCTATTCCCATTCCTGCTCTGCAGAGTGCCTTTAGTGGAAAAACATTGACCAGACCGACTTCCACCACTACAAATCTGTTCTCCCCTCTTTCAGGAATGCCATCTTCAGCTATGTCTGCACAGCAGCATTATTTCAGAATAACTAACATTATTTTGAAATAAAGTGCACGTCTACACAGCAAGTCATTAGTTCAAAATAACGCTGAGCTGGAGGACTTCTTACTCTGTCTCCTGAAACCCTCATTTTACGAGCAGTAAGGAAAGTCAAAGGAAGAGTGTTCTTCCCCTCTCTCACCTGCAACTTGCTTCCTCCTTCTCCCCTTTGCAAATGTTGACGTTTCTCATCTGCTCTCCTCTGCTAGCCTCTCCATTGACAGATATGACCCCATCCTAACTCCTGAACTCCCTCATGCCCACTCTCATCCCCTCCTTCACTTTTCTCCTTAACCTTTCATACTCCTCTGGCTCTTTCCTCTCACAATATACAGGCAGTCCCCGGGTTACGTACAGGATAGGGACTGTAAGTTTGTTCTTAAGTTGAATTTGTATGTAAGTCGGAACTGGTACATATTGTAGGGGAAACTCTAGCCAAACATTTCTCCAGAGCTCAGTTTTATTCTCCCACACCTCACTTCCCTCAGTCCTTTATTCTCAAGCTGAGGTGTCTGCTGAGAAAAGCCGCTCTGCATCTCCCTGGTCTGCTGGGGGGAAGCAGCTAGTGTGGGGTTGCCTCCCCCCGTTTGTAAGTAGGGATCCGATGTAAGTCGGATCCATGTAACCTGGGGACTGCCTGTAAATATGCTCTAGTTTCTCCCAAATAACCACGCTGACATCCCAGTTATATCTTCCTTTCATCTCCAAGATCATAGATTGCATTGTCTATATTCTTTTCTTCCACTTCCTTCCCAGCCTCCTTCAACTGGGCTTCCACCACTGGCACTCCACTCAAACTACAGTCACTGAAGTTTCTAAAAACCTCTTCTTAGTCAAAGCCCAGAACCAGTACTCTATCCTTCCACTCCTCCGCATGCCAATCACCTTGACACACTATACAATACTCTTCTTGAACTCTTGTGACTCTGCACTCTCTTACCTCTCTAATTGGTCCTTCAGCACTCCTGATCCCTCTCCAACTTTCTGCAGAGATTCTACAAAGCCCTATCCATGGACCTCTTCTCCCGCTACCTACCTAAATCCTGGGCAAGCTCATCCAAAACTACAAATTCCACTACCATTTTTATGCAGTCTACAGTAGACTTGTCCATGCTAAAATTGTGGCCTGTCATTGACACTTCCTCCTGGATGTGTAGCCATCTGCTCCAGCTCAACATGGCTAACCATAGCTCTTCATCTTCCCTCCAAACCCCTCTCTAATGTCTTCTTTCCCAATCACTGTGGACAACACCACCATCCTGCCTTTCACTTAACCTGAGTATCATCTTTGACTCACTTCTCTCTGGCCTCACATTCAGGCTGTATCTAAATCTTGCAGATTCTTCCAGTATATTTAAAATACAGCCTTTCCTATCCATCAATATAGCTAAAAACTCTCATCCATCAGCTTATGTCTCAGTTACTATACCATCCTTCTCTGGGCTTCACAAATGATAACCTGTCCCACTCCTGCCCATTATTATCTGCAAAGATAATTTTCCTCCTCTGTTGCTTTGAGTCTGTCTCCCCTCTCTTTGCATCCGCAACTGACTCCCCCTTTTCTTATCATGTGAAACACTAACTAGTTGTCTTCACCTTCAAGGCACTTCATGACATCTCCTCACCCTACTTATCTCTCATTCCCAATTGAGTTGTCATAGCTAGTCTCCAACCAGCTCATCACGCCAACCTCCACTGCCTACTTGTAACATTTCCAAATAAGCACATTCTGGTTTTCTTCCATGCTGCCCCTTCAGGTTTGGAGGGAGCTCCCTATAAATCAATTTATTATCCTCCTCCAAACTCTCCTTTTCCACAATGCCCATAAATCAATTTGACCTCTCTTAAGGCCCTATGTACACCAGTATACTATCATACTGACCAACTGGATCTCATTGTTTCTTTGTGCTCCCCTTATCCGTATCCCTCTGTTGTCTCCTGTCTTATGCTTAGACTGTGAGATACATAAGACACCTAGGGTGAGGGCTCTATAGCACCTGGAGTTTTCTAAGAGTAACAGCTTTAGTAGGAGAAAAAAAAAGTATACATTAGCATATGTACCTTGGTCATATTCCAATTTGGCCAAATATTTCCTGGCTTTCTAATTTCACCCTGTATGCTCACCTGCATATTGCATTCCATACTTCCTGTCCTAAACTATCATATAATGCTCCTGTTTGCTATTAAACAACTACTGCATTCTACTCTAGAGGAAAATGAATTGATACTTACATAATATATTAGTTCATAAAATATGGAGAGTGCTTTGAGATCTTTTAGGATAAAGTTATCAGAGATATAGTTATACCACTGACAAATAATGCAAACTGTACAAAATTACAGCTTTTCTATTACAAACAGAAGTACAGATTAGGGTGCTTCTATTTGTAATAAGGTAAGTCGGCTATTTTGGTTTACAGTTTGCAGAGGTTTGTGAAGAATGAAAACTACTTAAAATAAAAAGCCAAAATATAGTTTTAGAAAGACCACCTTGACTTCTCCCACATAGATTGAAGTTTGTATCTAGACATTAGAAAAAAAGTGAAATTTTCATTAAGACTTTAAAACAAAACTGAATTGACAATACTGACAAATGAACCTCCCTATACTCGTTTCCCTCAATTCTTAACCTCCTCTACAATTTTTTTTCAACCGTAGATGGCAAAAACACTAGCATGTCCTACATATCACTGTCAATCACGCTGTAAAGCTCTCACACTCTAGCAGCTCTCACAGGAATGAGGAAACTGGATCCTCAAGCAACACTCCGTCCAAAAGCCTCAAAAGGATTTTAAAAACCCAAACCAATGTATAAACACAAGGGAATGCAAATCCCTTTTATTCCTCTGTATGAGACAGCAACAGAAGAAGTGCTTGATTGGTCAAGTCTTGCCAACTCCCACAAAAGCGGTAAGAATACTGTAAATCTGGGTTATTGCTATTTAAATTTCCAGATTTGGAGCCAGACAGGCAACCAGGGTAACCCAGTAACTGTTTATATTATTACCTTATTGCAAAGAAAAGTCATGCCGACTGACATCTTGATGAATCCAACTTAAAAAGCCAGACCATACTGAAATGTAGAGCAACAGTCTGCTACAATCTATCCAATAAATCTTTTATTTTTTTATGAGAGAAAAAAAGAGACCAGTCATAAGAAGCGTGCAAAGAAAAAATTTAAAATGTGTGTCTACCACAGGAAAACTATAAAATGCTTAAATTTAATTATACGGGAAGATGCTGCACAGTATGCATAATTGCATACAGACTAACATGAGAGTAATTGAGAGTAAGCAGTAATTAAATGTAACCAGTCTGTCAGGTGTTGTCAACAGCAAAAAGGGCCAAATTCAAATACCTACGTGTGGTCACTCTTGTAAGTAACACCACCAGTGGTAGTCCCCACCCAGTATTTCCGGGACCACTAAATATCTTCCCTGGGCATCCTTAATAAGCAACACTTCCTCACTCTTATGTATTAAGTCTATGCATGGCAAACAAGGCAAACTTAGAGAAAAAGGAATGTAGCACCAAGTTGGAAAACTACCACAGCAGGGTATCTAAATTAATATGTAAAACCTTCCTCACGATAACTCTGGTAGTAGTCCTTTAACTTCCCTACTTGCCAGTGTTAACATTCAATACATACATGTCTCTTTATAAAGTCACTTCCTTCTGCTCCATCCAGTAACCTTTCACACATGGTTTGGAGTCAGGAGTGGCACAGTCCTAGAGTCCTAAGATACACTTGGACAGGCATAGCTCAGTCCTTTGGGAAACACCACCTGGTCCTGTCTTAAGGCTCCACCACCTAACCCAGTGATTTTGGCTTCATTTAATGTCTGGGTAAAAGGGGCTTCACTGAAATTCATTCAGCTGTGCTGCTGTTAGAAAGTGTCAGAATAAAGCCCTCTCTGTGTTGCATCCTGTTGAAGAGCTGCTTCCGTGTCATCTCTCTCAAGTGCTGCCTCTGCATCATGTCCTGTCACAATGTTCTCTGCAACAACTCTTGCAGTAAAGCCCTCAGTCTGCATTATCTGTCAACGTTAAGTCCTTTCAACAGTGCAGAGTACTCACAGGATGGGAACTAGTAACATATAGGACCCTTGAGCAGGCCCACTGCCAATGAGGATACATACCTTGCAACTAAGTGGGAACCCTTTCCCCTCCTCAGTTTAATTCCACTACTCAACTGACAGTGCGTCTATACAGTACCCTAAACTTGAAATAAGATACGCAATTTGTGCCATGCAAATTGTGTGTCTTATTTCAACTGAATTCCAAAATAGGCTATTTTGAAATTTGGTGAGTCTACACAGCACCAAATTTTGAAATAATACACTATTTTGATATGTCCCTTAACCCTCATGCAACGAGGGTTACCAGGATGCCGAAATAGCATGCCCGTTATTTAAAAAAATATCTTGAAATAACAGGCTGCTTGTTAAGACAGTATTCCAAATAGCCATACAGTGTAGACGTACTTTGAGTGTGTCCCTGATTATGGAAGCTTCCAAAGAGTCACTGGAGGAATACTGGGTTAAAGGTCTATTCAGGGGAAGGCCTCTCTGTAGCTGTACTTCCTCTGTTTACCACTAGATAGTAACAGAGAATTCCTTGCCCTCTGAAACTGCAGTCTATCTGGAACTATAGGGGTACGTCTAGACTACATGCCTCCGTCGACGGAGGCATGTAGATTAGCCAGATCGGCAGAGGGAAATGAAGCCGCGATTAAAATAATTGCGGCTGCATTTAAATTTAAATGGCTGCCCCGCTCTGCCGATCAGCTGTTTGTCGGCAGATCGGGGCAGTCTGGACGCGCCGCGCCGACAAAGAAGCCTTTCTTGATCGGCACAGGTATGCCTAGTGAAACCAGGTTTACCTGTGCCGACCAAGAAAGGCTTCTCTGTCGGCGCGGCGCGTCTAGACTGCCCCGATCTGCCGACAAACAGCTGATCGGCAGAGCGGGGCAGCCATTTAAATTTAAATGAAGCCACGATTATTTTAATCGCAGCTTCATTTCCCTCTGCTGATCTGGCTAATCTACATGCCTCCGTCGACGGAGGCATGTAGTCTAGACGTACCCTAGGTTAACAACTTATAAAGCAGCTCCCATGGCCTTCTTCCCCATTTATGCCCAGAAATGAGCAGGGAACATCTTACCTTCTCCAGGCCATGTGTAACTTCAGGCTGAAAGGCTTATATAAGATCTGCCTACACTGCAAATAAAACTTTGCTAGGAGACACGTATTGTAGATGGGACCAAGTAATGTTTTATGCGCATGGAGAAATCCAGGGCTTACCTTAGGAGACGGGGGAAAATACAGCTATATTCCATCTACAAAACGATGGTTTACAAGTGTCAGAGAACCAACCACATTTTACCAGTGCTGGGGGACAAATGGGTTATAAAGAGTCCCCCAGCACAAATGCATTAATAGTGTACACAAGTTTTAAAAGTTTGTAAGACCCTTTAAAATACTTTAGGCATGAGCCAGACTGATGATTTAAAATGGTAAAACTAAAAACAGCCATTGGTTTTACAGTGCAGATTAATGCTTATAAACACTGAGTAGTTCCACTAGACTTTCCATATATCAGTTACAGGCTCCTCTATGAAGCTCTAAGTTACTGTGGGAAAATGGTAATTGAATAGTCTATATAAATGTAACTTGTATTGTTAATTATAGATCACAATCATAGAGTACCAATATTTTTTTCTTTGCTGCTGAGTAGGAAATACAGATAAAAGGGGAAAATCAATGTGTGTTTATCTCCCCAGTTTAATAAAAATCAAAACATAGTTGTATGAACATACACGCACATACACATGCATGGGCACACACTGCATTAAAATATATACCAATATCCAAGCATGGATATAATCCTTTTGGTATTCGTTACTTGAAAAAAATACAATCATCATCTTTTGAAATAAAGTGTACTTTATTCCTTCTTAATGTAGCTGCTGATGTATGGTACCATAACCGAACAATAGGTCCCCGTTCAGTGGTGAGAACATATACATGGTATTTGATTTTTTATTAAAATAACATATGAAAAATGTATTACAGATTGAACTTCCTTTTGGAAACTTTAGTGGTCCTGTGAGACAACACAGTCTATAATTTTTCTTACTAGGATAAATCTGTATAGTTTGGAAAAGTCTTAAAAGAAACCTAAAATGTGCATTAAAAAGCATATGTTTTATGTACTTTTAGTTTTTCCTGTGAGCCCTAAAATGACAACTTTTATGTTTTAATATCTAATTCAATTCAGTTTGTCTTTCCACTCTTTGTCTCATACAACAAACTAGAAAAAGTTGAAAAGTTAAAGAGGAGGACATTTATCTTATTAAAAAGAAATCTTTTAATGATGTTATGAAACCACTCAAAGCAATACTTTAGATTTGCTCCTGCTGTTGGCTTGAAGCTATGGTGTTAAAAAATGCCCCGGTTAAAGTTACAGACTGTTCTAAAAAATTGTGAGGAATTTATCTAGGATTTAAAACAGACACATGCTTTTAAAGTCGAGAACCTTCAAATGCTACAGCTAATCCACACAATAATTCAACAGCCAAACCAAGCTCCAATTCCTAACAGATACCATATGCAACCTGTAATAAAAACTGCATCAAGATATTTCAGGCAATGGGATAATTTCATTTTCCACTTAAGAGTCCTGTTTACTTTTAATTAACAAACTATTATAAGGTGCAGGAAGACTATTCCACCATTTTGCACACAATGCTTATACTGAAATAGATCATGAAGCTATTACAGTGTTCAAGAGACAGAGTCTTACTTCAGCAAGATGCATTGTGATAAAATCAGATAATGGTTTTCTAAATGAACTTGACAAGCATGCATCCCAAAGGAAGTTTTTGTGTATGTCATTTCTTTCTATTTACTTACCAGTAGTTACCAACAGAGTACAGGACTGGTTAAAATGACAAAGAGGTCCTTTATAACTAAAACTCAGAATCTTTACTTTTGAGATAGGGTAGGGAGGGATTTTTTTTTAAAAGATAAGAACTACTCAAAAATTAAGTTGTTAGAAATTAAGTGGAGCATTGTGATTTAACTTAAATATAAATATTGCCTTAAGTTCCTTCCAGGATGTTTAATTTTGCAGAAACAAATACTACACATATTTGCATTATTGTGCTATACTTTGATTTGTAGATTAAAGCTCTGTACATACTTTAAAGAAGCTCTGCAAAAGAAGTAAGAATTATACCCATTTTGCAGATTAGAAACCTTAGTAGAGAGGTTTTAAACATCTTGCAGTCAGGAACAAAGTCCATCTTTCTTGTCTTGTCTATAGGTACTTACATCATAGTACTGTAGCATTTTACAGATAGGGAACTGAGGCACAAGAAATCCAAATGACTTGTTCAAGATCACAATGATGTTTGTAACAGAGCAGGAAACTGAAAGCTGATCTCCCAGAGAAAAGGCTAGTGTTTTTACCACTGGACCATCTTCAACCAGCCTCCCACTGACTCACATAACAAAATGCCCTACTGAAGGTAAATGTTGAAAGAAAACCTATTAATATTTGAAGTTAAACAAGATTTCTTAAAATACACTGTTCCCAAATTTCTTTATTTAAAAATTAATTTAAATAACTTATGTATTTGGATGAAGGATATTTCTACATCTGGGGATGAAAGAACAGAGGTACTGTTAAATATGGGCTTGACCCTGTAAGTTCTATGAATGTGGCCTTGTCTACACTTGGAGTTTCGATTGAACTTAACCGCAGTAGGTTGATATACTAATCAATGAGTCACACCACCAACCCCATTTCAACAACATTAAGGGTTGTGTTTATTCACATGCTAAGTGTTTTGCTGCATCAGGACCAGTGGTTTGTAAACCTTGCAGAATCCACTTCTATATTTTTTTAAAGATTTAGAAGTAATATATTTTTTCTACTTCAAGCAGAATCCTAAAAGAACAGCTATTTGTTTCTAAAAAATTAGTCACTCCACTTGGCTATACAAATGTATATTGCATCACATCTTAAAACTGTAAGGCAATAAGAAGAGGTAAATGTCAAAGGGAAGTGGCATCTGCTGTTTTGCTACACTACTGCAGTCCAGTAGTTTATAGCAAAAGAAATACTAGGCCCATATTCTTATACCCCTTACTCCTGCTTTAGCTTACTACACACCAGTGGTCACAATGATTTCTATTCAGCACGAGTTTGAGTTTCAAAATCTGCTGCATGTGTTCATGTGGTACACTATTATTAACTTGGATTAAAAACCACTAATGCTACAGAGAATATCTAAGCGATATCTAGTTATTTTACACAGAAAGTCTCTGTCAGAAAATTTTAAAAAGATCTCTATAGTATTTTATCACATAAGGTCTTCACAAATCCTGCTTCTTGTATTTCTTCATCCTCACTCCTTAAAATGAGCATATATCAAGTCATATTCTTACTGCCCAAACTTTATAATATTATGCTGCTTATTGGAACTAGTACCTAGTCTGTTCTAGCCTACATCAATAAATATAGATCTATCTTTTCTCTGACAATGTAGCCAGACAAAAAGAAAACATTTAAGTGGTATACAACCGAAGTTGAACCGGTTTCTGGGGTATTATTTTCTATGAAGACTGTCTGACATTCACATACAGCAAGCATGAAAAGTATTTTCTCCCTTTAATTGACGAGGCAGTTCTTAAATAGAACATCCAAAGATGTTTCAGACTTTTTATACAAAAGAAAATTGCATTTCAACATGAAATTTTCAATTAAGCAACAATGATTCTACTTACAAAATGTAAACAAGTCAATTAGTATCCATGATACCCAGAACTTAAGTCTTTTTAACAAGTCATTTTTAAGGCAACAATATGTGGAATAATAGTATATATATCTTCCAGCAAAGTTTCTAAACTTCAGGTGGAGTACAGGTACAGCTGTAAAAAAATAAAAAAGATATCTCTGGGTGATATGTCTCAGAAGGTAGCTGTATTATTCTCTCTCTCCAAAAACAATGAGGAATCCTGTGACACCTTAGGGTGAGTCTACGCAGCAGTCTAAACTCGAAATAAGAAACACAAATTGTGCTATGCAAATTGAGTATCTTATTTTGAAACTATTTCAAAATAGCTTATTTTGAAAGTTGACGCGTCTACACAGTGCCAAATTTCAAAATAATACACTATTTTGAAAAATATTTCAAAATATCGGGTAGCTTGTGTAGACACAGTGTAGCTATTTCGGGATATAAATAGCTGTGCAGCATAAACATACCCCTAGAGACAAAGATTACGTCTAGACTGCAGGCTTCTTTCAGAAGAAGCTTTTCCGGAAGAGATCTTCCGGAAAAACTTTCAAAAGAGAGCGTCTACACAGCAAAAGCGCAATGAAAAAGTGATGTGCTTTTGTGAAAGATAGCATCTACATTGATTGGATGCTAAGTCACATTTTAGTTGTGATTACTGTGGACGGTGTGGCCACCAGGGCTCCTGTGCTTTTTCCTACTGGCCTCTTCTTTTGAAAAAACAAACACTCTTCCGCGTCCACACACCTTTTTTGGAAAAAGGCTTCTTCCTCACAGAACGAGACTTACCGTCATCAGAAAAACCCCTACGGTTAATAGCAGTGTGGACGTAAGTATAGTTTTTCTGGAAAAACAGTCATTATTCCAGGAAAACTCTGGTGTAGACATACCCTAAGAGATTTACTAGAGCATACATTTTGTGGGTAAAACCCACTTCATCAGATGAACTGGAGTAGAAGTGACAGAAGCAGGAGTATCCATAAAAAAGTTGCTTGTGTTAACGAAGCTAATCAAGTCAGGGTGGAAGTGGGTCATTCACAGCATTTGGTGTGGAGATGTGAATATCCAGAGGGGAAATTGCCTTTGTAATGCGTTAACCACCTGAGATCCTTATTTAGCTGGGGGCCGTAGGTGATAACCAGTTGTGTTCTGTTATTTACCTCACTGAACCTCTCCTGAAGCAGGTGACTTATGGGTGCTCATCTGGCTCTATCAATCTGTTTCTTCACTTCCTCAGATGAGCATTTTAGTTAAGAATGCTTGATAAAAATCCTGTAGGTATTTGTCTGAGGCACTGAAGCGGATACAGTTGTATCTTAGGGCTTGCTTATAAACAATGGTTCATGTGATGAATATGTCGTCAATGTAGTGTAAGAGGAGGAGCGGTGGGTGGTAGGGGATGGGATCTGAAGAAATGCTGTTCTAGGTCATAAGTCATCTTATGGAAAACGTCGATTGGAATAATGCAGGAACCAAATGTAATGATCTACTCGAGAGGTACACCTCATTCAGTAGTTGGGTTTGTAAAATTTTCTCTTGAATTTGGGTTGTCTCAAACAGAAAAATAATTTTGGTAAATAAAGGTGACCTCACAGTCTTGTAACTGTTAAACCCATATTTATACAAATTGCAGGTTTTAATTCCTCTTTTTGACTGTTTCTTAGGGTTAAGCAATATAATATATTGGCCACGTAAGTAGACTCTTGCCAATTCTGAAGACTTTTCAAAGATTAATCCAATTAGCTTAAATAATGAAGGAATGTCTTTTCCAAGCAGTTGATCTGGGTCAATAGTTTCATCATGTAAACACACAGCCTCTCTGGTGTAGATCCTGGATGATTCATTGTTCGGAAATACAGGGTGAATGAATGCTCAATGTGGGTAACAGGGAACATAGCCACAAAATACAATTATGAATGAAAATGCTGTACATTTACATAATGTCAAAATATGAATGGAAGTACATAAGACCCTTTTTAGTGTGAGAATTTAATTTAATTCTCACTCTTGTGCAGTGGCACAAGTAAGTGCACCTTAAACTACTGTTGACAGATTGGTCTTGTTCTGTAACTTTCTGCAGTTCTTTGAAAATACTACAGTACATTCTGTTTTATCAAATGCATGGCAGTGATTTCGATAGTGAAAATCATCAGACAATACAACACTAGATAGTATAAAAATCCCACATACTCAACATTTCTATAATTAAAATGAATCAGTCCCTACACAAAATAGCACAGGAAAAATCCAAGAAAATGCACACTTGTCAGAAATAAATCAGATTAAATAAATGGGATTTATCTAATCCTGCATCTTTATTCAGTCACTTCAGTTTATGGCCTACCTATTTCCTATTCTAACCTGGAAATTGCAAAGAGCTTTGCTGAGCTAAGGACAACCCCACTGACAAATTTCAAATTCCTGTTTCAAGTCATGCATATGTTAGAGTGAATTATTAATAAACAAGTCTCTTTTGTTGACAATGTTAGGCAACTAAATATATTGCTCTGCTATTTACCATTTAGAAGAATAATTAGTTTAATGTTGGAAGATCATGGACTACACAGTAACAGTTGTCTCAAAACCTCAAACCAAATTTTTACCAAAGGTAGTGGGTGAGTTCTACCCCTATCTGACCATCTATCTCTTGGTTTTCTTTTCTAAACCGCCTTCTCTATCAAGAAAAGCTAGACTCCATACACAGACATCAAGTGGAATTCAGTAATTCACTAAGTGGATTAGGTTGCACACTGCCACATGTCATATTTCCATCTTGGTTGACATTATCTGAAGGCCTTTAAAAAGGCTGTTAAAGACATTACGGAGCTGCATTGTATATTCTGGTATTTAATAAAACTACCTAGTAAAAAATTCTGAGCAGCCATAAAAATCTATTCTGAATTCAATTTCTAAGAACCACCCAATATGAAAGCCTAAAAATCTCCTGGATATGTCTAGCTGAGAAAACCTGTATAACAATTTAGTTAATGATCATAAAAATAAGAAAAGCTGTGCTGATAAAGTAGATTTATTTAAAGTTCTCACGACTATTCTTAAAATTGTCTCCTGTTTCATCAATATATTTTACACTACAAATAAAATAGCTACCTTTTCAAACATCATCCAAAATTTACTTTTAAAAATTAAATGTACCAATTTAAATATTTCCAAAATGTCATTAAAATGCAAGTCTAAAAGTCTTAAGATCTTTTACATATACCAGACAATCAAATGGCTGTGTTTTTCTCTCTCTTCTGAATTTGTTTTGTGGACAGATGAGGGGAAAGTGATGAAGTAGTTTTTAAAAGCAAAATTATTGAACTAATAATAACTAAGTGAAATCCTTTATAAAAGCTTTTAATTGCCTTAAATTTGTGAAAAACTACCCAGGAGATTGACAAATTCACATGAATGAACCGTATTATACTAGTGAGAGAACCCTTGGCCTGAAGCCAGGAAGAACAAATAGAATGGACCATTCTCACTTGGCTGGAAATTATCAAAAAGCTAAGAGAAAGCTATGGAGTTAAAGTGACATGTTTGCATGGTGGGAAAAAGATCAAATATTGATCGTCCAAGCTGAGGTAATTAGAGCGGTTGTCAAGGAGATGGGATGCATGTCATTAGCCTTACAGAAATGCATCTTTGTTTTACACTGAGTGAATTAGCAGTTCACCAGTTGGCAGTGCTTTTATTTTTTTTAAAAGGTTTGCATACTATCTAGTACTTGCCCAGTCTTGTAATTTTTTTTAACAAACAAATGCTTATAAGCTTTAAAAAAAGATTATTGCAAATATTGAGGGTTTTCCAGACTGGCTTTTCTGGAAGCTTTTTGTTTGAAATGGAATTGCATAGCATGTAACCTACTATTATTGTAAGAGTATACTGAAGCAGAGTTGCAGACTGTAAATGATGCGAGATGAATGCAGAGGAATCCAATTGGCTGCAGTTTTATTAGAGCTAAGCAACCTACAGCCCGGTAGTAAATCCTTGCATATTACAATCAGACCAATGGGGAATGGAAATTTGGACCGTCATGGGAACCTAAGAACCGATCTGCTGGAGCTGGTACCACTAGTGAATTCCTTCCAGTGTTTGTCCTCATTAATAGCCCAACCTGCTGTGTTGAGATTTCACACTGTGACTCCCTCTCCTCCTCCATTAACTATATCCAAGAAGGCCTTATATTGATAGTAGGCATCTCCTCCCATGTTTCATCAGTTAAGTAATCCTGCCCGGATTACCAAATCAAAAAACAAAGGTGTACTATGTGCTACAAATATATGGCTGTACAGCATTACTGAGGAGCACAAAAATTCACTGCAAAATGCATCCCTGTAAATCAGATACACTCCAGTCTTACAATAGCCACCAACAAGATGGGCTGGCTGCTCTGCCTATTATTGAGAAACTGGGAGAAAGGACTGGGAAAAACTGCTACCTTTGTAACTTGTTCTTTGGGATGTATTGCTCGCATCCTTTCTACTGTAGGTGTGTGTGCTCCCAAATGCACTAGTGCTGGAAGTTTTTCCCTCGGTGGTATCTTTAAGGGACTGTCTCTGGCACCCTCTGAAGTGGCATGCATATACTGTTCTATCTCAGTTCCCTCCTCCTGAACTCTGATAGTGGGGAAGAAAGGTGGATCACAGAACGTACATGAGCAACACATCCCAAAGAGTAGGTTTTGAAAGATAACCATCTTTTCTTCAAGTCTTTGATCTATGTCTATTCCAGTGTAGTTGAGATTCCCAAGCAGTACCACCAGAAGCGGATAGGAATTCATGGACATGTCAGTTGCAACTCTCCCAAATCCAGCATCCTCTCTGGTTTGCTGGATGATGACGTAATGCGCTGTGAATGTATGTACTGATAAGCACATTGTGGACCTGAAGATATCCTGGATAGAGACATGTGCCAGGAAGTCAGCTGAAAATGCCTGACCCCTAGTCAAGTGAACCGTCAACTATTAGTGGAGGCACAGCCAGCGCCAAGACGTAACAAGTATGGATGCAGGTGATGACCAAATTTCAAATCCTCTGAGAGGACACCAGAAAGTCAGCTATTACAATAAAGAGCTGGGTAAATCAGTGGAAAGGCTTGGTGTGCTCTAGGTAAAAAGCCAGGACACACCTGACATGTAGAGTGTGCAGCTCTGTCTCCTCATTTGTTATGTGAGGCGTTGGACAGAACATCGGGAGGAAGATAATCCTGGTTGACGTGGAAGTGTGACACCACATTTGGCAGGAAGGGTGAATGCAGCCACAACTGAACATTTTCCTTGTAAAATATCATATACAGGCGCTCCGAATGAGGGCTTTAATCTTAAGAAACATGTTTCACCATGGTAATAGCTACAAAGAATGCAAACTTCCATGAGAAGTGGGAAAGGGAACAAGAAGCCATAGGTTCAAAGGGTGGACTCTTGAGCACAAGGAGAGGACTAGCTTGAGGTCCCATTGGGGGAACTGAGTCCTGGATCAGTGGAAAGAGTCTTTCAAGGCCATTCAGGATCCTGATCGACATCTCATGTGAGAATACCAATGTACCTAGGATGAAAAGAGGGAGGGCCAAAATGGTTGCCAGGTGCACCTTGATCAAACAGAAGGCAAGGCCCTGCTGCTTTAAGTGAAGCAGGCAATCCAGGATTAACAGTAGAGAGAACTCTGTTGGGGAGATATTCCACTCTGACACCCAGCAGGAGAAATGCTTTTACTTTGCCAGGTAAGTTGCTCTTGTTCTTCTTGATTCAGCTATACAGCATCCAAGCTGTGAGGTGGAGAGATGCAAGATTTGGGTGCAGGAGCCAACCATGATCCTGACAGTGTAGGTCTGGGCAGCTGGTATATGGCCATGTTGCTGCTATAGCCAGATCAATGAGCATGCAAAATAAATGCTGGAAAAGCCATGTTGAGGCAATCATACTGACCTTGTCCTTGATTTTTTAGAGGACTTTGCTGATGAGTGGAATTGGTGGAAAGTCTGGGTGATGGTGTGCAACAGGTCTCCTGACCATGACAGGAGAAAGGCACCAGAAAGTGATCCTTTGCTAAGGCCTTAGAGAGAGCAGAACTGATTACACTTTCTGTTGAATCTGGTGGTGAACGGTCCATTTGGAGAGCTCTCCAATTTTGGGGGAGCAATCTGATGACCTCCCAATGAAGAGACCAATTGTGATGAGAAAAACAAGGACCTGCTGAAGTGATCTGCTGGGGAGGTAGAAAGGTCTCAGGCTGGACTGCATGCTGAATGTAGCAGTCCCACAGATGGAGGACCTCCTGAGCAAGCTCAGGAGCAGGCTCATGAGAAGGATCCCAGAATGGGGATGCGGAGGGAGGGTGGTGTATGTGTGTGTGGTGGTGGGGGGAAATAAACTGGAGGATATACCCACAGTTATTATGCAAAGGATGCAGTGATCTGATTTTAGAGAGGCCCAGGGAGATAGGAAAGGGAGACAAATGGTTTGAAAAAAGCAGGGCTGCTGGATCTAGTACACAGTCTAGAGGAAGGTCACCCTCAGCACACCCTCAAAATGCCTGCTTATTACCCATTGATTGAAAGTGGAGCTTGAGTGAGCTAGAGAGACCAGTTGTAGGCCTTGCCAGCACTTGTAGCCCTTGTTTTTTCTGCAGAAGTGCTCTGTTCAGTAATGGTTCCCAAACCTGTGGGACTGCTGCAGCCTGAAATGCTTGCTCGTGAGTGCCCATGTGTAAAGATCCACCGAGCACAGAACAGGCTTAGGGTGTGTCTAGACTACAGAGATTTGTCGACAAAAGTGGACTTTTGTCGACAAAACTATACCTGCATCTACACTACCGCTGAGTTCTGTCGACATAACATCGACAGAACTCAGCAGTTTTGTCGACGCTGGTAAACCTCATTTTACGAGGCATAACGCCTTCTGTCGACAGAGTTCTAGCTGCGCCCCCCCCACCCCAGCAGACCAGGAAGACGCGGGCGGCGGACCAAGACGCACCGCGGTCCCGCCACCTGGGTCCTCCGTGGCTTTGCTCCCAGTCTCCCTGGTCTGCCAGGGAGACGGGGAGCAAAGCCTCTGAGGACGCCAGCAGCGGGACAGCCGCGGTGCGTCTGGGCTGTCCCACTGCCGGCTTCCCCGAGGCTTTGCAAAGCCTTGGGGAAGCCGGCAGCGGAGCAGCCCAGGCGCGCCTGGGCTGCCTCGCTGTCCGAGCCCCCCCGCAACTTTGCTCCGCGTCTTCCTGGTCTTCAGACCAGGGAGACGCGGAGAAAGCCCCGGAGTACACGGGCAGCAGGACCGCGAGGTCCCGCAGTCCGTGTCCTCCGGGGAGCCCCATTCGTAACTGCGGATCCAACATAAGTCGGATCCGCGTAAGTCAGGGACTGCCTGTATTTCGTCCACTTTTCCTCCAAGGTTAAAGCAGTTGGAAGCATCCATCACGTTTTAAATAATATTCCATCCTGTCCTGCTACAGTACATCAAACTGTCCTAAGCACCTGAAAAGTGCTATATAAATGTAATGTGGTATTATACTCATTTTCCCGCAAGCAAAAAGGTGTACTCTTGTTCTAGCAAGGGAGATTTCATTTGATAGGACTTGAATTTTGTCCAAAGCAACCCCCTTCCAAAATCATACAGCAGGTTTTTGTGGGTTTGTAACATCACAGCCCTTGAAAAAAGGTAGATGGGAAACCCAGTTGCTTTTTCACTTAATTAGAACTGGAAATAAAGCAATTTTCATGCATTAACAGGCCACTGACCTACTGATAAGTTAAGATGATAATAAGATAGCACAGTTAATTAGTCTTTGAAACATTTATCCCCTCAACCTCTAATCCTAAAACAAATATTTGTACTGAAAAGGATAACAATATAGACACATTACATATTACGTTTTTACTTGTTTCAAAGAGGTATCAGTCTGATGTTTGGTAAGGACCTCCATCTGTCTGAAGAATAACAAGGAATTAAATATTGTAAGATTTAAAACTGGATTCAGAATGTGTGACTTCCAACATCTGAATATGAGAGTCAGATTTCACTTTTGGTTCAGTCCCCTAATGCTATAACAGTTTAATGTAGTTATATCAGAGATTTTTATCTACAATTAAATTAAGAGCTAGAACAGCACAATTGTTTGATATGCTGCTGAAAATTAATTTGCAACTGATGAGAGATGGTAAAATCGATAATGTCTTGCAGCAATTCTACATCTATATTAGCTTTTTGTAAGTTCTGCTAGCTGCTGAAACATCACAGCTGATAAAAGATGCCTGTCATATTGTTTTCTTAAGCCAAATATTGTACATTAACACTGGCTTTTCTCATCTATACCTAAAGCATGCATTACATGTTAGTTATGCAACTAGGAGATAAAGTTCAAGTTCATTTTCTTAAGAGTGCTGGAGGGCCTGAGAGAGTCTCTGTTTACTCTATTCAAAAGCAAGCAGAGCCATCTTAATAAGGATTAGATTGTGCTATTTGCTTTTGACTAAATATTCAAGTCCTAAAAAACAATGATTGTCTGACTTTACCTGGAGCAAAATTTAGGATTGCAGGAAAAAAGGGGTCAAATACGTAAAGACACAAATAAACTTTGAAAATATATAGCTACAAACAATAAATGAAACAAAATATAATCCAAATTTTGTAACATTGTAACTCCATAATCTTGTTTAAAATTAGGTATTTGAGATGATTTCATTGTCTAATAACAAGCTTCTTACTTCAACACCCCATAATATCCTCATTGATGATATCACCATCATAATGGATACAGATGGGACCCAGGGGCATAATCCACATATATTAGTGATTACAGAAGAAATAAGCAAGTAGTCAACAGGGTTAGTAATAATATTTTGGCTTATACCAAATGTGACCTTCCACAGAAGAAATTTAAACACTTTGCAGCCATTAATGAATAAAGCCAAATAGCAACTCCATAACCCAAGGTTATGCAGGAAGGCTCTAGAAGAGCTAGGAAGAGAACCCTTTCTCATGGCTCCAGCTCTTGTGTCTTAACCACGAGTCCCCTTCCTTCCCAGAGACAGTCTTGGACTAGGAGTTTGGATAATTCTAAGGTTCTTGTAATCAATTAGTTAGAACCTCCAAGAGTCTGACTATCATAGTAAGGACTTGGCTGCACCAGAAAGTTACTGCACCAAGTGGCAGGGTGTGAATCTAAAGCTCTGCATTACCTGTGGACCCTTTCCTGCACCTTAATGCTACATCTTCACTACAACCTACAGGTGTGAGTCCCTGGCTTGCATATATAGACTCACACATTAGCTCTCATTGAGCTACATCAATTACCAATAGCAGGGTAGCCCGGGTAGTGGCAGTGGGGGCATGGCTGAGCTGTGCCAAGTAAAATCTGCCTAAAGGATTATGTTGCAGTAAGGCTGGTGGCGTGGTCTGGCCATCCAACCTTCAACCCAGAACGACATGCAGGCTTGGACTCAAGTGGCTAACCTGAGCTGCCAACAGTTCCACAATTTCAACAAATCCCCACTCTTATGAAAGTGTGTTTGAAAGGCAGAAAGGACTCTATTTTATTTTTTTATTTATTTATTTAACTACAGGGCACTTAAATTCCCTCTTGAAAGCATGAAGTAGTAAATTGCCCTTTCCAGAATTAAAAGTTGAGGTTCTAAGGAATGCAGGTTTTTTTCAGAACCTATAGTTTAGGCCACTAAATTAGTTCCTTACGTGCAAAACAACTGTAGTCTGATATTGGTGAGGTCAACTAAGAGTGTGGCCAATTTCAAGAGGAGCAGGACTGAACCTTAAGATTTTTGCTAATTTGGCACAACCAGTTCTAATAGAAAGATATGTAAGTGGCTCTTTTATTCCTCCTATGAACTAAACAGTAATCTCCTGATGGGCAGTGATCTGCAACAAATGCACAAAAGGGATGTATAGTATTTCTCATTTGTTTACAAATATACAAAGCTGCACAAATGAAAGCAAACAAATATGCTTATGAGACAAGAACATCATTGGCATGGTCAAGAATGGGCTTCTATTTCTCAGACTGTTTTTCATTATCTTTTTCAAAGAGA
The DNA here is from genome assembly GCF_052426305.1 of Pelodiscus sinensis. Taxonomy (NCBI): domain Eukaryota; kingdom Metazoa; phylum Chordata; order Testudines; family Trionychidae; genus Pelodiscus; species Pelodiscus sinensis. The sequence continues at coordinate 6,662,778 of NC_143059.1, read as the reverse complement.
AAATATACTTAAATTGTTAAAATAAAGAACATTCTAACAAAAGCTATGCAAATACATTGGAAAGAAAGCCAGGAGAAGTTTCATTCATTCCCATGCTGAATGAGAGAAGCAGGTTACACTTATACAGTTAAAAATTCATTTTAGTCAATTTAATGATAATTACTCAGCAATCACTACTTATTTATAAACATGTAAATGCTTGCTTTAGTGACAGAATTAATCATCAGATACATAAGGTATTTAATATTGTAATTAAATATAGATATATTAATGACACCAAACATTTGTTACTAATTAATACACACGGTTAATCATTAAGTATCTTACTAAGTGCTTATTAGGATGTCTATGTCCATAAACAGCTGATTTGCCTTTGTCATCTGCCTGATAACATCACATTTCAGTTCAACAGAAAGGAGGAGCAGTGGAAAGAGAGGGGCACTCTCTAAGAACATTATTTATATTATTCTTACCTCACATTTTCAGAGTTATTTCTCTTCCTGCTGTAAACAAGGGACCTTTGCATTAAAAAGTGTTTCTTGCCCAGGGAATGGGAGTTTTGCTTGTGAGAGTATATTTCCCCCGTGGAGGTGATTTGCATTACCCCCAGGAAAACCAAAGTTAGCAGGCTTTGTAAAGCTAACTAACATGGGGGACAGGGGAGAATGGAATCTTGGAAACTAGGTATCCTTGTGCAGATGAACGGTCACTGTTTAATAATATGTTTTTTATATATTTATTCAGGTTGTGGTAGAATAAATGCCCAAACCCCAGTCGTGAGTGGGAGATCATTAAGTCAGGTTGTGTGCACACACAGGGAGGCAGGCACTATCCCAAAGAGCTTACGTTTTTTAAAAAACATGAAGTGATACTAGCCAAGTGATTGGTGATGACAGGAAAACATTCTGATTAGACTCAGGGTGTTTTTGTATCCTTCTTAGTTAACTCTCAGCTGTACATTCACATTATTTCACTATTGTTCAAATGCAGTACAAAAGTTGCCATCTGCTCCTGTATTTATTTTTGTACTGAACAAGCCCCCTGCTAGAAACTAACCTGAGTTACTTCACCACCTTTTCATCATCCTGCCTTTCTATTCCCCAAATGTCGGCATCCCCCCTCCCTAAGTAGGACCTTATGCAGTGTGGGAAGCAGAGAGAAAAAGAGAGAAAACCCTTGAACAGTTACTCAACTCAACAAGTGTGGCTCCCCCTGCATGATGCCCACCCCTCCCAAAAAGTTTCAATAGTTCCAGGAGTAAGTGTGGTAGTCAATGTCTCCATCAAATTCTCATTTTAAAAAAATCATTAATTTCATTATTTCAGCTATTTAAATCTGAATTTTCACAGTGTTGTAATTGAAGTATGCTGACCCAAAAAGGAGTTGCAGAAGGTGAAAGGGCGCTGAAATCTTTTTGTATGTAGAGCCTTACCCTCTGAAGGCAGTGCACAAGTAGGGGTGGCAATACTTCCACTCCCCCTAAAAGAACTGAATGACGATCCTGCAACTCCCTTTTGGGTCAGGACCCCCAGTCTGAGATATGCTGGTTGCCCTGTGAAATCTGCATAGTACAGGGTAAAAGCACACAAAAGACCAGATTTCACTTTGGGGGAGGGGAGACCAGATTTTACGATCTGTGACACATTTTCATGGCTGTGAATTTGGTAGGGCCCTACCGATGTCCAGTGTAAGCTGTAAGGACTTTGGGGTGCTGAGATGTGGAGTTATGCCAGTGTGCAATCCTGGTATCTCCTTTGTGTAGTCCTATGCATGGTAGACATTTGCCCCAGCCTATGAGGCTTTTCAGGTGAAGAAGAAAGTGTCTGCATGCATGAAAGATGGCTCTTAGTTCTAACAGATTGATATGAAGACATCTTTCACTGGGAAGCCACCTGCCCTGTACACGCTCGTCATTCATATGATCTCCCCTGCCAATGAGGGAATCATCTGCTGTAATCTGGACTGAAGGCTGTGGCCAGCGAAATGGGACTGCCATTGTGAGGTTTTGTGCCTTCGCCCACCATCATAGGGACGTACATACGTGAGGTAGAAGAGATATTTTGTGCATGCTGTGTTTCGCGGGTACATATAAAGTTGCCAACCAGTGTTGTAGGGCTCTTAAGTGAAGCCGTGCATGAGGAACAACAAAGGTGGTCACGGCCATGTGACCTAGGAGCTTTAGACAGTCATGTACCGAGACTGTCGGCGCCTTGTCGAGTATGTAGACTAGATTTTGAATTGACTGGAATCTGTCTAGTGGTAGATATGCCCATACCGTGCAGGAGTCTAGGACTGTGCCTATGAATTTTACACTCTGTGTTGGGTCTAGCGTTGATTTCTACTCTTTTAGTATGAGGCCGAGAGAATTGAAAGTCCGTCTGGCCACAGCAACCATCAACGCGGTCTCTTGCTGAGATGCCGCTTTGATCAAACAATCATCGAGATATGGAAAAATGACAACCTTGACATGATAGATGTGCTGCAACGACAGCGAGAGTTTTTAAGAAAACTCTCGGAGCTGAGGCCAGGCCGAAGGGTAGGATGCGATATTGGAAGTGCTTGTCATTTATTATGAAACGGAGAAATTATCTGTGTGCTGGATGCACAGTTATATGGAAATAGGCATCCTGCAAGTCGAGGGCAGCAAACCAATCGTTTGTGTCCAGAGATAGGATAATTGTAGCAAGGGTCACCTTCCTGAAGCACTGTTTTCAAAGGTAACAATTCAGACCGCGAAGATCGAGGATGGGTCTTCAACTGCCTGTTCTCCTTTGCATTAGGAAGTACCACAAATAAAACCCTTTTCCTTTGAACTCGTTTGAGACCCCATCACCCCGATGGTAAGTAGGCAGTAGGCTTCTTGTTGTAGGAGGGTTTCATGAGATTGATCCCTGAAGAGGGATGGGGTTGGTGGGAGGAAGGGAAGTGAAGGGGATGGTGAAACCTTTCCTTACAATCTCCAATACCCATTTGTTGGATGTTATTTCAGTCCATTGGTGGTAATAGGGCCGTAGATGATGGGGAAAAATGGGTTTGGTGGCAACGGTGTTTACAGCAACGATTGGTATGTGCATGCCCTCGACAAAGAAGTCAAACTTGCTGCCTGGATGTCGATGGATTAGATGGACAAGGTGGCTGGGGGTGTCTGCGCTGCGGCCTCTGTTTGGGGCACGCCTGATCGAAAGGACAGTTCTGCTGCCTATTAAATTGGAAATCATACTGTCGTTGATATGGGAAATATTTTCTGTGTCGGAATGGGGGAACATACATCCCCCAAGTTTGCGTAATATTGTTCGCGAGTCTTTGCCTGTGTGGAGGACCTCATCTGTTTTCTCTGCGAACAACTTGAGCTTATTAAAGGGGAGATCCTCCACTTTGGCCTGTAGATCCCTAGGTGCCCCCGCTGTCGCTAGCCATGAAGCCCTTCTCATAGACACAGCAGTTGCTAAAGAGTGGGCTGCCGTATCTGCAACGTCCATAGCAATCTGAAGGCCCGCCCTTGAGCACACGTGACCTTCCTGTACGAGTGCTCGTAATAATGTTTTTTCGGTTTCAGAAACCCTGTGTGCCATGTCCATCAGTTTAGCTATGTTGTCAAAGCTGTGGTTGGACAACAGTGCGGCACAGTTTGCAACATGGAGGAGCAGTGTGGAAGATGAATAGACTTTTCTGCCAAAGATGTCAAGCTTCTTGGCATCCTTATCTGCCCCCGTGCTCTTCACCTGCGGGTTCTTAGCTCTTTGTAGGGCTGCATCCACCACCAGCAAGTTCAGCAGGGAGTAGGTGAAGAGGAATTCTGATCCCTTCGATGGAACGAAGTACCTCTTTTCTGCTCTTTTAGATGTTGGTGCGGTCGAAGCTGGAGTACTCCAGATCTCTGAGGCTGACTCCAGCATTGCTTTGTCAATAGGCAAAGCCACTCTGAACAGTTGCCTAGGTTGCAAATTCTTTAGCAGCTTGCACTGCTTAGTTTGAACCTCTGACAACTGAATGTCCTGTGATTCCGCAATGCTTTTAAACAGGTCTTGGAACTCGCACATATCATCTGGGGGAGAGGTGTCCCCTGCAAAGACGGTGTCATCGGGGGATGAGGAGGAAAAGTCAGCCGGTGGGAGACCTTGAGGCTGCTCCTCAGTGTCCGTAATCTGCCCCTCTTCTGGCTTGGATAATTGTGGTGGGAGTGAAGGGACGTTAGGAGTGGGTCCCAGAGAAGGGGCCCTCTGCTGGGAATGGACAGGTAGCGAGTGCTGTCTGCTAGAGGATAAGTGGCAGCAGCACGAATGAGAAAGTGAGCATGATGTGCCATGCCTATAGGGAGTGTGGTAAACACTATAACGGCAATTGGAATACTCCGGTAATGATCTTCTAGAGGAATAAGAACTGTTGTGTCTGCTCCGATAGAATCTAGGCGGGGAGCGTGTGGGAGACCGAGTCCTGTGAGGTGGACCATGTCTGTAGACGTGAGTATGATGGGACCTCGAGTACCGTCTTGGCGATAGAGGACTGCGCCAGTACCGAAGCTCAATCCCGGATTTAGATCTGCCATGCAGCGAGTAATGGAGGGGAGGTGATGGAGAGGGTGCTGGCGAAAATACTGGTGATGGAGACTGCGAAGATATTCTCCGTGCCAATTTCTTAGCCACTTTCATAGACTCATAGACTTTAAGGTCAGAAGGGACCATTATGATCATCTAGTCTGACCCCCTGCACAGTGCAGGCCACAAATCTCACCCACCCCTCCTAGAATAATCCTCTCACCTATATCTCAGATATTGAAGCCTTCAAATACTTTGAAGACCCCAAGATGCAGAGAATCCTCCAGCTGTGATCTGTACCCCATGCTACAGAGGAAGGCGAAAAACCTCCAGGACCTCTGCCAATCTACCCTGGAGGAAAATTCCTTCCCGACCCCAAATATGGCGATCAGCTAAACCCTGAGCATGTGGGCAAGACTCATCAGCCAGACACCCAGAAAGTTCTCTAGAGTAACTCCTATCATCCCTCCATTGACCTATTTCCCACTGATAATGAATGGTCAATTAGTTACCAAGATCATGTTATCTCATCAAACCATCCCCTTCATAACCCCATCTAGTTTAATCTTGAAACCAGATAGATCTTTTGCCCCCACTACTTCCCTTGGAAGGCCGTTCCAGAACCTCACTCCTCTAATGGTTAGAAACCTTCGTCTAATCTCAAGTCTAAACTTCCTACTAGCCAGCTTATATCCATTTGTTCTTGTGTCCACATTGGTATTTAACTTAAATAATTCCTCTCCCTCCCTGGTATTTATCCCTCTAATATATTTAAAAAGTGCAATCATGTCTCCCCTCAGCCTTCTTTTGGTTAAAGTAAACAAGCCAAGCTCCTTGAGTCTCCTTTCATAAGACAGGTTTTCCATTCCTCGGATCATCCTAGTGGCCCTTCTTTGTACCTGTTCCAGTTTGAATTCATCCTTCTTAAACATGGGAGACCAGAACTGCACAAAGTATTCCAAATGGGGTCTCACCAATGCCTTGTATAATGACACTAACACCTCCTTATCCCTACTGGAAATACCTCGCCTAATACATCCCAAGATCGTATTAGCCTTTTTCATGGCGATGTCACAATGGCGGCTCACAGTCATTCTATAATCAACCAGGACTCCGAGGTCCTTCTCCTCCTCCATTACTTCCAACTGATGTGTCCCCAGCTTATAACTAAAATTCTTGTTATTAATCCCTAAACCTTACACTTCTCACTATTAAATTTCATCCTATTGCTATCACTCCAATTTACAAGATCATCCAGATCTTCCTGTATGATATCCCGATCCTTTTCTGAATTGGCAATAGCTCCCAACTTTGTGTCATCCGCAAATTTTATTAGGACACTTCCACTTTTGGTGCCAAGATCAGCAATAAAAAGATTAAATAAAATTGGCCCCAAAACTGATCCCTGAGGAACTCTGCTATTAACCTTCCTCCAACCTGACAGTTCACCTTTCAATATGACCCGCTGTAGTCTCCCCTTTAACCAGTTGCTTATCCACTTCTCAACTTTCATATTAATCCCTATCTTTTCCAATTTAACCAATAATTCCCCATGTGGTACTGTATCAAATGCCTTACTAAAGTCGAGGTAGATTAGATCCACTGCATTTCCTTTATCTAAAAAAATCTGTCACTTTCTCAAAAAAGGAGATCAGGTTGGTTTGGCATGATCTACCTTTTGTAAAACCATGCTGTAATTTGTCCCAATTGCCATTAGCCTCAATGTCTCTAACTACTTTCTCCTTCAAAATTTTTTCCAGGATCTTACATACTACAGATGTCAAACTAACAGGCCTATAGTTACCCGGGTCGCTTTTTTTCCCTTTCTTAAAAATCGGAACTAACATAGCAATTCTCCAGTCAAATGGTACAACCCCTGAGTTTAGAGGGCTGAGGAGTTCATGGGGACTGAGGTCACGTTATGAGTATCCTCGACAGGAGGTCATCATCATCCGTCACTAGTATTGGTGAATGTGAAGCGGATGCAGGAGAAGAAACCATGGCCGGCTCCGGTACGGATGCTGATGAAATGTGGCGGTCCTGCCGCGGTGCGGGGGGAGGTGCCGTCTCTCGGGTCTTGTGCGGTGCCGGCTCCGGAGCTCTCCCAAGGCAATCTCCAGGGTCCCGCACCACTGTTGCCCCATGTTGATCTTTCGGTGCCAGTTGACTCGGGCTTCTCGGTGCCGTGTTCGGTGCCGGGCTGCGTGATTCCTGTGGCTCCAAGACTGGTGCTGTATCGGATCTTAACGGTGCTGTCTGCAGTGCCGAGCGCTCCCATTCCAAGGATGCTGCCATTTTGTGCCCCACCTTAGATGCGGATGATGGTGCCGGCACTGATATTGAGCGTACTAGTGGCGCAGGTGCTCTGAAGCTAGCCCGTGCCCTAGGTGGGTACCGAACAGTCTCTGAAGTGCCCAGCCGTTCATCTCGGCTCAGCCTGGGCTGCGGAGTGGCGGATAAGGAACAGGTGGGGGAGGCTTTTTTCTTTTTTGAGGTCAGCACCCCAGGCGATAACTCTCTCCTTTTCTGTACTAGAGCGGGATCCTGACGGGCTGCGTCCGAAGACTGTAAAGCCTTATCAAAGAGTATTAATTTCAATTGCATGCCTCTCTCTCTGCGTGCTCTGGCCGTTAACTTTGAACAATGTATGCACTTCTGTGGGCAGCGAATTCATGCGGCGTGGCCGTTGGACGCCGGCATAGCGTTTTTGCACTGGGAGTATTTCTTAAATCCTGGTGATCCAGGCATATTGGGTCCCAGGAAATGTCTTACAGCAAAAACTAACTATAATGGAACGAACAGTGAACAACAACTATCTATCTAAAGTGTAGGATGGACTTGACACCTTGAGTGGAGCATCCACGGGGACCACTCGAAGAAGAAATAAGGCTTTTCTACATAAGCTGCTCAAAGCTGAAAGAGTGCTGGTCAAGAGATCTGCAATATTTATAGCAGAAGGTTGTAGAAAAGTTAAATCTAAAATGAAATTACCGATGCTAAGTATTTTTCTAGTCCCACTGGCAAGCACTGATTGACTTAAAATAGTAGTTGGACGACTGGTATTCAGTGTGTAAAAAATAGGTATGGGGGTTGAGTCTCCATTCTATCTGGTGGAGACTTGCCCACTGGGCACTAGCTGCAGGTCTCTGATTCAGGGTTACTGTAACTTAAACATCTTACATCAGTCGGAGACCAGGCATAGCTCCACTCCACACTTCCACATCCTTCTCTGCTCTCTATCTGGTACATAAAACAGCACTTGCATGCTCCCTCTCTCCCCTTACACTGAGGTTGCGGGTAGCTAATGGTGCAGCATGTGTCAGAGTTGCCCATGCCAGTATTACTTCAGTGAAGAGTTCCCCTGAAGGGAGAAAATTCTCCACTCATTTTTTAATATTTCGGCAGATCAAAGCATCTGGCCCGTGGTTTCAACTGCAAATACGTCGAAGATGATCATGGTGCCAAGCTATCTAAAACAGATTTTTAAAATATCTGGTGAAGTCTCCCAGGAAAAATTTACCCAGCTTTTGGGATTAGAATTCTCAGAAAATGTTTTTTACTTATAAATATTTCTCTGGATGAAAAGAAAAAAAGACAATGCTCTGGAATTTTAATTTTAATACTGTACACTGTACAGTACTTAGATAAGTAAGCGATGAACACTATATAGAAACAACCAACCAATACATAAGCTATATTTGAATACCTAACATTCAGTAATTTGAGCACGTTTGCCAATTTACTTCCTGCTCTAATTAAACATAACAGATCCATGACTTGGAAGGAATAGAAAAGTATTTCCCATAGGCATTAATAAAGTCTGTAGACTTCTTCAAAGTTCAGGAGAGGAGCACTCTATTTTTTAGTTTGTACTTGGTACACATTAGGTTTACATTTTGTGGCAGACGGGTTATGCGCAGAGATGCTATGTTAGATTGCTGTGAAGTTGCAGCCGCAAGGCACTGTGATATTTATTACACACAATTAAAAACCATTGAGCAAGTCAGAAGTGAACATGCCTGATGAGGGTAACATTCATTAAATATTAGCACTTAAAAAAACAAATTGTTTAACAACAATTCTGGAAAAACTAATTTAGTGGCCTTCAGAAGACCATTTAAATAAATATTGGCTTATTTTCAAAGTCAAGGTATTTGTTGTTTTTAAGAGTGAAAAAAGGGTGGCAATAGTTTTAGGACAATGAAAGTTGTTCCTGTAATCATGCACCAACTCCTCCCTCCCTTTCTTCCCCCATGCCACCCACACTTCCCAAATCCCCCCACAAAACCCAAACCTTTCTAACATGTTCATATCGAATGCCATAGAGGTGGGTAGTGCAAAGATAAATCCTATCCACCTAATCATGAGAAAAACCAGTGATCTGATCCATTTAGCAGAGGAATCTCCTTCCCTCTGGTAGAACAACTGGATAGAAACTTATGTGAGGGAAAAGGTTGCCCCAACTAATTGTAGAAAAACCAAACACCCTTGTCTTGCCCCCACTCACTTTATCCCTCCTCTCTCCGTCACTCTTCCCCACCCTCACTCATTTTCACTGAGCTGGGGCAGGAGTTTGGGACAGGGTGTGGGCTCCAGGGCGGGGCTATGGAGTTTGGCAGGGTGCTCTGGATTGGGGGTATGGGCTGCGAGGTGGGGCCACGAATGAGGGATTTGTGGTGTAGGGAAGGGTTCTGGACTGGAGCAAGGAGTTCATAGTGCAGGATAGGGCTTCAGGCCTGGGCAAGGGGTTGGGATGCAGGAGAGCGTACAAGATCTAGGCTGGAGTGGGGTAGGCTGTGGGAAGGAGCCTGGGATGAGGAGTTTGGGGTGTAAGAGGGACTCCAGGCTGGGGCTGAGGGGTTTGGAGTGTAGAAGGAGAGCAGGAGGCTCAGAGGTGGGAGTTGGAGTGCAGGAAGGAGTATAGCACCTGGTCTCCAGGATGCAGTTTTGGTGCAGGAGGGTGTTCTGGAGGTGGGGCAAAGGAGTGGGGGATTGGAGAGTGTGCCCTAGGCAGCACTTACCTCAGGCACCTCCCAGACAGTGGTAATATGTCCCACACCCTATCTCCTAGGTGGCTTCATATGCAACCTCCCTGCAGGTGCTACCCCCATAGCCTCCCACTGGCCTTGACTCCCCAGTCAATTGGAGTTGCAGAGCTGGGCACTTGGGGGGAGAGCAGAATGTGAAGCCCCTGTGACCACCCCCTTCTACCTAGGAGCTAGGCATGGTGGCTGCTTCTGAGGAGCCACACGAAGCTGGGCATGTGACTCTGCAGTGCTGCCAACTGGACTTAGGGTTGCCAGGTGTCCGGTTTTGAATTGGACAGTCCAGTATTTGAGCTTTCAGTTCGGGAAACAAATTGAGAAAATAGAAATGTCCGGTATCTTCTAAATAAGATGTAATGTACATTGTGATGTAATATCAAGTGTGTCCGGTTTTTTTGTTGAAACCATCTGGCAACCCTAAGGCCTTTTAACAGCCCAATGAGTGGTGCTGACCGGAGCCACCAGCATCCCTTTTTGACTGGAACACGTAGTTGAAAACCAGGCACCTGGAAGTGCAGATGGAAATCAAGCAAACTAAAGGCCTGTCCATGAGGCACAGTACAGAAGGCCGAGCCTAGGAGGGGCTTTACATCAATTTTGCATCTCCAATATTCCAGAATGGCCAGGTGTGGCCATTGGCGTAGAATTGAGGAGCTCAAGGAGTGCTGTAATATGATTGCTGCCTTTTGCTGCACTATGAACCAAATTAGAATGAAAACTGCTATCTACTCTTTGGCCAATCCCCAATTCCCTCCAGCAGGCCGCTTCATGGAAGATTTGGGCAAGGAGCAAGGAAAAGAAGTTACAGAAAAATTCCCCAGGTGCCTGTTGTGTTGTCTTTCTAGGTCCTTTATGACTACATAGCTGCCACTGAGGAGTCTGAATAATGCTGTAAAAGATTAGATAACATTTCACTATTTCACAAACCAAACTTTGGTTTTCTTTCCTGTCACTTTATCATCACATCCAGGGGAATGCAATGCATTAATTTTTAGCTAACATGTTGTCAGAGCCTGGAGGGAGGCGGGGGAGGGGGGGAAAGAGGAGAAGGAGAGGGGTCATAGGAATTGCCTTTTCAGTGATCCTTCTAGTCTAATTTCCTGTCTCTGACACATTGGTCAGTACTCAATGCTTCACAGGGAGGTGCAAGAAACCCATAGATTATAAATTAATTTACCCATGGGGAAGTTTCTTGCTAATTATGTCAGCTAATTGCTGGCTTATGACCTTGAAATGTGAGGGTTTATATCCCTAACTAAAAAAATTGGTCAGCTATATAGATTTCCTCATTTTCTAAAGATAATTTCAGAGGAATATGAGTATCTGTAACAATGATGCCAGTGAACCAAATGTTCAGATTTTATACATCACAACAGATTGATGAGAGTTGAAGATGAAAATACACTGAGAAATTAAAGGGAATTCAATTTTAAAAATAAAGTATGACTTTTACTTCATGGTACCATAAAGTAAAAAGAGTCAGAGTTGACAATTATGGTTCTTAAACATGGCTTAAATTTGAACAACTTTTGTGTCAAATTTTACTTTTATATTTTTACCTGTCGATACTCTACTATCACACATACAATGTTTTTTAATCATGATAGCACATGAGAAAAGATTCCATAAATCCAAACAATTCAAAATTATACTGTACAAATTTAGTGGCAATATGCATTGCATTGCATAAGTCTGCACCGCATCCATCTATTTTTATGCATTACCTACACATTTAACTTGGTCCGCTTTATAAAGTAAACGTCCTGGAAAGCATAAATAACTTTGAGGATAATTTTGAGTATTATTTATCTAACAGACTTTAGCCACTAAAGCTGGTCTTGTAAATCCACTAAGTGCTTTTTTAAAAGTTCAATTACATACTATTAGTACTTAGCTGCACTAAACAATCTCATGCTTTTTCTCCCTCTCCCCAGAACATCAAAAACAACCCAGGCCACATCCATTACTTTGGTCCCAATCCTGCCATCCGATAAACACAGGAAGACCGATGCACTAATGTAGAACTCACTGAAAGCATAGGCACAGTGGGGGAACCAAGGATCCACATGTGCTGAGCCAACTGCAGAATTTGACCCAAGGGGGAAGTATCAAGATAAAGGTCAAATTGTGCCTATTTTAAACAATGATTATTTGATAAAATTTCAGTCCTAAGTCTTATGGACCGAAATAAGCTTTGTATATAAAACATTTCACTAAAATATTGATATTGTATGCAAAGTTTCAAGTCAGAATTGTTTTTATAGACAAGTTTGTGTATTTACTCCAAAATATCAGTTGATAGTGTAAGCACTGACACGGTATTCTTATTTCTATTATCATTATTATTATTTATTTGTACATAAAAGATAATGTTATAATTAAGCAATAAGACATAACAGGCTGTGAGTAACCGCAACATGCTTTGGCACTGTTATGCTTTGGCACTTTAGCCATTTTTTTTAAAGTGTGTAATAATAGCCCTGAAATACACAGTCAGGAGTGCCTGAGTGCTACTATGTAATAAAACTTGCAGTATACATAAAACTAAGCAAAGTAGATTTACTGCACTATACAACCTTAGGCATCACCAGTGCTAGTTTGAAAGCTCTAGACAGGGCTATTTTGTAATTTTGAAATCAACACTACAGTGTACGTATGAAATACTTGCAGATTGTAATATCATTTCACAAACAATTTTCTGTATTTCCCCAGGTACTAGTAGATTTACTTGATAAATTAGCTTATAATTTGCTATGGGTACAATGTTATTTCCAGTCAGTATTTTCAATATGAACTCATATTGTCTTCATGAAGTAAAGAAATATTATAATCCATTAATATCTCTTTCAACAAAAAGGATGAAAATTTCCACTGGTTGTGCTGATAAACACTTCGGTGTCAAAACTAAGCTTCTTTATCATGATAACCCAGAGTAATGGTCTGCTGCTCTAGGCATTTATCTACTTTACAGATGAAAAATCAGTTCTACTTTCATGGAATTAGATTAATGCCATAACAGGAAATACTTCTGGGGCTGAACTTACTTCATGCCTTCAAAGCTGGCTGTAAATTTAAAGTACTTCCTGAACTCAAAAGATAAGACAGGAGAGAAGGAAAAAGAAAAACAGTGGAGTGACCCTCTTTCTGAAGAAAAATATTGCTTCCTGAAAAAGCTTTCAAAAGCTACTTGCTAAGGGCATTGTGCTCCTGAAGGCCTAGGGCAAGTCTGGTTTTGGTGAACATGAGGATTCTGGGTATATATTAGACACTTGCCATAAATCTATTCCTTCCATAATCCTTTCTGATCAACTTTTTTTTAAGTCATTACTTGGCAAGAGCTAAAGTAATAACTTTCTCAGCTTTTAGCAAATACAAAAGAGCTTGCTATTTTCTGTACAATATTTTTTAAAGGATTACACTTCTGCAAACTTTGAAAAATGCCGACCCCAAGTCCTAAAATTAAATTTCAACTCTGAAAATGGATATCAGCAAATCTAGTAACATCTTTATTGTACTATATAAACATCCTTATAATAAAAGATGTAAGGCATTCTAAAGAGTAATTCCACATGTCCAGTAACAGACCCTTCTTTGAGTATAGAGAAAAATGCAAATAATATTAATGCCACATGCCTGGGAATTCTAAGTGAACACCAGCAGCTTGGAGAAAGTGAACTCAATGCTCTCACATTCCCTGTCCCATAAAACAATAAAATTCACTCTGAGATGCCTTTTTTAGGCAATGCATATTTAATTTGTAGACTTTCTGCCACAGGATGTTATTTAAGTAAGCTTTTAAATATACACAACTAATTATAGCAGATGTTAAATTATAATAACTAGGTTATAATTATAAGGGCTAGAGTATAACTGGTTTGCTGCACTTCACATGATCACTAAAGAAAATCGGAAATATAGTTTTCATTTCTCTCAATTTACCATTGATCAGTACTGCAAACTTGAGTGGGTGGATTACTATAGATTTTTTTTTTATCTCTAGAAAATCTGGAATAGGTTATGCGACTAAATGGATGACTGCCTCCCAAGAAAATTACAAAAGAACTGTTTTACTAAAACAAACTAATCTTGCAAGCCTTTACTTAGGTAAGTAGTCTTTACTTACATGAGTAGTCCCATTAAAGGGTCCTTAGAGACAGACTTTTGCAGCTGCACAGTTGTTATATAAAAACCAAAATATAGGTTTAATGTCCCTTTAATGCATTATTTTAATTAGACCAGATAAAAATCATTTTCCTGATAGACTATGTCATTGAAAGAAGAGTGTAATTATTTTATTATCTTTTAAGAGTTTTTTTTTAAACCAGTTACTGGTATTCATCCAACAGCTCCACCTGAACTCAAATATGAAATTACATAATTACTAACTGGTGTATGGGACCTATCAAACTCAAATCAACTTCTGTAACCAGATGACTGGAGAATAACTAAGGTGACATCAATTTTTTTTAAAAGGCTCCAGAGACGATCCTGGTAATCACAGATTGGCAAGGCTTCAGTACCACACAAATTTGCTAAACTATAGGAAAGAACCTTCATTATCAGACAGACAGATCAACATGATTTTTTGGGGGGGGAAGAGTCAACACATCTTTTTCAAAGGGAAATCATGCTTACCACTTATTAGAATCTTTTGAGCAGGGTCAACAAACATGTGGACAATGGAGATCCAGTAGACATCAAGTACTTGGACTTCTAGAAAGCCTTTGACAAAGTCACTCAAAGGCTCTTAAGCAAAATAAGCAATCATGGAATAAGAGGGAAGTTTGAGAATAACACAAAATTATTCAAGACTGTGAAATCTAAAGCAGACCATAAGAAGTTACAAAAGAATCTCTTACAATTGTGTGATTGGGCAACAAAATGGAAGATAAAATTCAATGTTGATAAATGCAAAGTAATGCACATTGAAAAACATAATCCCAAATATACATACAAATGGAAGTGGGTATAAACAAGGAATGTCATGTAGATGACTACATAATTAACTGATAAACCTAGGCTTATCAATTAATCCTGTCTACTACACTCATTCCCCCCACCTTGAGGCAGCAAGGGGGGAGGCATTAGCAGGTGCCCATGGGAAGCTGACTTTTAAGCCAGCTACCCATGAGCACCAGATGCACCTCTTCACCCCACCCCTATACTGCTGCCTCTGATAGAGATGCAGCAGTATGGAGAGAAGGGGGGGGGAGTAAGGCAGGAGCCAGTACAGACAAGGATCTGGCTTTCAAGCCAGCTCTCTGCTCATGCTGGCTCTGCAGACCCACCTTCCCCCATCCCTCCCCTTGCTCCCTCCTACAGAGGCAGGGAGGAGCAATGCTTGGGGAAAGCTGGCTTTAAAGCCAGCTTCCCTTGAGCACCTACTTTACCTGCCTCCCCTCCCCCCACTGCCACACACACACACTGCTGCCTCTATCAATGGGAGTGAGGCAGGGGTGAGCAGCCTCTGTCCATGATGAGCCTGAGTCTGTTGCAGACAGAAGCTGCTCTGTGGCAGCAGCTCCTGTCCATGGGCGATCTGAGCTCCTCGCGGACAGAGGCTGCCTCACATCCCATGGAGAAGCCTCTGTCCATGCTTGGGCGCCCGCTGACAGGTGCTGCCACCCTGCACTGTTGGGCTCAGTATCAGTCCCACCCCTGGCAACTATCGAATAGTCAGGTAATAAATAAAATTGTGTGCGGTTACTTGAATATTCAATTACACGCTATCTAACATCCCTAATATAAGATAGCTGTTACCACTCAAGAAAGATACCTTGGAGTAATTGTGGATAGCCCTTTGAAAGTATCTACTCAATGTGCAGTTGCAGTGTTACATCCTAACAGAATGGTAGGAACTGTTTGGAAAGGGACAGATACTAAGACAGAAAATATGGGAAAACCACTGAATAAATCCATGGTATACCCACACTTGGAATACTGAATGCAGTTCTAGTTACCTCATTTCAAAAAAGATACATTAGAAATGGAAAAGGTTCAGAGAAGGGCAACAAAAAATATTCAGGGTATGGAACAGCTTTCATATGAGGAGAGATTAAAAAGACTGGGACTCTATAGCTTGGAAAAGAGATGACTAGGAAGAACTTAAAATACAAAAACTGGCCTGGTAGCACTTGATAGACTAACAAAACATATAGATGGAATCATGAGCTTTCGTGGGCACAGCCCACTTCTTCAGATGACTGACTCCATCTCTATGTTTTGTTAGCCTATAAAGTGCTACCAGACCAGTTTTTGTTTTTAAGTGTATCCTGGACAGACTAACTTGGCTACCCCCTGAAGCTTAGGAAGAATATGATAGAGATGTATAAAATCATGAATGGCATGAAGAATGTCAATTAGGGAGAGTTATTTACCACTTCACATAACAGAGTAACTAGTGGCTATTCAATGCAATTAGGAGGCAACAAGTTTAAAACAAAAGGAAGTAGTTCACACAACATGGAGTTAACTTGTGCAACTCATTGCCAAGGGATATTGTGAAAGGGATATAACTGGGTTAAAAAAGAATTAGTTTCATGGGGGATAGATTCATCAGTGATTATTAGCCAAGATAGTCAGGGATCTAACCCCATTCTCTGGATATCTCTATGCATTTTAATGCCACATGCTGGGACAGGACCAGAAGGGATGGATCACTTGATAATGGCTCTGGTCTGTTCATTTCCTCTGAAGCATCTGGCATCAGTCACTGTCAGAAGAAACTCGGGCTACGCAGATCACTGGCCTGACCCAGTATGGGCATTCTTATGTTCTCAACTCCCCAGCTGTGTTTTAAGTCAACTTTTGAATGGCTCTGAGAGCAACACTATCCAATAGGGACAGACGCACGCTTTATTCCTTCGATCTACCTCTCTGTGCCCACTTGCCTATTGCATCTTCATTTTCAATAGCGTCTTTACAGTTTTTATGTCTGGTAAATACTGTATTTCATGGCCCGGGGAAAAGCACACGTGCATTCCATCCCCTTCTCTCCACAAATGCAGTGCCTCTACATTAAACACAATTCTTTAGGATTTCAACTGCTCATTTATTCTGGGATCATATTTTTCTACTTTGTAATCCCATTTCCTTTTCTTTATTGTTTTTGTTATACTCTCTTTGTTCCTGTGGCAGGCTAAAGATGTATTTGGAGTGAAACTAACTAACTCTACCCTCACCCTGGTGACAGAATATCACCTCTCTAATGCTCTTGGCCCTGAGGATACAAAAGTCCAAGCGTTCGGGAGTTCATTCCTAGCTCTGATCTTGTGTGCTGAGCCATTTCTATATTTCACTTGGAAATTAAGCAAAATATGTTTTGGAACAGTAAAGAATGGAAATGTACAAGCATCAACAACCTTTACAACACAACTATCCAACTGGCATAATTATCCAGAGAAGAAATAGATGGTTAATGTCTGCTTGTAAGTGCCCTGGTTCAGGATTCCATGACACCTACCAGAGCCACATATTGTTTCTAGATGTGAACTTTATTTCCAGGATTAAACAGGTAAATAATAATACAAAAATATGTCCACAACTTACCGTCATTCTTCAAAAAGGTGAAACATGTCAGAGACATAAGAGGCATAACCTGCAAGGGTGTAAGCTCTGTATTCACTGGTTAGCACCAATTTAGTCAGTGGGAAAAACTATAGAGGTTTTCTAAAGATGAGTGGGAGGTGACAGAGTGCTGTGAAAAAGGCATAAAAGAAATGAGACTAACAGTATTTAAAGAAAAACTGCTTAAATCATGCTTTTCACATTTTAAAACAAACAGCTGAAACTGAAGTGTGTGTATGGTTGTTTAACTGTCTATAAAGGCTGTAACAAATCAGATATTTTTTCGTTATTTGGCTAATTTAGATTTTACACAGATCAGTGTAAAAATATGGCTAGCTATCCCATTCTACTGGTTTTTCTACAAAACAACTTGATTTACCAAGCCAAATCAGTCTATACTAGTAATAGCAAGCTGTAGTACTGGCAACATCTGCAAACTAGCCCATATTCATTTGCTACATAAATTGTGCTTACACAAAACTAAAAAATCTGGTAAATACTTGAAAAAAAATCACTGAACAACTTGTAACATGATTTAGTCAGTAGATCTATTTTAAATAGGGATGTGAACCTGTACCTGTGTACATGTGTAACTGATGGCTCATCTGCTAATCCTAATGGTTACATGCAGCCTCCCCACTGCTGCCTCTGTATCACTGGCAGCAGAGGGGGGAGAAAAGGAGGTGGGAGCTGGTGCACATGGGGAGATGGCTTTTAAGCCGGTTCACTATGCATACCAGCTCCCATGGAGCTGCCTTTCTCCCACTGCCTCTGATACAGAGGCAGTGGTGGAGCAGGGTAAGCAAGAACTGGTAGGCACAGGAAGTTGGCTTAAAACCAGGCTCCCCACAAGCACCAGCTCCCATAGAGTGGCCTACCCTCTCCCCTGCTGCTGCCTCCCACAGAGGCTTAAAAGCAGGCTCTTGCCACTCTGCCCCCACATATAAACAAATAACTGCTGTAAATTTCAGCAGTTACACATTTACAAAAACAAACACATTTTAACATCCCTAATTTTAAGTTGTCATCTTTGAAATGGTATTCAGAGCTAGGAAAAAGTACAGATTTCTTTAGTTCATTAGCAATGCTGAAAAGTCAGCAACAAATTCATTTTCAGGTAAAAAAAAATTAAAATTTTCAAAATTTCAGAAAAAATTTGTTTACATGCAAATGAAGTTTTTTGTTTCAATAAAATTATGTTTCAATTTCAACCATTTGTAAACTATTTCAAATAAAAAAATTAAAACTAAATTTATGTAAAGCTAATCAATATATTTAACTTATAAAGTCTTGAAACTAAATGTTCATTTTTTCCAGATCTTCTTCCAAAAACCAAACAATTCAGCAAAACTGACATGAATTTACAAAAAACTAGTAGTCCTGTAGCACTTCAGAGACTAACAAAAATACATATAGTATCACGAGCTTTTGTGGGCAAAACCCACTTCTTCAGATGAGTGGAGAAAACATCTCAGCATCGATTAATATGGTTTTTTCTGAGGAAAAAAAAGGTTTTGGATAAAAAATGTTGTCCAGCTCTGAACTTCATAGCTGTCATCTGCACATATTATAATCCACCTGTAAGCAGCAGTTCTGTATAGTGCTTTCATGAGGATTATAATAGTGCTACTACCACTCATTTTTGGATCTCAGTCTCTGAAATGCTGTATGACATGCGGGTGGACCAGCTTACCTACTTAGTCATTTTTGTACCTAATGTCTATGTATGAAACACCCTGGGCACCACCCTTATTCACAGTGAGTAGACCACTTAATTCCACAGTTTCATTGGGCTGGATTGTTCCTTTACATCCAGTGTCCTGTAACAAACAGCATGGTAAATGTGACAGCCTAGAGCAGCAATTCCTTTCGTACTCTTCATTTTGTCCTGGGAAAAAGTAATACACTGCTGATCCTTAGGAGGAACAGATGACTAACTCTCCAGGCCAGCTCAACTGGACTGACCAGCACATGCAGGAGAAGGGGCCCTGGCTCTACCCATTCCCTGCTCCATGCCAACTCCTTGCTCTCATAAGCTGAGAAACGCGAGGAACTCAGGCATGCAATCTCCTGCTTGCTGCCCACACCTGTAACAGAGATGCAGAAAATCCAGGCAAAGGGGTGCTGAGAGGGAGAAAAGAAGAAGTTACTAACCTTCGTGCAGTAACGATGGTTCTTCGAGGTGTTTCCCCATGGGTGATCCACGTCTGGTGTTGGGCTGGTCCCGGCGCCACAAATCGGAGCTTTCCAGAGCTGTATTCAGCCGGACTGCACGCATGAGCCGGTTTTGCGCCTTTCATCTTCTGCGCGTGGTCCGGCGCCCACCAGTTCCTCTCACCGCCTATCTGCAAGACAGAAAAGACGAGATTCCGAAGCGGGGAGGAGGGCGGGTCGTGGAGCACCCCCGGGGACACACCTCGAAGAAACATCGTTACAGCAAGAACGTGAGTAACTTCTTCTTCTTCGGGTAGTCCCCGTGGGTGCTCCATGTCTGGTGACTCCGAAGCAGTAATCCCAATTAGACATGGGCTTCGGAATCACAATTCTGATGACCAGGCAGTACTGCTAGAGGTACCGCCGAATCGGAGGCGAGATGCTGCACGATTGCGTAATGCTTTGAAAAGGTGGCGCTAGAAGACCAGGTCGCTGCCCGGCAAATGTCACGTAAAGGGACTCCTTTCACGAAGGCCACTGACGCAGCAACTGCTCGTGTCGAATGAGCCCTAAGGTGCGATAAGAGCGGCTTTTTACGAATAACATAACAAGTCGTGATACAAGAGACAACGAGTTTGGAAATATGTTGGGCTGATAGGGGCTGACCCTTGGAAGGCCCTGATGTGGAAACAATGAGGCGATCTGTCTTGCGAAGAGTGTGGGTTCTATCTATATAGAATGCCAAGGCTCGATGGACATCCAGAGTATGTACGAGAGCATCACGGTGCGAAGCATGAGGTTTTGGATAGAAACATGGTAAAACGATTGGCTCATTTATATGAAATTCTGTGCAGACTTTAGGCAGAAAGGCTGGATGGGATCTTAATATTACAGATTCCTTATTAAAGACTGTATAGGGGGGCGTAGACATCAATGCAGCTAACTTGCTCACCCTACGTGCCGATGTTACCGCAAGGAGGAAGAGTACTTTCATTGTAAGCATTGGCATAGGTACCGTAGCCAGTGGTTCAAATGGTGGCCTAGTTAGGACATCCAGAACCAGGTCAAGACTCCATGTAGGTGGCGGAGGCCTACGTGGTGGGTTAAGGTTAGCCAGACCTTTAAGAAATCTAGTCATCATGGGATGGGAGAAAACTGACCAGCCTTCGACGGGCTAGTGAAAAGCAGTAATCGCTGCCACATGGACTTTAAGTGATGACATGGAGAGTCCAGTCGCCTGTAGATGGAGTACATAGTCCAGTAAAATATGTAGTGGTGAAATAACGGGATCTAGGTGCTTAGGAGTGCACCATTGAGCAAATCTGGACCACTTGGACAGGTAGGTTTTTCTGGTGGAGTCCTTTCTGCTGTGTAGCAGGACGCGCTTCACCTGGTCTGAGCAAAGATTCTCGGATGTGCTGAACCATCTATCATCCACGCTGTTAGGTGCAGAGTGTCCAGTTTTGGATGAATAAGGGAGCCTTTCTGTTGTGTCAGCAAGTCTGGCAGGTAAGGAAATCGGTACGGTGCTCGGACAGAAAACTGAAGGAGAGTTGAGTACCATGGCTGTCTGGGCCATGCTGGGGCTATGAGTATCACTCGTGCCTTGTCCATCACGATCTTCTCGAGTACTCTGGGAATGAGCACAACAGGGGGAAATGCATACAGAAGTGATGTCCCCCAGTGGAGGAGAAATGCATCTCCCAGGGAGTGACTGCCCATTCCTGCTCTGGTACGTGTGGTGAACAGATCTATTGCCGGACGACCCCACCGATGGAAGAGAGGTAAGAGGACGTCCGTGCGAATTACCCACTCGTGGTCCTGATGAAAATATCTGCTCAGCGCATCCGCAATGGTATTGTTCACACCGGGTAAGTATGAGGCGACTATAAAAATGTCATTTCGAATGCACCACGTCCAAAGGCGGATCGCTTCTGCACAAAGGGAGCGAGAGCAGGCGCCTCCTTACCTGTTCACATAATACATCGCCACGATGTTGTCAGTGAGAATCCTGGTGACAGTGTCCCTTATGTGCAACTTGAAGTGTCTGCAGGCCCGAAACACCGCTCGGAGTTCGAGAAGGTTGACATGGAGCATCATCTCTGTCGTGGACCAATGGCCTTGGACTGTTTCTACGCCCATGTGGGCACCCCAGCCGATGAGAGAAGCGTCTGTGGTAATCTCCCTTGACGGCTGTGGCGTATGGAAGGGGACTCCTGACAACATGTTGTTGGGGTTGGTCCACCAATGTAGGGAGACCTTGACATGTACGGGTAGCGCTATGGTTTTGCTGATGCTGTGCTTGGCAGGATTGTATACTGTGCTCAACCAGTGTTGCAGGCACCGCAGATGTAAGCTTGCATGGCGCACAATGATTGTAGTTGCCGCCATATGACCCAAGAGCTGTAGGCATACGCGTACTGGGAGCATCGGAGACTGCAAGACCGTTCTTATCAAGTCTTGTATGATTTGAAAGCGCTCGGCTGGCAGGTGAACTCTCTCTGACTGGGAGTCGAGCTGTGCTCCTATGAAGGTTAGGGTTTGTGGGGGTTGCGGACGTGATTTTTGAATGTTTACAATGAAGCCGAGGGAGCTGAACAGATGTAGAGTTGCAGATATCATCTGATGAGTCTCCGACTGAGTGCGGCCCTTGATGAGGCAGTCGTCGAGATAGGGGAAAATTGAGACCCCTGTTCTGCACAGATGGGCAGCCACTACCGCCAACGTTTCGGAGAATACTCTTGGGGCTGAGACAAGGCCAAATGGAAGTACCATGTACTGAAAGTGGTCATCCCCCACTACGAATCGCAGAAATCGTCTGTGAGCTATGTGTATTGTCACATGAAAATACACGTCTTGTAAATCTAGGACTGCGAACCAGTCTCCTCTGTTTAGTGCTGGTATGATTTTGGCCAGCGTGGTCATTTTGAAGCACTGCTTCCGTATGAAATGATTTAGGCCTCTCAGATCGAGGATAGGTCTCCACCCCCCGGACTTTTTGGGAACTAGGAAATACCTGGAGTAGAAACCTTTCCCCTGGAACTCTGCAGGCACTCGTTCTATGGCTCCGATCTCTAGGAGGTGAAGAACTTCTCCTTGAAGAGCGGCCCCGTGAGATGGGTCCCTGAGCAGAGACGGGGTAGGAGGGGTAGTGGGAGGAACTGAGGTGAAGGGGATCGTTAGGCCTGATGATATGATCTCTAGGACCCATCGGTCCGAAGTAATGGTGGCCCATTGGTGAAGATATGGCCTCAGCCGGTGATAGAAGAGGCCGTCGGCAGGCTTTTGTGTGTTGACCACTGGAGACGTGTTCGAGTCCTTCGCACAAAGGCCAACCTGCTGTTTCTGAACAGGGCGAGCTGATGGGCAATTCTGTTGCTGGCGTTTGCGTTGAGGACGCTGCCTAAACCTAGATTGGTCAGGTCCGTATTGCTGTTGCTACTTGTAGGATGAATAATCATATCTCCTCTGAAAGGGGTAATACCGCCTGCGTTTGAAAGGCGGTGTGTACATCCCTAGAGTTCGAAGGGTAGTACGAGAGTCCTTGCCAGAATGAAGAATGTCATCTGTAGTGGAGGCAAACAGCTTTTGGCGGTCAAAGGGCAAATCTTCCACTTTAGACTGCAACTCCTTAGGGGCTCCCGCCGACAGTAGCCAGGAGGCTCTACGCATCGCAATACCTGTTGCCATGGCCCGTGCGGCTGTATCCGCGACATCAGCAGCGATTTGAAGCGATGTTCTGCATGCCGAGAACCTCTCTTGGACGACTGCCCTAAGAAGAGGTCTCTTGTTCTCGGGAAGGTGCTGCATAAGTTCCGGAAGCTTGGAACAATTGTCAAAATTATGATTTGACAACAGGACAGCATAATAGGCAATTTGGAGGAGCAAGGTTGAGGAAGAATAAACCTTATGCCCAAAAAGGTCTAATTTCTTAGTATCCCTATCCGGTAGGGAGTTCTTGAAGTGGGGCATCTTACTCTTGTGGCGAACCGCGTCCACTATCAATGAATTAGGCTGTGGGTGATTGAAAAGGAAGTCTAAACCATTGGACAGAACAAAATACTTTTTAATCTGCTTTTTTGTTGGTAGGTGGTATTGATGTTGGGGTTTGCCAGATTTCCTCTGCTACCTCCAAAATAGCATCATTTATTGGGAGGGCAATCCTTCGCTGCTGTTTAGGGTGTAAGTTCTTGAACAGCTTATGTTGTTTCGCCTGGTCCTCGATAAGTTGTACCTCCTTAGATTGCGCGACTCGTTTAAAGAGATCTTGAAATTCCTTCAGGTCGTCGGGAGGTGTCATCTCCACCAGAGGTACCGGTTCATCCCTAGCCGGCACAGATGAGCGGGCATCAGGAGAAAAGTCTGGGTCAGTTTCTGAGATTTGCCCTTCCTCAAAGTCTGACATTTGAGATCTAGGGAGCGGAGAACGTGGAGGTAGTGTGTCCCGGAGCGGAGACTGCTTCTAAAGCTCGGAATGTACAGAGCGTGGGCTGAACGACTGATAGGAGCAAGGCGATCTGCGGTGAGATCGAGAGTGCCTGTGATGAGATGACTCAGCGTAGTATGGTCCATGACAGTGCAAATAACGTTGGTAAGAGCCTGCAGGTGATGGCTGTCTGGGAGACCTAACACTGCTATGCTGGTCATAATAAGCACCCCGCGGTGAACGGATCGGTAAGCGCGAACATCTTGACGGAGAACGAGATCTAGAGCATCTGTGGAGTGAGCAGCTGCGGTCCCTATAATAATGACGGCGAGATGACACGCTTCGTCCATGGTATTCCTTCTGAGCCCTTGTATGGTATGTGGACGTAGAAGGGTGAGGGGACGGTTCAGGAGAAAAAACCGGGGAGGGAAAAAGAGAGACCTCCTGGATATTTGATATAGGTGCTGCTGAATGCTGCTCTAAGCATGCAGAGTGATCTGCTGGCTACAATGAAGGAGGCACCTGGGCAGCAGCATGCTCCTCCGGTGCCGGTGCTGCGGACAGCTCCTTGTGAGGAGGAGTGACTGCAGGGATCCCGGAGGCAGATGCGGAAGTCCTTGGTGCCGTTGTAGCTGGCCCTTTAAGAGGCTCTGCTGAAGGCTTCGGTGCCGAGGACTGTTGGCACCGGGAGGAGCCGGCCGGCTTTTTTGAAGTAGGTGCACTGGTCAATCTGGAGCCCGAGGTGCCCGGCTTATCACCTGCGCTGACCCGCGATTGAGGAGCCATTGGCAGGGAACGAGCAGGAGAAGCTCTCTTCCTTTCAGGGGACGGCACAGCTGGGGAAGGAGCTCTCCGCTTTTCTGGCATGGGGTCCGAGGCAGACGAGCCTGCTATGTTTGCAGGCATGAGACCCTTATTAAAGAGGATCTCTTTCAGACGTTGCTCCCGCTCCTTGCGGGCTCTCGTCGTCAGGCTGGCACAGTGTGTGCACTTTTGGGGGATATGAGCCTCCCCCAGGCAGAGGACAGAAGCAGAGTGCCAGTCAGAGACTGGCATTGGCTCCCCGCACGTAGAACATTTTTTAAACCCAGAGGAGCCCGGCATTTTAGCACCGCAGAGGAGTGTGCGTTCGCAGTTCCTATGTGCTGCCGCTTGAATCTGCCTTTTTTTTTTTTTAAACTACTAAGTTAAACTGCAAAAGTAATGAAACAAAACAGTGTAAACTCAAACTGAGAGGAAACGTCTCTCTTCCCTCCATCTGTTAGATGTTTCAGGTTCTCTCTATTATTATTATTTTTTTATTTTTTTTAAACAAAGAGCCCGCGACTAAGGGCTAAACAAGAAACGAGATAAGCAAAGAAATACTAATTAAATGGTTCTAAACTTCCCCTCAGTTAGCTGCCTGAGGAGACAGGGGGAGCTCAGTGTGTGACCCAAGGCAGATGAGAGGAAACCGCCGGACCGCGCGCGGCAGATGAAAGGCGTGAAACCGGCTCGTGCACGCGGTCTGGCTGAATACAGCTCTGGAAAGCTCCGATTTGCGGCACCGGGACCAGCCCGACGCCAGACGTGGAGCACCCACGGGGACTACCCGAAGAAGGCGGACTGTTCCCCTTTATGCCTCTGCACTACCACACAAGGCGAAACCACAATTGGGGTCTTTGACTTCCTAGAGAACAACTCCCAGAGTAAGGTATTATTCAAGATGAGGAAGGGTCACAGAAAGGTAACTGTAATTTAAAATAAACAGATGCATTTATTTATCCACAACTATGAGAAGAACAAGCACTAATATGTTAAAAAAGAAATATTTTATAAACAAAACTGAAACAAGTTATATTCAGGAATATACACTGAATAATAAATCTAAAAGTAAACTTTGAGAAAGTTTGAGTATGCACTGTTTGTAAATAAAAACATCTATGTTATACTAAGGTAAAAAATATTCAAATAAGGTTTCAAAATACCTCAAACCACAATGTAAGTGGCACCACTGTAAATAATGGACAATATCCTATCTTTTTCCTGAGGAGTAATGTTGCAGTTACTTAGTTTTCTTTAAAAAACAGCTTGAGGAATACACTACAACTTACACAGTTGTATTTATCAGTGCTTGTAAGAAAATGTATAGCATAGAAACCACCTTTGTTATTAGGAGCACAATTATTTGTACAA
This sequence comes from Pelodiscus sinensis, assembly GCF_052426305.1. NCBI lineage: Eukaryota > Metazoa > Chordata > Testudines > Trionychidae > Pelodiscus > Pelodiscus sinensis. The sequence goes on along the minus strand of NC_143059.1, from coordinate 6,636,877 downwards.
ACTAGTTTATTTAAAATCATTACAATGGACACCCATGAAACTGGATTTAGAGATGAGATTTGTGCAGACCGGATTTTCAATATAGGTCTGTTCACACTTCAAAAAATAATTTATTTGCTTTTAATCTGGGGTGGGCTCTTTGGTTCAGGAATACTGGACAGAGTTTGAAGCACTCAAATTGGTGCTACTTTTTCTTTTGCATTTTATTTGGCCTTTCAGACAAAATGTTTGCTAACTTAAATTATGCCTTAAAACAATGTTAATGTGATGTTAGGAATACAATTTAATTCACACAGAAATCGGAAACTTCATAGTTAGTTCCACAGCAATTTGTTCTCAAACTCTTTGAAGTTACACATTATCTATTACACATTACACAGTCTCTTGTTATATGAGCAAATATCATATGTACAATCATTCATGTCAAATACTAGTTACCAGCAGTGCTCCCTAGAATTCTTTTAAAACACTAATTTGATCATTCTCAAGACAGCTGTTAGAAGCAGGAATCTGGATACTTTCCAAGGTGATTGTGTCTAGCTAATGAAATTATGTAGGAGCTTTGTCCCAACAAGCAGCATCATGTGGGATTTTCAGATATTTTCCCTAATGCTCTTCAAACAACATATACATTTTCAGCCTTACAGACCAGACTTGTCCAGAAGTTATTACACTCAAACTTATGACCTCATTTTTCAGAGTGATGACCTCACCCTCTCCTTGGGAGCTGTTGGCACTGAGCATCTTTGAGAAACAGGCAATTACAACTTTATGTCAGAAGCTGTGACTGTTGATAAAAAGGCTCCCCTAAACGGACTGTCATAATACTCTGGGATATCAACAAGTAAAGTACTTCAAGAGTGTCAGTTTTCCTCAAGAACTCTCCATGAAATTACAAATATTGTTGCATCCTCATTTCAGCATTTACTGGCACTTCTGAAAGTGTGTCAGCTGTATACCTCATTCATTAGCACACACCTTTATCTTGCAACTATCAGCTGAAGACTGCATATTAACCATGAGAGTGTATAGTGCTACAAAGATGTGTTTGAAACTAAAAACAATTAGAGTCCTCCTATATGAAAACCATGAATTTAAGACACTATAATGCTAAAAGGCATAATTCAATATTTTAACTCATTTATTTTATCATAGATAAAAGCATCATTATGGAACAATTAAATTCATTTTGTGACATGGGATCCATCCCATTGCTGGAATTTCAGGAGGAGATTTCAATCTTATCAATAACTGACAAGTAAAGGGGAGCGTTATAAACAGCTCTTACTGACATGAGATCTTTGTTGCAGTGGTGTATGTCTAGTAGAGGTTTTCAGGGCATTTTTCATCTTTTCTAAAATAAAGTTTAAGATTCATTTTCTATATTTACATATGCAGGAAAAAAAATATGTATTTCCGTCTTATGAAAAGAGCCACAGAAATACTGATGTTCTCCAATTCCATTTTCTACGATTAATAAAGAGAAACATTTCAAGTGTGTAAAGCAGTTAGGGTATTAAAAACAAGTAAAGGTGGAACTAGATTTTTACTTCTTTAATCTTTTGTTTATCCCTTTAGCCAGTTAAATACACTGATCCCTCTTTATGCTAGAGTAAAACTATACTACCGCACATAGCCTCAGAAGGCTCTGGAGATATCACCTATTCATATATTTGTATTAGTATTTGTTACCAATGGAATTGGAGGACGTCACCCTCAAACATAGGCTCTTTCTCTCCCATGTAGGCTAAGGATGCATCCACATTAACATCTACATATCTGATAAGCTAGTCTTTGAGATTTGTTAAGGAAGCATTCATTTTGAAAGATCAGTGGGATGCTCAACGTGTTGTATTAATTTGTGGAATAAGACAAAATCCACACCCTGTATTTAAAAAAGTTGTACGTCTCCCTATAAATACAAGGGATATCTTCTCAAAGAAAATAAAAGGGTTTGAGCTAATTCGGAATGCCTATACTGGTTGAATTGCATGGGCCACTCCAAAAACTGTGTCCGATTTAATTTTCTTACACTCCTTTACTAAAAAAGAGAAACTACTCCTTGAAAGCTCAATAAAATAACAGTTTATTATTCATGAATGATCTTGTCCAGCTTTTTATTTTGAGGTTGTTCTTTGTTTAAGTGTACCATGAGGAACATGTATATAACTTTTCAGGGTTTTTATGGATCAGCATCACTGGAACAAGCCTACAAAGTCTAAGGACTTACCTTTGCTACAAATTTAACTCAAGCTGTAATTCAGATTTGACCCTAACTTGAGTCCCAACCACACATAAAACTTTTAACTTGGACTGACTGTTCTAAAAGCAGTTCCAGGTTAAATTTCAATTTAGCTTAACCCAGCAGTTGTTAACGTAACCACTCCATAGCTTGGACACAGGCTGGAACTACTCAAGTGCCATTAGTCCTCCAATGCCTTTCCAACAACTCCTGGCAAATGCTCCCATATTGCAGACCATTCACTGGGAAAAATTTCATACAGCAGTTGAGTTTACTGAAGAGCAAACCACCATGCAAACTACCCCCCAAAATCTTAGCACCACACACAAGTGAAGATAGTGCCATTGGAGACACCATAGCTTGAGTATTACAGTAAAAGTTATGTTATCCGTCAGTCAATTAACCAAAAAGCTCAATTAATTTGCATTTCTGATATCACCCAATACAAATCTGTAATCTAATAACCAGGACTAATATACTGCCCAGCACGTTATACAATAGCATAATCTGTACTCTATTTTTATGGAAAAGAGGCAGAAGACAAGTAAACTGACCATGGGATAATGGTAATTTTCTTTTGTGGATTTACCAATTTACATGCAGTGTGCAAACAACTTTTTCAGTGTTTTGTTATCTTGAGACATCTGTCATGAATGTGAATGTTTGTGGGTTTTTTTAAAGTGGAATATAGTCTTCTCCATGAATTGTTTATAATTTACCCTCCCCCACTAAAGTTGGCTTGCATGCTCCTGCACAGGCACCACAATGATTCAACAGCAGTTTCTGGAGGTAGGCACTGATCAAATATTCTTGAACTATATAAAGAAGGACTCAACCTGTAGTTCCTCAGTTCCTGTTTTTCCCTTGGTCTAAGTAGATTACAGGACCTTAAGTTCCTTCTCTTCCCCCTTAGAGAAAGTTTTCATGTATATGTTGTACATTTACAGGTTTTTTAGTTGAAACCCTATTAGGTTCTTTTCTTTCTAGTGTTTAACTTTCTATAACTGACTTTTTATGGGACATGATGGCAAGAAATCAGAGTCCAAGAGGGGTGCTCCCCTTGTAACCAAAATACATTTGATCAGCACATCTGATCTGGTCTGCCTTGGAGAATCCTTGTGTTGCCTTTATTCCCAGGCCCAGGAGGAAACAAGCAATCTGAAAATGCTTATTTAGAAGAGGTTTTGCTGCCTAGAGATAGATTATCCATGAATCAGGGTGACAAAAACTCCAGATAAGACTTTGGAGCATGAATGGTCTTAGTACACCATTCTGGCTGAGGTGGAGGGAACTTTGGGGTTGACTCATTACAATTCTGAAATTCTCAGACCCATTCTACTTATGCAGCAACCTTGGATTCCCTCATATCTGCATACTGAGTACGTCATCTACTTCTACTACTAATGTGAACAGGGAATAATTCCGCAGTTAAGATTCCAAGAAAAGAGCAGCTTTTTACATGGTGAATTCTGTTCTGGAGGTGTCCGAATTGGTGACTGTAGATAATCATTTGGTCCAGATAGGTTGGATATTCCAGTAGGTCCACAAGAATAAAGATCCACCTGTTTTCCCTTGCAGTGCTTTTTATTTACAGAGGCAATATGCCGTTCTGATTTCACTGCCGGAAAAGAGCACACAATTCAATAAACTTCTGCTGTGAAACTGTGTGAATACTGGGTCTGAGATCAGAGCTGTGTGTTTATATGTTGCTTCCTCTTCAGTGCCTTGATGTTTAGGAATGCTGTCTGGCAAATATTCTTAACCTGCTTGGTCATCTTAAATGCTTGGTGAGAGATAAACTTATAGAGACTCAGGATCAACAGTGAATGAGTCTAACAAAGCTGAGAGGCAATGCAGAAGAGCATATTGGATGACTAAGAACTAGAGTAATAGGAATTGATTAAAATTAATAGTGCGAAGTTCAGGATCATACACTTGGGGACTCCCAAGAATTTCTACAGTAAACTAAGGTGTCATCAGCTGGAAATCAGAGAGATCTTGGAGGCATTGTGGGTTATTCTCTGAAAACATCTGCCCAATGTGCAGTGGCAGTCAGAAAAGAAAGCAGAATGTTGCGAATCATTAAGAAAAGGGATAGCTAATAAGATAGAAAATATATAGGCTCTCTATAAATCCATGGTATGCCCACATCTTGAATACTGCGGGCTGATCTGGTCGCTGCATCTCAAAAATATATATATTGAATTGTGACTAGTGAGAGGAAAATAAATAAGGAACTGTTATTTACTCAATCCCATCATATATATAGCAGCCCAGCATCTGAGAGTCTGTAACGCCAAAATGCTGGCTGTTTCCTCTGGGGGGCGCTGTTGCCTGAAATGCTGACTGTTCCCTCTGGGCAGCCCGTGCTGCATGGGGAGTGCGGGGCCCAAACGGCTGCTTGCGCCGCTTGCTCCCGCGCGGTGGCCTGGCTGAGTGGCGCAGAAGTCAGCAGAGTGCCACGGCGGAAGGGGAAAGGGAGAGGGGTAGTGACGTACATGCCCAGGGGGTGGGACACTACTAGGTTGGGCTCCCCTAGGCTCTGGTTATGAGGGGAATGTGGAGATTATCTTTCTCTTTTTTTCAGTTGGGGGCCACACTGTGTGTGTGTGTGGGGGGGGGTTGTTTCACACTTGTGTGTGTCCCCCGATTGATTTGTCTATGCATCAGTGGTCCTGGACCCAAAAAAGGTTCCCCACTCCTGGCTTTAAAAAAAAAAAAACAACTGCTCTGCAGAGCAGTACTACTGCTGGATTGGTGAGTCCCAGTATATCATTTTATATTTTATTCACTTCATCGTAACTCTTAGGAAACTGATAATCCATTGGTAAAGCATAACTCACAGTTAACCAAAATATTCAATTAATCAGCACACACACACACCCATTCCCCTGATATGCCAGATAAGAGAGCTTCTGCTGTACTCTGCAGTGTGAATTATCGCATTCAAGCAAAGGTAATGTGAGAGAAGTAACTAACGTCTAGATAACTCTGAAGTGAAGATGTATCTGCATGGAAAATAGAGTTCTTCTGGGGAGACACATTAGCTTCAAGTGCTTTAAGAATTAGGATAATTATTGTGTCATCATGCTGGAGGCTGGGCACTTAATTCCAATCAGATAGTAGTGTTGTTCTGAGCAGCAAGAAGCTAAGATACTATGATGACAGAAAAGATTTTGGAATCAATCCCCTTTGGTGAGAGTTGGGATGATAGAGGCCAGAGTAACCATCTTGAATCTTTGTTTTCTTAGATAACGGTTGAGTGCACGAAGGTTTAGGATCGGTCTCCATCCGCCGGACTTCTTCTGCGTGAGGAAATACTGGGAATAGAAGCCTTTGCCTCTGAACTGACTTGGGACCGTCTCCACCACTCCGATGGTAAGTAGACACACGACCTCCTGTCGTAACAGGAATTCGTGAGAGGGGTCCCTGAAAAGGGACGGGGAAGGGGGTATGTTGGCGAAAGGAACAGAGAGACCGGATGTTATGATCTCTCTGACCCATCGGTCTGTGGTGATGGCGAACCAACGATGGCGGTAGGGTCTCAACCGGTGAGAGAATTGTCTGGTTACTGAAGAAATGTCCTGTGAAAGGGGAGTGGTGCGCAGACCCTCGACTGGCGCGTCAAATCTGCTGATGAGACTGTTGCTGGGTCTGCATCTTGGTCAGCTGCTGGCGCCATCGTTGCGGCTGTTGCCTTTGTTTGTGTTGGTCGTACGGCCTAAATCGTTGTGATGTATAGGAGGGAGGCCATCTTCAGCCGCATCTCCCAGGTGGTCAATTTTGAACAATGGCCGCACTTCTGTGGGATATGCCCCTCTCCCAAACAGCGTATACAACGGGAGTGTCCGTTGGAGGCTGGCATAGCATTGCCTCATGAGGCACATTTTTTTAATCCTGCAAGCATGTTTGCAATAGCTTAAGTCTCTCAGAAAGGAAAAATCCTGTCAGGCCAACGAGTGGGCCTGAGGGTGAATGAGAGAAGAATAAAAATGTTTGTTTGTTTGTTTTTAAACACTAACTAACAACTAACTATACTACGAGGTGGGGGGCCTAACTGGGATGGAACAATTAACAAGAAAAACTTCAAAATCTCTTCAGGTGAAGAGGAGCGCGTTCCAACTCCGTCTGCGGCCGTGAATGGTTAGGAGGAACTGGCGGGAGACCGCGCTGCGCAGAAAAGGTGCGAACATCGTGAGATGGCTTCTGCGCATGCGCAGTAAATCGGGGGCTACTGCTGGCAAAAATTATCTGGTTTGCAGCACCAGGACGAGCCCGACACCCATAGTGGAGCACCCACAGGGACACTACTTAAAGAAGAATTAACCTTACAAATCACAAGTGGCCTGTACAACAGACTGTGGGAATAGGAACACCCAAGGCTGTGAAGATGTGTTACAATTTCTAAGGTTAATTTTATAATCTTCTCACACAGGTGTAGCTGCAGTGAAGCTGTCAGGGGGTTGGTGTAGGAGGATACCATTGGTGCACAATGCTATTTGGTGATATACCTCCTTTCAAAACATCATTCAACCTTTAGAAACCATTGACTGTTCTGGCATTATGACATATGTAGCAGCCCCCACATGGTAATTATATGTTCATACCTTGTTTTAATATTATTTCATTCTTGCATCTACTTTCAATGGGTATTTGATAATCTAATTTTTGCCAAATGCACAGACTTTATAGTATTTTGAGAGAAATGGGAAAATCCAAGACAGATAGGACATCTGAACATATGACTTACAAATAAATGAATGAGAGTTCTGTATCGCAAATAAATATACACTTCAACTTTGATCTTACATGCCCATTCCAGAAATATGGTTAAAAAATACAAATCATGTGAATATATAAAAATTGACATGAATAATGCATTCATAACGTGAGGATTTAGATCTTATCTTAAATCCTATAATTATGACTATCACCTACATGCACTAGATGTTTCTCATTTACTCAGTAGCCCACAAACCTGATTATAACAGATGTTATAGTACATATTCTTTTAGATTGACTCCCCAGTGCGTCCTATCCAGATTGCCTTTCTTGACTACTTCTCCATAAAAATTTGACTTGTTTTTTCACATGCTTTGAACAAATAGTCTAAAAACCACATCTAGTAATAGAACAAGTTATTCAGGGAGAAAATCATATCAAATGAATATTTTTTATAAACAGAGGGGTAGCAGAGTTAGTCTGTAACAGGAAAAACTTAAAAAACAACAAATAATCTAGTAGCACTTTCAAGACCAACAAAACATATAGATGGTATCATTAGCTTTCGTGGGCACAATCCACTTCATCTGAAGAAGTGGGTTGTGTCTGCAAAATACCATCTACATGTTTTGTTGGTCTTTAAAGTGCTATTAGACTATTTGTTGTCTATAAACATAGTGAGTCTTAAAATAGACATTTTGAGGGTTTTTTTTTTTTAAAGTGGACTTCAGCCCGCATTATGCCTATTTATGGTAGATAAGGAATGCTTGACTTTGTTTCCTGATTCTTTTTCAGATTACAAGTATCAATCAGGTCTTTCCCAGTTCTGCAGGAAGACTTTCTGGATTTCTCAATGTTTTCATAATGTGACCTCTTAGATCTTCACTGGCTGGACAGAGCTATTGAATTTTTAAGAAAGATTTTCTTTCCTCAAAACGTTAGCTAGGCAATCCAAGTTAAACAGAAGTCAATAAGAACAAAACACAAAAAGTAAGTTTTAAGCAGAAAGCCCTTCCTCTCAACAGGTCAGCTTTTCCTCTCGGTTCATGTCAGCATTTCTAGTTTGCCACTTACTCAGGAGCCTTTGGGAGCAAGCAAGATTTGAATGTTTAATATTAAAAAAAAACCAACAACAACAGAAAAAACGTTATCCCCCCCCACCCACACACAAAAAGTCTTTCAAACCATTTTAAGCACCTTAATGGTGGGAAGCACAACCAACATTAGCCCTTTTCCAGGGGATTTTAGTCTTCACAAAACTTAATCTAGATATATACATTCTGTCTATAAGAGTGAGGAAACAAGGAAGTCAACTCATTTCTTTCTGCAATTTGTTCACTTTCTGCACAAACTCTGAGTTAGGAAGCACATCAGAGTAGGGTTGCCAGGTGTCCGGTTTTCGCCCGGACAATTCAGTATTTTGGCCTTCCGTCCAGTAAAAAAACCAGAGAATACCAGACATGTAAAATATCCGGTACTTTCTGTTTTCCTTGGATGGACGGCCGATGTCATCTGCGAGGGCGGGGGGAGAGAGGAGCACAGTAATTTAAAGGCACAGCAGCTTCTTTTTCTCCTAAAAAAATGGTTGGCAGCATCTGCGAGAGCAGGGGGAGAGAGGAGTGAGGTAATTTAAAGGTGCATTGACCTCTTCCTCCCCTCTCCCCCAGCAATTTTTCCCCGCCTACTCGGGATTTTTTGTGAAGGTATCTGGCAACCCTACACCAGAGAAAACCTGAGGTCTCGTGGTAGCTGTAAAGCTCTTGTTGCATGAATTGTCTTGGTTGATTTCCCTTTCATCTTCCTGGAATTCACCTTCTTGTAGTACTCAGATTATTTCAATTTGGTCATCTCTTGCCCTCCCCAACAAAGACATTTACACAGATCTTTCCTGTGCCTTGTGTTTTCCACAGCCATTGATTCGTGTAACCACTTTCTTTGGGTAAAAATATTTGAGATTGTATTCTTCTTGTACATAAGGCACTCTCCCAAGCTCTGCTCACCTGAGACACCACTCAATGTGCAGGAATGGTTATAAAAACAAAGAATAGGCTTGTATGTAAAAAGAATAGGATAGAAAATAATACTGAAAATATCATGGAATCATAGAACTGGAAAGAACCTGGAGAGCTCAAGTCCAGTCCTCTGCATGCATGGCAGGAATAAGCACCTTTCAAGTCCTATGAAAGGTGTTTACATATTACAAATGCCATTATAGAAATCAAATGGAACACTTTCAACTGTAATACTATGTTCAGTTTTGGTAATCCTATCTCAAAACAGAAATAGCACAAATAAAAGGGAGCAGAGATGAGCAATTAAAATTTGATGCAAAGAAAGATACCCATCAGAAGAGAGAATGAGAAGACTGGGACTGTTTAGAGTGGAGACGCAACAGAGGTATGCAAATAAAGAATCGTGTTGAGTAATGCTAGAGATATCCAAACACATTTCAAGGCAACAAATTTAAAACTGATAAAAAAAACCCATGAGCTTTTTATACAATACACATTTAACCTGTTGAACTCAGTACCATAAGATGCCACGAACGTCAAGAGCATAGTAGGAATCAAAAGTAGATATGTTTACATGTATAAGAAAAAAAGGCAAAATTAAGAATATGAAACCCCTCATTTCAAGGCACAACCACCTACTGCTGAGTGGTAAAAAAAATAAAAATTCTAGGACAGATTATTCCACAATTGTCCACTTTCATTAAAATATCTGGTGAAACTACTGTCTAAGACTGGACAAGATGGACAACTGGACTGATGTAGCATGGATATTCTATGTTTCTCTATTTCTATTTTCTTGTGCCATCAAGCTCATTCATTTAGATTGGTCTCTAAAGTTCTAGTATGTTACCCACAGCGTGAGAGCATTTAGATCTAAGTGGAGTTGCTTTGCTATTTCATATTCATCTCCTGAAGGAGCTGTAAATAGCATAAATAAATCCAAGTAGGATGATTTATTAATCATTACCTGTGCCTCCTCCATCCTTTTCTTGAAAAAAGTGAATAACCGCTTTATGTTTCTGAGAAAATAAGTTTTTACTGCTTTTTTCCTTCAGTTAACACAATGCAGAGCCAAAAAACATGTAAGAGAGCAAGTTGGATTGTATTATGACTCATAGTTACCAAATTTATTAAGTAAGTTCCAATTTATTTTGTTTTAAATAATAAACACTGATGATGTGCCAGCTAGAAAGAAAGCAGCTGGTTGATAAACCTCAGTAATAAAAATGTGAAAACTGAGCAAATTTGGTATTGCAACATTGGTGGAAAGAACCACATACCACCATTTTAAAAATCATTTCTCCAGAATGCATTCACTGGGGGTCAGGGTGGATGGCCAGAGGTCCGGAGCAGAGCCCGTAGTCTGGCAGCAGAGGAGCCAGCATTGACCTCCCCGGTCCAAAGAACTTGTCGGTTCAGGACCAGTCGGGTCCCAAGGGTGCTGGACCAGGGAGGTCCAGCCTGTAACAGAGGAATAAACCACTAATAGTTTTAATTGCTTTTCACTTTAGCTGCTGCCAAATATTCAATACAGATTTCTTTAAAATAATCAAATTATAATCTTCCTCTGAGATCCACTAGTTAGAGTCTCGGAATTACATTTCTTTATTTAGACTTAAAAGATATCAATGACACTAATAGCATATCACTGCCCAACTTGTGTGTTGATTTAAATGTTCTTGGTGCAATTTTGTAGCGCATCCTAAATGATCAAGATCAATCAGAGTACAAAGTAGTGCTAAACAAACCATTACTAAAAGCGGCGTGGCTTTCGTTTAGCTACAACAACTGTCAATAGTCTTCCTATGTCACAACTGGAACATTATGACCATTTCTGGAAGAAGTCTAATCCTATTTCCTACAAGTATATTTCAGGCTAATGAGCTTCTAATAGCAGCTTGCAGAATGATAATGAATCACCATCACTGTACCTTTCTCTCAGTTCTCACTTTCTGTTTCCTTGACTAAAACTATAGAAATTACACACATGTAAACAATCTTTATAAAGGAGAAAGTTAGAATTATGCTTAGTTTGACATTTGGATTGATATTAATGTAGAAAATTTAATTTCTGAAATGAAGCTACCTTTAATATTATTGCTTTTAAAGACCTCCTTGCTGAAACAGAGCAACAAATTCTGCAGTCTTCTAACTAAATTTAAGGAGGAATGAACTGTAACAATAATATTTAAAAAAACACCACTACCACCACCCCCACACACACAGGCTGTGTCCAGACTCAGGGGTTTTTTCGAAAAAAGTAGCCTTTTTTCGAAAAAACTTCACCTGCGTCTAGACTGCAGCCGCGTTCTTTCGAAATTAAATCGAAAGAATGCGGCTTTTCTTTCGACGGCGGTAAACCTAATTCCACGAGGAAGAACGCCTTTTTTCAAAAGTGCTCTTTCGAAAAAAGGCGTTCTTGAAAGCAAACAGGGCTTTTTAGAAAGAGAGCATCCAGACTCACTTGCTGCTTTCTTTCGAAAAAGCGGCTTGCTTTTTTGAAAGTTCCGCGTCCAGTCTAGACGCTCTCTTTCGAAAGAGGCTTTTTCGAAAGTATCTTTCGAAAAAGCCTCTTTCGAAAGAGGCTTGCAGTCTAGACATAGCCACAGAGACTACAGTGCATGGAGAAATTTTTCCTATTTAAATTCACAATGACTATACCAAGTTATTTAATAGCTTTTACTATTACGTGCATGCTATGGTCACTATATACCATAATATATTATTTTTAAAAAAATACATAGTATAATGTTATTAACATGCAACACTGTCTTATAACAAGCTATGTACTATATACTGGAAAAAAGTCCTACTACACTTTGAATTTTGCTAAATTTGAGCCCCAATACTATATGTTAATTCAACAGAAATCGACTATGCTGGGGCTCTGAACAGTAAATATTCAATGTACTTTAATCACACATGTCTGGGGATGTATTTATGTATTATCATCATCAGCCCATGGCGAGTAGATTACATCCTGGATTAGCTGGGTTTGGGCGATCTTCGCATGCGTAGAACGATCTGCGCATGCGCAGAACGCTGGACAGCGCGGCTGGTGAGCAGAGCTCACCACTGCTCGGTGAGCCCTGATCATCATTATGCTTAACCAGTACTATCCTTTCGGCAAAACCAAACTGTAAACTAAATGGGCTATCCCATATCCTGCTAAAATATCTTAAATATATGTTATATAAAAACATTAGCTTTTTTACCTAAACTGTGTCATAACCAGTGTTCCTTCTAAGATTTTCCAACCATGAGCGGAGTGAGTTTTGGCTTGTGTGCCAATATTGAGGTCGTGTGCATTGGTTTGGATGTGTGCCACCGTGGCATCCAATTTATTAACATACACTTTCCCAGCCACCACAGCAGATCCCGTCGCCTCCCCAGGGCATGTGGGATGTTCCGTTCCCAACTGCTGGAGCAGACACCCACCCCCAGCCATGTGGTATGTCCCGTTCCTGGCTGCCAGAGAAGACACATCCTCTCGGTCACGCGACAGGACCTATTCTCAGCCACTGTAGCAGACCCTGCACCCTCCCCCTGCCATGTGACATGTCCTGTTCCCAGCTGCTGGAGCAGACTAAGGATGTTAAATATCGGTTAATTGAATAGTCGAGTAACCTCAAGAATTCTTATCGGTTAGGTGACTATTCTATAGACCTGGGGCGGGGCCGGCAGTCAATGCACTCTGGCCTCACTCCTGAGGAATCCCCCACCACTCCTCACTGCTGCCTCTGTATCAGAGGCAGCAATGCAGGGTACAAGGCAGGAGTGGGTCCGTGAGGGGAGCCAGTTTAAAAAACAGCTCCCCTTGTGGACTGGCTGCCTGTCACCATGTGCTACTGCCTTTGATAAAGAGAGACAGCAGAATGTAGTGCTAGCTGGCTAGGGTGGGTCTGAACACCTGGACCTGGCGCGAGCCAGAATTGAGTTGGGCTGCCTTCCCACCCAGCTCCTAATACACTTTAAATGCAGAGCCACAGCAGGGGTAAGTCCCAGACCCATTTCAAGCCAGGCCTGAGACGGACCGCTGGCCAGCCTGCTAAAAAATTTACTGGAAAGTGGACGGGGGAGAGATGCGTGTAGTCTGTAGCATTAACCTATACACATTTGCTTATTGGTTAATCAACTACACTATTACATCCCTAGAGCAGGTACCCCAGCCTCGCCATGTGGCACGTACCATTTCCAGGCCCAGCCACCAGAACAGGCCCCAGCCCCCCCTGCCATGTGGCAGCCCTGACCACAGGAGCAGGCCACTCGCCTGCCCCATGGCCATGGCAGGTCCCGGCCCCTGCCTCAGCAGCTCCCTCACCACATTGTCTCAGCCAGCCCCTCCCGCGAGAGCAGCCACCTGATGCACAGCTCTCCAGAGGAGGTGTGTGGGGAGAAGAATTTTTTGTGCGTGGCTGCGTAGGCATGCACCTTAACAAGAACTCTGGTCATAACATTCTCTTTATCCTGCCTCTCATTTAGTTTCATTTCTAAATTGTGAATGAAGTAATATCTTCTTCAAGAGCAATTCTGGGATATACCTAAGTTGCCAATTCCCCTGGATAGTCTTGGGGTCTGCAGGAATTAAAGATTAATCTTGAATTAAAGATTAATGTCATGTGATGAAATCTCAAGGAATACATCCAACCAAAATTGGCAGCCCGAGCTGTACCACTTCCTCCTTTGGGTGATTTATGAATTTCTTAACTCAACCTAAAAAGGCCCAAATGTTTGACAAGGGACTTAAAAGTGACGTACATCATCAAACAGGAGGAATCTTCAAGTGATAACAGTTTATTTGTATTTGTCATGTCAAATTACTTTAACAAACTGAAAGCATGGGTGTGCCAAGAAAAGTTAGTTATAAAATAAGTGACTGTATATAGAACCTTGTCAGAAGATACAGATGATGTACAGGGAGATTAAGAAGGCATCTCTCTTTGGACATTAAAGCCATCACCTCTGTAGAGAAACCACAAAGGCTTCCATGAATCTTGAAGTTGCTCATTAGTATGTGAACATTCCTTTTAGTATGACAAGTTAGAGCCACATCAACAAAATCTGATTTTTCTGTCCTAGCATTGCCAAAGGGAAAGGATTTATTTGTGTAGTATTTGCTTAATAGAAATGCTATGCCAAATAAGACTATACAAAGCAAGGCTGATTATCTCCTGAAAAGGATGTTTTCTTAATGTATTTAGTTCTAACTCTTGATAATATGTTATTGAGATTACAAGCAAAGAGCTTGAAGAAAAAGTACAGCCTGTCTGTTCTAAATCACCAATAGAGCAATTATAGGATTTTAAAAAAGGTAAGTCTAATATGAAAAACAGACTTTGATATTTAAAAACAAAAGAATCACTCTCAGAGGCTTTGGAAATGAAACATGACAATTATGGCAATCATACAGTAGAATGAGAAGTGGTTATAACCCTTAACATACACAGTGCTTAAATAAGCTACTGGAACATATTCTCAGCCATTGCACCCTTTATTGGCCATGATACTATATGATACTATGAATGGACCCACAGTGTTTCATAGGATTTTTTAAAACTTTCAATTATTTTTTTATTCAAGAGGCTAATTTGAGAACTGCTTTTATATCTGCTCTAGAACTTGCAACTAATTTGTAAGACATAACAAATATTAACTTCCTTTTATTTACACTAGGATTGTTTTTGAACCATCACCCATTTCAGGGCAATCAACATTTCCAAAGTACTGCTAGGGAAACATATCAATGAAGGCAAGGAAAACTCCAAAGCAAACATTTCTCCTATACAATTTACAGCCAATGAATACTTCATGCTTTTCATCATTTAGCCAAAGCTCTTCAACTTGAGTGTTATAAAAACCCCTTAGATGTTAAGTAACCATATGAAGATTTTCAAGTTAAGAATTTACCTAATTCACAGTGCTTACTGTCTACAGTCAATAACTGTTCCATCGTGACAAAATATTTAATTGTATTTCTATTAAAATAATGCAAAGCATAAAATCACATACAGTGTAACTCCAATTTTTCTTTGTATTTAGCTGCAGGCTACTGTTGCCCTTTTAGTGTAGATGAGTAAGCCTATTACACACTGATTTTGTGCCAGTGGCTGTAGCAACAAACCATAGTTCATATTATATCAATCCTTCTTTCCTTATTATACTAAAAACGTAATTGATTTCTATTGGAAGTTCTGAATTGGCAAAAAAGGGAGCATATACTTGCTACCTAGGGGCCATATTCAGTATTTCTTACTCACACAAAACAGTTCTTGGCTTCAATGGGAGTTTTGCCTGAGTAAAGAGTGATGAATACGACCCTAAACATTGCAATGTATTTAAGAAATTATGAACTACTGTTATTACGATTTTTATATTGAATGATAGAAGACTACGGTTAGAAGTGATCTCAGGAGGTTATTTAGTCCAACTACCTGCTCACAAGCAGGACCAACCCCACTAAATCATTCCAGCCATGGTTTTGTCAAGCTTGGCCTTAAAAACCTCTATGGATGGAGAGGCCACCTACCTAGTGAAGTAGCTTTCCCTAATATCCAACCTAGATCTTCCCAACTGCAACTGGAGATCACTGCTCCTTGTTCTGTCATCTGCTACCAATGAGAATAGCTTGACTCCATCTTCTTTGGGTCCCACTCCTCAAGTAGTTAAAGTTTGCTATCAAATCCCCCCTCAATCTTCTCTTATGCGGATTAAATAAGACTAGTTCTCTCAGCTTTTCCCCAACCCCCTTTCATTTTCGTTGCGCTCTGCTCCTCTCTCCAACTTGTCCAGATCCTTTCTGTAGGACACAATACTTCAGAGGTGGTATCACCCATGCTGAATAGGGGGGCATGAGAATACCCATTGCCCTTGATGTAATGGCAATGCTCCTACTAATGCAGTAGGAGCCAGTCAGTCCCCAGCCTGCAGCAGTGCATGGGATTCTTCCCTACACCTCTCTTTATTAAAACTCAGATTTCTTTTGGCCCAATCTTCCAATTTTTCTAAGTCATTCTGGATGCTATTCCTCTTCCCCCAGCTTAGTTTCATCTGCAAACTTGCTGGGGGAGGAGGAACAATCCATCTTATCATCCAGATCATTAATGAAGATGTTGAACAAAACCAGCTACAGGGCCAACCCCTGGGGTACTCTGCTTGATACCAGCTGCCAACTAGACATCAAGCCATTGATCACTACCCGTTGAGCACAATGATCTAGCCAGCTTTCTATCCACCTTATATTTCATTCATCCAAGCCAGGCTACTTTAACTTGCTGGCAAGAATACTGTGGGAGACTGTATCAAAAGCTCTAAATTGAAAATCATGCTGACTCATAACAAAGAACAGACAATGCTTTCTGAACCTCACACTGTAAAGGTATATTGCTTGAACAAGAGGAACTACATACAAACTATTTTTAACAACACAGTACAGAATGTACTAACAAGAAGGAATAAAAAACAGTATGTGAAAGGTGATTGAATCAAACATTTTGGACTAAACTAATTGGTCCTGACAATGCCAATCAGGCAAATGAAAGCCAAAAGAGCCCCTTCCCATTTTATCTAATCTTAGTTTTATGTTAATTTATGTATTGGGAGGGGGTGGAGGGAGAGCACCACAAGTGGATGGAAAGTGAATACAGTGGAGTGGGGAGCAGTCAGAACTTTTCCCTATGCAATATGTTATATAGCACAGAAATATGATGTGCTCTAAAATGTTATTGACATTACTCCCCTGCATTAGAAAGCAAAGGAATGGTACAAGAAGAAATATACTCTCTGGGATAAAGTTCTCATTGATGTCAATGAGGACTTGTGACAATTAATACCAGGCTGAGGATCTGCCCCAGGTCACAATTTCTTCCCTGACCTGCTGTCGGGGCACTGCCCCTTACACAGGGTAAGACAAAAGTTTAAATGTAACTCATTATTTATTTACATCTTATCAGAGTCTACAAACATAAGCACATATTTTACTGTCGTAAGTACAGGCCGCCCTCGCTATAAGTCCAAGATATATTCAAAAAACTTGGACTTATAATGAAACAACTTAAAGCGGCTAACTTCCAATTCCACAATTTTTTCAAGTAGCCGTCTCTCTTACACTACCAAAATATTACAAATAATCTACTATAATTTGAACATGTTTAGAATGTATTTTGCTCTAAGCAAACCACCACTGTGTATCTGCATATGAATGCATTGCTGCATCTGGATATCTTGTTATTTATCTAATAATGCTTTGTAATCTAGTATCTCCAATAACATGTTTTCTTTTGCAGAGGTAAAGAAGGTGTTCTTGAAATGTAGCTTGAAGTAAACAATATTAGCTGCTCTCTGAAAGGCAAAGTATTAAGCTTATCAGGAAAAAAATCTTATAGAATTTTAATCTTAAATTATTGCCTCTCTTCTATCACTCTTCCTTGTTCTCTCTCTCACTGGGTCAGAATTACCATCTTGCTATTTAAATTAAACAACAGACAGAGTTGAGAAAGCATGCTTCTTTATTGGCCATGCATGAAGAAGTCATGCTGCTGAAGCAGCCTGTAGTCTGAATCAAGTATTCCTCTCACCCTCCCTACACTCATATCAGTGTCACTGACGCTATCCTGGTGGAGTATTTGTGGTTGGCAAATGTTTTTGAAGCCAAAACCCAGTCACGAACTAGCCTGCAAAGTGAAACAGCACAACGTGATTCACCTCTCTCCACATTCATCAGTTATATCAGTTCTACAACCCACTCTCAGTTTCACAAGGCCCACTTTATCATCACATCACTATATCCCAGACTATATAGCATGTGACTGCACTATACCAATAGAGAAGCCTGTGAACAGAAAGCCATTATTAGAGGCCTCTAACAGAAGAATTTAGAGGGCACAGCTATGGACTCTGTGCTTGGGGGTAGAAGGACTTGGTGATTGAGGGGCTTAGTCCATCAGTGGGTTTTTGACTGATTGCTTGTTCTCTGTGTTTGGGCTGCATAGCTGGGTTGTGGGCCCTCATAAGAACAGAAACAGGTTCATATGTGGGCACCTTGCTAAAAGTACCTGTGGCTTTGCCCTTCGGTGCTTTGATCTGCCCAGTTAATCAGCCCCTTGTGGTCAGGGGCACAGCTGAGCTGTGCTAAGCAGGAAGATTTGGTATCAATGTCACTTGCAAGGGGTGTGATCAGAGGCAGCTAACAGGAGAGATTAGGGAGATGGAATGAGTGGCTTCCTTTCTAGTTTCATCTCTATGTGCAACTTCAACATGGACAGTGATGGAATAGTGGTGGTGACCTGCAACAGATATGCCAAGTTTTATTTCCAGAAAGAAGGCAGAAGCAACTTCCTGTGCAAGAAATGCAAAAATGAGGCTATGCTAGAAGAAAAATTCTTGGACTGGAGAGGCAAGCAGAGATGCTATGGCAAATCAGAAAAGCTGAAGAGTTCTTAGATGGTCAGATGTAGGAAACATCAGTACCCCAGATTCAAGGAAGAAAGGAAGTGGAAACAAAGGAATCAGACCGAAAGTAAGAAAAGGTTTGACACTCTGTAATCACTTGATACAAGAGACACAGCAGCATTCTGCACAGCTGGAGACAGACATAGATGGGCAGGATGCAGCCATCAGAGACAATCATCCTGTAAAAAAGTCAAGCTTTTACACAAAAATATATCCAACTATCCAAGAGACACAAATTATTCAAATTTCAGATGCACCAGAGAATATTTTGAAAGGAATAGGTGGATGACAGGATGAGCTAAATCATGCAATGTTGTTACTTTAAGATGAGATAGGCTTCTGAAGTTGATTGGGGGGGTCAATATCCGCACTGATGACAATGCATCACAGGATAAATCACTGATAGATCATTTCAAGGGGCTCAACAGTGTGCTCAATACAAAATAATATCCTAGTGATCATCTCAGAAATCCTTCCTGTCTCAAGAATAAAGTGGGACAGAAGATTCTGGAAATGAACAGCTGGCTGGGTAAGCAATGTAGAGTGAAGGGGTTTGGTTTTGCAGAACACTGGCCCATCTTCTAGCATGAGGCTATAAAGTTTTCCTTCAATTCCAGAGAAAGGGAATCAATTTCCTAGAATAGCCAGCAAGAAGTGTGCAGGCAAAAAGAGGGAAGCTATGAGCACTCTTTTACCACAAAATTGAGATGAGGAGGATGAAAATGATGAAGAAACCAAAGGGCACGAAGACACGTTGTTGGTTTTCTTTTGAGCACACAGTAATGCCAAAGCCAGGGTAACAAAAAGATTTGGAAATGCTCATTCAATGTAATTTGTATTCCTGAAACCTGGTAAGATGATTCCCATTATTACAATGTTAAAATCAATGGTTCTCATCCATGTAGGAAGGATCAAGAAAGGCAAATAGGAAAGGGAAAAGACAGTCTACATAATCGAGTAACTGAAGACTCATATGAAAGTTATCTTAAATATTTATGGATCAGAGCCCTAATTGATAAAGCATAAGATGGTGTATTCATTGGTGTCTGCTACAGACCATAAAAATCACAGTAAGTGAACAAAGGTGCTGATTTTTGTTATGCACCCATCTATAATATGTAGGGGAAGGGGAAACTGTGATCATGGGGGGGGGACTTCAGCTTGACTGACATATGCTGAAAGTCTGATGCCATAATATGGTGATGTACAATACAAGCTACTAAAGTCAGATACTTCTGTCCAGATAATTTGTGACCTTTAAAAGAGTTGACAGTGGGTGAGTAGCTACAGTGGACAAGTAGCTTACTCGACTGCTAAAGCTGATTTTCAGTATATCTTAGGACACTAGAGAAGTTCCAGAAGACTAGAAGAAAGCTAATGCTGTGACAAAGTTTAAAACAATTATCAAGATAATTACAGGCCTGCCAGTCTGACACTTATCCCAGAAAAGGAAATAGAACAGCTGACATGGGACCTGATTAATAAAGAATTAAATAAAATATAATTCATACCAATCAACATGTATTACAGAAAACAGATCCTGTCAAACTAATTTAGTATTTTTTATGCGATTACACATTTGGTTGATAAAGGGAATAGTGTTGATGTAATACACGTCTGTAAACTGATACACTGAGTGCATTTCTCAGACCTGATGAAGAGCTTTGTATAAGATCAAAAGCTTGTCTCTCTTGCCAACAAGTTCGTCTAATAAAAATATTACCCCAACCATCTTGTGTGTCTAATATTCTGGGACCAACATGGCTACAGCACTGCATTAGACTTCTGCAAGGCAGTTGACTTGGTACTGCACATTTTGATTAAAAACTAGAATGATATAAAATTAACATGGCACACATTAAATGGATTAAAAATAGCCTGATAGGTCCCAAAAAATAACTGTAATTAGGGAAACATCTTGGAATGGGTAGGTTTCCAGTCAAGTCCTCCAGTGATTGGTTCTTGACTCCATGCAGTTTAACATTTTTATCAGTGATACGAAAGAAAACATAAAATCTGACACAGCCTGCAGTAACACTGGAGGAGTGATAAACAATGAAGAGGACAGATCACTGATACTATCAGTTGATAAGATAGGCTCAAGTAAACAATATTCATTTTAATACAACTAAACATATATGGCTACATGCAGGAAAAAATGCACGTCATACTTATAAGCTCTAACCTGGAAAGCAGTGATTCTGAAAAACATCTAGGGATTGTAGCAGATAATCAGCTGAACATGAGCTCCTGTGTGACACTAGGACCAAAAGGGCTAATGAGATCCTTAGATTCACAAACAGGGGACTCTCAAATAGGAGTAGAGAGGTTATTTTCTCTCCATACTTGTCATTGTTGAAACAGCTACCAGAATATTGTGTCATGTTCTTATGTCCACAATTCAAGATTAATTGGAGAGGGTCCAGAGAGAAGAGCCATGAAAATTATTAAAGAATTGGAAAACATGCCTAAGAATGATGAATTCAGGGAACTTAATCTATTTAGCTTATCAAAGAGAAATTAAAGGGTGACCTGATCATAGTCTGTAAGTACATACAAGAGGAACAAATATCTGATAATGGGCTCTTCAGGCTAGCAGAGAAAAGTAAGCCTAGAAATTAAAGCAAAATTAAATCAGACTGGAAATAAGGTATAAATTTTAAAGAGCGAGAGAATAATTACCTACTGGAACAATATACCAAGCATGTGGGGATTCTCCATCACTGGGCATTTTAAAAATTAAGTCTTGATACTTTTCTTTAAAAAAATATGCTCTAGGGATCAAGGGTATGTCTACACTGCACTCCTCTTTTGAGAGAGGAATGCAAATGCAGCCGAGCAAAACTGAAAATGAAGCGCGGATTTGAATTTCCCATGCATCATTTGCATAATGGCATCCGGGCGCTTTTTCGAAATACCTTATTTCGAAAGAACAAATGCAGTCTAGATGGGGTTTTTTTGAGGAAAAAACCTTCTTTCAAAATAACCCTTAAACCTCATTTTTTAAGGAGTAAGGGTTATTTCCAAAGAAGGGTTTTTTCTCGAAATAACCCCGTCTAGACTCCGTTCTTTCGAAATAGGGTATTTTGAAAAAGCGCCCGACACCATTATGCAAATGAAGAGCAGGACATTCAAATACAAGCTTCATTTGCAGTTTCGCTCGGCTGCATTTGCATTCCTCTCTCGAAAGAGGAATACAGTGTAGACATACCCTATGTGGGGGAAGTTCTGTTGCTTGTGAGACCGTTGTATAATCAAATGTACCTGTTCTCTGAGTAGACATCTTTCTGTGAGTAGACATCTTTCACAAAAGATTCTCATTTCACTCCCAGAAGACAGAAGTACGCCTATAAACCTATGTTCTATAATATGAGAAATTTGGTTAGGGAATCTGACTGTGATTTAAGTCAGTGTTTCTCAACCAGTGGTATGAGTACCCTCAGGGGTATTCAAGAGAAGTCTGGGGAGGTACGTCAACGCAACTGAAATTTGGAAAAAACTGAATTTTTGTTTTAAGTTTTACATCGCTTTATTATTTTTTTATTTTTTACACCCAAAAATGTCATTGCCACCCAGCTACCATTAAGTTGTGTGTCTGAAAACTGTAGGTACTGGGTATACTTATAATTTTTTTTAAAGGGGGTACTTTATAAAAAAGGTTGAGAAACATTGATTTAAGTGATGCCTTAGAGATTATATGATCACATGAACTGGAAAAAAAAAGGCCATAATACTCCTTGAATTACAGGGCAGTTAGAAATAGCATTTTCCAACAGCTACCTAAGAGCTAAAGTTGCTGTGTCACCCCCTTCCCTAGTGTACAATCATCACCTCATGAAGATGAACATATGAATTGACAACTCTGCAACTGACAACAGTACTATAACAGTTTTGCTTGAAGAGAAAATGCCAGCAGCTTTCCATTCTAATATTAGCTATTAATTATTATAGCAGGGAATAAAACAAAACAGCATATAAATTAACTTAATATTCCAATCTTTTTGGAGCTTTCTAATAAGAAATGTTTAAGTATTTTCAAAATTACTATCAACATAATATTTTTTTCCTTCCCAAAATTACCCTATGAAAAGATTCAGAAAATTGTCTGTATTGTTTTAATATCACCCTCAAATTATTTCACACCCTAGGCCCCTATGAGCATTATAATAACATTTCTATTGGCATTACCCGTACATCAACTACATTCTAGCCTCCTGCTGTTACTGAGAAATGCATTAAGGCAAGTCACATGATTTCACTCTTGTCAACAAATGATGGCTCAATTAGGCAGATAAGAATCTACAGCCCTCAACAGAGTATCTCTTCAGACCATTCTCAGCAGCTGAAAGAAGCA
This sequence comes from Pelodiscus sinensis, assembly GCF_052426305.1. Classification (NCBI taxonomy): domain Eukaryota; kingdom Metazoa; phylum Chordata; order Testudines; family Trionychidae; genus Pelodiscus; species Pelodiscus sinensis. Next base: position 6,614,100 of record NC_143059.1, on the reverse strand, counting down.
CTTAGGGACAGCACTAGTTCTGAGGAATGAATGCTTACTATCCTTTATCAACCCTCATTGAAAACTTCTTTTTTTTTTTTATAAGAAAATTGGACCTACAGTATATCTGAATATTTCCAATCCAGTGCAATTTATAAATCTATTTCTACAATGGGCCACTGCTCTAAAATTAAATGAATGTTTAAAATCAATGAAATGATAAGGGATTCCAGTTACTACACGCTGCTTTACTTGTTTTATACAATAAGGTACAGAATCCTCAACTTGAAGTGAAATATATAAAACTGAAGAAAATTCCAATGAAGTTTTGATTGCAATCCGGAAAAGGTATTACATTTATACCTAAGGATGAAAATAATTCTTTCCTAACTCTACTGGGATTAGCTATCACAGGAACTACTAGCACAGAGAGTGCCAAAATGCTATTAAAAATACCCAGGAATGCTGCTCACTTTTGATGTACCTCCAATGGAAGACATTGCTTGAGCTCCCACTGCACTGGTTCAGTTTAACACACAATCTTCCAAGGCACACTATGTTTTAATTTTGCCGAATTGCCCATCAATACTAATATCAAAGTATAGAGAAATCTCTTCAGAATACTGTGCTTTCTCCCTCAAGGCTATGCCAATTTTTTCACCATAATTACACTGCATAGGTTCAGAGAGCAAATATGATATCCAACCTATCCCACTTGCCTGCCTTTTTTCTTCTATTTACTCACTCTTCACGAGAAGCACCTTGGCACGCCAGTGGGGAAATGGGATTAAGACGCAGGAGCCTTGTCCCGCTCCACTCTCCCAGTGTTCCTGTTGACAAGTAGGGACAAGCCTCAGTGTCCCAACCCCATTTTCTGGCAGAAACACTGGGCAGGCAAGTAGAGTGGATCAGGGCACAGGTGAACCCATTTTTCTAAGGCCCCACTATTGTGCAGGGCCTCTGGGCACAGGCCTTGGTGGCTCAATGCCTAATCCACCATTGGCCTTTCACTCCTTGATAACTTGTACCTCTTGCCTCTGCCTTCCTCAAACATTCACTTCAATGCTGTTCCACCTGTCCATGGTGTACACTACACACTCTTAGAATGACGTACCTAGAATAAGAATCCACCTTACATGTTGGATACCATCAGCTACTACTACCGCCACTTTCCAGGTCTCAAATGGTGAGGTATTACTACACTGCATCACCCAATTCCACTGCTTGACCACTGAACTAATTGCAAAGAACAGCAACATCTGCCTTCACAACATATCATACATGTGATAAAACACAGTAACGTTTACATTATATACAGCTATTTTCATCCACCGGTCTCTAAGTATTATTACCATTGAATACTAGAACTGGAAGGGACCTTGAGAGGTCATCGAGTCCAGTCCCCTGCCCTCATGGCAGGACCAAGCACAGTCTAGACCATCCCTGACAGATGTCTATCTAACCGGTTCTTAAATATCTCCAGAGGGGGAGATTCCACAACCTCTCTAGGCAATTTATTCCAGTCCAACCTAAACCACCCTTGCTGCAGTTTAACCATTGTTTCTTGTCCTAAGTATGTAGGCACTCAGCATTTCACAGATTCAGAACCAAAGACTTAGATATACAACAACACCTAGGGACAAGCAGCTAAATGATAGTGTCAGGAGGAAGTCCAAGGCCTGGTCTATGCATTAAAAAAAACCGACCGACTTATCAATGCAAACAAGAGTCCTTTCTAATGCATACAAGACCAAAGCATCCTTAGCTCTTCTGGTTAAATCAGACTCTTGCTAGCATTACAATTATTTTTTTCTTGTTCTTCCAAGATCTTTAATACAGGTTGCACCTCTAAAATTGAGGATTCTTTGGTCCGGCAATATCAGTGGTCTGCCATGACCACAGATGTTCCAGGATCAGAATGCCCCGGCACCCTGCAGGAGGATGAGGGCTTGGGAGCCAATGCATGGCTCAGCTGGGCTATGGGGGGAGCCAGAATGCTCACGGAGAGAGGGGGAGAGGAGGTAGTAGGGGACCTGAAATGGTCTCCCCTGATCCAGAAAAAATCCTCATCCAGGACCAATCAGGTCCTGAGGGTGTCAGACCAGGGAGATCCAACCTGTATTTGTATACTCAGTGAAGTGCTACTTTACTGCCTACGTGGGCTATAATTCTTCAGATAGGGTTAACAAGTAGCTGAGTCTCACTGAAATGATAATCAGTCCCATTAATACATTCATTATTTATTTAGCAAAGATAGCATTTGCTGGTGTACAACATATAGAAAAATAAGTGGTTCCTTCCCTTCAGGGCTAACAGTTTTAAATGTCTAGAGGAAATGCACTGAATGGAGCAAAGGAAAATCCAATTACAAAATAGTACATATTTCATTTATTTCTTGTGGTTTTGGATGTACCATCATTGAAAGTTTTCTAGAAGTGTCTTCACAGAATCTTTACAGCCATGCTACTCCAAAATGGAATTGCTATTATATCAGCATACATTAGTTCTGCATGCCACATATCTTTATGATGTTTATAACTTAAGATATTTATGTAGAAACATCATCTAGTTTTTCTAAATACGAATTTTGTGTTGTATTAAAAAGTGTCCTTGGCATTGTTATATTGCCCTAATTTTTCCCACTCTCTCAGATGTAAGTAAGTGCCACTATTCTACGTGTATTAATGCCATGCAAAAATTCGTTGTTTAGGTGGTGTAGAAGCCAAGAAATAAATAGCACTTCTGAATTACAAAAGAACGTGGAAATTATTGTGAGACCAATAAAACTAATTTTGCTTTCTATAAAAGCAAGGAAACAAACTGTTTTCTCCTTTAATTTTGTTTAAGGCACGCTCTTAGTCTTTTGAAAAACAAAGTACAATTAAAACATTTCAGAAGGTTATACAACATTTCAAATTGTGGATCAAAGTCCTAGTTGATAGTATAGAAAGTCCTACAGAAGGAATCCCCAAGAGACTACACTTCCATCTGTTCCCATCGCTCACTGCATCCTTTCCTTCTTGTGCATTACCATTGTATCAATTTTTGAGCAGCATATATTATACTCATTTATATCTGCAACTCCACTTTCTCCTATTATGATTGCTCATGCATAAATGAGGTTATGATTTGGTCTCTAGGTCTCAATGCTCAGCCAACTTGACTGTCAGCTCTCAAGCTGAATGTGCAGATAATGGTGCTGGACAAATCTTTTTATTTGTAAATCAGAACACATTTGATCTGAATTACGAATGTGAACAACTAGTCGACTATCCCCTTCCCCTTGCTGCCTCTATCAGAAAGAGGCAGTGGGAGACGGGGGGTAGTATGCTTCAAAGTGGCAGCGCCACGTGGGGCCCGAGGCCAGACCCTGGGCTCCACACAGAGCCGCTGCTTTGAAACGCCATGGGGAGCACAGGGACAACAGAGGACTGCTGAGTCCCCCGCTGGCCCTGTGCTCCCCACAGCGCTTTCACCTTTGAAGTGTAGCAACAGCCCTTGAACTGTTGCTACACTACAAAGGTGGAGGCACCTTTATCGACTAAGGACAAGTCAAATTGCATCAACTATTCGATTAGCCAATTAATCTAAATTTAACATCCCTAATCGGAACATTATGGAAAGTAGTCCTAATTTATAGTAAATTTTCAGAACAACACTACTTTAAAATTGTACTTTTAGAAGGCTTTCTTCCTGACAAGGCCTGAAGAATTCAGGACTGCATTTTTTTACTACAGTATTTAATGATCAACATAAAGAATACAGTTTTTAGAATTACATAGCCTTCCACTGCTTTCTATGAAATTCAAATTAACTCTTGTAGAAAAAACACAAAACCAAGAACTCGAATCAGTTGTACTTAATTTAGTTTATATATTTATTTTTAAATTCTCTTTTATTTCAAAAACATCTCTCAAACAGGGGATAACGTCAATTTCAAATGCCAGAGCTGAGTCTTTACAATAGTTTAAAAATATTTCTGGAATGAATGCATTAATGAATGTTTAAAGCCCTATGTATACTAGGGGGAAAAATGACATCCGCTAATATCGTATGATACAGCAGCAATAGCAGTGCCACTCACAGCAGCAAATGTCTTCTAAATTTATCTGTGTTTTGTTTTTTAGATCTTCTGTCGTAAGAAAAGTAAACATGGTAGGAGACTAAAATCTTACATCCTCATAAGTATAGCATCTAAAAACTAACAAGCAAGAGGATAGCAGTAAAAATCTCCTTCAGACTGACTCCCTCTGCTCTCTTGAAAATGGAGACTTCTCTTTTTAATTTACATTTAAATAGTATGTTAAGTCTGCCCAGACTTTACATACAATTTGAGATTCAATGTCCCTAAAGGCAGAGTCATCTGGGAGAGCAGGATAAGTACACTTGCCGGCCTCTGCTGCAAAATCTGCTTGCCGACTGTCAGATCAATGTGGATTTATATGCTCCAAGGTTTTCTCCCCCTGGTGGTAGTGTTCGGGCTGATGAATATCTGTTTTCACTCACTGCCTATCTTGCACAAAGGCTGATTCAGGTTTGGCAGTTGAAGCGGCTCATTACCAGCAGACTGGTTTAGTATTCTAGCACATTTACAAATTCTACTAATGAAATAAAAGCATGCCATTTTCCTTCTTCCCATTTTTTTTCTAGAAAGCAATATATTTTTAAAAGGGAAATGCTATTACAACCATTTTGTCAATGAAAATTACATGCTGGGTTTATCTCTGTAGGTATCTGTCAAATGCAAAACGTACACAACATCTTCAGAGTAATAATGATGTTTTATCATTTTAATTACAAACACTTTGAAAAAAATCCCTAAAGTGTACCAATTGGGGTGGTCTAAATTAACAGTAGCTTGATAGCCCAAGGGTAGCAAAAATAGATTGAGCTACCAAATTTCATAGTAGTTACAGCAGCTGTCTCCTTGCCTCAGGGAACCTGGGTATTTAACAAAGCAGACAGCCTGGCAATGGCATCTGATTAGCAATGTGCATATTACTGGATAGAATACTTGCAGTTCTATTGTTTCAGATTAGGAACTCAGAGTTGTGACATCATGTAGCTCTTACTGTTCCACTTCTGTATGTTCACTTACAGGTACTGTAAATTTATCATGATAATTTTTCAGTTACTACTAGTCATATAAGGTAGAAACAGTTCTTTCTGTAGAACTGAAAAATGATCAACGAAACAGAACAGGATTTAAATACCAGATTTGTTTTTCCTATGAGAGAATAATTTTTTCTGAAAAAAAAAATCTGTTTCTATTAAGTTCAAATTTCAGAGGGAGAATTTTATCTCCAAGAAGAATGGCCCAAAAGAAGCTACCAAACAGTTAATTTTTTAAACCATTCTAATTAAATACATCAGAGTACTGGTAAAAACTGTATTAGTTCACCCACGTTATCAGAAAGCCCTCATCTTGGGTAACAACTTTATTGCAAACAGCAATATTACACTGAGGTCACTGTCAACTTAATATTTCCCAAAAGACCTCCCATGTATTCTCTCCCTTGCCTCATGCTTTAAATATATATCAGAAATTATTGACGCTTGTTGGCAGAGTTCTATCACTGAATTCACTGCAAATAGTCTGCTTCAGCTAGAAGTACATTCTTTTACTTTATCAAATCCATCTGAGGTAATAAGACTTGATGTTTTATTCAACAGAGCTGAGGAAAATTGTTGCACAATAGGTTAATTCAAAATGGCAGCATAGAAAATGCATCTGTCAGTGGGGATCAAATTACAGGGCAAGCTCCTCTCAATGCTTAGAAAAACAAGTCTGCAGTTCTACAGATTATGTTCATGTGTGTGTTTAAAGGGGTGGGAAAGGAGCTAAATATCTGAGCTAACCTCCAATTAAAGTCAATCATAAAAACAGCCAATTTAATGAGTGCGGATTTCTTTGGGTAATTATAACACCAACCACTTTTTTCTCTTTTAAATCTGTAATTCTGCCTCCTTGTTATTGCTTGCTTTGTCATTAATCGCCTCAGGAACTTGATTTCCTAGCAACAGACACTGCCACCAAACATTTGGCTCCAGTTCAACATTTTCTTTGTGTAAAATGGCACTGCTGTTGCTGTCTGGCTGTTGCAGCTAGACTGGCTGTGTAAGTGCTCTAATAATGCATTCTTAAAAATCACATGATAAGAGGAGCAGTGACCAAGCTTCGCTAATTACAGTGCTGACTGCGCTGAGGAAGTTTCTCTGCAATTTAAAGGCTACTGGGATGGGGCAGGGAGTAGGAGAGAATGTGCATATTCCACATATAAACAAATATCATTCGTAACTTAAAGGTGAACATTTATAAACTAACATTTTTATTCTCTTTGCTACATGGAGCCCTATTAATTTGCTATTTGAGGAAAGTGTGGGTAACATTTCTGTAATAGTGCTTACGGGATTTTTTTTCCTCCACAAGGTATGAAGCAATCATCTTCACATACACAAAATCCCCAAAAAGCAAACAGAACCCAGCTCTTTTCCAGTTAAATTACTTGAGAAGGCAGTGACAAAGACATCTCTGTATAAAATCACATTCTGAGATGGCAGGGTGAGACTTCATTGTTATCTTCAAAATATGTTGTACGTATCATGTCATTACTCAATACACTGTGCTGAAAATTTACAAGACCTTTTGTTCACATTTTGATTAAGTTTTCCTCTCTTTAAAGACAGGAAAAAGTTGTTGCTATTTCTCAATTGCATATGAGACAGGAAATATTTGGGTAACGAGTGCAACGCCTATGAATGATGAATGGATTTTCCTTTCTACACAGCTGCAGGACCTGCTTGTTGTAGGTGGCACCCTCTTTGTCTTCTATAACTGCCAAAAGTACAACCCTAAAAAAGAGTGGTTTTGTAAAGGACAAGATACCAAGGGCCAGTGACATATTGTAATCGTCCACTGCTAGCTGTGGCCTCCTCTTTGATATCAGATTAGAAAATAAGAACGGTCCCTTTCCAGCTAACAGATCTATAAATTATTCTCAGAAATGCCATTTAGCAGATGCAGTTGTTTAGGAAATGTTGCTGGAGAATTACGGCTAAGCATATCAGTGGAGGCATGAGCACTGGGCAGATAGCTATTCATAGCTACAAATACTTAGTGGATATTTTGATTTCTACCAGTCTCTGAGTGATGCATAGGGAAGCACTTACGTATCTCAAAACACCAATCACAAACCATCTGAAATGTATCATAATCATATCACAAAATTACAAAAAAGCTTCACTGAACATACCTCTGAAAGGAGGAGACAGCACAAAAGAAACTTCATTTATACTTACATTGTTATAACAATCAGAATTTTTCTTTAAAGCAGAATAACCAAAAACCATGCAAAAAGAACAAAAAGCTGTGAAGTAGTATTTAAGCTGTACTACATATTGCTTACATCAAGCTAATGTTTTGACAGACTCATGTTGAAACCAGATAATTCCACCATCAAGCCCCAATACTACCACAGTATTTCTCTCCTTAGACAAGATGGCACCACAGGAAAATAAACATAAAAATTACATTCTATATGTAATTAAATATAGGCTGGACGTTGGAGATTTAAGAACTATTCCTCCATCAGGCAGGCATATTATACTATATTTATTATCACCCATTGAAAATACATGACATGTGGTCCTTTAAACAGAATCTATAAAACAAATACATAAACTTGACAAGTAGGTGCCATTAAAATTATACACTTGCTATTAATAGACAGAAGTACTGAAGTATTAAACTGTAATTTAATTTAATGGATATATTTTAAATAATATTACATACTAAACCCTCAAATAAAAAAATGGTCAAAACTCAAAAGCTTCCTTTTTTGTTCAGTGCATCATAAAATATATTTTGCGTTGTTCTTTTTTAAATACATGCATGTAATCTAAACAGATTTAAATGATTTTATTTTAAATACAATGCCATCAAAGGCCATCATCATATGCTGCCAATAGCAGTGAACAACAGCTATAGTGCTTTAGTTGGTCTGTCAAAGATATCATGGGAACCTGCTTCTCCAGTTTGCTTGGGCTATGGCTAGACAGTGGGGCTATTTCAGAATACCGGAAGTATCCCGAAATAGCAATTTCGCATTTTTCAACGTGACCGTTATTTTGAAATATATTTAGAAATAACAGGCGTATTATTCCGGCATCCCTGCAATCCTCATCTAAACTACAGAGATGGAAGCTGCCACAGTCAATTTTGGGGGGTTTGAATTATCGGGAAAAATGTCTTTTTAACAAAACAAAAAAATTATTTGCCAAATTTCATTTTGGCTGACGTGTTTAGGTTTTTTTTAAATGAAAATTTTCAAAATGAAAAATTCCAAATTTTTTCAACAAATTTTGGTTTTATTAAAAGGGAAAAAAGTAAAGTAACTTTGCACACCTTACCTGACTCCTGCCACCCATACTGCTCCCTCAAAAAACAATCAAGGAAAAGTAAAATATACTTACATTTAGGAAAAATAAAATCCGTCACCTTTTTACTTGAGCTTTTTACAAATGAGGGAAGACGGAGAAGATAAGATGTACAAGCGTTTCTCTCCAAACAATGTTAAACAAAACATTTGAAAAACAAGGTGTTCACAGAAATTTTTTTTTTTCAAAAATAACAACTGTTCAAAAAAAGTAAGTAAGTAATCAGTTTACAATGTTAGCACATTCTTAAGGAGTATGGGGTGCCATATGGTGGCATATCATCCTTCAAAAAGACAGTTGGGATCACTGATTTTTTTTATTCATATGAGTAAGCCTTAAGTTTTATAAATTTTGAATACATTAGCATTCCATGAAAAAACATAGGGAAATTTAAAATCTCAAGGATGATGGTGAATTAGCATCTTATGACCAAAAATGTTGAGTGAAATGGGACAGAAAGCAGATTGTTAGCTTGCAATTCTGAAGTGAAGTCAAAATGCATCTGGGCACACTTACAACTTAAGAGTAAAAAAGTCTGACCTCCCTGTCTCCTTTCTTACAAATTCACAGGTACTGAGGAACATGGAAGTTTCAAGCACGACCAGCGCAAAAAAAAAAATCAGCATCAGAGGCATTAAGCAGGCACCCAGGCTAAAAGAGATGCAAATATGGATCCTGCACAGTCTTCCAAGGGGCTGAGCCACATAACATACCTTGTTTGCCAACTAACTACTCAAAAAGTCGCTGAATACACACACAAAAAAAGACTTTTTAGAGATATAATTGAGATACTTCCTAGAACTCGAAAGCTTCTCTTTCTCATTAACAAAAAGTCACTTCAATAAAAGCTTGCCTCTCTTCCCTCTCTCAAACAGGCCCACGAAGAGCAATTCTGGGCCTAGAGGCAGAACAGTCAATGGGTCCTCATGCATGCACAAGACACGCTCACGTGGACACAGTTCATCTGACATTTGGGCAGTGCTAGCTGCTATCCAGCAAGTACTAGTAGGCTGGCTTCTGAACATATTCCTCTGGCTCAGCCAGGATTTCCATATGCCCATCTGGCATGGTTGCCAAATGTCTAGTTGTGCAAAGACTCTTGCCTTGCCTCTGTCCTGAGACCCCACCCTGTTTTGGGAGGCCACTCTGTCCTGGCCCTGCTCACTCCCTCCCCTCTCTCTATCACTCACTCACTCTCCTCAGCCCTCACTCACTTTCACCAGGTTGGGGCAGGAGGTTGGAGTGCAAGTAGGAATGTGGGGTGCAGGTTTGGGGAGGGAGCTTGGGTGTGAGAGGTGATGTGGAGTGTAGGCTCAGGGAGTAAATATGGATGTGGGCTGAGGCAGAAAATTCGAGTGCATGAGGGGTGAGAAGTAAGGCTATGTGAGGGAGTTTGGGTGCAGGCTCTAGGAAGTTGGGTTTCAGGAGGGGTAAGGAGCTTACTTTGGTGATTTCTGAAAGCAACCGGCACATGCCTCTGTCAGGGGCTCTGAAGTGCAGAATGGGGGTGAGGAAGCCTGCCTTACCCCCACTGTGTGGCCAGTGGCAGGACTTTGAAATCATCTAGGCTTCTGGGCAATTTCCCCCATTATCTCCCACTCCTGTCCACTGGCCTACCCTTAAACACTCATCAACTAAAAGTATTTCAGAGCCATTTCTTTACCAATAATCTATGGTTTTCCCTGTTTTGTGAAGAGGCATTTGGATACTCTAATTGAGTCATCAGATTAGTTTAACATTCTTAAGAGCCGAACACTAAGCGCTACCACATTAACATATGAGTTAGTAAATAGAACAGTAATGGTAATCAATCATGTCATTTCAACACACTCAGTAAGGGGCAGCTGTTTATGAGAATGAGCTAAAGCAAAGAAGAAATTTCTAAGATTACTAGTGGGCTTCACCCTTTGCTCGCTACGCTTGCCAACCCTCCAGCCTGGTCTCTGGTCGCTTTCGCAGCCAAAGAGTGTGAGAGCATGACGATGTCATTCTGTCACCCAGCAGAAAAAATGTTTTTTTATATTGAGAGGGACAAAGATATAAGGTATAAATGCAGTAACAGCAACAAGTTATGGTACTTCGCCTACTCAGTGCTTCCAACGGCAAACAAATTAATATGGGTATAGTAATGGAGAGCAAACGGAGAAAGACCAATGCGGAGAAATGGGGATGGCTAATTGGGACATATGGAAAAATAAGTCCAGAGAATAACACCTTTATGGCACCAGCAAACTCTACATGGGGAAAAGTTTTATTCTGTCTGCATGAGGAAGCAAACTTTAAATCATCATTCCTGAATTAAAATCCCACTTGGTTAACTGCAACTTTTAATAAAGACAAGCACTTCTTCCTTTCTCAACGTCTTCCCTATTGTTATTGGGTAAGCAGACAATTCCGTGTGGATATATAACACTGTTAATTGAATAACAGAATCAAATAAAAAGTAAAACATCTGGATAAGACCCTCCCCATTTCTCTTCTGCTTTCCAATAGACAGCCTTTATTCAAAGGAAATATTAATAAATTTTTTATTATGTTACCTTCCAAATATGTGGATTTTTTTAAAATACAGAAATGTCTAAACTTAGGCACATAAATAAGTACTCTGACTTTCAGCAGTGCTGAGCAGCAGAAGTTTCCAACAAGTTTTGCAGGTGGTCATCTGACAATAAATCCTCCTATTTAGATGACTAAGTAATCACAAAAATGGTAGGCATCTCTGAAAAAAAATCAAACCATCAGGAGCATAAATATTGATTTAGGTCTCTCAAATTTGAAAATTTTGGCCACAATTTGGCCTAAAAGAATGTACATATTAATAGAAGCAAACCACTAAGAAACTTAAGTCTTACACAAATAAAATCACAGTGAAAACTTCAGGTCACAGCCTAGTAATGACTATAGAAACTGGTAGTGGTGTGATGTTTAGAGTTGGCAGAACTCTTCACTTTCTTTTGAAATTAAACTGAAACTTTGAAGAAGAGAAAGGGCTGATAAATGCCCTAGTGTGAGCCAACATTAAAGCCTGGCAAGAACTGTAACTCCCTACCAGAAATTCAGCTGGTTCAGAATGAAATGAGGATAAGAATCCATAGGATACAATGCCAATGGAAGACACTGTTATGTTGAATTAAGACTAGAGAGTGGAAGAGAGAGGTTTGAAGATACTCACCTGTAAAACATTGTGAATAACTGCTAAAATAAGAAAATATTTCAAAGCTAAAAGAATCAACCATACTTCTATTTTCTCCTTTTCTTCTTTGATATCTTTTTCAGTTTTCTTAAATTTACAGAAGTGATTCAGCCTGTCCAGTCTATGGTTTTCAAGGTTCTCTTCTTCGCTAGTTTCTCCCCCAGTCTGTCTACAAGATCTTTCACCAGACGGATAAAATGAATTTACTATATTGATAACTGGTAACACAGATTCCCTCTAAGTTTCTGCCATGGCTCCATTGTTGTTGTTGTTGTTTTCATTCAGATTTCAGGGCTGAGTTTCATATTAATGAGGTTCTGTTGAATGCTGTATTTGAAAAGTCATATGTATCTACTGTAGTAAGTTTGCAGAGGGAATAACACAATATTTGCTACTATCCTAGGGAAGCATTACCTGTTTGAATATAGAAGATGGAATCGCTTGATATCCTCAGGACCAGGTTTTCATGCATACATCAGTAAAATGTCTTAATACATATGAATGCTCATTAGCTTTATGTCTATTCTTTGGCCTATCCCAATATATGAATCGATTCTACAGCTCCAAGGCCTTCTGTCCACTTCAGCAGAATTGTACGGCATTTTTTATTCCTAAGTTTTTGAGATGCCTTGTCTTTAAGAGAAGAGATCCTAAGTATCCTGATTCTGGTGCAAAAACAATACAGTGTTTGGGCATAAAAGACAGCAGATTAAGTTGTCTTTATGGATTGATAAGAGAGAATGTTCTGAAGCAAAAGCTGCTGTCTTTAAAATCTGGTAGAGATGTTATTTGAAAAATAGTCTTAATGATTAAGAACTTAAAAGGAGTTCCCTCAGAGAACTAGAAGATTTACCAGGTGTTGCTTGGGTCCTTAACTCACATAAGTTTTGTTTTTCTTCATTTAAATAATTTTTTCTGAGGTGGGGTTGGAGATGAGGGGTTCAGTATGCAGGCTGCACCAGGGAGAGAGGACAGCCCCATCCGTCTCTCACCGCAGCAGCTTGGGACCAGGTGAGAAGCGCCTGTCCATGGTTGCTGCAGCCACAGCGGACACAACTGGGGAAGTGGTGCATGTCCCCCAACTGTAGGACAAACAAACCTACCGACAGACACAGATACACAAACAGACAAACTCTCTGAAGTGTATAGGGGATAGCTATCCCTCCACCTTTGCCCCCTGCTGAGCCAATGGGTTTATAGCTGTCCTGGTCCCCGTCTCTGGCCCCTTGTAGTCCTCCTGTGATCTATATAACTGTCCCTCCTACCAGACTCCTCCCTTTCCATTAATTTTCCATCTCTTCATAGTAATTAATTTCTCCATTGAAATACACTCATATCTTCAGTTTTATAAACTTATTTCCTATCTTTTGAGCTTCTTGGTCAATTAGGGATTGTTATCAGACTTCAAGAATTACTTTTAATATAAGCTCAAACCTGTATGGTAAATCAGATCCACAACATATGGATGAGCTAAAGGCTTGAACACAGAAGATGGGCTTCAAAAACAGAACTCAGCGTAGAGTGGACTACTCCTATACAACAAAATCTCTTCCTTCCCCTCCCCCATTATGCAACTTCGCCAACTTTCCCTGAACTATTAAACTGAGAATCACACATTAAGAGTCAATGATAATTATATGCAAGTATAAAACAGACAGTGTAGTGCAGTATAGCTTTGGTTAACATTTGTCATTCTTTTTCATGTAACAATACTCTCACCCTTCCTGCAATTTTTAGCCTGTTAAGCATTCATCCCCAAGTCTGGCATTCAAAACACACAACAGCATAATCATCTGAAATTAAAATCACAGTACATTCTTAAAAGTATAAATTAAAAATGAAGCAATGGGATAACCTTTTGTACAGCCTTCTGAGTTTAAGTATTTGTTTGACAGGTAGAAAGGCGCAGCCTTGGCCATACAAAAGAATCAGTACCAACCATATAAAGCCTACAGCAGTGCACGCTAACAGGCTGTAGGAGACATTAACACTAGCTAAAAGTAATAACTATTTTCAAAGTACTTGTTCCTCCTGGATACTCAATTTTTTACACCAGCTGTTCCTAAATAACTTAGGTTACGGAATGGCAGCAGCTGTCATACAAAAATGGTATATTATATGCATATTATGTGTTTTAATCTATCATAGATGTTTTATACATTTGCTGTTCATTACAGATCATATCAACAGGGAAAGATGAAAAAAATCACCACTTATATTTAGGTAGAATACTGTCTACACAAATACAACTAATATGGTTTGATTAGTTCTGAAATTAAAAAAAACTTAAATAAGAAATATTTATTCTGAATACTAATTGTGAAGCTACTATTTTTTGTTTTCCCCTAAAGGTTGGTACCAGAAGTAAGGTTTAGTCATTAAAATCATAGCCTGCCACCTCTCCCATATTGAAAAGACTTGTCATTATCATTGTTTCTGAAATATTGAGTTATAAGCTGCCATGGTAATTACTATGGAATAAATAGCAATTAAGATTGTTCACACAAATAAACTCAAACTGTTTGCAGTGAATAATTAGGCCAACAGTGTTTTTCTACATAATCTGTGCATCCTTCACAACAATTTGCCAAGAAATGTGAAATGTAAATGCACTATTATAAAAACGCTTTAAAATGTGTTCACTTTCCTATGGCTTCCTATGCTCATTTTAAGAACACACACAACTATATGCACTTACAAGGATGTAAACTTCAAGGTAAATAAATCAGGTCATGTTACAACAGAAGTAAATATTTTCTCTCTCAACAGCATCAAAAGACAGCCTACCTCATAAGCAGAATGGACATGTAGTAGTTCAGTGTTACAGAAACTGAGCACAAAAACAAATATTTCACAACTTTAAAATAAGCCAAACTTACTGCTATGTAATACACTTTGGCCTTTTCCACCAATTTCCAGTTCTTCTCCAGATCAAGATGTTTTTCCTTACTGTAACAATTGGCAGCAGCAAGATTAGCTATAAGAGATCTAAAATGACAGAAGAAACAGGTATTAGTTAGATGCATCCTTTTTCTTCTCACTAGTACCATTCTCCCCATCAGATACAAACACTCTTAAAAGAATATACCTGAGAGTGTAAATACTACTATGATGTACAACAGTTTGCATAGAACAGACAAGTAAACATTTTTAAATTGACCTTTTCCTCTACTTTTTAGAGAACTTCATTTAGCCACACTCTTGAAAATAGTTCTTAGCTAAATAAATTGAAAAGTCAAACTAATTTCGGCTGCTGCTCAAACAATTAGTACCAGTGTGAGAAAGCAGTTACATGAAGGAAGAAAGAAAAATGGTTTTTAAGAATACATTTAAACATGGGTTTTCTATTTTTGTGATGATAAAGGGAGCAAGATTGACAGATCTTAAAAGTGCAGTTCTCTATTTATCTACAGAACATAGGGCAGGAGTAGGGCAAACTTCCTAATACTCCCTTACGCTATATAAACCATGATCGGGTGGAATCACTTTGAGAGAGAAACTCATTTCCAGGCCTACTTAGTCATTAGCCCATCTGCAGATACTTCCAGTTATCATTAGCTATGATTGTAGATTTGTGGGTATGCCTAAACTGCAATGTAAGCCTGTGTTTGAGTCTGGGCTTCAAGCTAATCCCTATTGTGTCTACACTGCAATTGTGCTAACCTGGGGCTTGATTCAAGGGACCCAAAACCCTGCAGGATTGAAGGGTCCAAGCTCACAGGTCTCAGAGACCAAGCTCTATTTCTTAGCAGAGTAGAGGTCCCAGAAGTTATCCAGAACTATCTTACAATTCTATGGAGGAGAACTTCCTTAGTGCTCTCTCTCCCAACAACATGCAAACCATTTGACTGAAAATGGAAGACATATCCCTTTTGCAAACTGCAGTAACCAATTTTTTTCTCATCACCAATCTGTCAGCACACTATCCAAGAACCTCCTGGCTTGATTGGCTCAATCTCCGTAGCCAAGTCTTTTGCAAAGCAAGCTGCTTCTTAGTAATGTGCAGGGCGGGAAATAAAGTTTTCCCAAAGTCAACTACAGGTCCTAAAGCTACAACAGCCACATTTTGAGGGGAGGGGAAGCGCCGAGTACTCTGGGACACAGTTACTTTGACTCAAGTCTGCACACTAAAGTGCAGAGCCTCAGGTTTGAGCATGGGTCAGAAAATTCTTAATCTAGGATTAAATTACAAAATAGACACTATCTACACAAGTCAGTTGACTGAAGTCCCACTAAGCATGGTCTTATATTGCTGTGCAGATAAAGCCTGTGAGACAGTCAGATGGACAAACCGATTGCTAGGCACATAACAGAAAGCCAATTAATTTATTCAGGAGGTAGTCAACTCTCCTCCAGTAGATGAAAGGCTCTGGATCTCATTACCAATCCACTCCTTATTGAAGACTATCATTTTCCTGTAATCTAAGTATTTGTAACTTCTTCATCATACCTACTTGAACTCCAGTGTTCATTAAAAGCAATTTTCCATTCAGCAACATGCAGGTTATTGTTTGGCACTAGGGATGTAAAGGGATAACCAGTTAATTGGTTACCAGTATGCTCACCGATAACTGGTTATCCAGTGGCCCAACCAGGCTAGAGCACCTTCCTGTCCACAGCATGGAGCAGCGGGCCCATCCGGATGATCACTCCCGTAGCATAGTAAGCCCAGCCCAAGCAGCTCCACCCACGGCCCAGCAGAGCAGCCCTCTGCCTGCAGCATGGTGAGGCTGGCCTGAGTAGCATCCATGGTGCAGTGGGCTGCTGTTACAGCCCAGCTGGGGCTACCAAGACATGGGTGGGGGGCTGCCAGTCAACCAGTTAAACATAGTGTTTAAATAGTTAACTTTTTAAATGACAGTTTACATCCCTATTTGCACTTGTTCTGTCAGGGTCAGACAGCCTACTTTGCTAAAATATCACACTGAAATTCAATGCTAAGAAAATTTCTGTTTGTAAGCTCAATTACTCTATTCAGCAAAGTCACTGAAGCTAACTAATGGCAGCTGAATGAAAATTCAATGTGTTTAGTATTTAGACTACATAAAATGCCTGTAAGTTGCTGCATGCATTAATCTCATGTATAAATTTCTCTTTCACATGCTAAAAGATAATATTTAAGTTTTTACTTTATAACCATGAAAAATGTTTTCTCTGAAACTGTAAACCTAGTCAGGAGGGATCGTCCATTGCTCATCAGGAAATCCTATCAAAACTAAATGAGCCTTTGAGTGACACCACAAATTTTTTTAAATTGTCCCTCCATACTGATGAAGAAACTATGTGCAAAAGGGTCAATCGCCCATTCAAATTCTGGAAGAAGAAAAAAAAATAGATGACAAGAAATTGTTTTTTGCTCTTTTGCTATTTAGATTGTCACATGACTGAAGCTACCAAACACAAGAAGGGATCCCTAGAGTCAACCTGCGTTAGCCATAAAAGACATTCAGAGCTGCCATTACTACAGCTCTGTCATCATTTAAAACTATTCACTGTAACTCATTTGTATATACATGTGTGCCTATTTTAACCTATGTAATTCATTTCTTTTGCCTAATTTATAAATATTTAGCTAGCTTATTATAGGATTGTCTAAAAGCATTATCTCTAGTGAGAGGTCAAATTCATCTTGGGTAAGTAACTGGTCTCTTGGGACTGGAAGAAAACTGAATCTTTTGTGATCTTTGGTGTATAGCAATCATCAAGGCCAGCTTGCCAAGGGGACTATCTTTGATGCCATGGTATGACTATTATAATGCTTAAGGAGTCCACATTTGTTACTGAATTTGTGAAACCCAATTATAGAATATATAACCAGTTTGGGGGTCTCTGCCCCACTTCTTGACAGACTGCACTGAGGCTGGCACTCATGGTCAGGAGCGGGACAGACATCTCAAGTCTTAGCAAAAATAATCAAGTGTCAACAATAGTAAAGAGGAAACCTTATTGTGAAGAGGAAAAAAAAGACTGTAGCTCATTCTAAGCATGTTCTATCTTCATTCTCTTCCTCAAACTCTTGATATTTTTTGGTTACACTGCAATAGCATCCAAAAAAATATACTGAGAGTTCTGGACTGATTAACTGGTATCTTGCCTCTTTAACTGTATTCATTACATTAATATTTTTGTCCACTCATAGTAAAATTCCAAACAATTTTCATCTACAATTAACAGTTGAACTTTGAGATTAACCGCTGCATCCTAAGGATTTCCTAAATGATCCTTTGTCTAGAACAAAGGATTTTAAGTATCAGTAACAACATACAGTACTATAGATTAATAATGCTATCTAATGCCCTTCCATCATCATGCATCTTAAAT
This sequence comes from Pelodiscus sinensis, assembly GCF_052426305.1. Lineage (NCBI taxonomy): Eukaryota > Metazoa > Chordata > Testudines > Trionychidae > Pelodiscus > Pelodiscus sinensis. The sequence continues at coordinate 6,596,171 of NC_143059.1, read as the reverse complement.
ACTCAGAACATGAAGCAAAAATAGAAGAGCCAGCTTGTCTCTACTCCAGTGTTCCCTTAAGCTGGGCAGCAGCTCAGCTTCACAGGTGATTAATCAGCACCGCCCCTGTCAGTCAGCTCCATGCATGAAGCCCTGAGCCTCTGACTGGGAGGCGCTGATTAATCACCTGTGAAGCTGTGCTGCGCGGCTTAGAGGGAACCCTGCTCTACTCCCCAAACACTGCTAAGACTGCGCCTTTATTGTATAGATTACATTTCTAAAGGTCTAATACTGCTAACATATTCTAAACCAGTGGTCTCCAACCTTTTTAACAACAAGTTCACTTTTTCAATTTAAGGACAATGTAAGATCTACTTGAAACCCAAATACCCTTGCCCCACTTCCTTCCTGCCCCTTCTTTGAGGCCCTGCCTCTGCTCCACCCCTTCTCTGAGGCCTCACCTGCTCACTCCATCCTCCTTGCTCCCCCATCCTCACTCACTTTCACCAGCCTGGGGTAGGGGTTGGGGTGCAGGCTCATAGAAGCCCATAGCTTTTACTGGCCACGGTTCCCCATTATTGATGAATGAGAGCTGCAGGAGTGTTGTCTGCAGGCAAGGACAGCATGTGGAGACCCCTGCTCTGCCTTTCTCAGGGGCTCCAGGGACATGCCAGCTACATCCAGGAGCAGCAATTTACCACAGGGATAATTACTCCAGCCACGCCAGGTTAGGATTTTAGTCATCACTACTCAATTAAGCTCAAGAGAGAAATGAAAATTATGAAATGCAGACCAGTCAAAAACCAAAAATAACCCACTTTGCAAACAGTAAAAGAAGTAACAACAATCCCCCACATATGTGTTGGGTCAGAGGAGATGAATGAAGGACAGCGTCTGTGTGTGAGAGAATTACAGAGACACACGCTGTGTGAGAGAGTGACAGAGATTTGCATTGTCAAGCTCCCTCCATTCCCTTTGCTCTGTGTGGATAGGGTTACAGGAGTGGGAGGGAGGAGACACACCCTGGCATCAGCACCTCCCCTTTTCTCCCTCCCACACCCTACACAGCAAGCAGGAGGCTCCCAAGGGGGAAGTTCCGGGGGAGAGGGCAGGAGCAGCATGGCATTGGGTGGAGGGGCAAATGAAGTACCAGTGCTTGAGAGCTTCCTGGCCAAACCAGTCAGGATCCTGTCAGAGGCTCCAAAATCTACTGGTAGATCCTGATCTACTGGTTGGTGACCACTGTGTTAAACCAAAAGGTAGACTTCCTATTATATCTGTGCTCAGATCCTTCAAGAATGAGAAAAACACCTAGGGAAAGACATCTGACCTGTTGTCACTAGTGATGCAGGCAGCGCAAGTTCCTGTTGGCTGATCACTCTGTTCGTAGTAATGAGCATCCACATGAGCTTCCTCAGCTTTCTTCTTTAGGATCGCACCAAATTTATCTGTTCCAATGCACCCAAAGAAAGTTGCTACTTTGTAAGGGCTCTGGATCATCCACTGCCGAGGGAAAGAAAAAATACAAATAACTGAGAATGTCTGATGTATTTTTTTCACCTCTATATTCTCTCAGCTTTCTTAAGACAGGTTATCTGCTTTCCATGTCATATGTTTGTTAAGTATTAGATACATTAGCTCAGGAAAGGTTAATAAAGGAATCACATAGCATAATTTGAAGGTTTAATAGTTCAGTATTAAAGTACAACTCGTGATAAAACTCCCTCTGTTGCTGCATTCAAATATAATGACCTGCTTTAAAAACACACTCTCTCTCTCTCTCTCATTCCTTCTTAGTTTTTTGAGGGAGGAGAGATTTACAGATGTATCTTATCTTACAGGAAAGTGTTTTTTTTAAAAAGGCAATTGAAAAAAAGAAGAAAACAAAACAGAGGAAGATAGTACATCTGAAAGTCTACAATGTTCAAAATACAGATTAAAAAAATGCATCCAACATTGAAAACAACTGTATGTAGCAGTTATAAGCAAAATAAGGGAATTATCCTATCCACACTGATAAATAATGTGAAAATCTCTCTCCTGAACTTTACTCAGAGCAATTCTGGAAATTGATTTTTAAATAAAGGGTATAGCTGTGTAGTGCTGCTAAACTGTTGGTTTATTTTGTAAAGCTCCTTTTTTATTAATACAAAAGAAAGACAGATCTAATATCAATTGTAATTGATTCTGAATTGTGTGCTAAAATGGGAAAAATAAAATTTAATCATAAAATAAAGCTGTTAGTTACCTAAAAAAATAATAAATGTCATGAAGAAACAATACAAGATACTACCCTGGCAGTGATGAGTCAGCCAACTGAAGTCATTATAATTCCCCCTAATTAAAATCAGTAAGCTTATCCACTCAATCTACAGTACGAATTAAAAGCAACATGAATTTACTGCCATGCTAAAACCCCACTTATAATTGTTTCCTAATCGAGATTTAAATAAATGATAATGTCTCCATTACAAGTCAGCATTAGTGGTATCTGTGGGTTATAGAAAGTTCAAGTAACTGAGCTGGAAATACATTCTTAGTCATGTCTCCATTATTATTCGGTTCCAGAGGAAAAAAGGGTTTGATTCACATATAAAATGTCTTCACTAATAAGGAAAAAGTAGACAAAACTGAAAATGTGATGATAGATAGATAGATAGATAGATAGATAGATAGATAGATAGATAGATAGATAGATAGATAGATAGATAGATAGATAGATAGATAGATAGATAGATAGATAGATAGATAGGAGCAACAGAGGCTTTACTGTGTTTCAGTTAAGAACAAAAACCATTTCTTCAGATGGTTGCAGTGTTCAGTTTTTCACACACAAAGTGTATTTAATGGACTATGCAGACTTATTCATTGTTATTCTAAATTAATAAAAAATTGTGGAATCTCTACAGAATAAGGTATTTTTATGTAAGAGATTGAGATGTTACAGAGAATACTTAATAAAACCAATAGTAGAGATGTTAACAGGTAATCAGTTAAACAGTTATCTGGGAAGCAAGAGCAGCCCCGCCAGGCTCCCCACTTAGGCTAGGACTAGGCAGCGGCATCCCCCACATGGGGGCCAGAAGCCGTGGGGGTGGGGGAGCAGTGAGGCTGGAGCAGTCCCTGCCTGCACACCCATGTAATCAGTTACACGGTTAAATGTCTATTATCTTTGAAGACAGGGGCAGCAGAATAGATACTATAGGATTAAGGATACCATATGTTCCATTATGGAATGCAAGCAACCAGATTCAATATTGATAGGAGGAGACAGGTTCAAATTCTTGTGACCTCCACTGGAAAGTGTGACTTACTCTCACAAATTACTAGAATTGGCAGGGTATACTATAGACAGCACTTAAAGCATCAGCTCTGCATGAACTCTGCCAATTCTGCAAAATTCCCTGTAGGATTTCACAAACTGCACCCTGGGGATCTAACACATTTTAGCAAATGACAAATCTGTTTTTTTTAATCCTTGTATGCCATCTGACCAAAATCGGAGCATTAACAACACTTCATGTACTATTTCATAGAAATATATGAAAAAGGATTTCTGCTACTATGTCACAATTTTGACTATGTGTAACAGGTCAAATGAGTTTATGTTTAAACGTTAGGAAATATTCAAGTCCAGGCAGGCAGGATATCAGAGTGGTCACACTGAGGACCAAATTTCCAAGAATGACAAATGAGCATTAGGTGGTGCTGCCTCACTACTCTTCACCTCAGTTACATGGACTTGGGATGGAGAGGGAGGGCATCAAAAAAGGTTTTTCCAGACTGGTTTTTCCAGACTGGGTGGTGAAACACCTAGGTCGTCAACTGATTCCAATCTATAGTCTTCATTTCCTGGTTAAGTAAAGGAGTTCTGATGTGTCAGAAATAACAGATAATTTATTGAAGTTCTATTTCTAGGTTATTTTGAAATAAGGCGCTATTCTGAAATGTCCCTTATCCCTCGTGCAATGAGGTTTACAGGGATGTTGGAATAGCAAACCCGTTATATTTCAATATAACGGACTTGCTCTTAAGACGTGGACTAGCTTTTTCGGGATACCCAAGGTATTCCGTGGTATAGATGTAGCCCAACGGATCTCTTGGGAAGAGGGGACAACAGACTGGCAGCATGTACGTGCAGAGGCTTTTCCCAAAAAAACTCCACATACTGAAAGGTTTCTTCGAGTGACCTCTTCACATCCCCACTTTTGGGACTTCAACTAGTAGTGATATTCCTCCCCAAAATGGTGAGTTAAAGAGTGCTAGTTGAATAAGGATTGCAATATTACCTTGCCTTTGTTGTAATATTATCTTGCTCTTGGTGTCGGTTTACACAAGTTGGAAAAGTAAATCTTAGTTAACATATGTACTGAGTGCCATGTCATATGTTTACCACGAATATGTCTATAGCATATAATTCAAGTGATCTTGTCTCTAATTGAATGAGCCATCTTAAGTACACTGCTAAATTATAACATTCTTCCAATGGAAAGCTTGATGCATCTGGATGGGCAGTGCTGATGTTCATCTGAAGAAGTGGGTTGCGCCTACGAAAGCTCATACCACCAGCTACATGTTTTGTTAGTCTCTAAGGTGCTGCAAGACTATTTGTTGTTTTTCAAGTATTTTTCTAATAGTTATCTTTATAGACCAGTAGTTCTCAACTTGCAGCACAATCAGCACACAGCTGGGGCCCATCTGATATCCTCAAGGCCATATAGGTAGTATATATAGTGTGTGTGTATGCAGCCCACTTAACACACACATAGAAAGCAGCATATGTGGCCCACAATAGTAAATAACTTGTGACAAGAGGCAATGAAAAACATGGGAGATTTTCTGGATTCTTTGGATCTACTGAAGTGGAAAGCTAGTGCTTTATTCACATTTAATAATGTAACTAAGTTTTCTATCAATGGGATGTGGTCTTGGAAAGAATGCTGACAGATTTATTGCCAGATTCTCATAATAACTGTTTAACATGTTGGGAAAGATGAAGGTCAAGGAAAATTTCATCCTTATAAACAATGTAAGATGTAGGTCAGCCATAACAGTCTGAAGCTCACTGACCCTTCTTGCAAATGTTATGACAGTAGAGAATGCTATTTTCACAGAAAAATTTTAAAAAAGCAATTGTCCACTGCTTTCAAAGAGGGCTTCAATAACCCAACGAGGTCTAAGTTCAGGTTCCAAGTTGGCACTAGGTCTTCCACTGTAGAGTGACTCAACACACTCTTGCTGTCTACTTGTAGATCGGGGTCCCCAAGCTTTTCATGGTCACACTCCTCTTGCTCTGTCTACTCCCAGGAAATAGTCTGTAGCTGAAGTGGGGCAGAGATGATGTCACAGCTGGGGGGTGAGTCTGGGCCCAAGAATGTAGCTGTGGTCAAGGGAATGAGGGCTGAGTGGCTGAGACCTAAGGCCAGAGTGGCATTTCTTCCCTGCCCCCATGCGGGCTGACCTGGGCCCTGAATGTTAATCTATGACCCATAGCTTGGGGACCTGTATTCTAGATAATGTGCTGAAAAAGCTCTTATATTACTTTATTAGAGATGATAGGGACCAGGACCTAGACAAAGACGATTTCTAGGACTGATGATACTGGAAACATATTATTATTGTTTGTCCACATCAAAAGATTTTTCCAAGACTTCTAAGTAACAAACAGGAGAAGATATTCTGATGATCAGAAATTATCATGAATTTGATTCTGAGCAGCATGATTCTGGAGCAAAATCCCATGTCCCCACCTGCAAGGTAAAACAGACTCTGAGCTGAATTCTGGATCTCTCTTTTCAGTCAATAATTCCAGTGAAATTGATAGGAATCAAGACATTTAAAGCAACTTGGAACACCTCTCACTCTGATTAAGTAAGTATTATTCTGGCATTGTCTCCCCTGATTTCCCAAAGACTCCTTGATACAAATGAAGGGAATGGAGGCAAAACTGCAGAGGTCACATCTTCTCCAGTCCAGGTGAAAAACATGTGTTATGGAATGATTTTTCAGGGCTCCTGATAAGCAGAAACGTTTACATTTGGTATCAAGACTAAGGCCTTTCTCTGGATATCACTGTGGAAAATCCAGTCTATTAATAACAGTTTCACAGACTACTCATGTTGATTTTGAAGATTTTGGATGACGTGGCACCTAAAGGTACTGTATTTCCTGCAAGATGGAAAACACCTGCTAAACACAGTTCCTGCTGAACTACTGCCAATTTGTAGAATCACTTGGAATCAACTCCTTCCTTGCTTGTTCACAGTCTGTGATCATATGTACTAAATCTTCTTGAATCTTGAGGAAAAAGGATTTAGGGACCATCTCACTGCCCACTGCTCCAAGATGTTCACGTGTAACTTTCTCAAACACCTCTAGATCCTGTTCCCTTTATTACTGTTCTACATTCCATAAAGACTTCTTGTATTGCTTCCAACTGCAAGAAGGATTGAACTTTATCTTTCACCGCTATCTGGTAAAAAGGAGTTCAGAGAAATAAACTAGATTACACGGTCTTTTCTGAATGACCTCTAGAGACCAATGACCTATAGTAATTCGTTTTCATTCCACATGCAGCAGAGACTATTTTTCCCTAATCCCTACTTTTAGAGAACAAAGCGAAGTTTAAAATTGGTTTGTGGCTTTCAAATATCCCATGTGACCTGAGTCCTCCAGAATGAGGATTCTGGTTAAAGTATAAACCAGATCACATCTACTTAGCCTTAGTTTGAAAAGCTTTTCCTCTGCTGTTGCTGGTATGATCACCTTAAAAAAGGGTAAAAAGAGCATAGGGTACTATGGATGGACACCAGTTACAGACTAACTTGGCTACCCCCTGAAGCTTTTGATACTGGTAGTGGGGAGTTGTGCCTCTATTTCTGAGGCTAAGAAGGATCCAGAGACTGTGTAATTCAGCTACTTTTTCTCAACTTCTGCACTGTGAAGAGACTTTTGCCTGAGAAAGGAAGATTTTCTGCTCTTGAGTCTCAGCAGATAATATTAAAGATCATACACGGGAATGTCATCTTTAGGAGATAGCTGAAGACAGCTCTAGAAACAGAGTCTAAAAAGTAAACTGGTGCTTTCAGACTGCAACAGCAGCTTTTCAGAGTGATAGCACTAGCAAGTTTACTCTAATCCTCAGGCAGTTTCTGAGCAAATAGCCATCTTGTCTCTTTGATTGTATTGGTACCTAGGAAACTTTAATACTGGCAATTCTAATGACCAAAGAGGCTGATAAATACATCTTTCTGTCAATGTAATCCATCTTTTGATCTCTAGAATCCAATGAAGACCAAGCTTTTGAACCGGTCTGAAGCTGCAACTCGCCTACTCCCGTATCAAAGCAAAAGTGAGAGGCTTGAAAGTCTCCTCTTACTAGTAATATGACCATCAAGCTTCTGATGCCTTCTCCTTAGTATGATGCTCCTTCTAAGCAGAAGACATTTTCAGTGATGCACTTTTGAATCTTGGGTTCTTAGAAACTGATGTACTCAGCTAAGAGACATTGTATTCCTCTGCTCTGAATTAACTCCCAAAATTGGTAAATAGAATCTTGGTTGCTAAACCCAACATGATTTTCCTTGCTCCAAAAGCAGAAATAGGGGTCAACAGAAATTGTGTAACTCACTTGTTAGAAGCCGCTTGGAACAGAAGACTCTCTCTTAAGGAACTGCACAAAACCCAGAGACCCTACTGGCTACAAACTTAGTTGCTACGACCTCTGAATGAAAGAAGGCCTGTAAAAAGGGTTCTCTCCTTCCTAGCTTCCGGGTTGAAGCGTGGAAGGCCCTTGGAAGCATACTTTTTGAACCCTGATGTCTTCACTGTACAATCTGCCCTATCTGATCCCGTCGGAACTGCAAATCACACCTGTGAGCACAGAGGGCTCGACAACTGTAAAACTAGTTAATATATTACCCAATTATGAAAACCCAACATTAACTATTTTCACCACCAACAACAAATTTTTAATAAATCAGTGAAAAGACTGACAAAGATCAACAGAGATGGGCTAGAAATTTCAGGTCTGCCCACAGCTTTATGTGAAAAGAATTGCAGAGGAGGTTGGAGCACACTCTTCCCCCTCTTATGAAATCATTAGCAAAATATTCAGAGCCAAATGAGTTCCAAAAGCAGTACAGTACTTTCAGACTGTTTCACCAGCCTGCTGTACCCTGGGCATCTCTCTTAATAATGGCAATATGGAGAGGCCATTTCAAAATAATTAGTTATGAATACTTGAAATGGAAGGATGTAGGAAGAAGGTTAATCACAATTTAGCTTAGAAGATTATTAATGTAAGAAAAATAGAACTAAAAACGTAAGCATTATAAGATTTTGGCAAAAACAGATAACATTCCGTATTCTTAATACGAAAGAAAAATACTGATATCGCTACTGAAACTCTAAATGACTTAACTCACTAATATTCCTTGTCAGTGATATGAGAGTACATCTGAAACAATCCTATGTCAACATTTGGTTAATACTGTATCTTTTTTCAGACCTTTATTTAAAAAGCATTATTACAAGAAGCTACAATATATGGCACAGAGATTCCAGCAAATAGAGACTGCAACTTTTATGCCTTTCAAAACATTTTTCTTCACAATCTTTACACTGAACTACATTCCTAGACAATAGTGGCTCACATCATGTCATGGACAGAATGAGAAAAAACCTCAGAGAAAAACAGAGATTTGTGTTTGTATACTCAAGAATGAGAAACAGAGTCCAATGTACTGTACAGTGATTGTTGCACCATTAACTGAGGCTGCCAAATCTTGCATAAGTAAGCACCATTGTTAAAATGTCTAACACTACCTTCAACCAACTTCCAGTCAAATGAGTTAACAGCGATAACTGCTTCAGGTGAAAACAACTGTTAATGCCATGCATCTGAGGCCAATACCTACAACTTCTATATCAGAGATCCACTAGAGATATTTTGTTCAATTATAGATTTAAGACACAAAACATAAAATCTCCTACCAAGAAATCCACAATACCAAGAACGGTTAATTTTCACGGATAAATTAACCCTTTTTATCATGTCCCCCTTACCGTGCATGATTTGTAGTGCATTAACTACAAACTAAGTCTCTTGCAGGGAGTTAATGTACTGCATTAACTTTAAACTAAGTCTCTTGCAGCACAGAACTTGGACATTTAATTGTCTGTAAAGTGTCATGGCTGAAAGATCCGCGTCTATATTGGCGCTTTTTTCCGGCAAAGCTCCAAGCCGGAAAAAAGCGGCAGCCATGTTTATGCAAATGAAGCGGGGGGATTTAAATCCCCGCTTCATTTGCAATTGCGATGTGTCTAATTTGCATCCCTTTTACGGAAAAGGGATGCAGTCTAGACACAGCCCTGGTGTTTTCATATATTACCCCCAAGTGCCAATTCCAAAGCTCCTGTTAGTGGTGAACTGCAACCAATGTGAGCTGCAGGGGTGGTGCCTGCAGACCTTCTGTCGCTCTACCTGGATCTGATGCCAGATGGATGTGCTAATTGCTTTCAGGCACTGCCTGAAATAAGCATGTCTCCCCTCAATCCCTCATGGACCCCAAACCTTGCCCAAGCCCAGAGCCTGCACATCCCCTCCTGCACCCAAACTCTTTCCCAGAGCCCCTCACCAATTTTGTTCCCATAGTCCACATACAAACTCCTTCCCAAAGCTTGACTCTTCACCCCTTAATCCATACAAAATCACTCCCAGGGCCTGCACCCCACACTCCCTTCTGTATCCCAACCCTCTACCCCAGCCTAAGGAACATAAGTGAAGGTGAGGGAGAGCAAGCAATGGAGAGTGAGAGGATGGAGTAGGGGAGTGGAGCCTCAGGGAAAGGGCAGGGCAGGAGGGAGAGCAAGGGTCTTTGGGTTTGCACGATTACACAGTTGGCAACCCTACCAGGGTGGAAGAGCATGCCCAGCAGTGCAGCTGGCAGCTCACTGGACCCAGCCAGCGCAAGGCACAGCACCGCCCAAATGTCACGCAGAGTGTGTTTACATAGGTGCAGCTTATGCATGCATGAGGGCCCATTGACTGTTCTGCCCTGGGGCCTGGATGAGTTTTTCCCACTCCTTTGTGCCACCCAAGCACAGAAAAATGGACCAGGATGCACGTCAGGATATCTCTGGTTTACTTTTCACATGTGACTACTGATTTTGGGGACCTCACATTTCAGTTGCCCAGCCTGAAACATCTTAAAGTTGAACACAATTCTAAGTGCTGTGAACTCTCTGAAAATCACCCCTTTTGGCCAGCTTTCCTGTTGTGGAGCAGGAGTGAAACATGGCTTGCAATGTATACCACTCACTAAGGAGAGCTAAAAGAGCTTTATTAACATTAACAAAGCTACTTGAGAGAATTAACTTTTTGTCTCTTTTTACTGATGGGTTAAGTGATACAAAAATGTGGAGTGCAATGTCCATAGTGATACAGCAAGTGTGCAGCAAAGCAGCGAATACAATAAAGCTAGTCATTGAGTGTAATTGCAAACTAGAGAATGTATCTGCTGTACTGGAAGAAGTGTAGTTACAGAGGTGAGAAACCAGGCTCCTTCAGAGTTCTGAGGTGTATTACCAGTTCTGGCATAGATTCATTTTGACCATCTGCATGTTGCAATCCATGCGTCCCTCTGCTCATCCCCCTGTAGAAAGGATATAATACTTGCTCCACAGGGACAAGGTGCGGTGTTTGCAAAATGCTTTCAAATTTCTCCAGTGAAAGGCATTCTCTTAAGTACAAACTAGTTAAAAGTCTATTAACCTGCCAGTATGTCTATCACAGCTGCCAAATACAATTTAATGTAAAATTTCTTTGTGACAGATTAAAATGACGCAAAGTGCATGAAAAAGCACAGTATTGCCCTATAAGAGTTTTCTTTACTTCTCAGAATGCAAGACTGTGCCATGTTTGCACCTCCAATAAATGCTGTGCAGTTTGGATGAACACACACCACCAGTACCTGAATACAACAAAAGAGTCTAGAAGAGAAAAGATCTCCACCGCTCTCAACAGCATGGATTTCATAAAGAGCAAAATTCCCTCATACTGTAAACATCTGCCTCAACTTCTCTCAGCAACAGTATCAAAAACAGATGGCAAAGGTCAAGTCAAAGTTTATTGACACTGATGAACTTTGACAGCTTCTATTAAATTACTTCTTCCCTTAAGGTGTATATGATCAAAGCAGCAGAGAGATTTTCACTCAGTCACATAACAAGCTATTTGTTGAGACTGAAACATCTGGTCAATATCTCCTAACACTGCAATTTCATGCACAGTTAGCAATAGGGTACATTTCTTCTCTTCTTCATACAGGGTCCATAAGGGTGGCACATATGGCTGATCATTTCATTAAAAACGGATTCAATTCAAGACATTACATACAATTGTCTCTATGCTTTATGGTGTTTTAAGTCTACCTGCCATCATTTTCCATCATCTCTCCTGTTTGCTGTACGCTTCTGCTATAAAAGCCTGCAAGTATGACAGAGCACTTAAAGCTTAACAGCTTTGACTACTGGAGTTAGAAAGCATTTAAAGCAATAGAGCCTTTAAAGTGGCAGGTCTTCATCTGTGTCAAGAACTCCTGATACATTAAACTATTTACCATTTAGCAAAGCTCAATAACATAATTTGTAAAAGTATTTTCTGTTGTCAAATCAAAGCCGTCACTTATGCAAGCTTGAACTAGAGATAATTCTTTAGACTAATTTAAGTTATTATACATTTTCATAAATATAACAATGCACAATTTACATTTAATTTAGAAAGAATGTGTGACAATTATTAAGCACTTGGCAAATGTTAATCCTACTCCTGAACTGAAAAGAGCAGAAAGACATTGCAATTTTATCAATCCCATATGCTGAAAATGTTCCTCTTTAAATTCATGTATCTTTGTTGCCACAGCAACAAGTTGAAGACCACAGATAAAACATTTTACTGTACCAAGTCTGAACTCACAATTGAGCTCTTCTTTTGCAACTCCACCCAGCTTAACCATTTTAAAACCCAAGTTGGTTGGGGAGAGAAGTCATAAAAAAGCTGGTTTCTAATTACTGTTGTATTTTTCTTCTATACATACAAGAGTGAAAGCAGTAAGAATGCTGTCCAGTTTAAACATGTGTCTAATCACTGCTTATCAGTAACTATATTTTAAAATAATCTGCCTCCTTTTAGAAAGACTTCAGGTTTTTTTATTCGCTAAGTTTACAATAAAACAAGATTTAGAGCAGGGGTGGACAATTTTTGACTGGGGGCCACTTCAGAAATTTTTGAAGTGGCCCTGGGCCACCCCAGAAGAGGCGGGGCCTCAGATGGAAGGGGCGGGGTCAGGACATTTCTGTGCTTCCTCACTCACAGGCCTTGATTGGTCTGGGGGTGGCAGAGCTCGCAAAGTCTTTTTCCATCTCCAGAGAGAACTGCCAGCTGTTCTGTTCTCCATGCTTAGAGTCAACCACCAGCTGAGCAGCTGCTAGAGGTTAACTTAACTGCTGATCCCCTTGCAGGGCGGGAGGAGACTTCACACACTCCCACTGCCCCCAAGCCCTGATTGGCCTGGGGGTGGGTGGAGCATGTGAAGTCTCGTCCTACCCTGCCCCTGTCCTGCAAGGAGCATGCAGTATTTAGAAGCGCTTCACCCCTCGCAGGGCAGGAGAAGACTTTGCTCACTTTCCCCTGATTGGCCTGGGAGCGGAGAGAGTGGCAGGGCCTCCATGGGCCAGACCAACTCGCTTCACAGGCTGGATTCAGCCTGCAGAGGCCCTTTTACTCACCCTGATTTAGAGGCTTTTGTGAAAAACTGATGTATGTTTAGTGCTCTGGGATCACTGACACTTTTCCCAAGCATTTTATTTGCACATCTAAAAACTAACATTAATCTGCCTCAATTGTGCTCTCACCTAAACGAACTTACCATCTGAAGTTGATTATTTATAATGGCTTGTGCTACCCAAATAACCAAAAAGTAACTTATGACTGGTAACAGTTAACCAAATGATCCAATATTGTCCTCACTCTTATCAGTGCTAGAGTGCAGTGCACTGGTCTGTTCACTCTTAGATTAACAGTTAGGCATTATTTTTTGTAAAACTGACAGGTGAAAATGGATAGTTTAACAAAATCTTGGATTCCATAAAAAAGATTCTCCGGATGGCACATCAAGTTTTGAGGCTTTCAGTTAGCAGTATACTGGACAGTTATTTTGTAAAATAACCCTAACCAATCAGAAAGCAACTGCATTTACACATTCCAATCCAGTATTACAATAGGTTATCAAAATTAAAATACTTCTTATTTTTCTACATAGACATAAACTTTCACATTGATGAAACTGAATTAATTCTCTATAATTAATTAAACTTCAAAATAAGATGCTTAAAGCACAAGGTAGTTAGGAAAGAAATTCTTCAGTCTTTCCTTAACTAATCAAAAAATAAACATCAAACGCATGACTTCTGAACTAGAATTGTAACAATGGCTCTTAAATTGCCAGTGCAGTATTCCAAAAGAGGGAATAACATGTAATTACTATGTCTTAATTCTTAACTTCATGACTAGATACGTCTGCACTGGTTAGTAAGCATACAAAATTGAGAGACTATTTGTTGCCCTACTAAGTCTACAAGAAAGTTTTATTTTTTGTGATTGAAACATACATAATGTACCCAATCCACAGTTGCTTTCTTCTTTGCCATGTTTACAACACAGTGGTTGAGGAGTTGTGGCCTGAACTGGAAGTGCAGTTGGGGCATGATAATTTGACACTTGAGCGTAAGGACATTTCTTTGGATAAATATGTATTTGTTGCCTACTTAAGGGAGAAGACAGGTGGAATGCAACCCCACTAGCCAGACAAATAGTGGTTGGTATCATCCACTCAAACAAAAACCAATATCATTTTGTATCTCAATTCATTGATTTTTAAAATGTACATGGATCAATGGGCAGAGCTGGGTAGGACTCAGTCACATTTTTGCACAATTCAAAGGTGATGATTCTATTTGTTCTGTACTTGTATGTAATTATGGTGGTACCTAGAACTTACAAACACTTTGGGAAGGTGGTATTTTGTAACTGAAATGTTAGTAACTCTGAACAAAACATGGTTGTTCTTTCAAGAGTTTACAACAGAACATTGTAAATGTAGAAGAAAATGCTGTTTTAAACCATCTTCACTCAAATGAAACAAACACAGAAACAGTTTCCTTACCTTGTCAAATCTTTTTTACCCAACTTGCCTCCTTTTGGGGGGGAGGGGTGCTTTACATAATACTGTATTTGTGCCTTCTTTTTTTTTTTTTTTAAACTCTGCTGTTGTCTGATTGCATACTTTTCGTTCCAATTGAGGTGTGTGGCTGATCGGCCAGTTCATAACTCTGGTGTTCAGAGCTCTGAGTTTCTACTCTAATGAGATGTGTTATAGTTGCCCAGACAACTGATAATCAGGAATTACATTTTTACATTTTGATCTCAGTTTCCTTATTGCCTGCCTCATCACTAACATATGGCCAGACAAAACCAATATCTTTTATGAGGATCTTTTATTTGCAGATGCTTCTGTTTGTAATGCTCCTCGGGTCTCTGAATGAAAGAAAGGCCTGGAAAGGGTTGTGTCTCTCCTCTCTAGACCATGGGCTGAAGGAGTGACAGAAAAATACTGAGATAGGAAATGTGTATCATAAAAAACATGTGAAGCTCTGAACTTAGAAACCAGAAGAATGAAAGGCCCTTGGAAGCAAATTGTTTGAACCCTGGCTTCTTCACCTTGCAATCTGCGGCTGTGTGCAAAGATATCCGAGACAAGACCAGACTAATTGATTAGTATAACAGAATTATTCATGCTTATAGTGCTATTTCTTCATGAGAGTAATTATGTTTAAAATAAAAGGCATTTTTATCAAAATTGACAAAAGAAATGACCTATAATTATGTACCACTGAAAGAAATGCTTAGTACTCCCACAATTCCTTGGCATGCAGATCATATCTGAGACAAGTTCAAACAATTTTCACAGAATGAATAATGTAACTGTTAAAGAAAAAAAGTCAGCAGGAATCCATCCTCTCTCTCAGTTGATTCCTATGCATTGCTGAGGAATTCTGCAACTGCTGATTGCTCGGAAGTTACAAACTTGTTTCATTGGGAGCTGAAGATGCTCAGAACCTCACATAATCATGCCTTACAGCACGACAGACCTGATCTTACATTGAAGGAAGTTAGTGGAAAATATGGGCCTATTGCAACTCGTATTGGAGTAAGTAACTCCCAATGAATGTAACAGGAATTGGATCAGACCTTTTGCCACTGACTTCAGTGACACTAGGATCAGGCCTGATCAGATTAATTTTACATCTACAAACAGAGAAATGTTAACAAAGGCCCATTTTGAATTAAAGATTAATAAATGCAAGAAAAACACAGGTGACACAAAGAAAAGTATTTTTGTGGAGATTTTAATATATCGCTGTTCTAGTTAGTACTCGTGAAAAGTTTATGAAATTTAGCAATGTGAGTGAGGTAAACATTTTAAGTCAAATACTTTTTAATATACGATGTTTTTGCCTAAAAAGTTGGTGTAAATCTGTGTACTTCAGTAAAGTTACTCTTGATTAATACCGGGTACAAATGAGAAAAGAATCAGACCCAGAAGACATCCTTATGTATTTCATCCTTTTCTACTTGGCACACAGTAATTTGTTAATGGTGATGCAAAAGGAACATATTTCAAGGTGGTTTCATTTTTTTTTTTAAGATTGTAAATACTTTGGGTACAGAGACTGTCATAAAGCATATGTTTAAACAGCACCTGTCATAAGAGTACCTCAGCCTGGATGGACTCTAGGCACACTACAATGTGAATTAAAAATAATGATGCTAAATGAAAAGACACAGGAAAACTATTTCATAGCCATTGAAGAAGTTGTGGATTTTACATTTGTGGAAAATAATTATACATATTGGAGAATAAAATTCAAGAACTCATTAAAAATGAAAACAAGGATTAGCCTATATTTTTTAAAAAAAGAAACAATAAAATATCCAACTTCCATAAGTTATCCCATTGTGAAATTCAAATAGGAATATCTGAATTTGCTTTCTTTTCACCTACACTACCTTTCTCCAAGAAGATCATTAAACAGGGATATGGATAGCAATCTATATTGAAGTTCCATAAAAATCAAATATATAATTTAATTTTTAAAAATGCTAATTGATTTGGACCCCTCCTCCAACAAAGTCAACATCTGCAGGCATCCCAATCTCAATGCATGCAACAGCAGATTTAATTAAAATATTTCTCAAACAATCTATCATATAATTAAATTAAATTTAAACATAGTATGAATTCAATACCTACTAACAGTAAATGCTTTGGGGGAAGTTACTGCCTTTCAGCAATATTGGAAAAGCCAAAGATCCTATATCTTTACTTTCATTGATTACAAAATATGCTAATTGTAAATACTGAAAAAAAAAAAATCAATGTTTTGTGCAAGGTGTATTTAGTCTGAATCTTCAACCATATCTGTGTTAATCCATTTGGGTCTAAAGTCATAATACAGGCAGTCCCCGACTTACGTCGGATCCGCACTTACGAACGGGGCTTTCTCGCCCCGGAGGTCGAGGTAGCGGATTGCTACCTGCGAGCTCCGGGGTGAGAAAGCCCCGTTCGTAAGCTGCTCCGGTGCCCCTGGTCTGCTGGAGACCGTCTCCAGCAGATCAGGGGCACCGGGCGGGTTCCCGCGCTTCTGAGGCTTTGCTCAGACGGTCCCCAGCAGACCACAGGCAGCGCGACTGAAGCGGCAGCAGCTGCGGTCCCCCGCGCTTCTGAGGCTTTGCTCTAGCAAAGCCTCAGAAGCGCGGGAACCCGCCCGCTGCTGCCGCTTCAGTCCCGGTGCCTGTGGTCTGCTGGGGACCATCCCCAGCAGACCACAGGCACCGCGACTGAAGCCGAAGCCGCGGGGGGGTCCCGCGCCTCTGAGGCTTTGCCAGAGCAAAGCCTCAGAGGCGCGGCACCCCGCTGCCGCTGCGGCTCTGCTCCCCGTGTCCCTGGTCTGCTGGGGGGGGAGGGCGCGGATAGTGTGCCCTCCCCCCCGCAGACCAGGCTTTTATTTTGGACCCTGGAGCAGAGCAGCTGGGGCGCTGCCGATTGGTCCTGCAGCGCAGCTCTGGGCACTACTGGACCAACCCGGCAGCACCCCAGCTGCTCTGCCCCAGGTCCTGATTCAGCCGCTGCTGGTCAGTTTCAGCAGTGGCTGAATCAGGACGCCTGGGGCAGAGCAGCTGGGGTGCTGCTGGGTTGCTCCAGTAGCGCCGAGGAGCGGTGCTACTGGAGCAACCCAGCGGCACCCCAGCTGCTCTGCCCCAAGCGTCCCCAAGTCAGCCGCTGCTGAAACTGACCAGTGCTGACTACAGGAAGCCCGAGGCAGAGTTGCTCTGCCCCAGGCTTCCTGGAATCAGCCGCTGATCAGTTTCAGCAGCAGCTGACTTGGGGAAGCTTGGGATTCTTAAGTTGAATCTGTATGTAAGTCAGAACTGGTGGTCAGTTTCAGCAGCGGCTGAATCTGGAGCCAGTTCCGACTTACATACAGATTCAACTTAAGAACAAACCTACAGTCCCTATCTTGTACGTAACCCGGGGACTGCCTGTAGGTCTTTGGTGCACCATATAATCATCTACATTGCATAAAATCTGTCATAATAAAAACGTGCAGAGATATAAATTCACTGAATTTAGAAGCAAAGCAAAAAACACATTTAAACACAAGAAATCGCAAACTAAAATAAAATGATCAAGGCCTAGAAATTTTAGCATTTTTTCTTAATAGTTAAAAGCAGAAACATAACTTTATGTAACTTTTTGGTAACTGCTCTACTAATATGTTAATTATATCACATGATTTTCCAAGGGTAACAACATGTAATTCCATTTATTTATTCTCTATAGAGACAGAGGAAAGAAGTAGATTAAGAAGCTGTCAAGATGATAAAATGACAGTCAATCCAAATTTATTTTTGCAATATAACATGAAAGATTTGTAAATGTTATTATAAAACAGAAGCAGTGAAGTAGCTTCAGGCATTGAATGTATGCTTCAGGCACTGACTAGATGAAATAATGCTAAGACATTAGAATTTCTGAAGCAACTGAGGAAAAAAGTTAAAGCTCCATCTAAACTGCATTAAAAAGAGAACCTGACAGTAAATCAAGTAGAAGGTAAGATAACACGTACCAGTATTAAAGCACTCAAATTGTACCAAGTTAGCATGAAAATTTTTTGCTACACCACTGCATTTGATTGAAGAACTAACCATCTGATTACAAAGACAACTGTTATCAAATTAGACCCTTATCTTCAGTTTCCCAGAAGAGACCTCAAAGTATTTCACTTTCATATAATCTAAATGCTAAATTTTCCTCATACACACTAGTGGTATCTCACTGATTTCAAGGGGGATGTAACAATATACTATGACATGATAATCTAACCTTATACCTTTTTGTCTTCGCTTCAGTAGGTTATGCTACCTAGTAGGTAACCAGTAAAGATTTGGGAATACAAAAACATTGTTGTATCATCGGGCTATGGTGGGATTAACTAAGCTTGCAAAGCAGTTTGAAGCAAAAAGGCAATATATCAATTATAAGTATTATTATTAGAACAACAAAGAAATACTCCATATTTTATATATCTTTGAAAACTCAGAGAATGGATATGGCCCCAACAAGATGAAATTCAATAAACAGAATTGCAGAATACTTAACTTAGGAATGAAAAAAAATCAAATGCACAATTACAAAGTGGGGAATAACCAGATAGCGGGTAGTACTGCTGAAAAGGATCTGGCGGATACCGGATCACCAATTGACTCTGAGTCAACAACGTGAAGCAGGCAATCATTACTTTGGGGTGGGTTAACAAAAGTGTTCCACGTAAGACACAAGAGCCATTGTATTACTCTGCTCATCACAGGTGACGACTCAGTAGGAGTACTGTGTCAAATTCAGTGCACTGCACTTCAGGAAAGGTGTGGACAAACTGGACAGAGTTCATAGGACAGCAATAAAAATGAAAAAGACCTATGAGGAAAGATCGGGGGCACCCAATAACTGTCATCAAATACGTTAAGAACAGTAATAAAGAGGACTTTGGCCAATTGTTTTTACTATGCACTGAATGTAGGTCAAGAAGTAATGGGCTTAATGTACAACAAGGGAGCTTTAGGTTAGATATTAGGAAAAACTTTCTAACCAAAAGGGGTAGTTAAGCACTAGCAAATACATCCAAAGAATAGTATGCGTGACGCTGTGTGGTCACAAAAGACCCCTTGCGTCTGAAAAAGCCACCAACTCTCACCTCCTTGCTCTCTGGGGCTTCTCACCACCCTGTCCAACTGAGCCAAATCTCCTGGTCTTCCCCAGCCAAGGAACAGAACTGAGGACACCCACCCCAAAGAGCAATACAGAATCTCTTCAGGTCTGAGAATGCAGCTCTGGGTCCAGCCTTCAGGAAACCCTCAAATAGAATCAGAAGTACACACTGATCCTTAACAATTATTTACACTGGGCTTGAGTGTAAATAAAAGTGATTGTATTAAGTACAAACAGTAGGATTTCAGTGGCTGCAAGCAAAAACAAAGCGAAGTGAATTACAAATTTAAAATAACAGAAAATGCAAAGCTAGTTCTAACACATTGAAGCGTACTGAAAAAATCCTACCGTAAAACTGTTCTTATTTCAGCTAAAGGTTCAAGCCAGGGAAGATTCCTTTTCCCTAGGGTCTGTGGTTTATCATCTTGGAAGTGACATGCCAACCAAAGACATAGTGCCTGAAAACTTTGCATCTTCAACAGCCTTTCTTTTGGGTGGGAATTCTTTGTTTCTACATTCTCCTCCTCCATGGAAAACCTGGTCAGACTCTACCAGTTAGGGTGGTCACAGGTCTTCCTAAGACCAACCACTGCTTAGACTTATATGACAAAAGAGGCTGTTTACAGGTGATCAGCCAAACATTGAGGGAAACACCTCTAATGGCTTTCATTTGAACATTTAAAACTATAAACCATTCCACAGTCTGCATTTCTAACTTTACATATGAGAATGCTACATACACCAAAATTAGATCAACAGATCGAGCAGATTGTGACATTGAAATCAATAGGTTACATGAGGTATTTTGTTTAAAACATCTTTGGGTTACCCATATTTGTATCCATAAGTCAATTTCATAAAGCGCGGTGGGAAGAGAGGGAGATAAAGCCATCACAGTGTGGCATTTCCATCACTGCCCATTGGCTTTCTCTTCTTCCATTTTTTCTGCTTTCTGGACTTGTTATTTGTATCATAGAATCACCAAGTGTCTGCATCCCCACTTAGCCACCCTGTCACCATCTGGCCCTGCACCTCCACTCCCAGTCAGCCATTACCCCAGTTTATTCTCCCCTATCAGCCCTTGTGAGACCCTGTCTGACCACGCCAAGCACCCCATCTTGTCTGTTTGCCCATAGCCTGTGTCTCCTGACCTGGCCGGATAGGCAAGGTGAAGGCGGCTCTGCAGGCTCTCTCTTCCTTAGCTGGCTGGTGAGGCTGCTGTGTTCTAGTGACACAGCACCCTCTTGTGGCCAAAATGTCAAAGTGCAGCAAATTTTCTGCAATTTTTTTTGTGCAAAAAATTAAAAACATGCATGGTTCATTAATTATGCACATGTGCAGTAGCACATAATTCCCCCAGGAGTAACTTCCATGATTCTTTTCTTCCAATTATATTACCACATTTGCCACCCCCACTATGTCTTATTTTGCTGGCAGTGTCCCAGGTAGCCACAGTCCCAAATGCACAACTGAACCAAGATTTGCCAAAATCTCTTAAGTTGACGGTGTTGTGATCTCCAGAAGTAGAGAAATTGCAGCTCATAGAGAGGATCCCTTCCAGAGTCAGTGATGTTCAAAAGTTCAGTCTTTGCCAGTAACCGTTTATATCAGGAGTGGGGGAACTTCAGGCCTGGAGACTGGATGCAGCCTCCAGTTTGCCTAGATCCGGCCCCTAAGGCTAGGAGCTCTCCCTCAGTATTGGGGAGCCCACGATGGTGCTCCAGCACACACGGTACTCTGCAGGGCTGGAACACACAAAAATCCACCAGCCTGCCCCACACCCTCAGGCTCTGGTGTGTGAGGGGAATGTAGGGACTGTCTTTCTCCTTCTTAGTGGGGGGGGGGGGGGGGGGGGGCAGGCACGTCTATGAGGGTTGGTTTTCTTCTGTGTTTCTCACTTGATTTTTCTGTGGGTCAGCGGCCTAGACCTAAAAAAGGACCCCCCAACCCTGGTTTATATACCATGCTACTATACCACTGAGCCAACACTGTGGCACAGTCTTCCAGGGTTTTGGTTTTTTGCGGGGGGAGGGGATGTGGAGGAGATGGGAGAGAGGGTACACAAGCCAAAACAAATACCTTCCTTTCCAAAATGTGTTTGTTAAAATCCAACTCTAAACTAGTATTTTAAGATTTTTGAAAGATCATGGAAACATGTGTAGGAAAACAATGTGGTTAAAGTATTCCTACAATTAAATATGACTTGTAACATAATAACTTCAGCTTTTTAAAAAAGTTGTTCCTTTATTGAAAGCCAAAAGTATCATTCTTTAATCCAAGAACTATACCTAATTTCCTTGCTAATCCATTAACCACTGTAATGAATTACTTTTGAACAAAAGACAGCAGTATTAAAAACCTAGAACTAGAAAAACATCAGTGAGGATATCTTGATCTTTCAGAAAATAAGTTAAAAAAATGAGTGTAGCTTTCCAAAGCTTTATATTGAACATTTAGGAAGATATCTATGTTGTAATTTCAGCTGCAGAAATCCACAAAGGGATCATATATAGTATATAGCACACTCCAGATGTGAGAAAGTTATTGAGAGTAAAAGAAAAAAAGTATCATAATACAGAAGTCTCAGTTTATTTTTCAAGTTTCTTCAGCTCTCTCAAAAAAAATCCTAAATATTGTTTGACTACCAGCCTATACTGTTACCATTAAAAAAATATATTTAAAAAAAATGAGGCTCAGCAGCTTGCATTCCAGCACAAGAACATAAGTAACAAACAGGAGCTTAGAGAATGATGATGAATTCTGGAAAACCCTGGCATGTAATGACGAGGATCAAGAAAATGTAAGTGTCCTGTATACATGATTGTGTGTAGTCATCACTTTTGCAGGTCAAATGACCCTAAAGTATTCTCAGGTATATTTTGCATATTGTGATAAATGACCCTTGCAAGGCACTGCCATTCTGAAGGAGAAAAGCTGACCCCATCAATAGCTTGCTACTTGTGGAGGGAATTCAGTCACTTGGTCTCCAGGTTGAAGGGCTGAACTTCTGTAGTGGGAGCAGTGCAATAGTGGAACGTCCTCAAGAAATCCCTGTGACTACTTTGGCAGTAACCACAGATGGTCCTATCCTGAACATCCTGATGGTTCAATGCAAGACTTCTTTGAACTAGACACAAGCCTTTCAACTGTAGAAACTAAGTGAATGTAAGCTTCAGGGGGTAGTGTGTACAGGATAAACTTAAAAAACAAAAACTGGCCTGGTAGCACTTTATAGACTAACAAAACAGAGATGGTATCATGAGCTTTTGGGGTTTGTTTTTTTTTACAAAAAACTCTGGTCATCTGAAGAAGTGGGCTGTGCCCACGAAAGCTCATGATACCATCTATATATTTTGTTAGTCTATCAAGTGCTACCTGTCCAGTTTTTGTTTTTTAAGTTTAATTGAATGTAGTTGGGATAGAAATCAAGCTATTGTTTCCCATATAAAAGTAATCTATATATGTTCAGTGAATCAAAATAAACAAACTTTAGATTTCCATTGAAGCCTGCAAAAACATTGTTTTCTGTATACCCAGTAATAATAATAAAATATCAAAATATAGATGAAGCAATTGCTTACTATTCTGTATGCTGCTTACAATATAGTACAACAGAAAAGAGAGGACCTCCTCTAAGAGAATACATTCCAATATGACAACAATGCCTGGGAAAAGTACAAGGGTAGAAAGTACACCAGCCGAATTGCTAAAAGCAATTGGTGGTCACCTTGCTGACCTCATGTGAAAAATTTGCCACAACACATGGATGACTCAAAATTGGCTGGACAGGAAAGAAGAGAGACTTTAAGCTTGCCAAAGAAAGGTGATATAACAGAACACAACAATTGCTAGACCATCGCCCCTGATAATGCTGTGCTATGTAATTCAGGATCGCAGTAAGTGAATGATAGCAGTGGACCTATCACCAAACCAAGCTGGTTTCTCTGAGGGATGAGGGATACACAATCAAATCATAAGTATGGGTATCACTGAAAAGCACAGGGCGTATAATCACCCAGTGACTCTGTGTTTCATTGACTATTTCAGAGTGTACAATACCATTTGACAGGATTGTCTCTGGAGGATATTGGAAGACAAAGGAATTTCAAAGCATCTCACTGAGCTCATTGCAAATCTCTGCTGTCAGCATAGACTGCGGTGCAAACAACAGGGTGACTGAGTAGTTTTCTACTGGGCAGGGTGTAAGACAAGACTGTGTTCTGTTTTCAAGACTTTCAAACATGCATGCAGAATTTATAGTGAGACAAGCCCAGGAAGATTTCGAGAAAGTGGAAAGTAGGATTTCCATTGGTGAACTCTTCTTAACTGACTTCAGAAATACTGATACAACTGTGACACAGAGGCCGACTGGTGTCATTTGACAGAGGGTTCACTGTTCTTTACAAGCAACTCCTCTCAGGCCTGGCAAAATCACCATATATAATATACCACTTTCTTGGTATTATCCCAGACAGGGTAGCATGTGAGATGAAAGCTTGTACCTCCCTGATACAAAATCATTATGAGATATGTATAGGGGTAATATTTAAGGAATGATGTAACTATATTGAAAATTAAGCTCTTATGGTCTTGGAATGAAAGTAAGTCGCCAGAGAAAGGCCCATTCAAATAGGAGGGAGTTGTCACTCCTCCTTAGCTAGCCAATAAAGTAATATATTGCTCAACTGTCCACCTTTGCGCCAGCTCATAAAAATCAATGAAAAACCATCCAAGACAAACATTGAAACCACCTGGAAGTGGGAAAGAATGATATGATAGTGAGTAAACACAAAAGACCTATTCAATATATCACAGGGTGAAGGAAGACACTCTGGGGATCCATTCACTGGGGAGGTACCTTGAGGAGCTCCGGTTCTTCATGACAGACTGGATTCTAGCTGCAAAGACTGAACTTTGGAGTGAAAACCTATTTTATTACACAGAAAAGGAAACAATTTTTTAAGGGTAGGCCCTAGTGTGTGTTCTACAATTTTTTTCTGCAACCATTGGTTTCCATCACTCACATTTGTTTCTCTTTGAACCTCTATTTTTTTCTTTTGTTTTACTATAAAAATTGAACTCAAGAGCTGTGTGTGATACAGGAGCAGTAGGTTGTGATAAAACTGTTAAGTGGTATTATGCTGTTTCTTCAGGAATTGAGGATCTGGATTTCTATGGGGATCCAGTGAACAAGGGATAGATACAACTGGGGGAACTCAGGAGTTGGGGTGCATCTGTTGCATCTCAGGGCAAAGGAAAGGCTGTGTGACTCACAGGTTTGTTCCATTACAGAGTTCACCCACAGCTGTAAAAAAAGAAAAAAAAAAAGGCTCCCTCATGCAGGATGCAAGTAACAATGGGATAACTTACTGCCCTGGCTGCCCTGAGAAGCTTTACAATCATGTTCTAGGTCTCAAACACCAATGCTGTGAAACCAATGCTGGAGTGCATAAAAATAGAGAGCTTGGCAAAAACAAAATGTGAGTACACTGACACAATCACATGATGGAAGTGGATATCATAATTAATCATCAAGCTACGGAGGAAATAGTTCAATTGAATTATGTGGGACCTTACACATTCAACCACAGAGGCTGTTTCAAAGAGACTGGAAGATGAATAGGGATGGCTCCTTCAGCCACAGTCTCCCTTACAAAACTTTAGAATCACTGTGGTATCTCACAATAGACAAAGGTTTGACGGGAGGGGAAAAAAATTTCCATAGTGACTTATGGATGAGAATCTTGGGAAATTAATGCTGCTGCCAGGAGCTAAATTTCAGAAATGGAACTGGTAAAGACTCTAGTGTAACTCTTGGATGGAAAAGATTAATAGTTACATTAGAAATATTACAGGAGAGAAACTCACTCTATGCTTAGAAATCAATGGATGCAAACATATGCGTTTTGGTCACAAGGGTGTGTCTAGACTACAGGGTTTTTCGAAAAAACTTCCCCTGCGTCTAGACTGCTGTAGCGTTCTTTCAAAAGTAAATCGAAAGAACACAGTTTTTTCGAACACAGAAAACCTCATTTTACGAGGAATAGCACCTTCTTTCGAAAGTGCTCTTTTGAAAAAAGGCGCTATGTAATGCAAACTGTGCTTTTTTGAAAGAGAGCATCTAGACTGCCTGGGTGCTCTCTTTCAAAAAAGGGGCTTGCTTTTTTGAAAGTACTGGTTGTAGTCTAGACGCTCTTTTTCAAAAGAATCTTTCGAAAAAGCCTCTTTGGAAAGAGTCTTGCAGTCTAGACGTAGCCTAAGTGTACAGATGGAAATAACCCCATGGAGATCTCATGGAAGGAATGGTGGCAATTCAACAGAGTAGGGGACAGGTAGTGAAGAGATGGATAGATGCTATGCATGCAGCATTTCGCTGGGGCAGCAGCTGAGTGGTTTTCCTCAAGCTGAAGCAGCAGAAATCAGGTCTAGTGCTCCCAGCTGGAGGCAGTAGCCAGGGGACAGGAGCCAAGGGTCAGAGTCTGATTTTAAGGCCAGATGCCAGAGCTAAGGGCCACTCCAGAATCAGAAATCTGAACAAAGGATCAGAACCATAATCAGAGGCCGAATGGCACAGACACGCATCTGAATCTGACTCAGAAATCATGAATTAGAGCTGACGCACAGAAAGAGAAGGCAGGGGCAAGACTGAGGACAAAGAAGCAGCAATGCAAAATATAGTGGGGACAGGCAGGAGCTATTGCAGTGGTGGGCAAATGCTTCAAGCAGCTGCTGAACAGCTGTTGGGCTTTAATGATCAGTTTGCTGACACTTCCAACCAACAGACCATGCAGCAAGTCTGCAGAAATGGTGCTAGCTCTCTAGGGGCCCTAGTTAGGTAACCCCCCCAAAATAACTCTCAATAAAAAGTGAATAGGGCCCCTCCCTTGAGCTGCTTGAGGCCATAGGCAATTGCTTAGTCTGCTTATGCCTAGCGCAGCGCTGCTAATCAGTTTACTAGAGGGCTATCCGGATACTAGCTCTGCTGCAGGCATCTTCGAACAGATAGCTCTGCTGAAGGCCCCGATTCCTGAAGCTGATCTTGTAAAGTTAGCAACAGATCAAAACAGCTTCCAGAAATTCTGTTGGGATGTCACCAGTATCGAGACATGATCAATTGACTTTACTTACAAAATAATTCTCCATTTTGGAAAAGATTTGTACAAAAAACCCATCAAATTTTAAGTATTTGTAGTCAATGTTTTCTAAACAGAAAATACAAAATAATGTTAGAATTTATTTTAATTTATAAATACCTTCATTTATAAGTATGAATGTTTTTATAATTCCTAAGTATTTTAAGTAAAACATGCAAATATCTTTAATCAAATCTAATCTCATTAGAGTTATACCAACAATAAGTAATAATTGTCAAATCCAACAACCAAAATTATCTATCATAGTATAAAGAAAGCCAGAGTAGTATCTCAGCACCTCTCAATCCACCCTTTGATCAAAAGCCTTGGAAAAAGATGAGCTACGAAGTGTATTGTAAGGTTGAACAATGCAGCCAAATATATGGGGGCTTAGTCGGGGAGCCTCATAAGTAGCTATTGACGACTTTATAGATGAACAATAACATTTTAAATCTGTCTGGGATAGATAACCAATGATCCAAGACGTTGTAGTAGTCTAACCGCGAAGTTGCATATTGCTACTCCTACACGTTTTTGTCACTAGACCAGGAGCGGTCCGAGGCCGGCTGTAGTAGCTGGCGCCCCAGGTGGAAGGCGCAATGGGCGCCCCTGCCTGCACAGCCATCAATGGCCGTGACATAATCATGGGGCACCAAGGCGCCCTGTGACGTCATCATCGGGCGCCCGGGCCAGCAGCTCCCTAGGCAACTGCCTAGTCTGCCTAGGCTCACGGGCCACCCCTGCACTAGACTACTGTAATAAACTCTCTTTTTATGGGGTTATGCTTTGGTTTTATTCAAAAGCAGAAGTTGGTGTAGAGTACAGTTGCCTCTTTTACTGAACGGTACCTTATTCAGAAACTTCAGGGGGTAGCTGAGTTAGTCTTTAAGGTGCTACTAGACTATTTGTTGTTTTTTATGTTTTTCCTGTTACAGACTAACAAAACATGTAGATGGTATCATGAGAATTTCAGGGCGCAACCCACTTCTTCAGTGGGTTGCATCCACAAAAGCTCATGATACCATCTACGGCTGTGTCTACATTGGCATCCTTTTCCGGAAAAGGGATGCTAATGAGACAAGTCGGAATTGCAAATGACGCGGGGGATTTAAATATCCCCCGCGGCATTTGCATGAACATGGCTACCGCTTTTTTCCGGCTCGGGGCTTTTCCGGAGAAAAGCGCCAGTCTAGACTGGATCTTTCGGAAAATAAAGCCTTTTCCAGAAGATCCCTTATTCCTCTTAAAATCAGGAATAAGGGATCTTCCGGAAAAGGCTTTATTTTCCGAAAGATCCCGTCTAGACTGGCGCTTTTCTCCGGAAAAGCCCCGAGCCGGAAAAAAGCGGTAGCCATGTTCATGCAAATGCCGCGCGGGATATTTAAATCCCCGCGGAATTTGCAATTCTGACTTGTCTCATTAGCATCCCTTTTCCGGAAAAGGGTGCCAATGTAGACACAGCCTACATGTTTTGTTAGTCTTTAACGTGCTACTAGACTATTTGTTGTTTAAGTTTTTCCTTTTTCAGAAAGCACAACACACCGATGCTCTGTCATTTTTACTGGTTGCCTTGTTGGAGTACATTTTAAGGGACTGAATTTGAGTTAGAAAGGCCTAAATCATTTGCAAAATGCAGGACAATGTAGCACTTTAAAGACTAACAAGATGGTTTATTAGATGATGAGCTTTCGTGGGCCAGACCCACTTCCTCTGGCCCACGAAAGCTCATCATCTAATAAACCATCTTGTTAGTCTTTAAAGTGCTACATTGTCCTGCATTTTGCTTCAGCTACCCCAGACTAACACGGCTACATCTCTATCACTATTCTAAATCATTTGGAATCTGTCATTTGAGAGACCGCCTGTCTCTCTTTATGATATCACCAGTTGTGATCAGCAGAGGCATTCTTGCTAACACCCTGGCAATGTAAGAGATTAGTGGCCAGGAACATTCTCTGAGTGATCCTTGACACTAGTGCTAAAGTCATAATCAGTAGAAGTAGAGCATTTTTTCAAAGGGCCCCATGGCAATCAAAGCTACTAGTACAGTTTCTACTCTATACAAAAATCTGAAAGCAGGCTGACTTAAAACAAAGCTCTCTGAGGATTCCAGATACTCCATCATAGGGATCTCAATAAACCTACACAAAAAAAGGAAAATTGGATGCAAAGGCGATAGTTAGCAAGATCATTAGAATCAAGAAGGATGGGGGTGAGGGTGGAAGCAAAGCCTTCCCAGTGACTTTCTTTGTAATTTGACAAGGCACTCTTCAATGGTTCTCAAAGTTACCCTATTATTTCAAACCAAATTTCAAAAGCCAGTTTGACAGGGAAGCTACAGAACTTAATTTCATTTGCAAGTTTGATACCTACAACAGAAGTCTAAACAAAGAAGTTGGCTGGGTGGCCTGCTACATTCCACATTATAATGACAAACCAACAAAGGGTACTTAGAGTGGGCACTAAGTGCTCTTATCAGCTTCAGTTCCCATGGACACTCTGACAATTTATTTCCCTCTTTTTTTCCTTCTTCCCTCCCCCCCATCTCCTCACTGTGCTATTTACAGCCACTCTCCGAGTTACGAACAAGTTACAGACCAACACTTGGTCCGTAACTCGAACTGTTTGTAACTCGGACCCCACTGAGTTACACATGACCGCGCTGTTCGTAAGCGCGGGTCACGTTCGTAACTCGGGGACCACCTTTACGACCGCTCCATGGGAGCTTTGGTCATAAGTGCGAACGGTCATAACTCGACCATTCGCAGCTCAGGGAGCAGCTGTATTTATCCATTCATCTGAAGAAGTGGGTTGTGCACAGGAAAGCTCATGATACTATCTATATTTTTTGTTAGTCTCTCAAGTGCTGCAAGACTATTGGTTGTTTTTTTTTGAAGTTTTTCTAGTTACAGACTAACATGGCTACACCCCTGTGAAACTTTTGTAAAAGCTGGCACCCTAATCCAATAAAATAAAGATGATGACATTGATGAGTACTTCTCCACTAAATGGACTTGTAAATCATGGGTATAAAAATGGTTGACAGAAAGAAGTGAGATTTTTCATTAGAGACTTCACTAGAACTAGCATTTAATATTTTTTAAATTATACAAATGAGATTTGTCCCTTTAAATCACTTCCTGAATTACCAAGTTTTGACATTTTCAGACACATACCCATCACACCTCTTACATTAAGTAGCCAAAAATTAACTGTTCTGCTAATCACCTCGGCCTTCACAAATCAATGAGCAGTACAATGTCCACTAGTACACAACGGCTGCTCTTTCTTCGAGTCTAATGACCACATTTCAGTCATAAATGAACCAAACACAGTTCAATTAATCCAATTGCTCAGTAAGGATCTAGTCTCCTTTTGATGTGCATGGATAACTTTCATTAATATTAATAGATGTTATGAATGTTTATCATACTGACAATCAGCTCTTTTGACGATATAGTACACAACCTATCCGGGGATGTGAAATGGATCTATTATGATATATTGTATTATCCACTGCTAAATTATCAAAAAAAAAAAAAAAAAAAAAAAGATTGTGGTCAACAGAGGGGTGCACAATGATATAACTCTGAAAGGGTAATCATACTAGAGGAGATATATGGAATAACTAGAAGAGTCCTATCAAAGTCATAATCCATTCTGGTCAATTTCAGGGGGTATAGGACTTTTAAAATGTAATGATTTCAGCTATTTAAATCTGAAACTTCATGGTAGTATAATTGTAAGTGTCCTGACCCAAAAAGGAGTTCTTCTGGGGGGCATCCCAAGGTTTTGTTTTTTTTCGGGGGAAGAGGGGAGGGGAGGTTGTGGTACTGCTATCTTAAGGCAACACACAGCAGTGTAGAAGTAAGGATGTCATGGTATGGCATGATTACCCTTACTTCTGTGCTCAGTCAGCAACCACCACTGTCCAGCCACCCAGCTCTGAAAGCAGTACAGATGTAAGGATGGCAGTAGTGTGACACCCGTTAAATAACCTTGCAACTTGCCCTATTGGATCAGCATCCCCAGTTTGAGAAATGCTGTGAAATCTAAATAGTATAGGATAAAAGCACACGAGGCCAGATTTCTTGTGGGGAAACTAGATTTCACAGTTCCTGATGCATCTTTCATGGCTGTGAATTTGGTAGGACCCTAATTATAAGCATGAGAATCTGTCACAACTGTTGTGCACATCATATTCCCTTTTTTATAGCAGTCTCAGATTTCTGATCTTTTGGGATTTTTATATGCTAGTAGAATAGTGTGATGATGGACAAAGAGTTAAACAGCTGTTCTAATTTTTGAGAGTCTTAAAAGAAAAAGTTATAGAACTGCACAGGATATTACTATAGACAAAGCCTCAAGTGATGGGACAAAAATTGTCAGATTAGTGAGGGCAATTTCAAGGAATATATCAGCAATATAATATACAACCAATGAACAAAGTAAAAAGGAAGGAAGAGAAAAATAGCAAATTTCCCTAAAGCTAATACATTTTGGGAAAAGACATGAGCACCTACAAGAATGACCATGTGAAAGGGACCATAACCTAAGCACCTGAGAAATTATAAGATGTGTACACACAAAAATTAAATGAAATCCAGGGCTCTAGTTACAACAGAGTTAAACAAAGTTAAAATAGCCAAAGTAAAGGGCTTTGAATTTTAGATGTGAGTTTTTCAGCTTTCAAATCAGTTTCAAATTAACATTTAGTGTTTTAAAATATTCCATAACATTTATATCTACGTACACTTTTAGAAATGTATTTTGTGTAATCTATGCATGAAATGCAATGACTATACCTCAGGATTCTTTCAGTCACAAAAGGAAAGTTTATTTGAAAGGTTGCCAAAATTACTTTTATAGCTGACCTGCAACTAACACATTAGCTTGCTAAATATTTGTGCAAACACTAATAGCCAAGCAAAGGCTCTCCGAGATGGTGACTAAAAGAACAAGCAGCTGTCAGTACTTAGCATTCTATTCTGCTAGCATAGCTAATGTGATTGGCAAAGGTTTATAATAATGGTACAACATTTGGAAATATTCCAGAACTGAATTTTCCAAAAAGTGTTGTGAGAGTCATTCAAAATAGTCAACAGTAAAACTATGAGTTTCATTACAAGGAAGTGTGAAAAATATTAAAAGTATGCACATAATAGTACATGACTAAGATTAATATCACTTGGATTCAGGAATAGGTGTTCATCAATTAAGAAGTTCTTTTTACTACTAGTAGGTTGTGAAATATAGTTGAAATGTATTTATTTCATCTGGTATACGTGATAGTATATACAAATCTTCTACTGATTTGATGATGAGCATTATCAGAAATGTCACTTTTCAGCAAACTTTGATAGCATAAGAGGAGGTTATTTACCTTATTCAAAAAAGGAATTTCTTCAAGGTATTTTCCCTTATAGTTACTGTATTTCAAGTGTGCCTGTGTCCTTGATCGGCAATTTCAGATAGCAGTGCCTGTTTAGCCCACTCATGCAACCCAGACATCCTCATGCTATACAACAAGTTTATATGGGGCTACATGAGTAAAGCACCCTCAAACTTTCTCCATCAAAGAGACCCACGAGGGAAACAGCAAAGCAGAAGGAAAGGAGGGTGAGTAGTGTAGCATCCCAGGTAAATACATTCCCAAATTGTACTATATGGATACTGCAGAGAGTTCTTCGATCAGTGTCCCTGGAAGGGCTCCACCTCAGATGACTCCCAAGCAGTACCTGTACTAAAGAAGTGTAGGGTTAAGATCCAAGTCCAGCGCAGAAGCGATAACTGCACTGCCACAGATACCAAAATATAATGATTAGAAAAAGTATGAAGAGCTGACCAAGTTTCCGCTTCTTGAGTAGTCCAGTGCAGTTTGGGAAAAGCATTCAGAGATGAAAGGTTTGATTAATACAAAATACTGAAAACACTTTAAGTAAAAATCTTGTGTCCTGTACATGTGGACAGCTATTTACAGAACTACCTATCCTCATAGAAGCAGTAACCATCCCAACACACAAAATCATCTGTTATCTACAGTCAGGCACTTGGATATCACAGAATATTTTCCAAAGAAAACACCTGGGACAGACATGTTAACATAATCAAATCCATCTTCATCAGACAAGTTATTTAACCAGAAAAGTAGATTGTATCATGGAACAGGTCACTCAAATACCCCAAGATAACCGTTTTAATACAGAAATAAAAACACCTCAAACTAAGGATGCAAAATCCCATTTAATCAGTTAACTGGTCAAACATTATGTTTAGCCAGGTTACTGCTTAACACAGGTGGGTGGGTCTGCCCGTGGACTGCAGCGGCCCCTCCGCCGTGGGCAGCGGCTGCTCCAGCAGGGCTGGAGTGCCCTGCCCGTGGCAGGCCCCGCTGTGCTGGATCAATCTCCTGCCCGTGGTACTCTGCTCTGGTTAACCATTCACATCCCTACCTCAAACCATACATACCTAGTTGTCACCTACTCACTCATACTGGAACCCGTGGGGCATCCTCAAACACCTACAAACCTACTGGAAGAGGTGCAGAAAAGAGCGACTAGGAGGACAGGGGAATGGAGGGTTTATCTTATGACGGGAACTGGTTAGTTTAGCAAAAAACTGACTCGGGGATATGGTTAGTCTTTATAAATATATCAGGGGATTAACTAGGGAAAGTGAAGAAATACTTAAGTGAAAGGACTATAGTGGTACAAGAGAAAGTGGGTAGAAAACTAGCCATGAACAAATTCAGGCTGGAAACAAGGTCTATAACCTCAGAAGACTGAAGTTCTGGAACATTCTCCCAAAAAGAATTGTAATGGTAAATAACTTATTCAGTTTTAAGAGAGAGAGGTACAAATTTCTGAGTGGGATTGCTCATGACGGTGGGGGCAAGGCTTGAGAAGTAACCTTCTTCTTTATGACTTATGTTCTTTAAGCTCATGCCTTAGGGATTCAGCCAGTCACCTGCAGGGGTCAGGAAGGTATCCTTACACACATCCCTAGTGTATTCTGGAGTTAATCATTTTGGTGTCCTTCCTCTAGCCCATTAGATATAGCCATGGAATGAAAAGGACATCGTGAGGAGAGCCAATCCTCCAAGGCAGCACTGAACACATACTTAGCTTTCAAGTATCAGAGGGGCAGTCGTGTTAGTCTGGATCTGCAAAAGCAACAAGGAGTGCTGTGGCACCTTACAGACTAACTTAGCTTTCTGGGTCTTACTTAAGGTCTGACTGCACACCATATGTTGGGTCATGAAGAAATTTTCCCTATATCATATTGGCAGTGTCTGTCGGGGGCTGCCCTTCTCTGTAGTATGGACTGTCACTTGTTGGGGTTATCTGGGAACATTTCATTTAATTCCCAGGGACTACAGGGAGGGACCACAGGCATTGGTGTACCTTGGTCCATCCTATTCTTTACCAGTGGCATGTGACAGGTGTCTGCCTCCACTGGCCCTTTAAGTGTTAAAACCCAATCCTGGGAGAGGGCTGGAGTGTTAGAGCCAGCAGCTGAGTTGGACAGCCCATTGGGGCCCAGCTGGGGCTGTATAAATAAGGGCTCCTAGTGGTGTGAAGACAGACTCACTCTTGCTCCAGCTGGGGAACAGGAGGGACTTAGCTGACAGGGAAGTTAAAGGCTTCCTGACTTAGAGCAGAGCTGGGGAAAGGCAGGCAGATCTGGAGAAGCTCTGGCCAGGCGAGCTCCCAGGCTGCAGGGCCTGAAGAAAGGTCTGAAGGTACTAGGGCTGCAGGGAGGCAGCCGGGGCAGCAAAAGTCAGCAGGTCCACACCCTCCTGCCAATGATGAGTGGCCATTTCAGTTTTTGCCCGTGAAGTGAGGGGCTAGATGATGACTGGAGGTAGGGTCACTGAGGCAAGGTGGGCATCGGGAGTTTGGAGTTCCCTGAAGGGGAAGACCCCGGAGTGTGGGAACACTGCAGCAAGGCAGTACCCAGAAGGGAGGACTCCATGATCTGGGAGGAATGTGGGTCCTAACACAAGGTGGTGGAGCAATTAACAGGTAACAGCGGGCGAGACACCCGTCCAGAAGAGGGCTCTCTAGCACTGAAGAGCTAATTCCCAGTGACCAGCAAGAGGCGCTATGGTGGTGAGTCATGCCATATTTCAGATACATAATAGTTTACTCTCCTTTAGCTACAATATGTACATCTAATTTTGGTTTTCGGGTTTACCGTATTTTCCGGCGTATAAGACGACTTTTTATACTAAAAAACATCCCCCAAAAATCGGGGGTCATCTTATACGCCGGGTATAAACATACAGGCAGTCCCCGACTTGCAGGTACGAACGGGGCTTTTCTCGCCCCGGAGGACACAGACTGCGGGACCTTGTGGTCCCGCCAGCCGTGTACTCCAGGGCGAGAAAAGCTGCTCCGCGTCTCCCTGGTCTGCAGACCAGGAAGACGCAGAGCAAAGCCGCGGAGGGGCCCCGCTGCCGGAGCCCCTCCGCGGCTTTGCAAAGCCTCGGGGGAAGCCGGCAGCGGGACAGCCCAGATGCACCGCGGCTGTCCCGCTGCCGGCGTCCTCAGAGGCTTTGCTCCCGGTGTCCCTGGTCTGCTGGAGACGGTCCCCAGCAGACAAGGGGCACCGGGAGCAAAGCCGAAGCAGCGGCAAAGCCTCAGAGGCGCGGCACCCCACCGCTGCTGTGGCTTTGCTCCCGGTGCCCCTGGTCTGCTGGGGACCATCTCCAGCAGACCAGGGACACCGGGAGCAAAGCCGGGGAGGCGGAGGGATCCCGCGCCTCTGAGGCTTTGCTCCCGGTGTCCCTGGTCTGCTGGAGACGGTCCCTCCGCCTCCCTGGCTTTGCTCCCGGTGTCCCTGGTCTGCTGGAGACGGTCCCCAGCAGACCAGGGGCACCGGGAGCAAAGCCGCAGCAGCGGTGGGGTCCCGTGCCTCTGAGGCTTTGCCAGAGCAAAGCCTCAAAGGCACGGCACCCCGCTACCGCTGCGGCTTTGCTCCCCGTGTCCCATGTCTGCTGGGGGGAGGGGCGCAGCTAGTGCGCCCCTCCACCCAGCAGACCAGGCTTTTGTTGTGGACCCTGGGGCAGAGCAGCTGGGGCGCTGCCGGTTGGCCTCTTAAGGGGGGGTAGTCTTATACGGCGAGTATAGGCGAAAACCTATGTTTTAACTAGAAAATTAGGGGGTCGTCTTATACGCCCAGTCGCCTTATACGCCGGAAAATACGGTAGTATACTGATGCTGGGTAGGTGGTTTTGGAGCCTGTGTTACACAGATCAGATTAAGCGATCTAGTAATCACTTCTGCCTTTCAACTCTATAACTAAGTAAAAATTACCGCAAGATTAGACATGTTACAACAGGGACAGCTAGAAAAGACACATGAGGAAATATGAATGCTGCTATTATAAATATTGTGTAAATAATCTTCTAGTAGAGGGAGAAAATAGATTTATGATAATAATTTCCTTTATAACGAGATACACTTCAGAAATTTGACAATATTTATCTTGCCTAGATATTAATTGGCCACTATCAAATGGAATAACATTCAATAAGTTGTTCACCACTAAAATACTGACCCACTGAAAAGCCTTTATCAGTTATACAGTAATTAGCTTAAAGAGGAAAGGGTCAAATAGAATATTGACAGCCTTGAATTTAAGACTAAATCTGACTTTGGGCCTACATGTGTCTTGCTTGAGGTTAAAGTGCACCTACATGCCAAATAAAGGTTGTTAAATAGCACAACTAAAAAGTTACTATACAACACTTTTTCATTTATTATGCCTGAAAAGTAGAACATCATGGTCTACTTAACACAGTCTTCCATCTGCCAGGTATAATTAGACAATTACACCAGATAAGCTTATTGACTACATGATTTGAACTTGTCTCAATGTGAGTAAGAAAGCAAACTTGGATGAAATATATTCAGCAGTCAAAAAGTAACCCATGTTGACTTATGAAAGATAATTTGTTTTAACACAATTGAAGTATATTATAATTACTGATAAAATGAGTATTTAAAATGTTTTTAATGAGGCGTGTTGACAGTTACGTTTTAAAACATGTTTACAAGAAGAATCTATTTGTTTACTAGTGATAAAGTAAGTAAATTTGCTTTCCTAATAAAGCAGTAAAAATTGAAAATATATTTCAAAATTAGTTATACTTTTCTCATATAAAAAGTTTCAACATATTGATCTGATTAGCAGAATACGGCTGTATAGCACATATTCTTTCAATCTTCAAATTATACACTTAGTATTAAAAATTACCCAAATTATTTTTGCCAGGATCATTCAATACTTCAGCTTTTTTCCTAAGAAGGAAGAGATTGTCTTTACATGGCAGTTAACACAATAAAAGTGTCTCAGAGGATAAGAAATGCTAGGGTTTTTTTCAAAATGTATAAACACTATTGAGAATTCAATATTGCAAACACTGTGGTGTGTCTAGTCCTCTTCTTTAAATCTGTGACTAGCAAATGATGTGCAGATTCCGGTGATTCATATTTTTCCCTTGGGAAAGTACACAAACATGTCTTTCCAGTTTATTCTAATTACTGGAAATTTAATTTAATGGGTATTTCTAGAACAATAAATAAACTGAATAAAAGTTTGCAGATCTCTTGTATTTCCCATTAAGACAGTAACAGGCCTAAACACGAAAAGTGCTGAACACCCATAAATCACTCAGGAGCCAAAGGTATTCAGAATCTCTCAATATGAAGCCCTATGTGAATAAGAGCACTTAAAATAACCCTGATTCAATTATTTAGTACAGAAATGTGCCTTTGATTAGCACATGTCAAGATGGGGAGTATTTTGTAAGTGATATTTAGAATATTAAGCAGTGACCCCTATTGGAATGAAATTAAAAATAAATAGGTTTTATAAGACACCTAGGTGAAGCAGGTCTCTGTAGTTAGTGTTGGAGTTTGGAATGGGGTATGAACCCCAAAACAAAAAAATAAACCAACTTAAGTGAATGGAAATATTAAGGTTGAGATTTAAATCCATAAAAGTTTGGGGGCAACAAGTGCAGGGGAGAGCTATACTGCAGAGTAGCTACTGGGGGCAACCGCAAAAACAAGATAGTGGCCAGCAGGGCTGTGGCTTGCTATCTAGCTTGCCACCAGACCGGATGAGTGTCAGAGTGTGGGGGCAAGAAAGGCCCCTGCTGGCTGGGAAGAGGCAGGGGAGAGAGAAGGCCCCTGCCAGCCAGGGGCTGGGGGAAGAGAACACCCCATGGGATGAGACTCCCTGCCCTGAGCCCCTCCTCACCCCAACCCTCACACACACACTCACAAACCTCCAGTCCCGTGCCCTGAGCCCCTCCTCAGCCCCCACCCTGACTTCTGAACGTCCATGCTCCCAGCCTCCTTCACTGCCCTCAACATCCCCATGCCACCAGCTCCATGCCATGAAGGATCAGGGCAACACCAGGTAAGTCTTCTAGTACTAATATAAGAATGGCCATACTGGCCTTGACCAGTGGGCCATCTATCCCAGTCCCCTGATTTCTGACAGTGGTCAGTGCCAGAGACTTCAGAGGGAATGAACAAAACAGGGCAATTATGATGAGGTAGAGGGGAGAGGTTTAGACTGGAAACTAGGGAAACTTTTGGGAAAGGGGGAGCCTACATAGGAAGGATAGGCTCCCCATAAATCAAAATGGAACCAGATGGCAGGCACTTAAAATTAAAAAGGTTGTAAAGCTTCCAGTTCCATGTACAGGGCCAGTTAGGCAGAACTGCGGGGTCTCAATGCCTGGATGGAACCAATTGTTTAGGAAGGTGGAGGTTAGATTTATTAAGAACTGGCAAAACTTTGGGAAAGGGGGAATCTATACAGAAAGGATGGGCTCCACCTAAACCAAAATGGAACTAGATTTCTGGCATTTAAAATTTAAAAAGTTGCAAAGCACTTTTAAACTAAGGGATGGGGGAAAGTCGACAGGTGGAGGAGCACATGAATAGGACAGAGACATCCCTGAGGGGAGTGTCTATTAACAGAGATTCTCTATGTCCTAGTGAAGAGAAGTGAATGGAAAACGATAAAATATGGGTAAGATCTGATGAGAAACAGTCAAATGAAAAAGTGTCCCATTCAATCACATCATGTAATGGCAAACTACTAAATAGTGACAAGTTTTTAAGTGCTTATAATACAAATGCTAGAAGTCTAAATAATAAGATGGGTGAACTAGAGTGCCTCATATTGAATGAGGATATTGATATAATAGGCATCGCAGAAACTTGGTGGAATGAGGATAATCAATGGAACACAGCACTACCAGAGTACAAAATATATTGGAAGATCAGAATGGGTTGTGCTATAAGTGACGAAGCGTAAAATCAAAAGTAGTAAAAATCTTACTTTTCTACAGAATCTTTATCGTTAGTAATTCCATGCTCTAATAATATAAATATAGCAGCAGTAATGTATTACTGACCACCTGAACAAAATGTTGACAGTGACTATGAAATACAAAGGGATAGAGAGGTCATCAAAATAAAAAACTCAGTAATGATGGGGGATTTCTCCCCATACGTACTGGGTACAGATCACCTCGGGACAGGATACAGAGATCAAGTTTCTTGAACTCATAAATGACTGCTTGTAGGAGCAGCTGGTTCCGGAACCCACAAGAGAAGAGGCAATTCTTGATTTACTCTTAAGTGGAGTGCAGAACCTGGTCCAAGAAGTGAATATAACTGGAACTCTTTGAAACAGTGACCATAATATAATTAAATTTAAGATCTCTGTGGCAGTTAAACAGAAATTAAAAGGTACAGTGCCAAAAGTGAAATCCCTGCAAGGTGCATGTAAGCTTTTCAAAGACACCTCATGAAACTCAGTCAAATGAAGTGTAATAATAAAACAAGGAAAGCCAAGGCGTTTGAAGAACAGCTTGACAAAAAGGAGAAAAAAAAAAGTAATAGCACAATTTTTTTAAGTACATCAGAAGCCAGATGTCTGCTAAACAACCAATGGGGCCACTGGACAATTGAGATGCTAAAGGAGCACTCAAGGACAATATGGTCATTGTGGAGTAACTAAATGAATTCTATGCATCGGTCTTTATGGCTGAGGATAGGAGGGAGATTCCCAAACGGGAGCCAGTCTTTTAGGTGACAAATCTGAGGTATTGTCCCATACTGAAGTGTCATTAGAGGAGGTTTCGGAACAAACTGATATACAGTAATGAGTCACCAGAACCAGATGGAATCCACGCAAAAGTTCTGAAAGAACTCAAATGGACTACTGGCTGTGGACTGTAACCTATCCTTTAAGTCATCTTCTGTACCAAATGACTAGAGGATAGCTAATGTGATACCTTAAAAAGGACTTTAGCGGGGATCCTGGTAATTACAGACCAGTAAGTCTAATTTTAGCTCTGGGCAAATTGGTTGAAACTATAGAAAAGAACAGAACTTTCAGACACATACATAATTTGTTGGGGGAAAATTCAACATGGTTCTGTAAAGGGAAATCATGCCTCACCAATCTACTAGTGTTCTTTAAGGGGGTCAACAAGCATGCGGACAAGGGGGATCCAATGGAAATGGCGCACTTAAGATTTCCAGAAAGCCTTTGACAAGATCCCTCACTAAAGGCTCTTAAGCAGAGTAAGCAGTCATAGGATATGAGGGACGGTCTTCTCATGGACTGATAACTGGTTAAAATACAGGAAAGAAAGAATGGGAGTCAATGGTCAGTTTTCAGAATAGAGAGCGGAGTCTACACTGGGACCAAACCTATTCAACATATTCATAAATGATCTTGAGAATGGGGTAAACCAGGGCTACACAACATGTGGCCTGTCGGCCATATGCAGCCTGCAGCCCATTTGTTTGCAACCTGCTTGTTTGTGGTCCACAGTGCCTTTTGGGTTTACGCAGGGCTCAACATGCAGCCCGCGGGTGGGAGCCAAAACAATGTAATGGTCTTCTCTTGATATGCATTTTAGTAGTTAAATTCCTGGACTGTCATTGCTCATTAAAAGTGCTGTCATGTGGGTGGAAATCAGGTAAATATTGCATTTTATTAATATCAGCAGAATTGACTTAAATGGGACCTGTGTGTGGTGTAGTCTTGCCTTAATCTTTGGGTGTATTCATGCCCAGGGCTTGACAAATAAGGGCGAAACCTACTCGCTAGCCCCGCACTGTGCATGCACAAGACCCGCATTGCACGTGCCGCCGGTGAACGGGGCGACCAGCTGAAATCTACTCACCACGGGCAAGTAGATTCAGTGATTTATTGAGCCCTGTTCATGCCCATCAGTGAAAAAGAAGCTATTTGCATATATATTTGCATGTATATGCAACCACACTTAAGTTGTGGCCCTCGATATGTGCTGTATGTATCATTGTGGCCCCTGGGGCTTCCAAAGTTGAGTAGACCTTCAGTAAACAGTGAGGTGGCAAAATCTGCAGATGATACTAAACTGCTCAAGATAGTTAAATCCAAGGCAGACTGTGAAGAGCTCCAAAAGGATCTCGCAAAACTAGGGACTGAACAACTAAGTGGCAGATAAATGTTAACGTGGATAAAGGCAAAGTATTGCATATTGGAAAACAATCCCAAATATATATATACAATGATGGGAACTAAATTAGCTGTTACCTATATAATATATGGAGATATACCATCTCATAGAGCTGGAAGGGACCTTAAGAGGTCATTGAATCCAGTCTCCTGCCCTCACAGCAGGACCAAGTACCATCCCTGACAGATTTGCCCCAGATCCCTAAATGGCCCCCTTAAGGATTGAACTCACAATCCTGGGTTTAGCAGGCCAATGCTCAAACAACTGAGCTATCCCTCCTCCCCGCAAAAGAGTCTTGGGAGTCATTGTGAAGAGTTTTCTAAAAATATCCACTCAATGAGCAGCATCAGGAATAATTAAAAAAGAGAGAATAAGACGGAGAATACCTTACTGCCTCTATATAAACCCATGGTATACGCACATCTTGAATACTGTGTTCAGATAAGATTGTCACATTTCAAAAAAAATATTCCTTGCTATTTGGAAAAGTTCAAAAAAATGAAACAAATGACTAGGGGTATGCAACTGTGGCCATACAAGGAAGGCTACGACGACTGGGACTTTTCAGCTTAGAAAAAAGGAGACTAAGGGGGGGGATAGGACAGAGGGCTGTCAAAGGCTATCCATCAAAGGTTAGCCAGGATGGGCAGGAATAGTGTTGCTAGCTTCTGTTTGTCAGAAGGAGGGAATAGGGGGTATAACGCTTGATTACCTGTTCTGTTCATTTCCCTTGGGGCACCTGGCATTGGCTATTGTTGGAAGACAAGATACTGGGCCAAATGGATCTTTGGTCTGACCCAAAATGGCCATTCTTATATTCTTATTTATCATGTAAAATTGCAAGGGAATACATAATCATTGCTTGTACCTAAATTTAAACAAAAGGATTCATTCTTCTAAAGGGTGTCAGAGAAAATGATAAAATGCCATTATTTCTAATGCTCATTAAAAGGCTGTTTTTAATTTACTAGGCTTATGACATCACAAACAACTAATGGTTTCCCAAATGTACTCTATTAAGATCTAGCATCATCCTTTTATGTCATTTAACTAAAAATTATAGAACCGTTTTAGAACGTGAACAACCCACAAAGAGAGAAGGAGGCTGAAGCTATTCTGGAACTTGGAAAGGAGAAGATTCTTTCTTGCCAAATTCTGGTATTATCCTTTGCCATTTCTTATCCATTATTTCTCTAACTGAAATTCATGGTCCTCCGAGATTAAAAGAGGCTGTGATGCAACTATGGTAAAACAGGAATTCTAGGGAGACTCTAGAGTTGTTTGCCAAGTTTTATTCACCATATTGGAAGTCCTTGCATATCAACACTATTTGTGGTGTGGTTTACAGAAATTTCTCCCTTTCTACATGCTTACTGCACTAGCATTAAAACCTTTGACAGAGACATTCAAGAGAACCCTGAAATATCAGCTATAATATATAGCTCAAGGGAGAATAAATGAATGCTCTGTGGTTGCAGATGATATGGTATTTACTCTTGTTAAGTCAGAGCTGCCCTTCAATCAAATACTTGATTTGATAACATCCTTCAGGGAAAATCTGTCAAAAAAGCAAATATTTAACAGATATGGCCCCAAACTCAGTGCAAGCAAATGGAGAAAAGAGCTATATTTAGCTGCTATGAAGTCACTGCACAGCTATATTTCACTAGAATTGATAACATAAGAAACATCTTTTTCTGACAATTGACATTTAGAAACTGTCATTTTAAATGTCTGATAATCTCTCATTCCCACTTCAGTTCTTGATAGCCACATTTTTAGTCCTGAGAGGGAAGAAACCACCATCATTTTAAAAAAAAAGTTAGATAACCTTTTTCACTTAGAAATATTTACTTCAGCATTTCTCCAGTGCAAACAACCACCAACATTTTCAAACTGGGGTACCTAAATCCACAGTTATACACCTGAATAGAACTGATCCCGATCTTAAAGTACTACACAATTCCCACTTAAGTTAGAGGGAGCTGGAGTGCTCACTGTTTTCTATGTGAGCAGAGGTGCACATCTCAATACTAGTGTGTAAGGAGAATGGAAATTGCATTTTGTAAAAGACTTGGCAGTTTCTTTTATTCCCCACATGAACGAAATCTCAACATTTTGAAATTCTCCACAAAAGAAAGTTCTGAAAAAAAAAATATTTTGG
The DNA here is from genome assembly GCF_052426305.1 of Pelodiscus sinensis. Lineage (NCBI taxonomy): Eukaryota > Metazoa > Chordata > Testudines > Trionychidae > Pelodiscus > Pelodiscus sinensis. The sequence goes on along the minus strand of NC_143059.1, from coordinate 6,552,968 downwards.
ATGGGTCAAAATACTTTTGTTTTTGCCTTTTTAAATTTTATATTATGATACAATTAAAAATTTAAAGAACAAAACAAAAATTCTTTTGAAAGAATGCATCAAAATGTTTCTTTCTGGAAATGTCAAAACAGTATGCTTTGGCATAGTTGGGAAAAAATTCTGTGAAATAATTTCTTGAAGCATTTTGATTTCAATAGAATCACATGCTCTGACACAAAATGGTTCCATCAAAGTATTTTTAAACTGGCTTTACTAGGTACCTAACCTTGGATCCAAGAACTTCAATCACAAATGCCAGGTTTACCCTACAGTGGAAGGTCAAATTAAGATACTCAACTCCAGCTACATTAATTACGTAGCTGGAGTTTACATGTCTTAATTTGAGTTTCTGCATGGTCGCCACCACAGGAGGTTGATAGGAGCAAACACTCCCATTGACTTCCCTTACTCCTCACGAGCAGCAGCAGTACTGGCAACAACAGGGGTGCTCTCTGAGTTAGATTTAGTGGGTCTTCAGTACATCGAACTCTGGAAGATTGACCGTGGCACTGTCGATCTTCCATGTAGTGAAGCTGTGGTCTCAGATTTTAAAAATTTGGAAGCTTTTAAAACATGGTATTTTAATACACTCACACACTCTTTATATATATTACAATCTCTTAGAAAATCTGTCGAAGCAGTTCACGACCTGTGGCTCACATTAAATCTATCATTTCTTTTGGAGTCAAAGGTGATCATTATAGCACATAGTGCTTTTTTTCCCCTACCTACCAGAGATTGTAATTGTACTCTATTGCAGATCTTGCCACAGTAACCATGCCTCAGTAACCTCTAGCAAGTACACGTTGAGAAATATTGGTCTTGAAAAATTACTTACATCTTAAATGGACAGTGCAAACAAGAATGCATACTAGGGATATTAAAAAGCATTTAAATAGTTAACTGGTTAAAAATCTAAAATTTATTGTTTAACTGGTTAACTTCCTGCCTTGCCTCAGCTGCTCTGATACAACTAGAGTGAAGGGTCCTACCAGCCTGCCTGGCTGAGTCGGACCAACAGGGATTTGGGGCTGGGCCACTTACCTACCCTGCTTGTACAGAGTAGCTCTGGGCTGCCCCAGCACAGTAGGGGTCAGGCCCAGGCTAGGACTAGAATACTACCTGGCTGGGGCTGGATTCCCTCCGGGCTGCTCTCGCTGTGGGGCTAAGATGCTACCACCCTTTTGCCCCGGCCACAGGCCAGGGCTACACCAGCTGGGACACCAAAGCAGCTCCTGCTTGAAGTGGGCTAGGGCGTACCACAGGTAGGGACTGCTCTGACGTACTGGTTGGAGGAGCCCCTTCTTGTGGGACACCCCTACCTGGAGCAGCCCCTCTTCGTAGCAGGCCCCCCACAGAGCTGGAGCAGCCCCCTGACTGCGGCAGGCAGTGAGCTGCACCAGCCCCACTGGTTAACCTTAACTGGTAAGCATTACCCACTTACAGTGATGCTTGCGGGTTAGTCAGTAAATCCTTCATATTCCTAATGCATAGTATAAAAGAAAACTTAATCTTACTCTTACGCTATAAATGTGCACTTTTTTACAAAATAAATATCAAGGCAGGGTCTCTTCCCAAAAAGAGCTTAGAAACAAACTTAAAAAAAGAGTACTCAGATCTCATCAGTTAATGTGTGAGAATAAGAGGAGAGATTGTCATTGAAGAGATGAATTAATATAGGTTTCAGGAAACAAGTGAGATTTACATATTTATTAGGTGATTTACTGCTAGACATGTACTTACACACACACACACACACACACACACACACACACACACACACTCTCACTCTTCTGATGGCTGCATGGATTGATTCAAAGGGAAGACCTGGAGTTTTAAAGAAACTGTTCAATGTGTGGCAACTGACAAGGTGAGCCAATTAGTAGAACCTATGCAACGTGATACACACTTTAATAATACAGTAATCCTTAAAGCAGATTCAAAGTTCAAAATTCATATGGTGCAGTGTTTTGAATATCAAATTATTTTGAATAAAATCTGTATGGTGCAGATGGCTGTAGTAATAGAACACATTTTTGCTCAACTTTTGTGTGTCATACAAAAGGATTAAAATACATTTGATGTGCTCAAGGAGATCAATATGAGATGACAAAGAACCATCATGTGAAGTGCATGACAGATACACTGGACATGCAACAGAAGAGAAACTGCCTGAAATAAAGGACAGTGACTATGAAATAGAATGTGTTAAAAGATTAACGTAGGAGGCTTGCCCCACAGATTCAGAAGTATTTGACAGAGTAATCTGTAGGTTGGCATTGTATGATGCTTGCAAATGTGAAACAGAGTTAGAAAATAACATCAATACAAGAAGACTTTGTGATACAATTTGTCAACGATCAATGCCAAACTAATAGAGGATCAGTGTTTTAGAAAAAGAATGAGAATGGTCTGAGACAGCTGTTAGAGAATGCTGACAACCAGTTCTATAAAGGTTTTTTAACTAAAAAAGGAAAAGAGTTACTGAAAGGTTAAAGCATGTAAAATAAATGTACAGGTGAGGAACAGAACAGTCTGTAATTCCAAATGGCAGCAGAGAGCTAGTAATGTTCCAGTTTCCCAAAAGGGTCTCAGGGCCACCCAGAATAACTCCAGGAAGCTCCATCTTCTAGGTTCATTATTCTGCCCCATTAAAATCCAAACAGTGAAGAAATACAAGATCTTTCCCCGAATCCAACTTACTTGTCCCCTCCCCCCTGCAGAAAACAAGTTGACACACTACCCAAGGGGGCTTTTCCTTTGATGATGAAGAGCGAGGAATACACTTTGGATCTCCAGTCACCACTATGAGTTCTTTATTTGCATTTCACAAAGCTTGTTTCTTGGCTGATTGGTTATTTAGTTACAGGGGCGTTTACAATGAAAATGATTGCTATTACATTCTAACAGGACACAAGTTAAAACACTACATACAAAATCCCATTTGCTTTCAAGATGTTTAAATACCACACACACTTACACATTTAACAATTACTTAGATCTATACTAATACATAAGTGAATTGACCCAGGGCTTCTGTTTGGGCTAGCACCTCAACTGCCAGTATCAGAAATAGCTTTAAAAAGCACTATTATTTACTGAGAGATTACCATTTTAGAAGCCAATGTCAATATGACCTTTATATTAATACAGTATTTGCGATCACAGAGGATCCCAGAAACACTTTACAACAACATATGTAGAGTTAATGCTACACTGTAGTTTAAGACAGGAAGTGAAGAATTTCTCAAGGACAGCTTCTGCTAAGTTTTCCTTTCAGGCAATGGAATTCTTTTTACCAGAGGAAAAGTAAGTTGTATTTCAACTGCTCAGTTAGTAATAACATTTAATATAATTAGTTTGATTGCTGCATTTTATATAAAAATTAAACATTTCCTTAAAGCAGAAAAATCCTGTTTCAAAAAATAAAGTAATTGGGGTTTTTCTGAGATGTTGGAAAGCTACTTACTCAGAAATAAGTCTTTCTAGGAGAGTCATTTGCTGAAGAATGCCAAGATATTTTTTATGTTACCATGAATACTTCTGCTGTTAGACATTAAAAATCTGGGCTTTCATTAGAGGATACAGAAGTATTGTATTTAATGAGGTTAATTAAACTAAACATACATCTAATCTTTCATTCTGAGACTGAAAAAATAATTGCAAAGAAAGAAAATATCAACAGGTAGACCCTCCACAGCGCCTTTGTTTATTTACTAAATCTGAATGATCTATTTGTGAAGCATAGCAAAAGAGCACTTAAAACTGTGGTTGAAATTTGATTAGGCAATCACAGGGAAAAAAAACTATTTAAAAAGTTGAATGATGTACCACATAGAAACTTAAGAATAAAACTTAGCCAATTCATATAAGACTGCTAATGAAGTTAATTATAATCAACAACACCAGGAATTAAATGATGTGTTGATTTAATAAACTGTACCAGACTTGTAAAATATAATTGTTTTGAGAATAAAAATTGTTTAACACAAATGATAAATACGTTCCTGAGACTTGCAGTGTTCTTATAGGCCCATCCCTACTTTTTAAGAAAAATCAGAATAAAGTCTTGGAATATTTAAGTCAACAAATTACTAAAAATAAAGTATATTTCAATTAACCAGATATTTATGATATTTGGAGAACCACTGGTTGAGAGTCTTATTTTTCCTCAAACTACTTATGAATGCAATTAAAACCAATTCACAAAATATATTCTACAACAAGGAGTCACAATGAATTAATTAAATTTACCTTCTAGTTGTAGCAGATACAGAATTAGTGAAAGCTCCTCCTTTTACTTGCTATGGGACTGTCATTCATAAGTACTGGTCTCAAGTGACAGTTATATTATATAAAATACTGGGTATTAAGCTTCTATCAAGATTCTTCCTTATTTATTGGGTAACAAAAGAAGTCATTCTAGTGGAACCTTATGAAGAAATTCCTTAATATATCATTAACATTAGCTCATAAAAGTAATTGTTGATTTGGAAGGGATGGAAGGAATATTCCATTCATTTTCCCATGTGGAATTTACATTTAAGAAAAATAGAAGTAAGGTTGAAAGGGATGGAGCTGCCAAATTTAATTTACTACTGTAACTAAACTCCAAGGAACAAGATAGATCTCTTGCAACACAGTAACAACAAATTAATTTTTATCATGTAAATTAAGACAATGAATTAGAAAGTGTTACGCAGAGTACATTCCTAAACCTGTAAAGAAACAACGAAAGCTATTTAATTCAGACACTATCACTAAACAGAAATAAACAGGATTTTAAGAGATTATGAGGGAGCCAAAACACAGCTGATTGTGGCTGTAAGATCCTGAGGGAAGCCAGATACCAAACTAGCCCCTATCGAAGTTTAGATCAATCCCAAAGCTGCTCTAAGCAACCACCCTGGCCACAAAAGCCTCTCAGAGGATGAAATCCAGCTGGAGATTGCTCGAGCATGCTTCAGTCAAATCCTCATCTTATTTCCCATACTAGAGTCTTTGGGCATGTCCACACAGCAATCAGTAGTGTGACTACAGCAAATTAGATATGCCCAAGGTATCTTGGTAGTAGCTAGCTCAAACAAAGATAGCAGTGAAACCACAGAAGCTTGGGGCTTTATAAGCCTGCCTTCAATTTTGGATAAACGCACAAACTAAGCCAAGCCATACTGCTGTGGTTCCACAGCAATTGTTACTCAAACTAGTTAGATGAAATCTAGATTGGCATATGTCCATACATTCTGCAGCCATACCTCTTATTTACCTATTCTGCAATCACGTGCAATGAGATAAGTACACAACATAGTTTTATGCCTCTGAAGGCTTCCGCCTATACTGGAGAAACATGCAACTGGAAATTTAAGCTCTAGTCCCCCTAATTTCTATGTCCATATAGAGAATGAATGCTATGTGCACCGATATAGAGATGATATATGACATCACCTACATGCTTGTGCACATAACAAAATTCATTCTGCACATAATGATCTGTGGCAGCGGTGGGGCCGAAGGGTTCAAAATGTGGGAAGGGGCTCACGGTTGGGGGGATGAAGGCGGGCTAAGGATGAAAGTTTTGGGGTGCAGGATGGAGCTCAAGGCTATAGAAAAGGGTTGATGTGCAGGCATTAATTAAGGCTGTGTGCAGGATCTGGGATGGGGCTGAGGGGTTTTGGATACAGGCTCCACCAGGAGAGCGCGCTCCCCCTAGTCCCCTCTCACCACAGCAGCTCTGGGCCAGACTAGAGGTGCCTCTCTGTTGGCCATGGCAGCTCCAGTGAGGCTGGGGGATGGTTGCTTCTCTCCCAGCTACAGCAGGCCCCTGCTGCTGTGGACGGTAAAGGAACAAATTTGAGAAGGTGCCTCTCAGGGCTTATTATGCAGCACTGCAGCTGCACAGTTTTGAGGAAACTTAGCACAGGAGCCAGAATGTGTCTCATCACTGAATTGCCTATGGCTATGTCCATACTGTAATTAGACCCGAGGCTGGCTCATGCCACTTGACTCAGGCTGACAATGAGGAGCTATGTAATTGCAACATAGATGTTCACAGCCAAAGCTGTGAAACCATTCCACCTTGAAGGGTACTACAGTGCAAGCTCCGAACTAGAGCCTGAACCACTTCACTGCAATTAAATAGCCTCAGCCCAAGCCAGCTACCATGAGCTAGACACAGAGCTTTTAACTGCAATGAGGACATACTTGAGTGTGTAACTATGGCAATGTCATAGAAGTTCTATTGTTAGAGTTGGAAAGTTATTTAATTGCTCCTTTGAATGTGAAAAATATAGCAAAAGTCCACCTCAATTTTACAGCTTTTACTCTGAGCACAGAATACATTTTCTGAAAATATAAGGGAAAAAATCATACATATTTTATTAATCATAAGTTAAAATGGACATTTAAAGAATTCTGGTTCATTTTAACTTCTTCACACAGCCTTCAATAAATAGCTAATTTTTAAGACTAAAATATTAATCTATTTGCTAAAAAAATTAAATTAATAAAATAAGACCATTTTTATTATTTGCATAATTTTTTATTTAACAAGACTTCCATAACATTTTATTTGCTTTAGAATGACTGATGAATATTTTCATTAAATAGATCATTCAGAATCTAAAAATTATGTCCAGTCATCAATTCTGAAGACAATACTGAAAATATGAATGTATTATAAACTGAGGTACAGTTACCTTCTTGAATCTGCAAGTGACATGAAACAAAAGTTGTATTAGATGTGAACTGATTATAGGGTTCCACCTTCTATTTTAGTGCCTCAGAATGCTGTTAAAAATAGCATGTGATATGATAATTAAGATGCATACATACAAGGGGGAGAAACGAGGGAATTAAGTTTGCACACACAACCTTAATTCTAATATAACATTCAGTTATTTGGAGGGGATATTCATCTATAGATGTACTGGGAGGAATGGGGGATTGGTGAGTAAGGGAAGGTGCTTTTGTGATATCTACCAATTTGTTTTAAATGTCTTCAATTAAGCATTTAGTCTACCTTAGTTCTCTATCAAATTTTGCAGCATTTTATTTTTTGCAAAAACACTGTATGACAGATTTCATGAGAATTATTTCTCAAGCAAAATCTACGCACATGATATAAATATTAGATGAAAACACACAGATTATACTTTATATCATGGTCTCATTAGGCAGCTCCGGTACACTGATGGGGCCAAAGCAGCCCTGCCTAGATGGCAGAGGGTTCTCTGTCTGGGGTGTTGCTTACCACTGGTCCTCTCCCTGACCCAAAATGGGAAGCATCTCAGTGTAGGTTAAAGGAGCAGTCAAAACACACATCGACAAAATCAGTGCTTCTCAAACTGTGAGGTGGGATCTCAAAGTAGATCATGACCCCATTTTCATGGGGTCGCCAGGGCTGGCTGGCTTAGACTTGCAGGGGGCCAGAGCTGAAGTCAAAGCCCAAACCCCACTGCCCATGGCTGAAACTGAAGCCCAAGCCCCACCACTTGGGACCAAAGCCCAAGGCAGCAGAGCTCAGGCTACCGACCTCCTGCCTGGGGCTGAATCCCTTGGCCTTTGGCCCTCTGCGAATATACCTTTCATCCACCAGGGGCTAGTGTGATTTTGGAAGAGAGGGCAGCTGGCTCATGAGCCAAAGCAGCCAGCTAACAGAGAGGTATGGGGCAGAAGCTCCCTTCCTTACAGCACTCTGCCCACAAGGTCAAGTAAAAAGACTTTGGATATGAAGATGACAGAGCAGGGTCAGCGTACATAGGACTCTTGGGGGGGCTGTCACATACACGGGGCTCAGAAGGGCTAGTTGGGGGACAAATTGATGCAGGTACATAGGAGCTAGTGGGATTACAACATTGAGCAAAGGACTGAATAGGAATGGGCGATATAGGAACACATGTATGGGAGATGCTGGGGTGGCTGAGTGGGGGTACAGGAATACATGGGAACAGAAACAGGTGTGCCTGACTGAATGGGAAAGACTACAGGTCAATGAGAGTCTGTATGGGGAGTCGCCAACTCCCTAACAATCTCTTCACCCCCAAAAAAACTGTCCCATACTTCACCATCCCACACCCAACAAACCCCCAGGTTCACTCCAAGGCTTCCAGCATTTACTTCCCTCCACCTAAGCTCCTCTGTGACCACTGAAACCCTCTAGCTTTTGCACTGCTTCTGGAGGGTGCAGGAAATACATTTCTGTAGTATAGTTTGTATGAATTATTAATCATAGTTCTCTACTAATTCATAGTAAAGAATCTGTCAAAAACATTTACTGATTTTTTTTCTTTGAAGCTTCAGGGGGTAGCCAAGTTAGTCTGTACAGGATAAACTTAAAAAAACAACAAATGGTCTGGTAGCACTTTATAGACCAGTTTTTCTCACCCCCCCCCCTTTTTTTTTTATAAAGTACCCCTTTAAAAATGGTAAGTACCACCAGTTCCTACAGTTTTCAGACACACACAATTTTTTTCTACCATTGTAACACATTTGTTTAAACAACTTAATCATAGCCGGGCAGGCGATGAAATTTTTGTGAAAAGTACAAAAATAATAAAGTGCTGTAAAACTTAAAACAAAAATTTAGTTGTCTCCAAATTTCAGTTGTGTTGACGTACCCCACAGACTTCTCTGGAGTACCCCTCTGGGTACTCTTACTACAGGTTGAGAAACACTGTATAGCCTAACAAAACATGTAGATAGTATCATGAGCTTTCGTGGGCACTGCCCAACTCTGGTCATCTGAAGAAGTGGGCTGTGACCACAAAAGCTCAGGATACCATCAACATGTTTTGTTAGGCTATAAAGTGCTACCAGTCCATTTGTTGAATGTTTTTGTCATCTGTACCGTTACATAATTGTTAACATGAAATAAATTCCTAAAACTATAGAAACTGGCATGATTATAGTGTAATTTAAACAAATAAATTATACGGAATTGTAAAATATCATACGCAGATTTTTTTTTTTTGGTACATAATTTCCCTGGGAGTAACTGGTTTAAATATGCTTGTTCAAGTATGTACACACGAGCTAGGAATCACAACATTAGCTGGTAATGTATAGCCATAATCAATCATAATAATTTACAGCAGCACAGGGGTAGTCACCATTCTCCAAATTCAAAGTTAATTTTAAGTGCCTCAAAATAACCCAAGAACAGAATCATTTTTCAGAATGCTTTTTACCCATTTTTTCAACATGCAGACTATTGAGCCAATTATTAAATTCTAGTTACCCAAGTACTTTTCAGCAACCTTTTAAATTTGTGATCCATTTTAGTTACATTTCTAGAAGTAATATACCATCTGTTTTTGCTTAGTTGAGACAAAGCAAAATTCTACTCTGTAAGCTGGATTATTGATGGTCAGACCTCCCTAGGGTTAATACTCAGTTTTTAGCCCCACACTGACTCTTTGTATGATGGTCAACATGCTTCCTGCTGTAATTAGGTATCTTGTTAACAATGCACACTGGTAGATGCCACATTTAATATGCAACACAGATTTGAATGTTTTTATGAGAGCAAATACAGTTATTTTCACTGCTATATTTTTTCCTACACTTGCCACGAATAGCTTCTCTATAGACGTCTTGTGAATAACACCACAAAACTTGAATGACTTATTTCAATTCTGGATGCAACAGTTGGTTATCCTTCCCAACCAATGTTCCAAGTCATCTCTTTAATTGGTAAACTTAAGTTAGCACAAATTTCCAACCGTTATATTGCTTATATAACTAATTAAAATTCCTTCAAAAACATGCAATATACACAACTGTACTTTTATTGATAATGGAGACAGAGTTGGATTCTAACATAACTGAGAGTCAGGTTTTTTTTTCATTTCTAAATTCCACACTGCTCTGTATAATCAGGCTCATCATTTCTTATTAACCACTTTATTAAGCATCAGACTCCTTCTTCCCCCCCAGTATTTTGACCTTATTATATATCTGCCCATCATGCACATTTTCTTGCCTCAATGTTGACTCATTTCTAAAAGTGGGCTTGCACTGTATTACCTAACAAAAATGCATATCAGTTATTAAGATAGAAAAGGCTTTCATCTTAATGCTTATCCTTTAATCATACCCTGAATGTTCTGGTATTATATTTCTATGCTATCATACTGATATTGTAATAATTTCACATCATTGCCCTTAAGGAACACCGTGGCTGATCACTGGTGACAAATCAGATTTAGTTTTGCCACACTCTCAGCAATATGACCTCGCTCATATTTATAGATATATATTAAATGTCAGCATCTTTTCCTGTTTACCAATACTAATGATGTTTTCTGTATGGAAAAATTTTCCATTACTAATTACTGTATTCCCAAATGAAATCCAGTAGCTAATCGTAAATTTATCCATTCCTGGTCTCACCATAATGCACTTAGTTCTGTGCTATTATAAGAATTGGTTAGAGCAGCATACAATATAATCTGTGAAGAGAACCATCTCCTCAGACCATTTCTTCCCTCACCTCCACTCCCAGCTGTCACAGCACTGGCTACCTATAGCAACTTGGTTCAAGTGTTTGGCAGTAGTGCCTACTGGAGGGTTGGCAGTAGTGCAAGTCTGGAGGGTTGGCAGTAGTGTAACCGAGGCCCTCCCACTTCCCCAGGTTTCACCTCAGAGCCTAGGAGCAGGTCAGTTCAGGAATGTGACCTCAACTAAGGTATTACCCAGCTACTCTGTAGGGGCATGTCTACACAGCAGTGCTAAAGCTGAAATAAGCTATGCAACTTGAGCCGTGTCAATTGCATAGCTTAAGTCAAAATAGCTTATTCTGGGCTTTAAGCGCTGTTTACACAGCAGGAAGTCCAAGTTAGAGCACTCTTCCTCCAGCTTCCTTTACTCCTCATAAAATGAGGGTTACAGGTGTCTGAGTAAGAAGTCCTCCAGCTCGATATTATTTTGACATTATGTTGCTTGCTGTGTAGACACTGACTATGTTATTTTGGAATAATGTCAGTCATTCAGAAATAACGCTGCTGGGTAGACATAGCCAGGGTTACTTCCAATTGCATTCTGGCCTTTCCAGGGGAATGGTGAAGGCATGGATCATGGCCTGCAATGTCTGACATAGAAAAGGTCCAAGAGATTCCCTCCCACTCTCATAAGCAGCTATTCAGTGGACTCTTCTGCTTTGGCTTGTGGCTGTAAACCCAAGTCAGCTTCTGAGCGACATGGTGGATTTGCTGGATTCCTGTAGGAGCTACCAGAGCAGGTTTGCCCCCCTTCAGTAACTTGGATTTGCTGCCAGCTTTTAAACTGCACCTCTACTTAAAGCACAGGCCTGGATGAGCAGACTCACACATGATCAGAGCTGCTCAGGTTTGTCTGAACACCCCATCAGCCATGCAAATAAGAAATAAAGAGACACTAAAGTCATGTTAATAACTTTCTCTCATTACCACATTAGAGATCATTATCACAAACAGGCTGTTTAATGCTGGGTTAATATAGTGGAAAACTACTCATCACACATTGATGTAAGATTTGTTGTGAGATGCAAGATTTATTGTTATGGCCTTTTTAATACTTTAATGGAATTTGATTTAAGAATAATAAAGTAAACTCAAGTTTTACGTATGATATGCCTTTAAAAAAAACAAAAAACAAAGCCAATATACCATGACTGGAAAGCTAGGCAGTAACAATTTCAAGAATCATTCTAGAAATAATTGCAGAAATAATTGCAGAAATTCAGCCATCTGGAACATATTTAGAAGTTACAATTTCATTCGATATACATGAAATGTAGGACATTATAATAAGGTCCCACTTTCTGTTAACATCCAAGGCTATGTTTATCCTACTCTCATTTTGGATTACAGGGATATGAATAGCTGTGCACACAAAAGTCCTGCACAAATAACTCCCCAGGAGGATGTTGATGACACAAACTAAAAGGTTCATAGTTCACAATGTACTCCTGTTAGAAGAGATCTATGTTAATCTGAAATAGGAACCTTTAAATTTCCAACCATGGTGTCCACATAAGACAGTTACAACACAGCATTTCCAAAGTGCAGGGCCATGTAGGTAGGCAAGCCCTAAGTAGTTTTTTCTAGAAGTTTCAAGTGTCCATGAATACTATGTTCCTTTCCCTCCATGTAGGCTTTTTGTTGTGCGCAAGCATGAAAATACATTAAAAAAGTGCTCCCTTTTCCCCACTATCTTCAATATGCACACCAATGGTAAACTATTGAAAAATTATTTTACAAGGTTTCACCATTGATCTATTCAGAATTACATATAAACGTCCAAAAGAGCTTGTCTGGTATGTTTTAGATATTTGTGTAATTTCAATTTAAGATTAGCTCAGAATATACCCTTTCACATTTCTCAAAACTGGGGGAAATGGTAACCCAGCAGAATAAATAATATTACTAATGTTTAGCACTGGTGTAGTGTGATTAGATTACAACTTAACAAAAGGCAAAATGAGTTTAAAGCAGACAAGGCTGCATTAATTATAAACATAACTTTACCAGGTAATCAAATTTAATGCTGGGTTAGAGCTTTATTGTGTTTTATTGTTTACCCATTTCATCAGGTACTCAAAATAGATTAGCATTGTAAAATGTTTGGATTGGTTTCCAGAGATACAGGAAGTGAGTTCTAGCAATCTTGTGATTGTCCTCCCTGTGGGGTTCAACAATTTTTTTAAATAACGGTATTAGGAGATATATATACATACACATCACATGATTATGTATCATGCATGTAAGTGAAATAAAATATTGTCAATAAATTACCAACAATTTATGAAAAAACATTCTACCAAATATAGAAATTAGTTTTAAGCTGCTCCCAGTTGTTGAAGGTGCATTTAAAGCCTTTGAACTGTGGCATGTCAGTTTCACACTGAGGAAGAATGTGGGCTGCAAGTATCAACAATGGTTGCCACAAAATGCCCGACATGATATAAGGTGAAAATGCTCCTTTTCTATCCCATACTCAGGCACATACTTTTTTTTCCCCAAGGAAAAAGTGATCACACAGTGTTTCAGTGCCAGATCCACTAGTAATTCCTTCACCCCTACTGCAAAAGATGTGTTAAAGCCTCAGGTATTATATCACTAGGCGACTCAGAGAAGCACACAAAAGACTGAGAAAATCGTGGACAAAAAAAAGTGTACTATCGATAAAAAAGAAGTCTGTAAAGAACCACACATAATATGTACCTCTCCCAGGTACTGGAAACCTCTAGCAGAGATTACCGTATTTGCTATGATGTCTAAGCAAACAGACCTAGAATATAGCAGCTATAGTAGCCTTAACCTTGAATTATTTGCATGCGAGGCATTATATTTCAAATTTATGAATGAAGTCCTTATTTTAAATAGGATATTTAAATCCTTGATAATCCTGTGGTTTCTGATTCCCTCAACTTGTTAGTTCAGTATTAGATTTTTTATCAAGATAGTTAATCTGAACATAAAACAAAAAGAAGCTGAAAAAATATCCTGGCATTCAACGGATAACAAAAATTCACCAAATACAGACAGCATATTCTTAACAATTTTGGATTAATGACTTTGTTCAGCAAAAGACTGGAGCAATTATAAGCATTTTATTTTTTAACCTATGACACTTCTATTTAGAATACACAATTTTCTAGTTTGCAGATTTATATCTAAACAATCGCAAAATAATATTTCTGTGAAGAATAAGGTGTTTTTTCTGATATTTACATAAAGAGCTGATAGCATTTACATAAGGACTAATGTATTAGACTATATTTGTAAAGAAGTAATTTTCTATTCATTCATATACTAACAACAACTAAAAGTTTTTATAGCATAAAATTACCTGCATCCTGCTAAATTGTTTTCATTTCCTATAATTTTCTTACCCAGGGCTATCTCAGGAATTTCCAGCAACACTGACTGATTTATTATCAATCAGGAAAAAGTGGTTCAAATCCACATATGAACTCCCCTCGATATTATTACTTTTAAGTCATAGAGGGTTAATGGGCATCCTAAATGATATTGTTTTAATGATTTTTTTCTAAATTTTCAATTTAAAAAAGTTACATAAAAATAAACAGTAAAGGTTGAGTTTTACCCACAAAAGTAAAGAAATCCTAGTTGCAGGCCTTATTTTAACCAGCTGGGTGTCTAGGTAATGCACTGCGTGTCATACACAATATCAGTCATTGCTCTGAGTTCTACAATACTTCAAAAAAACAGGGTATAGTGAGGACAGCCTGCCTATTCTAAAAATCTCTTCTGTGGATGTCAAGATCTTACACTGTATTTTTAACTTTTTTTTAGGAGAAAAAGCATGAAGAAAGAACAAAGGCATACAAAATAGTTTTTTTTTTTAAATTCTATTTATATTAGGTTTTCCATTCCATCTCCCAAGACAACGTAAGTTACAAGTATGTTGAGGGAAGAGTCAATTTAACTGGCTTTATTATAGTCTAAGTCAAGGGGATTTCACTAGAACAAGAGAAAGAGAAGTGGACCCAGGATCTTCTTTAAAAGTCTTTGCACTATCATGTGCTACTCCCTACATTTTTTGGTGATAGAATGTTGAACTTAGTCTCCTCTGAATAAGTTATTTCTGTAATTGAATTCTACTTTTCTGATATAGCACATTAATAAAGACAACTGAATATATGAAGAAAATCTTTGGATTTTATATAAATTAACATAACAATTGAGCTGATTAAAAGAAGTTAATTGGAAAAATATTCCTAAAATACAAACTTTAAAGAATAAAGTTAATAATTCTTACTTCAGGTTAATGTAAATATTATCCTTCTGTCCTTTGAGAAAGGAGTGTTCATTAATGGAGTATGGCCTCAATACAGGCAAGTAGAATTCAGGACCTTTTAGTTTTATACACTGAAATCTAGATTGTGGCATTTATGATATTGTCTTACAAGGGAATGGAGTGAAATCACTGAAACTCAAGAAAGGCACTAGAGACCCCAGTCTAGAATTCTCGGCCATACAAAGCATGGGGAAGGTTTTTTGTACCTGCGCCACAGGTTCCAATAAAGCTGGTTGGAATATTTTTGATGTAACAATTTTTGTCCAAAAAAAGTTGGTTTTTTTTTTTTAAAAGCCAAAATGTTTAATAAAGTTTTATTTATTCTGATGGAGTTTTCATCAGGAAGGTTTTTGAGATCCAGGGTGGTATCTCCAAGCATTTTGTGAGAGTGAGGAAAAATTTGATTTTGGATTTTCAATCAAAAAAATTGATGCTTACATATAATTCCATTTAGCAAAAAACTGAAAAGGTTGTTTTCATTCCAATGCAGAATGAAAACGATCTGGACAGTAATCGTGATATAGAATTGTCATCCCCTGTCTGGCTCTAGCTGCTAACAATCTAGCCCTAGTGTTTGGATCGCTAAGTAAGTCATCTTCCATCAAACCATCCACTAGGAACCCTTCAAGTTGTATACTGGTAAACAAGTGTGGTGAATGAGTTTGATGAAAAGCTTTACCAAAAAAAGGTACATATTGACAAAATTTAAACAGAAATAGACCAAAAGAAGCCAGGACCTCTGATGTTCTAAATGTTTAATTCTATTCTCAGTCTTTAGACTTAAGCTACAGATGTTAATACATTGGGGTTTTTTCATATACGTGCCTTATATGATAAGTTTTCTTTTCATTTTTACCCATTACATAGCCAATGGCAACTGAGCCTGTAAGTACCTACTTCAATAGATGTGTAGAGGAAGACAGACAAAGACCACCACACATATCCAGAATACTTACTATGCAACTGTTGGCTCTTCTTGAAAGAAAATATTCTAATACCTCTAGAATAAAAAAATAAATATAGCTAACAATTAAAATCTCTGCTCAAGTCAACAGCAAAACTCCCACAGACTTATACAGAAAAAACACAGGGACTACAAAAGGAAAAGGTAGACACAAATCAGCTATAAAATTACTAAAATTAAGGATCGTTCCCATACCATTACGGAGACAAAATATTCCTACAAACTGATTAAGGACCGAATGATAAAGTCTGTAGAAAGCAGCCAAAAAGATGTTATTGTTTTGGAAGTATTAGGGTTATTTCCTATCATTTAAGTTTTTGCATTTGCTTCTTGATAAGCTTAATTCTCACAGCTTCACATGTGCACTTGTTATTACCTAATTTGTAATGTCTGAACATTCCAACACCATCAACTCATAACAGAAGGCAAATCTTCCCCAACTAATATGCTTTTAAACACAAATATATATGCACATCAGACACAAACATATTCAAACTTGCAATGGAATCTTCATAGGAATATTTTGGTAACTCACTATCCAAAGCTAACGTGTCCCTTAGCCACAACATAAATTCACTGCAGAAAAAAGCTGCCAGTCAGTTGTCTTCCAGTTCAGTTAGATGAATCTTTTCATAACCACTTCCCAATTCAACTTTTAAGCTTTTAACTTAGTTAAAAGCTGAACATCAAGTTCTGAAATCCAAATAAGCACCAGTAGAAACAACTGCTTAATCTTCCACTTCAAATGCAAGGCTCAGCAGTAACAGAGAGGCAAGCCAAGCCCTTCTGCTATGAGATCAGTTATTTTTTATGCAGCCTTTGCAGCCACCTGACCACTTTCAATTTAAAATCTGAAATTATCTAAGCTCCCCATATTAGATTGCTTAATAGAAACTAAGAATTAAAAATGGCCATTGATCACAAATTGTTGTTGAAATGGAATTGAGATTCCTGGAGACTGAGGAGAAATGATCATAACAAACAAGAGATGTAGGAAAGACAATTAAAGCAAGTTATTTTAATAAATATGTATAATTACTCCAATAAAAAAGGATGTAATAACCTTTTATCTACTATTCCTCTTGTTCCACCATTGTCTTTCCGCAATGAAAAACAAACTGCATAGCCTCTCTCTATCACAATATGGCTTAAAATATCTCCTTAATGAAATTTAAACTTGCGCATAACTCTAATAGCCATTAGCCAGGACAAGGTGTGCATTACTGTGCTTAAGGGAAGTTCTAACTTATCTGAAAGCACAGTACACCCAAAGAGTCCAGCAACAGCATACTAATGCACATCTTACTGTGGCCTATTACTGTATTTGCATCCAAATCTACAGAGACAATTTTCCTGCATTAATCTAATATAATAGGTGTGCACAGACCAGATTCCTTTAAAAATGTTTTATTTGATTACCAGAGTGGTCTGTTGTTCATCTTTTCACCACACTTTACCCAGTCAGTTAAGATCAAAGGTAAGGTTGGCTGACTCAGAGGAGACAGGCTGTGTAATATATTCTTTACACAATGCAGAAAATGTAAATGCTGTCAAGGTCAGAGGCAATTCCTTGCGTGGAGTGAATTTCATCAGTTAAGGATGCAGCATAAGCAGGAGAGGGAAAGACAGTCAATAAGTATTTGCCTCACATTCTTGTTTCTGATATAATTTTGAACTTAGGCCAGAGCTGACCTTAGTCTTCAGCAATGCAAATTAGTGTTTGGGGCCCTGTAGACCCGCGTTTGATAATTCAAAGGCTAGGTTGTGTTCCCTTTTGGCAGTGTTAGAACAGAAAAATTATGCATTAGTATATACCCTGATATTTATACCCACACTCCCCCCTGATATTGAAATATAAGTAGCAGCTCATCCTAAATGGATGATCCTCTTCCTCCTTTTAGTGTGTAATCTCTCTCCCTCACCTCCACTCATTATTATTATATGTATTATTATTGTTGAAGGAAAGCTAAGGAAAAGAGGAAGATCTTGCAAATGGGTCCGAAGACAAAGATTTGAGGACACTGATCCCACCAGGAACGAGAAAGAAAACTCTCAGTCACATTCAGCCGTTATGTTAAGTGGTCACAGAAAAGATCCCCTTACACTAAATTTGATTGCCTACTCTTCTGTTAAACAGAGCCTAAGTTACATAAAACAATTAACTTATACCACCTTCTACATCGTATCTGAATTCAGCCCTCTGTTTTCAGTTTTCACAGCTCTAACTCTTATGTTTAGTCGATCCATTGATCATAAGGAGGCAAGCTGTTGTGAAAAGAGGACATCTGTCAGGTAGCTCAGTCCCAACAAATGGAGAACTTTGAAGACTAGTATCATGACGTGGAGCTGGTTCTGGAATGTAATGGGGACCTAGTGCAGTGTTCAGAGCATTTAACATGATGTGCTCCCACTGTCATTGTTGCTTGGCAAGCCGAGTGCCATATTTGGAATTATTTTATAGATTGTATACGTTCCACCTATTCAGGTGCTACAGTGATCAAGCCTACAAATCTCAAAAGCATGGATGACTATGACAAGAGATGCATTTGCCATAATAAAGTTCAGACCGTTATTTAAATAAGGTGCTTCTGAGATCTATACCCAGGATAGCTAAAACATCGAGGAAGACTGTGCACCATTTTAACTGAGGGCCAATTCTCTCAATGATTTCTCTTAAGATGCTAATTAATGCCTCATTTTGGCTTCATCTTTCCACCAGCATCACTTATGAAATTAATTCAGCTTAGATGAGCTACTTCTCATATATGCACTAATTTCACATAAAAGGTTTGATATTATTAAAAGATAGTATTTTCTGCACTTGATGTGAAGAAAAATGTACATTTATTTCATGTCTGCACACTGCTGGCATTTGATAACATACATTGTGACTCGATATCTCTTCTAATGGTTTCTCATGTTATCTAACACAGGGAAGATGACAGAGACTTGCGGAACTCCATACAGTCATATACCATCTCAAGATGCGGAAATACAGTTGTCCATTACAACTTTCTAGGTTTAGATCTGAAAGGAGCAAGTGTAGCCACCTTACTGTGCTTTATCTTAGCAAGATATGACCAAGTGCCTGAAATGCCATAATCAGGGCAGACTGCAAGAAATAGAGGCAGGCAATCCCCAAAACTTGTGGTTTACTCTATAATTAGATTAATCAAGCCAATAAGAAATCAACTTCTGCAGTACCACTCTAGTTAATGGGAAGTCAAGCAGAGTGCCCTTTAAAGCAGTCCAGCCCTTGGTTCGCTTCCAGAGAAGCAGGTTTACTGTGAAAAGGGATTATTGAAGATTTTACCATATGTGAAGTTCTTATTGACCCCAGAGGATCAGAAACACAGCTCCAGATCATCTGACGCAAACAAAGACCACAAGCCTTGCTTGTAAAAAGTTACAGACTCAAGATTAAGGCCAGCGTCACATAAGTATATCACATGTTCTTACATAGCTTGCAAACTCACAAGGGATGGTCACTGGCCTCTCAGAGTCTGCAACTTTAACAATCTAAGCAAGATGAATTTCTTCTATGGCTCACTGAGAGCTAAGTGTCCTTCATGGGCCATCAATACTTAGCTGTCTACCTCTGATGTCAATCATGTAGTGAGTGGCACCCAGGAATCTAAAGATTTTTAGTATATTCCCAGGCTTCAAATACAGATACTCAGCCAATATTCATAACTTCAGATACAAACAGAATATATAGATTTATCCGGAATAATCATAATTCTTCTCTTGACACCCTACATGATACATCTTGTATAAGATTTATGAAAACTAGCTAAGAGTGGTAACATATAAATGGTCACTTTATACACAGCATCACATAAGCTCCTTAAGGCAAGTCAACAACTCAAGATTAAAAATATTAAGTACAGATTATGCAGTAGTGGAGTGAATATCTATTCAGGCTCCCTCTATTACACCAGCACAGACTGTCACCTTTGTGTTGCAGAGTTAGCATCCTATTGAGATGAATGGGAAAATTCAAATTAGGGATGTGTGTAGTCGTTCACATGATTAATCAATAAAGCCTGACTATCAGTTAATCCGGACTCTACACACACACACACACACACACACACACACACACACACACACACACACACACACACACACCCTGTTTCCTGCTAGAGAAGCAACAACACAGTGACTGAGAAGGGCAAGTGGCAGCTGGTGCATGCAAGAAGCCAACTTTTTAGCCAGCTCCCTGCTCATACCATCTCCCGCGGAGAAGGCAATTAGGAAGGCTAGAAAAATATTTTAAATGAAAGTTAATTTTCCAGAGATAATTCTAAGGCAAGGAACAAACTCCATAGACAATTCTGATGCTAGGAAAACTGAGCATTGATTACCGCCCCCAAATCTTCAGCTATTCTTTAACTAGCTAAATGAGTGCAGGATTCACATTTGGTGCCTCTAACACCTTGGACTGGCTATAGGATTTCAACCTGAGAGCACATCCTGAAATCTGAGAGGAAAGGAACAATTGCACTCTACAACTGTAGGTTAGATAAATGTCTAGCAGAGATGGTCTAGACAGTATTTGGTCCTGCCATGAGGGCAAGGGACTGGACTCGATGACCTCTCGAGGTCCCTTCCAGTCCTAGTATTCTATGATTCTATATCTCCAGAGATGGATATTCCACAACCTCCCTGGGCAATTTATTCCAGTGTTTGACTACCCTGACTATCATATACATTTTGTGAACTGCACAGGAACCCTGGTTACACACAAGTTAAGATTTTTGGTGTCACTGTTTAGAAAGAAGAAAAAAATCCAGAGCCATGCAAAGCTACCTGCAAGGTTAGCATTTCAGATTTTCAAGGAAGTCAACTCTCCAGAGGAACATAGTACTTAAAAATGGGCAAAGGGTCTTATTCTCAGAATTTAGGTTTCAACAAAGATTGGTTATTTATTAAATTGTTTAATAATTTCAAGAGAAGGGGGTGATAGAAATGTAGCCGTGTTAGTCTGGGGTAGCTGAAGCAAAATGCAGGACAATGTAGCACTTTAAAGACTAACAAGATGGTTTATTAGATGATGAGCTTTCGTGGGCCAGACCCACTTCCTCAGATCAAATAGTGGAAGAAAATAGTCACAACCATATATACCAAAGGATACAATTAAAAAAATGAACACATATGAAAAGGACAAATCACATTTCAGAACAGGAGGGGGATGGGGGGGGGGAAGGAAGGAAGGTAAGTGTCTGTGAATTGATGATATTAGAGGTGGGGAAAGTGGGATGTCTGTGAGCTAATGGTATTAGAGGTGATAATTGGGGAAGCTATCTTGGTAATGGGTAAGATAGTTTGAGTATTTGTTCATTCCTTCTCGGAGAGTGTCGAATTTTAACATGAATGATAGTTCAGAGGATTCCCTTTCAAGTGCAGATGTAAAAGGTCTTTGTAGCAGAATGCAGGTGGTTAAGTCATTGAGAGTCATTGAGTCCTTTCTGGTTAAAATGGCAAGAAACTGTTTTTTCTTTTTGATCTCCTCATCCTCCTTGATTGGATCCACCTCGTCATCGCCAGCCTGATCCTGGCCTGCATATTTATACCTGCCTCTGGAAATTTCCACTACATGCATCTGACGAAGTGGGTCTTTGCCCACGAAAGCTTATGCTCCTACACTTCAGTTAGTCTATAAGGTGCCACAGGACTCCTCGTCACTCCTTCAAATGTAAAGGTTAGGCAATGCACAAAATAATATGAAATCATTACTTAATGTGTGGTTGTAGTCCACGGAGTACTGAAAAAACAGCATTGTTGGTTCCAGGTTTATCTATATCAATTTTGTTCAGAAACACTGAAAATTAAAAGATGTTTATTACAATCACTGCCAGCCTTTCAGACCCAACTGATCCAGAGGTAGCAGAGTGGGGTGGCAGCAGTCCCTGTCTGTGGGGGGTCTGAGATCCCTGCAGACAGAGGCTGCTGGAGGGTAGGGTGCAGGGGAGGTTGCCCTGAAACAGCCTCTGTCCATTGGGGCAGCGGTGGAGAGGGGGCATTGGGGAATAGGTAATGGGGGAAAAATGGCTTTTAAGCCAATTTGCCCCAGCACCGGCTCCTACTTCTCCCCGCCCCTTGTTGCCTTGGAGGATACAGAGGCAGTGGGGAAAGGGGGGCAAGAAAATAAGTAGTCAACGAGATTAACCAATAAACCTAGGTTTATAGGTTAATCTACCAGTTGACTGCTCATTCACATCCCTACATTTTACAATCCCTTTCTTGAATATAAGTGCACCAAAACTGAAAGCACACTCATCCACAAGCCCACTCTGCATGTGTGTTTAAAATCAGTTGTATTATCATTACCAGATTTGGTTTAAAACAGTAAACTATCACTAGTAATTGAAATAGAAAAATAAAATAAACCAAGTGATTGTGCATCTTAATCCCCTATATTAAAAGAACAATTATGAGATGAGCTTTCTTAGATTCCTTTAAAGCAGCCATTACCATGGTCCCTAAAACTCAAAGATGTGAGTTTTGCTGTTTTGCTCCCTCAAACCAATGTTTGCTATTAGACAGGCATATAATATTTATGAAAAAAGTGCAGAAAGATGTTTATAAGTAGTGAAATACTATATTCACAAATCTCAAAGTTGGCAGAACTCAAACAATAATACTGTACATTATTAATGATCTGTATACAGCTATCTATATACCTATTTTATAGATTGAATGTAATGAATCCAATTGTTTGCAGGCATTTCAGGGATCTCAGATCAGAGCAAATGAGACATCATGTGAGCTATAAAGCCACATTTTAATGAGATAATCTCATTTTAATTTAACCGTAAACTGCAATCCTAACAAATTCTATTTAACATTTAAGGCAACAACAACAATAAAAAAATCCACCCAAAGGACAAATCCAATATCTAGAATCTACCAAACCAAGTAGTGTTGGATTTGAGATTTTAATCTGGATCCATCATGCTTTGGATCCTTCAGTTTTCAGTGATGTTTACAACCTAGGAAAATTAGGATCTAATTTCATATCAGTGCCCATCAGAAACTAAATGGTGGATAAACTTTAGTTTTTAAAAAGGGAGATAAAGTGGTAAGCAAAGTTTTTGAAATCACTTTTTCCATTATCGCCATTACTCAGGCTTTTGTCAACTCAAACAGTTATGCATTCCCAATTCTCTTCAGGCTCCTAAAGTTGTCACTGCACCACCCAAAAAAAAGCAAAGCAAAACAAAACATGACATTGAGTCTCAGACCCCAGGTCAAACTGAGTTAGACTTACAGGGTTCACGTAGCTACAAAATAGCAGTGTGAATATTTCCACTCAGGTTGGAGCCTGGGTCCTGATATTTACCCACTTGCCAAGTTTGATAACATAGACAGGAATATTACACTACCCATTTTTAGCACCATAGCGCTCACTTGAGCCAGCTCACCGGTGCTCAAACTCGCTGCTGCAGGTTCTGTTTTGCAATGCAGACTTACTTCAGAGCTTATGTCAACTGACTGAAGCTAGTATTATAGGGCTAGACATTCCCACTCAGGATGGAACTCTGGCTCTGAAATCCAATGAGGGGAGTGAATCTGAGAGCTTGGGGTCCAGCCCAAGTGGGCATGTCTATATTTAGCCCTGTGATTCATGCCCCATTAGCATGAGTCACTTCACCTGGGCTCTAAGCCTTACTCCTGAGAGGTTTTTTTGTTTGGTTTATAAACAGTATAGATGTAAACTTAATATACTTTTCTATCATTTATTCTCAGAGACTTCTTTGGGGATGAAACACTGTTGAACACATGCTTTTCCTATCCACTATTCTCTGGGTTCCTGCCCTACCATTCTAAGTATTCTATGTGGATTTCATATGTACGGTTATAACTTGTCTCAAAATATATATACAGAATTCACCTGTGTCTTCAACGGACCTTTTGTTATCTTCTGCCTAATTAATTAATTATTATAATTACTATTCTAATTATTTTACTGGCTCTTTCTATAAATAACAAGCTTGTTGACAATACTGCTGCCTGGATAATCTATCAAACTATGTTTCTGATATGACTCCTGACACCACGCAATCACCTCCCAACCAACCCCCCACTCTACACTAAATTTAAAGTTCTTGTTCCAAACTAGATAACTAGATTAGCTTTCATTCACTAGAATGTAACAAAATAATGTCTCCATTATGAAAATGCACAAAAACCTACCTTGGATTAGTACAAGCCCAACTTTATGATATTAATATTTCTAAAATTATCTTCATGTATTAAGTTTTTCATTTCAATCATTAATGAACAAGTTGTAAACCCTTAACAAATAAATGTGATCTAACTGAAGTGTTGGAACCCAAACAAGAACAGTGAGAACAGTGCAAGAGAAAAAAATTAGAGAGAGATTAAAGTGGCTTCTAGAGTAAAGCTCAACTTATTTTAGGACTAACATGCACTTGCTAAGTAATGCTACCAGACAACGTGATTAGTAACTTAGAACACAAAGTTGTTTAACAGTCAACACCTTCAGAATATTTTACAGTTAATTTCTTGTAAAGGAAGAACAAACCTGGGCCACTTTAACAGAATTTTGAGTAGAGCCACCAGCATGATATTCTACATTGAACCTTTTCACAAGTTCTTCAAACCTGTAAGAAACCACAGGGGATGGGGGGGAGAAAGGAAGTCAGATTCTGCAATTTTTCACAGTGTAAAAACTATGTAAGCATCTAGATTAGAAATATATGAGATCATGTTATTTGTAAACAGGAAATTCAGGCATATTAGCTCTTTTACAAGGTGTTAGCTGAGAAAATGCAGACTAAAATAGCATGCTTGCACAGTATGTGCACTAAGCAAATGGCTAAATGACAAAACAAGCAAGTGGTAGCAACTTGATTTCATTCCTTTACAATTATATCATAAATCTAGAACATTCAAAGAATGTCTCAGGACTACAGCATCTGAAGTTAATGCATGATAACAACTTTCAAGCTTTTAAGTATATACTCACAGGTAAAAGAAAAAATAAAGGAAACCAATGAGGAGATACTGATTTCACACTTCCTCTAGCTAAATCTACCATATATTTGACAGAGTTTGTGTATCCGTCCATCCATCTATGAGTCTGTTCAAGAATTCCTCCTAAATGGTAAGAGCTAGGACAAGTAGATTTCCTTCTACCATACTTTAAAGCAAAGTAAGGGTTTGGTTGTGCCAGGACAATGGGATGTATGTGGAATGTGATTGTTTCTCACCAAATGGAGGGCTATAGAAGCATGGATAGTTATACTGCAGAATGACCACATGGGGGCAGAAAGCACAGGGAACATTTATACTCCAGAATGACAACAGCGAATAGTAAGCAAATGTGATGTCACCACCCTGACAGTCTCAGAGAGTCCTAGAGCAATTGCTGGCAAGACAGTGCAGCCCCCACCGTCTCAGGGGAGTGGTCCCTGCTACCTCGACAGCCCCAGGCTGGCCTCTGGGAGCAGCCGGGCAGGGCAACCCTGAGGAGCAGCCACCCCCCACCCACCTTCACTGAGCCTCCCACCCCTTGCTCTGAGCACTCTCACCCCAACCCTGATTCTTGCACCCCCTACATTCCCAGCCTCCTGTTCTGAGGTCTTCCCTACCCCCAACCCTGACTCCTGCTCTGCTCCTACCTCCCCACACCTCCAGCTCTGAACCCCCACATTTCCAAGCCCCATCATAACTCTTGTACCCTTCACACTTCCAACCCTGTGGCCTGAAGGATCCTAACAACACTGGGTAAATCTTCTAGTACATAACATAAAAGTTCAATAAGATGCTGTATCTGCTTTAAAACCGTATTCAAATAGCATTTCTTCCAAATGTAACACTATTTTAAAGCATGAAGTTTTAACTTGTTTGTCAGGTGCTGGGGCTTAATAAATTGATCTACTGCTAATTTGAGAAAAATTTGGATATAAATGATAGGAATTGTAAAATGTACATAAATTGTGGCAAACCAATTGACTAGCTTTCGGTTTTCTAGTCCTCTAAGCTGGATCAGTGTGAAAAATAAATTAATTAATCTAAAAGCCCTAGTTGAGGAATGTTTCAAAAGAACACTTGGTTTCACAAGCAGAACCTATTTTCACAATATAAAAATATGTACAAACACAGCTTGATTACTTTAAAAGGAAAAGTCACTGTTTTTAACAAAGCATACATAACATACACATTAATAATGTCTGGACTGACTAGTTCGCTCTGGTGCATAGCTACCACTGAAAAAAAATAAAAGGACTTTGTTAAAAAATGTAGTGCAAGTTGAATATTTTATGTTTTAGAAAGGCCAATAAATGGTCATTGCAAAAGTAATGTAAAATTTAATTAGGTTTCATTACCATCAAGAAAAAAAGCCAGTATTCAAAAGACATATAGTGAAATCTTACTTCAGGGACCACTTCAAGGGACCAACTAAAATAGCCTAACAGAAGAGGTCTTCTAATAAAGATGGAACAGAATAGTAGTCTACATATTTGTAGTTTTTCTGCAATAATCTCTTACAAATTGAATAGTGATAGAAATGTAGCCGTGTTAGTCTGGGGTAGCTGAAGCAAAATGCAGGACAATGTAGCACTTTAAAGACTAACAAGATGGTTTATTAGATGATGTGCTATCATGTCCCGAAAGTGTCCGTCTGCTATGTACATTGGACTAACATCTCAGACACTTCGCCAAAGGATTAATGCCCACAAAACAGATATCAGACAAGATCACAAAGAAAAAACAGTTTCTTGCCATTTTAACCAGAAAGGACACTCTCTCAATGACTTAACCACCTGCATTCTGCTACAAAGACCTTTTACATCTGCACTTGAAAGGGAATCCTCTGAACTGTCATTCATGTTAAAATTCGACACTTTCCAAAAAGGACTCAACAAACACTTGAACTATCTCACCCATTACCAAGATAGTTTCCCCAATTATCACCTCTAATACCATTAACTCACAAACATCCCACTCTCCCTACCTCTAATATCATCAATTCACAGACACTTACCTTCCTTCCTTCCCCTCCCCCCCCCCCCCCCCCGCATCCCGCTCCTGTTCTGCAATGTGATTTGTCCTTTTCATATTTGTTCATTTTTAATTGTATCCTTTGGTATATATGGTTGTGACTACTTTCTTCCACTATTTGATCTGAGGAAGTGGGTCTGGCCCACGAAAGCTCATCATCTAATAAACCATCTTGTTAGTCTTTAAAGTGCTACATTGTCCTGCATTTTGAAACAAATTGAAGGTTGACTAATAAGGATATCCTCTTGCATAAGTTTAAATGAAATTAATATGTTGACTGTATGAAAGTGTATTTCTTTTCATGAATCACAACCCTGATTATTTTCCTCTGCTGGTATATGAATAAGGAGATAATAATGAAAAAAAATGTTTCCCCTCCTTTTAATGTACCTAATTTTCAAGTTTAGCAACCATCCACACAATAAATACTTGTAGCAGGAAGCCTGTGCTATCACAAGAATGCAATTTGTAAAGTCAAGTGTGTAAAAAAGCTGGGAAAGGCTAAGAATTTAAAAACAAGATGGCAACACACCATGAATCCTGGGGATGACTGAACCTGATATTATCGGCAGCAGGAAACCTCATCCATGTATGTAGCTGTTTCAATTGTTTCACATTGACTCAGCTGACGTTCTAGGCTACAGCGTGATTTGGGGAGCTATTTTATGTTGGTTGAGTTGATTTGCATAGCCTCCATCATACAATCAATGAAATTGTTGCAGGCAAATTAGCAGCTAAGTAAGGGTGATGACTGGTTGAATTACGTCTGACATCACAATAGGCTAGGACAATTGTGCCCAAGTTTTTCTGGTCATGCCCTCCCTTACTAGTAGAATCTATCCACACTCCCCTCCTCCATTACTGAACAGTTGGCTCAGAAGAGAAGCTTGTGCTGAAGGTGGTGCTGAGGCTAGAGGAACAACTGGCCTAAGAGGCAGAAAGGCAGTGAGGGCAGGGTGGGCCAGTGATAGGTTAACATGGTGATATTCTGAACACAAAGAGCTCTCAATCATACTCTTGGCCATTTCCATCCCTTCACATTGACTCAATGCACATTTTAGATTTCAGGGTGACTCACAAAATCCTATTATATAAATACAGATTACCTCTAATGCAACAATGAAGAAGGAATTATCACCAGTCAGGAATTATCTATTAAAGAGAGACATTCTTTCAACACATCCACTACTGCCAAAACACAAATCCCAATGGTCATGGTCCAGATCCAGTGTATCTATTTAGATTCTAGTCTGTCTTGTGCTCAAAAGCCATAGTGAAAAATAAATTTATTGGAAAAAAGACTTTATTAGCTGCTATGCAGAAGAAGAAAACAATGCCTGATTTTCAGATTGACTTTAAAGGCCACTCAAGTCAATTTCAGTATGTCTGCTTTTCACTAGTAATGCTATTCCTTATCTTTTATGGTTGAAGTTACACTAGTGTAGACAGAGTGTTGCTGGAAAGTTGAAGCTATTGGCTTAACTCGAAATAAACTATGGAAATTGAGCGATGTCAGTTGCATGGCTTATTTTGAAATAAGGAGTGTCTACACAGTACTTATTTTGAAATAGAGCATTCTTCCTCTGACTTCCCTTATTCCTCGTACAATGAGGCTGTGTCTACACTGGCGCGATCTTGTGCCAGAGATATGCAAATGAGGCTAAGCGTGGAATATCGCCAAGCCTCATTTGCATACCTAATGAGCCGTCATTTTGCGGAAGAGGCTCTTGCACTAGAAGGAGCTGTCTACACTGCCCCTTCTTGCACAAGAAAAACCCTCTTGCGCAATGCCGTTATTCCTGAAATAATCAGCGTAGTCCCCCCGCCCCCGGCCCCGCATGTCGCCCAGTCCAGCACTAAATCTGGGGAGGACACTTCTAGTGAGTTCACAAACTTTTTCTAATTATAAGCGGGTTAAGGCAATGGGGCATGAGGCATGGTGCTCTCTGTGCCTACACAGCAAGGGGACCCAGAATAGTTTGTTAATTTGTCTGCAGATGGAGCAGGAGACTTGTAAGCACAGCTCCATGAAGCTCTCACATAGGAACTCTTTGACCCTTCTCACAAGGTTTTTGGGGAGGCCAGCCTTATGACATCCTCTGATGTAGGACACCATTCCATGCCAAGCCACCAGGAAGTAGTCTTACATCATTGAACCAAAAAGGCGGAAAACATAAGGCCCAGATTTATGGCCACATTCAGTTAGCATATGCGCCCTATCACTATGTGTGATTGATATCTTGCATGGCAACCTGTGGGTAGGAGGTGGGGAAGCTATTATCACTCTACCTTGGAAACTGCACGTGCTAGATACAGATTCCTCACCCCACCTCCACCTCCTGTGGGCAGGAAAAGCAGGACTCTCCCAGGAAGCCACATGTGCAAGACATAGCTGGAAGCCATCCTCTACCACCACCACTCTTCTGTGTGCTGGCTCATGCCCTGGCTGGCCCCTTACCATGCCTGCCTGACTCCAGTTCAAGTGTATCCTGATGCTTCCCTGAGTAGTCTGTGCACCTGTTGTTAAGCACCTGCTTTAAAGCAAACATTTCATCTTGCATGGAACACATCTCCTTTGTCTTTACAGAGTCCTCCTAGGGTGTAGGCTAACATATATTTGCTGTAAAGTCTGCCTTTGTAACTTTACTTTCCAGCTGGTACATCAGCCACATTGGTGTGTACTCCTCTTCTTACAGCATTTGCCCGCTGGCTCAGATCCTCAGGTGAAAACACATGAGACACGACAGGTTCCATGAGCATATGGTCTGCATGCACTTCCTCATGAAGGAGATATGGGCAGAAGCGCCTGGACCAGATCGTGGAGCAGCTGGAGAGCAGAGCTGCCAGGGAGCAACTGGCGAGACAGCATGAGACCACATTTGCCTTCCTGACTGCTGTTATGTAGTGTGTGGTGTATTGTCTCAAAAGAGTCTCTTCCCAGAACCACATCCACCCCGATGACAGCCCCAGGTCCTCCCTCCCCCAGTGCCAGGGCTTCCACTCCCCAGGGTTACCAGGAGCCACTAGGGTCCCAGGACATGGAGAGAGGGAGAGGAGACTCAAGAGTAGCCATATTCTCCAGGCCCTCAGGAGGCAAAAGGCAGTCCATCTCGTGTTTTTGAGCCCCCTCCCCCTTCCCACTTCTTTCTTTTCCTTGATGTTTTCCCTTAATAAAAAGTCATGTTCTTTGACCAACCATCTCTTTTTTGCTTGAACTGTGGCGGGGGGAATTAAAGGCAAACACAGGGACAACTTGTGGAGAGACAGACGGTAGAATCTCAAAAGAGGCCTTGCATAAAACTGTCCTTCAAGGTGTCTCGGATTTGCGCTGCCCCTTGCTGTGGAGCGCCAGTGGTTGGGGGTACACAGCCCCTCCTCGCCTAATGGCAGCCCACCCCCATCCCCAGGTCAGCCCCAGGACAAAGTCAGTGGCCAGGGTGTGCAACCCCTCCTGTCCCCCAGCTGGAACTGGAAAAAAAGCCAGAGGATTGGGTGCACTCCACTGCTAACTCCAGGCCACCCTGGGCAGAAGCCAAAATGCATGGCCCCACCTCTGCCCTGGGCTGGGCTGGGCTGGACCCAGGCAATGCCAGGTGTATACTACTTCTAGCAGTATATTTAATTAAGTACTCTGGAATTCAATCATCATTATCAAATAGGGGATCACCCATTTAGTTTCAAAACTAAGGTGAATAGAAATTAACCTTACATTAAAGTCCACTAATTGTGTCCAAATTTACATCTAACTTTTCAATAATATATATTTATACTCAAAAATCTCAACTAGTTTAGCTCATATTTAGCAATGGATATATAATTAGTTTCAATAGCTTTAGTTTTTATTTTTTTAAAAATCTCTGTTAAAATACTTAAGACAATATTTTTTTGGGGGGCGAGGGAAAGATGACTACCTGACCCATATAATCTATCCTGTCTTGTCCCTACACATCTCTCTTTACATGTGACAATGGACATAATTGTCCAATAATTATTCGTGTACTTCAATATTCTGTTAAAGGTGAGAGTTATGACCTCTTTCTATTTCTACAATAATTCTCCATTTAAAATGTTTCAATAATGAGATACCCATCCTAGGAAACTAACGACAGGCTGGCAATTAGAAAGAATCACAAACTAAATTACTACATATGCTTTTCACAGCCATCCACACTACTAATTATCTACCAACTGTATGCCAAGCAACTGCAACCTCTACTGATAGCAATTTGCTGAAGGAAAAAAGCAACAATATGTCTCATAACAACATCTTCTCAAATAAAGAAATGCAACAACAACATGGCAAGATTTGTAAAATTGAACTGGCTTATTACATTTTCTATCAGCTTAAATGCTTGCTGTCCAATCCATATGGTTACTTTTGTTATTTTTGTATCCAAGAGCATAACAATTAAAATATTAATCCCTTTACCTGAAAATATCTACTACTACACCTGTGTTGGTGCATGAGGGGTAACTGAAGAGCTATTTGTATTAATATGCAATAGAGCTTTTCTTTATTTAGAGCTGTGACTTCTAGACTGCATCTAGACTGGCATGATTTTGCTGCCTGTCTACACTGGCCGCGAGTATTTGCGCAAGAACACTGACTTTGTAATGTACAAAATCAGTGGTTCTTGAGCAAATACTCTGACACTCCCGCTCAGGGATAAGCCCTCTTGCACAAGTATTCTTGCACAAGAGGGCCAGTGTAGACAGCAACGTTAATTTCTTGCGCAAGAAATCCCGATGGCTAAAATGGCCATCGGAGCTTTCTTGCACAAGAGAGCGTCTACACTGGCACGGATGCTTTTGCGCAAAAGCAAATCTTTTGCACAAAGGCACATGCCAGTATAGACGCTCTCTTGCACAAATACTTTTAATGGAAAAACTTATCCATTAAAAGTATTTGCGCAAAATCATGCCAGTCTAGACACAGCCCTAGTGTACTTAATTACTTTACTCTTGTCTATGTGATGAAGGTTTGGCTACTATCATGAGAATGGCTTCTAAACTAAACTAAATATGCAGTAACTGGCATCAGATAAAATATTGTCTATAATATCTCAATCACAAGGTGACAGCCAGTGAGAGAAAATTACTTTCAATTATTCCATTGAATTAGGCATGCAGCCAAGTCTTTGACTGCTGCCCTTCGACATTTATTGGTCATAATTATTTTTATATGTCTAATTTCATCATGTTTTATATAATGACGTCTTCAAGAACCTTCAATAAATTTTTCAGTTGAAAGAAAATGCATACAAACGCAAGGAAATCTCTTTTGCTGCATGCCTTCAATGTCATGATAAGGACAATATAAATGAAATATGTAAATTTATTCACAGGAGTCCGGAAATCAACTAGTAACCTGAAATTTAAGACAGACAACATTTTTAAATTGGGTTTTCATTTTTAAAAATTAACATTTGGACAGGCAAAAAAAAAAGTGTATGATGATTGGGGGGGAGAGGGGGGCGAGTGAACTTGCTGTGCCATGTCCACACTATACCTGGCCTATGGATAGGAAATTCCATAGGATAGGGGTGTCAGTCTAGCATCTTCCAAGAGAATTGAATTTGCTTTTCTATTTTTGTTTTAGGGGAAAATGTAACTGGACTAACAATCTTTCAAGCCTATGGATAATAATGCACCTTGCATATACACTATTATATCTAGAGAAACGTAACTTTATGAGCTAGGTTAACATTGCTATTTCTGGTTCTGCAATTGATGGTCTTTCTGAATATTTCATAAGTCCCTGCCATGTGAAGAATTCTGGCTTCTCTGTCAATCTTAGGACATTCTCTTCAACAACACAACCATAAATGTCACCATCAGCACCATCAAGAAGGCTATGAGTTTGGTATAATAAATTAGGTCATATTTTAGTAAAAACATGTTTGCAACAAAAGCAGCACATGTTTCTAGGTATGGTACTGCTGACCAATGTTAGAATTGACCAAAAAGACTGCAAGAATGTTCATGTTTTCGTAAACAACCCTGACAAGAATATGGCATCTGTCACTTGCCACAAATAAAAGCTGATGCTGAAGAATATATCTCAACAAGACACTCTCTTTTTATGAGACGTGGAAAGCAGAAAAAGCAACTTAAGAGTATTACTAAAATTCAGATTTATTTTTATATTGTAGAAGCCACCCAGAGCAGAGCTTCACTGTGCCCAATACTGTTATTAAAAACATTTGGGAAACGTCAGTCCTTGCCACAAAGATTTTACAGTCTAAAAATCTACTTGAGACAAAACCAAAAAGCATATGCCAGACAAAGATGGTATCCATTAATTGTTATCCTCATATCTTCTAAGTAAAGTGTCAAAGATGAAAAAGGGGTGTTCGTGTGAAGTTTAAAGTAGGGATGTTAAAATTAGTTTAATCAAGTAACCGTGTAACTGCGGAAAATTTCAGCGGTTACTCATGGGGTGGCATTGGCTACCACCTGCTCCATTGCACTGCTGCCTCAGTGAGGAGAGGTGGCTCCCCAGCAGCCTACGTGTAATCGTGACGGTTAACTGATAAGCCCAGGTTCATCTGTTAACTGTGTACACGTTTACACTTTCATATCCCTAGTTTAAGTCCATTAACTTTCTGGAATGGAGTATTTAAAATCACGCACACAAGACAAAAGGTACTAAGTGACTTTGCAAATTAAGTCTTATTTTCAAAAGTGACTTAGACATTAAGGAACTTTAGACCCCATTGACTTCTGAAGTCTCTTTTGAAAAAAAGTTTGCACACAGTGCAGCTGCCAATATTACTACACAAATCTTAAATTTTATTTATTTATAAATGGGCCTGATTCTGCAATGCACATCTGTCTTGCACGAGTGTCAGTCCCTTGGCCTCAATACAATTATTCTTGATTTAAATTATTGTAAGTGAAATCAAAATCACCCCCTATAAGTCTAACATTGCAAACTCTTAGGTATGAATTCCAATCATTTATTTGTGGATTAGAGAAGTAACAGTAGTGTTTTAAACATCAGCAAAACAATTTAACCATCTTCCTTTATTCACACATATTGTGAACATAGAACAATTGATAGTCTCCTACTGCATACTGATTTATACCATTCTGGATATTTATATATAAATGTTACTTTTTTTTCAGAAGTGCTTAAATCCTATTTCCAAAGTGATTTAGAAACTTTAGAGCTTAACTAGTTGACTTCTGAAGGAGAAAAAATACTTATAAAATGGGGCCATAAATGAGTACCAAAAAAAATAAACAAACACCATTCTCCACAAGTTACACACTGAGAAAAATGCCTGAAAAGCCACTGATGCAGATGTTAAAGCCACTTTATTTTCAAGTAGTAAAAAGAAGCGTAGTTCTTTATTTTTCAGCTAGATGGGTTTTCTTGGGTTGTTTTCTTAAGTATCTGCTTGTTACCCAGGATGAACCTATAGCACTCACCAGCAGGGAGTCACATTTTTAAAAGCAGCTGCAGAGGAAGAGGGAAAACTTGGGGGTGGGGGGGGGGGAGATTTATTTGTTTTTTTCTGTTTCTTTTGTATATTAGAAATTTAGGTCCTATCTAAACTATTTTCCCAAAAGATTTTCAGTCACATTATTCAAATCCTTTTGTTTGTTTTGGTAACTCATAATTCCTGACAAGCAATTAAGAGGAAAGATATTTGTTAAAAGTTCAACATCTTCGCAACTTGCAGCTTTAATAAGATTGTTTTACCCTGTTTGGGGAGGTTTTGTTTGTATGTCATGTCACCTTCCCTAACATTTTCCCTATTCTCTGTCCACAGTGGGTCTGGGTGCATAGGACACAGGAGCTGCTCTGGGCATCTGTAGCAGCCCCTGTCAGTGGCGGACCCGGGGGGCTGCAAGCAGGGCGCTGCTTCAGCCCAGATGGCCTGGAGGAGCCTCCCGCCCCTGCAACTAGTTAACCAGTTATACTTAAGTTTAACCAGTTTATCTAGTTAAATGGTATTTTACATCCCTAAGATACTGTAGTAATCATAAGTACATAAGAATGGCTATACTGTGTCAGACCAAAGATACAGCTAGCCCAGTATCCTGTTTTCCAATAACAGGTAATCGTCAAGTGATACCTCTCCTATCATCCATTCCCAGCTTCTGGCAAAATAGAAGCTAGGACATTCCTACCTATCCAGGTTAAAAGTAATCAATGGACCTAGCCTCCATGAACTTATTTGGTTTTTTTTTTAAACGTGTTAAAGTCCTTGTCATCACAATATCCTCTTGCAAGGAATTCCACAGGTTGACTGTGTGTTGTGTGAAGAACTACATCCTTTTGTTTTAAACCTGTTACCTATTAATTTCACTAGGTGAGCCCCCTAATTCTTATGTTATGGGAACAAGTAAATAACTTTTCCTTATTTACTTTCTCCACACCAGTCATGATTTTATAGCCCTCTATACTATTCCCCGTAATCCCTCTCCTATAGTCCATTTCCAGACAGAGGCTAGGGACACCCACAGAGTAATCTCTGTCTGTGGGGAGCTTGCACCCCCCCCCCCCCATGGACAGGGGCTGATGCCACCCTGAGCTGTATCAGAAGCAGCAGCGCAGGGTGGCAGGCAGCCAGTTTGCAAGAGAAACTCGTTTTTAAACTCCCATCTGCCACCCCGTGCTGATAGATAGGCAGCAGCATGGGATAGCAGGGGACTCTGCAGGAGTGGGGCCAGAGTGTACTGTCTACTGGCCCTGCCTCAGGGAGACTATTGAATAGTTGTGTAACTGATCATATTTTATGTGGTTTCACAAATATTCAATTATACACTATCTAACATCCATAGTTCATTCCCTCTGGAGCACCTGGCCACTGGTCACTGTTGAAAGATTCTTCTTAATCCCTATCTACCTAAAGCAGTTTTAAGTCTTCTTTGCGTTGCCAAGAACGGCAGGGCTGAGAACTTGGCTCAATGGGTTGTTCTGTGCCCAGATGTATTTTTCTAGAATTCTATGTGTCATTGCTGACAGTGTTAAGTGTGCTTTTAGCATCGTCTCAAACTTGTTCACAAGCACTTAAATTTTAGAAAAGCTTAGAAGGTCAAATTACGAAGCTTAGAAGGTCAATGACGAAGGTCAAATTAACTTAATTCTTTCAAGGTTTGATCTCATCGTGAATCAGTTCACACTGTTTGTATCTGTGCATATTTGGATGTGGTAGAAAAGAACTGAAAAGCAAGCTAGCAGCCATATTAGAAGTACAGGTTGGACCTCCCCGGTCCGGCATCCTTGAGACCTGATGGGTCCTGTTGCTGGACTAGGGAAAGTCATTTCTGCCCTCCCCCACTTTGCTCTCCCATCCATGGCCTTGCTGCCAACTTCCCGTCCTTCAGTGGTACTCCCACTGACGCAAGCAGAGCCCTGCTGCTGGGCTGCTGCCCCATGGGGCAGGCCCCCCCCCATTGCTGGTGTTCAGTTATACCACTGGACAGCAGCCCCGCTTGTACTTCAGTCTCTCTGGACAGCCCCACTGCCTCCTGGCCTCACTGGGCAGCTCCGGTGGGCAAGAGCAGGACTGCCGAGCTCCCAGTTTTGCTGCCACTACTGGGCTCTGAGCCACAGCCCTCTGAGGGACTCTCTTGTCCTAGAACACCTTCCAGATCAGGGATGTTGCTGGACCAGAGAGTCCTGATTAAGAGAGGTTCAACCTTCACTTACATCATTTCTTCTGGTTATACTATGTATTTTATATTTAAGGCACTAGTGAAAAGCAGTCTAAGAATGTTCAGAGACATCCAGTAAAAGAAAAACGTATATATATTTTGACTATAAGTTCTTAGAAGTCAACAAGACATGAACAAATTACTGTTGATTCACAAATGTAGATTTAACTGGAACAAAGACTTATTGCACATACATTTGATGTTTGAGTTCAACATTTCATACATCACCTATATTTAATATAGTGCAGTTACTCTGTCATTGTAACTTGCCCTACTCTATTGTTTAATACTGTAAAATTAGTCATATAGGAGGAAATGTTTTGATTAAATAAAGCTTTTGTTTTACCATTTTTTGTTGTAGTAAACACCCCTTATTATTATATTTGAGGAGAAAGGTCAATTTAGACTTATATTTCCTCATGGTTTTGCAATGTAACTTAAGTTTATTAGCAGTTTACAAGTTCCTAAAGTGACAATTAGATACCGAAATGTGAGTATACTGTAAGAAATTTGTGTCTGTTCTAGTCTGTTCTGTCCCTGTCCTTAGATCTTGGGAAAGGTAGTGTATGAGGGAAAGGATGTGTGTTGGTGTTTTGTGTCGCTTTAGCCCAAGCAGCATCTCTGACAGATGAAAAGAAGTCGATGGCTCCCTGTTATTGGAATTTTAAGATAGGATCTGTTTTAGATGAGACTCTGAAAAGCATTTGGAAAATCTCAGAGAGAAAAAAATGTAGATACTAACTATAGGATTTTGAGGTGCTAGTGAATTGATTGGACACGTTTGTTTGCTACTTGATTAAAGACTTCATTATGTTCACCACGTTTTTCATTATTTGGTGTAAAGTTAATTTTTCATCCCCTTGATTTCACACACGTTTTTTCTCTATTCTGTGGAACATGCAGAGGTGAATCTGTAGTTGTCACACACAATACAGATTATAGGTTTCTAATGCTCATGTCCAACAGCTTTCCCTTAAATCACTTCCTTAGCTGTATAGTCCATGGATTATAAAAGTTGTTTTTATAAGCATGTATCCATTTTAACTATTTGTTAAATGATTTAAGA
This sequence comes from Pelodiscus sinensis, assembly GCF_052426305.1. NCBI lineage: Eukaryota > Metazoa > Chordata > Testudines > Trionychidae > Pelodiscus > Pelodiscus sinensis. The sequence continues at coordinate 6,515,397 of NC_143059.1, read as the reverse complement.
GGGGGAAAGTAAAATATTATGAAATGCAAATTATTAATATAATTATATAGTAGACAAATTCACAATTTTTATGTGCATGTTCATGTCCGTGTACTGCATGTATATACAGTATCTACTAGTAGTGTCTTTTGCAAGAAGTAGAAGCAGAAGCCTGTTATTAAGACTGCTTTCTAGTAACCTGGAATCATAATTGATTTATTTTTATATTTTTCATCTTTTTGAGACACAAAATCTTAATAATCAGTTTTATTTAGTATTGCCAGACACTTCTGAAAACAATTCTGGGTAGCTTCATGGATATATTGGGAATAGGAGGGTGGAGTATATGTGTGGGAAAATTCAAATTTAGAATAAAAGTGGCCTTCATATTTTAGAACTTTTCAAGGAACACTTATGTAAAGCTGCCTGACTTTCTACTGGAGAAAGAAAAAAATTTGGAGAAATGCCTTTAAATCATGATCCTTAAGAGCTGATGTTTTAACCTTACTTTTGAAAGACTGTTACTTTTTTCATCTTGTTTCACTATGCCTAAATGCAAACATATGTGGAAAATGTTCTTTTGGCTTTTATCAAACTGACATTTAATTGCATTTTTTTCAACCTCGCTAACATTTGTGGTAAAATATTTCAAAGCTATTAATCTTACAATTTGCCTATGCATTTTTTTCTTTCTTCTATTAACATTTGGTACTCATAAGCCAAACCTGTTTAGAATTACTGTTTTATTTTTCTTTATTTTATTTTTGTAATTTGCTGTTTGTTTGGATGAAGTGGTTAGGAAAATACTTAATATGAAATTCTAGTTTGCAGTAGTAAATACTCCCATGAAGAGTAATTGGTTTTAAAATTCACTGAAAAAGATCATAATCAGTTATATTCAAATATAACTTATCCACCATATTCCTAAAATACTTCAACTCTTCTGTCCTGCTAGCTGAACACAGTGGTAATTTGTCATCATCGTCTTCTTTTCTGGTATATTTTTGTTCTTCAACAGGAATCTGGAACTCCCTTAATTCTGAATCAGTCTAGTGCAGGGGTCGGCAACCTTTCAGAAGTGGTGTGCCAAAATTTAACTTATTCACTTCTGTTTACGGATATGCATGCCGGGGGAAGGAGGGGTCTGGGGTAGGCTGGGTAAGGTGACCATATTTTCTGAACCTGTTGCAGCAAGGGTGAATGGTTTAATTTAAATGATTAAACAAGCGTTTTGACTTTGTCATGTTAGTTTACCAAACTTTATTTTAAATAAAATAAAATATTAATTTATGCCCAACACAAAAGGTTTCAATGTTTTCTTTATTTATTATGAGGGAAGGGGGAGGGACTTTTTTGGGTCAGGGGCCACTGACCCACAGAAAAATCAGTTGGGGACCACACAAGTGAGAAGCAAAAAACACTCTTTCAAAACCCTTCAACCCTCATTGATGTGGCCCCCAACTGAGACACACCTCACTCTTCTGGTGCTCCAAAGTAGAGCAATCTTTCGACATCATAAAATATAAACTGTCTCCACATAGTCTCTTTCCTGTTTCCCAAACCTAGGCTCATAGGTATGCTGGAGGCAACATTTGCCTACTACATTCCCTACAGATGTGTCAATATCTGTCCTAGAATCCTGACTATATAGACCATCGTTTACTTTATTACTATTATTTCTTATTTCTAATATAAAACTTATGCATGTGTGCCTCACATCGATATAAGTACTGTACTCTTCATTAAAACTATTTGAAAAAAACTTTCCTGCCTCAGAGTATTCTACTATAGAATGGGAAGAGAACAGAAAAGGCGAGAACACAAGCACTCTAAAAATCAGATACATTCTTAATAGGGATGCTAAAATGTGTTTGTTTTTGTAAACGTGTAACCACTGAAATTTACAGCGGTTACACATTTACATGCAGAGGTGGGGGATCGGCAGGAGCCAGTGCTCGGAGGAAGCCAGCTTTTAAGCCAGCTCCCCATGAGCAATGGCTGTTGCCTGCCACACCACTCCCCACCCTCTGCAGCTTCTGTATCGGAGCCTGCAAGGGGTGGCAGGTGGCTCTGTGGCAGCTGATACACAGGGGGAGCCAACTTAAAAACTTGCTCCCCACACATTCTGGCTCCCGCCTTCCTCCCCTCTGCCTCTGACACAGAAGCAGTAGGAGTTTGAGGGGCTACATGCAACCATTAGAGCCCAGATTCATCAGTTAATCTTGTAAATGGGTACGCATTCACATCTGCACTTTTTAATCTTTCCAACAATGAAAACGTTATCTGTTCTTTAGTAAAGATGCAGGATGAAATGTAATACTGCACACTTTAAAAAATATTTGCTTTACAAAATGAAAATAAAATTAGAGATCATAACCCTAATTATTTAATAATCACATGAGACGGTTTCCAGTTTGCACAGTAGAAACCAGAAGTTAACCGTCAATAATTCTTTAGGAAATGCTAATTGAAGCTGCAATTTCACAAGCATCAAATTACTCCAGTTCACATCAAAGTGAAATTTTGTTTAATTTAACAGAACATTTTCAAAGAACGTTTAATATTAAAATCATCAAGTCATCACACAAGAGATCTTCACTCTTATCCTTGCTACAATTTGCATTAACTTAATAAAGCTGCTCATGAAACCATCCTAAGCCTCCTTCAAAAGGGTGATACCTATAAAAAAAAGACTTGCTAGTGTTACATCAGATCAGTAACTTTACCATTTTTACTTTTATCCATCAATATAACAGACTTAAAAGCAAAAATTGTTCAAAATAGAAATGAACATTTTTAAGAATGTGGTTTCCAATTCAAAGCACATAAAATATCTGATAGGTCTGCACAAACTAACTCAGACTAATTGCATCCATATATAGTATGCCTGGATTTAGAAAATTCTATCCAAGTAAAATTGCCATTTGGTTAGCAAATGCAAAATAATTACTGATGATATTAATAACCAATATTCTATAAACTAGTTTGTTGATTTTTTCAGTTACCAAAAAAATCCATGTCAATAATGACACTGCTGCAATATTTGTCAATTATCTGCGTGCTTTATCACCTTGTGCAGCCTCTGTCCATAGCAAGCCTCCAATGGACCCCCCTCCCACCCCCCAAACAGGGGCTGCTGCCACTCCATGCTGCTTCCTTTGTATTAGCCAGCTCACGAGGGAAACTGGTTTTTTAAATATCAGAGGGGTAGCCGTGTTAGTCTGAATCTGCAAAAGCAGCAAGGAGTCCTGTGGCACCTTATAGACTAACTGAAGTGTAGGAGCATAAGCTTTCGTGGGCAAAGACCCACTTCGTCAGATGCACTTCGTGGTTTTTTAAACTGGCTCTCCTTAAGGACCAGCTCCCGACTGCTACCCCACGCTGCTGCCTCTGATAGAGAGGGGCCAGAGGGGCTCCCTGGGAGAGGGGCTGGACTGCACTGGTTGCTGGGCCCGCCCATAGGGACTATCAAATAGTCTTGTAACTGCTAACATTTCATGCAGTTACATGGCTATTCAATTACACAATATCTAACATCCCTACAAATCTCAGAAACAAACAGAATAAGCACAGCGAAACTTAGTTTTAGTGAGCACAATCATAAGATAAAGACCCATTTTACTTCATCAGTCTAAGCTTTCCAATAAAATGTTGCTGGTTAAAAATGATCATTTAAGGCAAGGACTTACTTAATGATGGTTCTTCGCTCAGATTTCACTTTTTCATAACAAAATGCAATACTCATTGTGACAGATGGGTATTTGAAACATGTAATTATGCATTCAATTTCTGAATCTTTGTGTACTTACCTCATGTGGTCTTGGATAAGTAGTTCCAGAAATGCACCTAACTAACATGCCAAAACTTGTATTTTCATTTACCACTACTGGGAGTTCTGCAGGAAACTATGTCCTCTCAAAGATATTAACCATGAATCATTAAGAATAATAGCTTTGCATGTTAGTTTGTAAGTGAATGTATTAACAAAGATACTGCTTATTGTCATATCTGTGGGGACTGACAGGAAACGTAAGTCATGTGCAAACTGGTTTTGGGAGAAGATGTGAGAAGGAACCAAAGCACTTGGACTTTGGAGAAGACAAAGATCCTGGCACTCCTCTAAAGCAAAACTATTGATCTTGGCTGAAAAAGTTCCTGAGACTGGATACACACAGTGTTCCTTGAGAGAACGAGAAACTTTATTTTCTCTCCAGCAGTTTGTCTCTAATATGTAAGGTATTTATGTTATTTAACACAGATTCTACAACTAAATCTGTGGCCCACTTAGCAACAATTTTCATAATGATATACAAGCTAACTTACATTTTCTCTAGTATGCCAATAAATTTTCATTTTAGCTTGAATAACCCAAATTGGAGGTAGACTCTTGAATTAGTGTATGCAACATTCAGACACCACTATCCCTGTTTGTCTTTAATTGCTCGATTACTACCATCAGCTTACTTGCACCAACATTTATAAAAATAACTTTTTTTCACTGTGACAATTACTCACTAAAACAAACTCTAATCAGTTTTAGAGTTTAGTCACCTAATATAAGGAGAAGTGGGCAATAATTCCAAACAGCAATCAAACAAGCAGTGCAAAAGAAATTAGCTTGAAAATCAACTACCCCCTCATCCCAAAAACTATGAAAATCTCATTAAAAAAAAGTCACAATATGGAATAAAAAGCAACATTAAAAGTTTCCATATGACACATCTTGACAATTTGCCATTATTCTTTCCATGCATCTTATTTGCAGCATCCTCTTTCATGCAGTCCTCCAGGTTGTAATAGTTTTATAAACTAATCATTCATATTATTGAATTTGGGGAACTCAACAATTGAGGTAAGATTAGTTTAACACCTTTGAGCAATTACCACCCCAGTAGAGAGATATAAAAAAAAGTAATTTTTACACCAATGAGACACAGCAAATATATGCCTACATCAATAGCCACCAAACTGAACAAGCAGCATGGTGAAGAGGAAGAAAACAAAGGGAGAAAGTGTAGATTCTCCTGCAGAAAGAAAACAATTCTTTTCAGTGTTCACATTCTACAGAAGGAACCAAAACAAAGATGTTGCATAAGCTTTATAAAACAGCATACAGAATTTTGTTTTCTGTCAATGACAGAAACTCACTCTTGACACCTCAGCATAGGGAAAACTATTGCTAACTTCTGAACCAAGTGCTTTCTGCTAAAGCAGATTCCTTGGGTATCAACTGTATTTTAAATTACATGCTGAATGTTTCATTCTCATATTTGTAAAAGGTACTCTGAGCATCAATTAAACTTTTCTAAACAATGTTTATCACTAGAATAGTCACTAGATTTTTCATCATACTTTAATAGTTGAGATTTTCATATATTACACAATAGAGGCATCCTTCTTCGTATACGTTTACATGTGGGTGATAAATCTCTATTTTAAGTTTCATTCACTTGACAGAATGTCCCCTGCAGAGATTAGCCTATTATTATTTGCTGCAGACCCTGAAAGCAAGAAGAGGCCCATTTTCTCCAGATGACTCATTAACAGGCAGCAAAGAATGAAGTGTTCCAGCTTGAAATGCCAAGAGCTAAAAATAACTTCATCCCACAGCCTCAGATGATTCAGTCCATCTTTTTATTCTATCAGAACACTCTCAGAGTATCACCTTTGGGCGGGAGGCAGAACAGATACATTTAACCTATTCAATGAATAAGAAAAATAAAATCCTAAAGAAACAAACGTGTGGGAATGGCACTGCGTAAGTCACAAAAATGTGACAATTCAGATTGCTCAGTATTAAAGAACCAGGACTACTGCATAATTGATAACATTAGATTGGGGAAAAAACACTCAGCTGTGACAAGTGGGAGGCTTCCACTGATGCGTGAGGCCATCTAAAGTCAATCTGTGCATAATTTAGCTTTCTTTGAGAAGAAACAAGTTTTTTATGCTTATACAGTTGCAGATATCATGCTTGGAACAACATTAAGCCCATGCATTGTGACAGACTGCTGGCTAAGCCAGAGCTCTGCCACTATAGCCTGGCTGAAAAGGCCAACTACTGCCAGCTGAGCAAGCCCAGACCTGAAGGGGTAATGGAAGCAGCTGTGGCCCTAATTAGCCAGAGGGCTGTAAAAGGCAAGGGGGGGGAGCCAGGAGTCAGGGTATGACTGACACAACTTGAACTCGAGTCCAACTTAAGTCACCTAGGTGACTCGATTTGAGACTCCACGTGGGTTCATTGTTTGTGACTTGAGACTTGCTAATTTTGTTAAATTGACTTGGTGAAAAAATTGTCTAAAAATGCCGATATTGATGGCTTGTACAAAAGTGACTTGACATTTTTAAAATTTAGACTTGAGAATCGACTTGGGACTTGAACTGTAATGACTTGAGACTCAACTTGGACTTGACAATAACGACTTGAAGACAACACTGGATGTTACTTGGCAAAATTAAAGAAGAGCAGCAAATATAGCCAAAAGAGTTGGTCATGAGGTAGAAAGACTGACAGAACTAGAGGCTGGGTTAAGGAGAGAGTAGCAGAAACTTCTTTCCTTTCTCCTCAACTCTCAACAAGGATGGAGAGGAATAGTGACTCTGTAGCTATAAATAAAGAAAGTCATGAGCTAACGAACTGTCCTACTTTTCTCTCACTTGGCTTGCCATTCCTAGAATTATATTTCATCAGCAGTGTGACTTCATTCATTGGGAAGGAATTTTAAATTAAAATTAAATGAATACCTATTTGCATGGCTATATAAAAATAATACAAAATAAATGAGGTACCATAGTTTGCAACACCCATTTGTGAAGAAAGGAAAACACAAAATTTGAATATCAAATTTAGATTTTACAAAATGTCCTTATACAAAGCAAATTATTTTTCTAACTCAAAGTAACTTTTTTCTGACCTTGATAAATGAAGTAGGCTTTCTGTGGGCTTATATACTACTTTGATACAGTATGCCATTTATCAGGCTTTTGATGAGTTTAATGCTTTATCTTTATTACTGTAATATAGACCAAAGATTGCATAGGGTTTTTATCTATTTAGGTATGTTTTAGATTACTAGGCAGCATTCCCAGAGCTTACCACTCCTTCCTCTGATCAATGAGGATTGGTTAGGAAGAGAGGTAACTAGACCTTGGGTATAAATTCAGGGCATAGGTGAAAGACCACCTTGTCTTTATGGAATAAATAACCTCAGGGATTTCATTCCCAGTTCCAAGACTAAAAGAAAAGCAATGACAACTAGAAAGGTGATTTCTGTAGCTGCATAGCTAGAAAGTCTAAGAAAAACCTTCCTGAGGAGAAACAGCACTTTCACTGCTAGACCCCCTCAGTTGTGGTTTCTCACAAGGATCTCTCTTAGCTCCAATTCAACATCCCCATGCAGCCACTAGCTGAACTAATCAGACGACATGGACTCAAGTGCCAGCAATATACAGAAGACAACAGTTCTACTCATCTATCTCATATGCCCATATCATTGCAAACAACAATACTGTGATGAGATCAGCTGATGGATAAAGAACAGCTTGTTGGAGCTGAATCTGAGTGAAACAAAGGTTTTGCTGATGAGCACAGGAAAGCATTTTGAAAAGACTAAAGCCACCATTGGTTGATGGCATATACCCACAATTAGTCAATTCAGTCTGTGATTTAAGAATGTACCTGGATTCTTCACCGACAATAACATTGCAGCTTCCACAATAATGCCTTTGACCTTCTCTTGCTGGTCAGGGTATTCCCTTCCATCCTGGCAAACAATTACCGGGCTTCAGGTATTCACACCTTTATCACCTCACTAGATTACAGCAATCCCATAAACCTCAGCACTAAGCCTTCAGCACTTTAAAAATTCCAGGTGATACTGAACTCTGCAGCACGTCATCAGTAACACTGGCTGCTATTAACATATTAAACCTGACTTCCTGCAATTACCCTAGCTATGCCCTCTGCATCTCCCCACCCCATTTCCCTTTCCGCTACCTATGCAGTACAACTTCATTGCACACACCAGAGGCTTCTTGCATCCTTACTCCATTCTATCCTACAAGCTTCCTCTGCATCACCCTTCGATACCTCCTCCTCCCCCCATGCTCTCTTCTGGGATTTTGAGTCCTCTCTGTTCCTCCCTACTGCTATGCCAGGGTTCCTTATTTTTATCTCCTTACCAGCAGCACTATGTGCACCGCCATTCCTCCTCCCCAACATGGCCTCCATGTCCCCCTGGCAATCCATGGCTGGGGCTCTGTAGCCTTCCCCCCCCCCCCCAATTCTATATTAAGTTTCTCCAGTTTCCACCATAGCAGAGATTCTGGGTATGCACCCATTCCTCTTTCCTCCCATACACTTCCTCCTATACTAGAGTCCCCAATTTTCTCCTCTCTCTATACTATGGGGTCTGTCTACCCCATTTCCATCCTCCCCAGTTGCTAGTGGAAGTACTTCAATGTTCACTGCCACAGCAGGAGTTGTGTGTGCACCCCTATTCCCTCTCCTTTCTTCCATGTCCCCCATTACCACTGTCCCGTATCAGGGCCTCTGTCTACCCCTATTTTTATGTTCCCTTGTTAGGAGCTGTGTGCGCCACATATACTAAAGTCCCCCAATTCCCATCAAGGATTCTGTGTATTCCTCTCTCCCTCCCCCCAACATCCATCCCTGTACCATGGTCACCTCATTCTCCCCTCTATTCCATAAGATGTGTTCATTTTGATGTAGAACAACCAGCGGCAGAAGACTTACTATATGTAATTTAAGCTTTTGGAGCATGATTTCTGGGAAAAATTCACATTACTCATTATTTTCCATTGGGTTTTAACTCCCAACTGTGGGATGCTCCAGTAAGTAATGAGCGGGCTTTTTTGTAATTTGATGAGACAAACATGAATATAAAGAAATGTAATAATGAATTGCATAACATGTATGCTCTTTCTCTGGATGGAGCTCTGATGAAGAAAGACATCATCCAACAGGTAGACATGTAAACCCTTCTGTCTGAAGGCAGCTTCCCAAACTTAGCTTCTCGTGGGTTCTGAAAGGCAGCACACTGTACTGAAAATGATTCTGAGGGTCTTTGTGAGATGGTATGTTGCAAACATATTGCTACGTTTCTTTCAGACCCAATGAGGTCAAGAAAATCATTTTTGAAAGTTGCTTCTAGTATAGACTGCAATATTGTCATCTTGAGCTCTATTTTCTTAACTGACATTTTCTGGCCCTTCAAATAGAACAGGCTCTGATCTTGCAGTTAGGAAAAATATAAAATGAGTCCTTTGTCCCCAATTCTACTTGGGGATTGGTTTAATAGCCCCATTGCTAGTAATCTGGGTGTTGTTTTAATCATCTGACCAAGCTTGAAAATATTTGCACAAAAGTTTGGTTAAAAAAAATTTAGTGATGGATAATCTGGAATGCCATTGTACATCCTTTGGGAACCAAGCCGTGTTGAGATGTGGAAGCCCCGGGACTGATTAGGTCAAAGCAATTTAAAATTATGGTATCAAGCTGAAAACCAGGATTTAAATAATTGATTTTTATCTTATTTTGCATTTATACTTTTCCAATATTTTTTGAAAGAAAAGCTGTTTTGCCTTGGTGAAAATATAATTGTACAATAACTAAGTGCCAGACATAGTGTCACCACTGGATGGGAGAAGGGGACCCCACTGATCCCCTACTCAAATTGCTTCAATGATTACTGCACCAGGTTCCAAACACACCATAGTTAGGGGCCTGTTGATCTGACTAGATTATTAAAAAAGCAAAATACATTACTGTTTGCGTAAATGGTGACTAGACCTCACACATAACAATCCTCTATGTAAAAATAACGATGAGTCCTGTGGTACCTTAAAGATGCATCTGACTAAGGGTTTTTACCCACAAAAGCTTATGCCCAAATAAACTGGGAAGTTTAAAGTGGAACAGAACTCCTCATTGCAGGGGCGGATGAGAGTGCCGCGGGGCCCAGGGCAGTGCCACGGGGCCCCCGCTTTGACACGGCGCATGCACGGGGCCTCGGGAAGCGCGGGGCCTGGGGCAGCCGCCCCGCTCGCCCTGCCCTAAATCCGCTGCTGCCTCATTGTTTTTGCAGATACAGAACAACATAGCTAACCCTCTGTGACTTATCCTCTATGTAGTTCACCCCGGTTGACCTATTGTGTTTGCTGTGGACTTTTGACCCATTCCTGGAGCCATTCTGAGACTTTATGATTCTGTGTGTGGCTTATATGTCAGTAAAGGTGTTAATCTGACTCATTACAGAACAAGTATTTCTTCTCTCCTACAGCAGCAACTGTGAGACAAGAGAAAGAGGATTCAGATAGAGTAAAAAGGTTTCTTCTAAATTAGGAAATATACTCTTTGATCACAGCATTTTATAGTATTCTCCTCTTAATCCAGGTCTACACTACCATTTAAATCGATGTAAATTACATCACTCAGATGTGAAAATACCCCCCATGCTGTAGAAGTTGCTTCAACGTAAAGCATTTTGTACAGCACACTATATTAATGGGAGATGCTTTTCCACTGACAGGGCATCTTCACCAGATATGCGGCTACTGCAACGCATCTGCACCAATGTAGCATGGTAATGTATAGCCTTGCCAATACTTAAAAGTTCTTGGACTTCTGCTAAGCACTCTCCTCGACAGATAAATATATATAGTATTCAACAGTCCCACAGTCCACTGGCACCTTTTTCATATTCCTTTCAGCTGAGAGCCCTGGTGGCAGAACTAGGGAAATCAGAAACAAACTGGAAGCCTAAGGTTTCTGCCTGACATTTAAAACACCACCTTCCACCGGAAAGTTAGGGGAGGTAAATGAAAATATAAACAGAACAACAGCAATGGTGTTTGACTCCAACTGAGCTTTCAATCTTCCTTACTTTAGTTAAAAAAAAAAAAAAAAAAAAAATTACCAGGCTACCAATACTTCATCTCCTTGCAACCAAATACAAGTACCCAACAAACATGGTATCATATATTCGGATGCTTTTATAGGACAAACCATTCCTATGGCTTATTTACAGAAAATCTCAGAAGCAAACAAATGAAAATATAAAGCTATCCAACAGAACATGCCCCCTGCTTCTCCACTCAAAGACATACATCAAATCACTAACTCAACTGACATAAAGGACTGGCAAAGCACCACAAGTGCAATCCTGCCACTGTAGAAATGCCAGACTTCAAACACCATTTCCTCTAAACTTGCTACCAAAACAAGCCAACTTTTCAACTTACCATCCCTTCTTCACACTTTTATGCAGCCCCACACACTCAAGCACTTCCCTTCTCCAAAACAGTAACCCTAAAAGCTCCAAGGACTTTTGAGTCAGATCATCATAACTGGTCTGTTACTCAGCAAAAGTTCAGAAAGGCAGAACACTAAGTGCTGATGATTCACACACCAAATCAAAGGGGAAAGCATTATTTTTCTCCCTCACAATAATCTAATTAAACTCCTAACAGGAAAAAACTAAAATGGGACAAAAATCACATCTAAGGAAACAGGAAATGAAATAGTTCATTTTCATCCTCCTTTGAAAAAGGGAAACAATCCAACTCAAATCCATAGCAATAACAAGGAAACAACAGGAAGAATGTTTCCCACAGACAGATTTATCACTATGCTTTGCAAGAACTACAGGGCCTTAAATACTATGCTGAACTAGAGGACAAGAAAGATCACCAAGTCAATGTATTTCATGTCCTCATACAAAAAGTGAGCTCTTCATCTCTGTTGTATTTGCACAATGGAGAAATTAATTATATCTGAATGGAAATAACCTTACGAATTTAAGAGGCTCTTGCAGCTAGTTCACAAGTCTTCCTCTGGAGCCGTCATATCCAATATATGCTATATGAACCTTCCAAAAGGAGCATCCATCAACAAAGTAATGCTTGTTCCTGAAGAAATAATTGGCCCGAGAACAGCATCAACCTTTCAGTAAAATTATGAATCCACTATATAAGCAGATTGTCAAGCTTTAGCTCCTGCAGTGAACATTGCTTCAACCATACTAGCCTGGAAGAATCCCATTTCAAAAAACAAACTAGGAAATTTGGACACCAGCATCCAACCCTCTGAAAAATGTCTCTGGCTGCACCATTTACACTGCAACTAACACAGTTGCCTTGGCAACATTGGATTAGTTCTTCGAAGCACTAAATTGCATCTTCAAAACATGGTGAGGCTAAGTTTTTTTGAGAAACCTCTGAATAAGGCTGTTTTGAGGACGAACACAAATATCCCTTTCAACAATTAATGAAGAGAAAATACAAATAGTGCTATAAAAACATCAGTCCTTTCACTGTTGCAACTTCTCAGGACAGCTACAGTAAACCCTAAAGGAGAAAATTCAAGAGAGAGACCAAATTCAAAAGAAACCAAAGAGACTTCCAGTACAAAAATAACGCCTGACATCCTCACCTCTTTGTCGGGGGGTTAGGGATCCAAAGACAGCACATTGCTTCATTTCTTAGCCACATGGGCTTGCCAGGATAGATAAAAATCCAATAACAATAAAAAATTGATTTTTTATATCTATTTGTGTCTATCTGCCTGTGAGAGTTCATTTGTTCAAGAACTCCTCCTTAATGGTGAGAGCTAGAACCACAACATTTTGTATGCAGCTTCCTCTTCTGCTAACTTAACGCAAGGTCAGGGTTTGGTTGTGGCAGGAGAACCAGAAGCCACACAAGAAGGGCTGTTTTCCATAACATGCAAAGGGAGGGGCTGTTGTTTGGAGAGATGCCATATGAGAATGGCCACTGGGGGCAGCCAGGCCACAAGAGAGATCTATGCTGCAGTGTCCACCAAAGGTATGGTCAGCAGGGCTGAGGCTCAGCCATCCTGCCTGCCAGCAGACCAAGTAAGTAACTCAGCAAACCTAAATCCTGCCCCCTCCTGGTCCTTGGCTGCAGCACGAGAGGGTGGGAGAGAAAGAAGGCTGGGAGGAGCTGGGGGGAGAAAAAGAGGCCCCTGGTAACTGGGGGGCTAGATGGGACCCCTTGCTCTGATCCCCTCCTGAAGTGGTCAATTGCGGAAGAACTTTGTAAGTGATAGTTTAGGGGTGGTGAGGCCTGCATTCTTTCCCCCCTTTCCCTTTTCCCTATATCTGATGAGCCAGAAGCAAGTCTTCGGGAACATACGCTACTTAGGATAAGCATTGTTGGCAGTACAGCAAGAACAAGTATAAGATAAGGGTAAAACACAAGAACACATAAACAATTCTGTTTACCCATCACGTAAACAGGGCCAAAGGACAAGATGATCAAGATCAGAACCATATCGATAACTAACAGCTAAGCTTTACATCAGCACTAATGAGTAAGCCTTGGAAATTTCCAAACTGCCAAACAAGGCAGGAAAACTGCATTTAAGGCTGCCTCAGAGCCTAGCAAATTGGACTTCGCCGATGGGCTTTGGGTACCAGCGCCTCAGAAACTGGGACAACCTCCCACTTCATCCGCAGCCTACCCGGGGTCCCAAGCTTGCAGGAAGGGATGTAAGATATGCCGTTTTCTTTGTTATATTGTTCTTTCATCTATGGGGCACAGCTGTTAGCTGTCAAGAAATAAACTGTTTGTGCTTGACAGATACCTGTGTGGCATCCTTTGTACTTTGGGAACCCAGTGTCGGACCTGAGACTTACTCTTGCCGACTACACCTCACTCTCGCACATCCCCTCCCAACATCCCGAGTCCTGCACCCCCTCTAGCATACTGCCCTGAAGGACCCTGGTAATGCCAGGTAATCTGCTAGTTTAAATATAATCTTGTATTTAATTTAAATATAATTTTGTTTTTAAAAATAAACCTATTTGAAATTATGACATCCTATGTTAAAGTGTAAGATTATAACAATCTATTAAAATAATTAAATTAAATAAAAATTAATATTTATTAGTAGTATGTGTTTGCAGTTAAAGTTTTGAACCACGTCAAATCACTTAATTGATAGAAATTATCAGCTAAGCACCTGGAACCTGAGTTTGCTGACTTGCTAACCTAGCTTTGGACAACCTGTTCTGGAGAGAATAATTTCTTGATTTCTGTTTATTCAACAAGTTCAGTTCACTGACTACTTCATTTTATCTGAAAAAGTGGATTTTGCCACGAAAGCTCATGATACCATCTACATGTTTTGTTAGTCTCCAAGGCAGTGCAAGAGTATACATTGTTTTTTTAAGTTTCTCCAGTTATAGACTAACTTGGCTACCCCTCTGAAGCTTTAGTTCATTCAAAGTTAAGAAATAGTTTCGAAGCAGAAAAGCAAGATAGATTGTTTTCCTCTTCCAATTTATGAATAAAAACTAGGTGTGAGAAGATGAGCTTTGGTAGTTCTAAAGCCTTGAACACACTGACCAAATATAATCAATTCACTAGCTATAGATAATACCTTCCTTTGGTTTAATAAATCAGTTTTATATGCAAAACGTGTTCTGAAACCCTTTCCCTTTATGTACCCAGTATATTTAAGGCTGTATCAACACACACAAATGAAAATGGTAGTTTTGCACATTTTTAATTAAATTCCAATTCCGAGCCAAACTGAGCTTGAAACAAATTAGTAAAAAAAAAAAAAAAAAAAAAAAAAAAAAAAAAAATCTAGTAAATAAGAAATGGAAGAGTTTACATCTATCATTTTCTAGCATACAAAAGTGAACATTAAGAATCCAAATAAACATATATTAAGCTATGTTATTACTAAAATAAACATATACAGATGCAAATATTGTCTTTATTAGCAATTGGAAGTGCCAAATTTAGTGTAAACGCTACATTTATTTGCAAATCAACATGTGATAATTTTTCCCATTCCAGTGCTACAGTGACACGGCTATGGCACTGAAGCTGTGTCACTGCAGCATAGCAGCATGTTTCCAACCTCAATGGAAGGGGTTTTCGGTGGATGTAAATTTCCAAGAAGGAATACTTCTATCCATGGACGGGTTGGGTAATGCAGGTAGGGGGAGGAACTGCCTTCCCAAAACTGCCTACACGCCTAAGGCTGGGGCTGCTGCTGGGAAAGGCTGGGACCGCAGCTGCCCAGCTCAGCACCCTGAATGCCGGGAAAGGCTGGGTCTGTAAATTCCCCAGTCACCAGGGAGGGATGAGGTTGTGGCCTGGCAGCCCAGCTTCCCTTAGCTGCTAGAGAGGGATGGGGCTAGAGCTGGGGCTGCAGCATGGCAGCCCAGCAGCTCTCCTCATGGCCAGGAAGGATCGGGCTAGAGGTGGGCGGGGCTTGGCTCCAAGGGTGAGGCTGTGGGCGGAAGGTGCGGCACTGAGGCTTGCCTTTCTCAGCTGGGCTTTCATCCATCACCCATGGCTATATCAAAGGAAGAATTCTTGGCTTGACCTAGCTGTATCTGCTCTGTGGGTTAGGTTGACCTAACTATAGCATTCAGGATGCAAAACTGTCATCACAGTCCTGAGTGACATAGCTAGGTAAACTTAAATGTTTTAGTGTAGACCAAACCATAGAGTCAGAGTCACTTAGTCCTCAGTAGCAGGAGTCCCTTTGAGTCCAATGTAGTTCTCATGGACCTTTACATAAGAAAAAGCTTCACCCTCTACTTCCTCTCCTTTTGTGTACACATCTTGAAGGACTTCAAAATCGCATACTTGGCTGCGATATATGTTCCTCACCCAGACAGTAAACGCATCTGTCGTGGCTATCAGTCAGAGGCGTAATCCCTGCACAAGAGGAAATGGATTCATTCCCGTAGATCTGTGATCAGTCATAAGCTTCTCCTTTTTTTCATTGTTTTCTTTGTGTCCTGCTAACAAACTAATTGAAACAGTAACAAGGCTACCAGATACCACGTAGAAACAAATTAAGTTCCAATAATAAATCTAATTAGTAAGTACTTATCTAAAAATTAGTTCAAACTAACTGTATTTCTCAGCACTGTGGTGAAAAATTTCACTTTCTGAAAACCACATTTAGGTCAACATAACCCTCCAATAGATAGCACTAGGTCAAAGGTAGAAGCAACCAGCTCCTGGAAAAGTGGATTACCTAGCACAACAGAAGAACCCCTTCCATCAATATGGGAAGCATCAGCACTATGGTTCTACATGGACATAACTGCAATGTCCTTTATGTCATGGGGGATGGGAGAGAACATGGACAACTCCTACTGAACACAGCTACTGAAAACTCCACACTCCTGTGTCGAGACATATGGACACCATAAAGAGAATACACATGTGCACTAGCTGAAAGGAAAAAGTTTCATGAAATCAACTGAGTGTAGTTCCAAACTCCTGATAGCAACAATTTCTTTCACTTTACTGTTCACCTGAAGGCCAGTGTTCCTCAATTTCCAGTATGGCTTTCCTAACATCCACACGTAACCCTGACTACTTGCTACTTTGTCAGCATGTTGGATTTAACTGCTTACTTAAATAAATTTCATAATGTGGATGATGCTGTATAATCTGCCTTTATCTATTTTCACTCATTGACTGACAGTCTTCCTCAAATTTCTTCCTCATTTCTAAGCTTGTGGTTCAGACTGAGCTACCACTGTTTGTGAAGAAATACTGCTATTGGATGTGTTTTCATAAATAAAGTCCAAAACAATTTTATACATGTAGCGCTGGCCTATCCACAACTCAGTAGAAACAGAAATAAGATTGATTCGATTACTGAGTCAGTTATTTTAAATTAATTAGTAGCTATTTTTACCTTTTGTTAATATACTTAGTTTTGTGAGCAACAGGATACAATTTCTAATATGTTGGCTAAACATGACAATGAAATCAAATGTTATGTCTCTTGTTTAATTTGTTAAAGATTTAAGCTTAAGGAAATTATTACATTTTCATAACTATTTATGATATTAGAGCACATTATGTATTTTTGGAAAACCAAAATACTGAATCACTTAGTTATTATGATACAATTTTTAATTTGTTAGCTTAAACCTGGTCTTTCCTTAGTTTGCAGAAACAAAGGAGCTTACAAACAAATGCCCTGTAGCCAGTAAAACTCATAAGGGATTAATTTATAGTTTCATCTGTGATCAGTTAAATGTTATGTTAAATCTTAAACATCTTTTAAAAAACACGACAAATAGTTCAGTAAGATTTTTTCAGTAACATTACTTTAACAGAAACCATAAGATTAATTTCTATTGTTAAAATAGAATCAAATAAGTTGTGTTAAAGTCAGCATTCTAGTAATCAGACAATATTCAAAGATGTTATCTTTTAACAACATCTAAAGAACTAGTTAAAAAACAAAAACCACAGGATTCAGAAGTAACAAAATATGCCCCATAAAACCTCTTCACTATTTGTTTATACTAAGTTGTGAGAAAGGAAGCATAGAACAAAAATTCAGGTTTATATCATGAACTAATTACACACACATAGTATCTATTTTTGACCTAGAATATACATTCAGTATAATACATGGCCGTTAAAATTAACTAAGTCTTTACGCAATATGAGTGTTCTTAACGGAGGTTATGTCTACACAATGTAGACACTACGATGGTTTTCTGCAATTTGCATACCTTTTTCCGATATGTTCATCGAAAGAGGCTTCTCCGAAATTTGGCCCACCTGCTCTGGAAAAACCTCCTCTTTTGGAAGATGCCTTTTTCCTCGTGGAATGAGGAAGAGAGGGCTTCCAAAAGAGCATGTCTGCTCTTCCTCGCGCAAAAAAAAAAAAAAAAAAAAAAAAAAGCGCAGAAGAGCAAACGCATTCCCTGGATGCAGCAGAGTTTTTTTGGGCTACCTCCGGTATCCTGAAAACCCCCCACAGTTTAGAGGTACCCTGAGAGTCTTCCACTCTGGAATTTACTCACCTGTGATTCAAAAGAAGTCATGTTGGGTGGTTTTTTCAGAGCACATAATAAGCCACACCTATTTTTCCAGACATTTGCGGGGTGATAAGTTAACATGGAGATTTTATTTTGGTTGACTATTAAAGAAGCTACTGGGTCAGCTGAAATATTTTTAATTGATATATTTTATTAATGTATTTAGATTTTTTTTAAACTGCACATGTAAAGGGTGCATTTTAGAAATCTTACAGTTTCATTTTTAACAAATTTCTTTCAGTTTAGCAAGGCAGATTTTCTTGAAAAAATTACATTCTGTCTATTCTGGGAAAGGGGGAATATCAAGATGCAAAGGAAACATTTGAAAATATTATAAAACCTTTTCCACAGCATGGTAACTAAAAAATGGCTTACCGCCTGTCCTTTACATTTTCAATTTAAATATTCTTAACTGTAACCAACTGACCAAGAGTAATGAAGAGAAATTGAAATCTAAATACAGTTCTTAGAAATGAAGTTATAAGCACAGAAAATAGGAGCTTAGCAAAGAATTGCCAACCTAGCCTTACCTTTTGCATGACTACCATGCTGATATAAATACATGCTGTGGAAATAATATGTTATATATTGTTTTACATCCTCTCTCAATGACTGGCACTGCAAGCCTTAAGAATGCTGTTCTCAACAGCCTTCTCACATGAAGCAATTTACATTTTTCTTCTTATCAAGAATTTTATCACGGCCTCGTAAGGGACTAGCTGCATCTTGTGAGTATCTGTACACAAAGAATATTTATATAGTGCATACACCATGAAAGTGTTGCAAATAAAATATCCTTGGTAAGAAATAGTATTTTAATTTTCACTCAGAGTGGTTTATTCTGCAACTGGCAGCTCTATTCCACTTCATTAGTTAATAATGTAGGCAACCTAATATATGAAAATATATATGTATTATGAAACAACAGAACATTCTACACAATCACTGGATATGCAAAAACTAGGGATGTAAAAGGTTAAACAATTAACTAGTTACCCAGTAGGAAATAGCCTTACTGGCATGCTCACTGAGTAACTGTCTCACCAGAAGGCCAGAATGGAGGAAGCAGCACCCCACCTCCAGCAGCTCAGTCAGCAGGATCCAGGCCATAGTGGGGTGAGAGCAGTGCCTGGCATCTGCGCTGGCTCCAGAGCAGCCCCTGCTACCCGCAGCCAGAAGTTAATCAGTTAAACTAATTGTTTAACAGGTTAACTAGTTTAGGCAGCTTTTACATCCCTAGCCAAAACTCAGCTATAAAGACATAATCCAGATAATAATGGGCTTTATGCTCTCAAGAGCAGAAAGAACTGACTACTGATACCAGAGTTTACAGTTCTTGGAAGTGCACCTCAGATTCATAGACTTTAAGGCAGGCATGGACAATAATTTTCGAAGGAGGACTACTCTACTCTGCACATTTCTGAAGTGGACACGGGGTGCCCCAGAAGGAGCAGGGCCTCAAGTGGAAAGGCTGGGGCCAGAAGACTTCATTGCCCACAGACCCTGATTGGCCTGGGGATGGGGGAGAATGTGAAGTCTTAAACCCCTCCCCCGCCCCCTGCCAGGGGCATACAGCGCCTAGAAAGAACCATCAAACTGTTTTGAATAGCTATTGGTTCCCTCTAGTGCCACATGCCCATGGTGGTGGTAGAGACTTCGCTTGCTCCCCTGTCCCCAGGTCTTGATTGGCCTGGGGGCAGAGGAGTGACAGGACGGCTGCAGGCCAAAAGCCTTTTCAATTGCTACTATTTAGAGGGCTTCTAGCTCTAGCTCCAGGAGCTGCAAGCCCTTTAAACAGCAGCCATTTAAAGGGCTTGCGCCTGCCAGGTGGCTATCACCACATTACTTGGCAGCCACGTGGAAGGCATGAACCCTTTAAATAGCAAGAACTGAAAGGGCTCATGCCTCTCTGGCAGCTTCCAGGCAACACATTAGTGGCAGGGCTGGGAGCTGCAATGGGCCAGATCTGGGCTACTGACAGCTTCTTGGCCAGCTCTGCTTTAAGACCAGAAGGGACCATCCTGGTTATCTAGTCTGAACACTGCAGGCCACAGAACCTCACCCATCTACTCTTGTAACAGATCCATAGCTACTAAAAATCTTTAAATCATTATTTGAGAACTCCAAGTTGCACAGAAACCACAATTTACACCATTTTAAAGCTACAAGAGACCTATACACCATGTTGCAAAAGAAGGTGGAAGAGTCCAAGATTTCTGCTAGTCTGGATAATTCCTTCCTGACCTAAACTATGGCAACCCTGAGATCTCAGCAAAATCCAACAGCTAGAGACTTGGGAATGAATTTTCTATAGTAACTCAGAGCCCTCCCTATCTAGTGAGCCATCATTGGCCACTTGGGATCTTTACTACTAAGAGTCACAGATCAGCTACGTGCCATTGTAGGCAGTTTCACCGTACCATCCCCTCCATAAACCTATCAAGTTCAGTCTTGAAGCCAATTAGTTTTTTGGAGGGTTTTGCCCCTACCTGGTTGTCCCAGATGGCTTCTCTGATGGCTAGAAACCTTACCCAAAGGCCACCCCTCTACTAAATTTCAAGACCCTGCTCCCTAGAAGAGACCAACAGAATGTTTTTAAATGGACAAAACATTTTTTCCTGGCCTCATTATTGGGAATGGAGGAAGGTGAGTTTTGGGAAAAGGGACTGTTGGACACTTCACCCTTGCCCCTTTTTAGGATCTTGAACAGCTCCCAGAGAAGCTGATCACTAGTGTCAGTAAGAAAGGGCCAAACACAAGAATTTAACACAAGCCTGTACAGCAGTTTATTGAGAAATGGTAAAAGGATTACATCAAGGACATAGCCCCTATGCTAGACACAGAAACACATTAGGAACTGTATATTCCCATAAACGAGACTTTCTTTCTCAAGCATACAGAAGCCGTTTTGTGCTGGCCATACATAGGGTCTGCCTGGGAAATGGGGAAGATGGTTATCAATCTAGTTTCTCCCCCCACAAGCAAGGCCTGGTTGCCTTGAAAGCCCTCTGTTTCACAGTCCCATAATCTCCAGAGTGGAATTTCACTAGCTCCTTCAGGTGCTCAATTAAGGAATCCTCACCACAAATAATGTACTTTGCTTGATTCTTATACTCTTTCCCCTAAAAGAATCACATGTCTTAAAAGCATGCCCAGTTACTAACTTTTAACTTATTAGTATTTTAGAAGGGGCTAGTAAGTCTGGTACCCAAATCACCCCACATTTACTCACTCAATCATTCACTCTGACTATCTGTGTGACATCCCTGCTGTAAAGTCACTTCATCTAGTCATTTTGGGCTCTGCAAATGGAACTTTACTCATACAATATTTACCTTTACATGGGCCCATATTAACTGACCAATAGGCCAGTGCTAATCAAACTCAGTCACTGCCAGTTATTGCATCAAGTTTACTCCAATTTCCTTCTGTTTAAAGAGAGCCAGCTCCCAGAATTCTCTATTATTCAGCCATGTTTAAGTCATGTCACCTTAGGTTTACATCATTCATTCCTTATGGTCACACCAATTTGGTACCAACAGGGGCTATTGCTGCTGTTTTTTAAACAATTAGCTTGAAGCAGAAACCAGGCATGGATAATTTCAGCTTAAACAGTTAAAAGTTTGTTTAAGTTATAAGCAACTGAAATACTGGGTCTTATAAGTAGTAGTATCAGGTAGCCTTAATAATAAGCATGATTACCAGCCCCACTCAAATTTATCCAACATTTATAATTAAGTACAGAAACTCTGTGTACATAATTCCTAAGAAAAAAAATGGACAGCAACTCATCACTAATTCTACCAAGTGGGCAACTATTCTCTCAAGAACAAAGTTTTACAGGTGTAACCAGTGATTTGAACCTGGAACCTCTAGAGCTTAATAAAGGAGCTTTCACAGCTTGAGCTATAAAGTCAGCTGGCTCTCAGCTCAGGCTGTGGAGGTCTCTTGTTTTTATCTGTTGCTGTAAGTCAGGGCTACTCAACTGTGGAAGCCCCAGAGGCCACAATGATACTCACAGCACATGCTGAGGGCCGCAACTTAAGTGTGGTTACATATACATGCAAATATATATATATATATGCAAATAGCTTCTTTCACACTGACAGGCATTAATACAAAGCACTTCCCACAATGCCCCAGCGCTGCAGACACCCTCTACCCATCTGTTCCAGCCGGCCCGTCCGCTTGCGTCTTTCAGTGCTCACCCCACCTGGGAGGCACCTCTCCATTGTGGAGTGTTTTCCCAGTGGAGGCCATGTTCAAAGGATCCCACCTGCGGGCCGCATGTTGAGCCCCCCTGTAAATTCAAACCGCACAGTGGGCCACAAATAAACAGGCCACGGGCTGCATGTGGTCCACAGGCCATGTGTTGAGTGGCCCTGCTGTAAGTGGCCTAAGTGCCACTGCATGGGACAGTGAATCACACTAGCTGTGAGGGTTGCAAAGGTATGATTTTTCACCTAACATAAATATCACAATATTTCTCCACACCAGGAGAATAAGAAGCACCAAGATGTCTTTAAATAATTAAGTACATAAGAAAATTATAAATGTAACTTACTACAGTTACAAATATTTACTTATATGTAAACCCACTATAAGAGATTCAAGAAAAAAAATCATATAGGAAGTATATTGCTTCTTGCACAAACATCACAAAAACAACTTTTCCTTAGGGACTGAAGAAGAACACACACAACACATAGGAACATTCAAGTTCTTTTCTCTCTTGAATCCAGGTTGAATAATGAGCTACTCAATCAAATCTATGTTAAAAAAATGGAGCACTCCATGAGACAGCCCTGAAAATCTCCTCTAAAAAGAACTGATCTGAGACTGTGACATGCCTCTAAGTCATGGGTTCCATTTTCTGCTCTGCCACAGTATTCCCACATGACTTTGGGAAAGTCAGAAGTCACTTTATTGCTGCCCCTAAATGGAGTTCAAACAGGTCACCAGCAAAACTGACATGCATTGGATACATGACTGTGATCTTGATGGAGAGGGTAAGTTAGAATTGGGCAAAAACTGCCTTGCTGAACATGGTAGCATATATATTATGGTGTACTCAAAAAAAGTGTCAGGAAGTAGCCATGATTTTATATGTGAGTGAGTGAGTATGTGTGTAAAAATAAAATAATGATGAGCTTTTGTGGGCAAAATCCACTTCCTCAAACACTAAAAAAGAGTGGCAAAATTTTTCAGTAGTTGTGGAGTATGATGTGAGGATTTTACTGTATACTGACGCAAACTACTGCATTTCCATCTGTAATTTTTTTCATTCTTCTGGTTCACAGAATACAAATGAAAACCAAGAACAAAACCACCTTGTTCAAGATTGAATGTTCTGCTAAAAGCTCTGCTTGAGGACATATTTTGAAGACATTTTATGGCTTGTGTTATACAAGCGGGCAGACTAGATGATTACAATGACCCCTTCTGATCTCAGAAATTTATGAATCTGCGAGTTCAAAACTAATACACAAGATCCTTACCTTCTTCCCCTTTAAAAACACTGACTTCGCCCCTCCCTCCCACCCACAATGTAAATATTATCTACCAAACAGCAACCCAGTTAAATATGAATTTAATACACATTGTGTAATGAACACCCTTGCATTTTCAGGCTCAACCATATCTGGATTCTTGACAGTGCCATAAATTACTCTTCATCTGGATTTTCACGTAGATTAAATTACTATTTTCCTCCAATGTGTGTTTTTCTTTCATTTCTTTCCCTAACAACTACAGTTTTCAGAGACATTGTACTTATTTCAAATTGATCAGATTATGACAGAGTTAGCCCCAGTAAATGAATATACAACGCAGTAATTCAGTTCCTCCCCAAAAACTACATGTGTTATCTGAAATGTTCATAGGTTACTTGTACTTTCAAAAAGAAAGAAAAGGACCATCTGAAATACCTTCCCACATATTGCCAAACATTTTAAGTTCTCAGACAGCAGCCTATTAGAATTTTTTAAAGGACCAGTTATCTGATCAGGCACCACAGTATCAAAAGCAGGCCAAAACTCATCAAATTATGGACACCTCCTTACAAATCTCTCTTCTAGAAAATAAAACTCCAGAGATTGATATAAGATTCTTAAGTCTTATTATTTCCACCTCTATGAAGAGGGCAAAAGAATAATTATTCTTAATATATTTAGATTATTAGATAAATGCAATACTGAGCTTTGGAAAGTTATTCATTTTTTCAAATAGGATAGCAGGTATGTGTGTGAGACTACTGAAATATTACTTTAGATTGCATATATTTATTTATACACCAGTATTTAATACTAATATTAATGATTTAAAATTCTTGGTCTATCGCATCATGAAAAAAAGTCACCTTTCTTCAGAGTCCATTATCTACAACCTGATTTCAAATCTGTTCATTTGTGCTGTAAAATTACTGTTGATTACATAAGGACAAATGAAATTTTTCATACCACCAGCTTTCTAACAAAATTACCATTTTAGTAGTACTAATTGGAAAAATATTTTCGTCATACTATGTACTACATATTCTTAATGAGAGATATCGCCATATTATTCCTTTAGGCAAATAATGTGATTTGTGTTGATGGAGCCACATTAAATATAGGAACAGATTATCTCCACATGATGACAAAAAGCAAATGTATTCTGAACAAGAGACCTCCCATATTAGTTCCTGTAAGTAATTTAATGTCAATGGGGCTACTTTCTACAGTATAGCACAGCTATTTTTCATTGTTTGTCTAATCAACATTCGGGCAACTCAAACTGAAGTGACAAGAAGTCAAGTGATTTTTAATATAAAGGCACTTCAATTTTTGTAGTTAATTCATGCAGGAAAACATTGAAGTGTTTAAAACAATGCTATGGTTAAAATATATTTTAACTAACGATGTTTACCTGGTTAACCAGTAAGCATATGCCTTACTGCCATGCTTACCAGCTAACTGGTTAACTGGAGCCTCCTCTCGCTCCATAACGACCCAGCCAGAAGGGCCACAACGGGTGGCAGTTCCACTGTAACCCCTGCCATCCGCAGACGCAGTGAGTGGAGGCTAGCACAGCCCCCATCGCTTGCAGCCAGTAGTTAATTGGTTAAATCGTTTAATCAGTTAACTCTTCTGGGTCATTTCTACAACCCTAATTTTAACTATTTTTCCCACCCTGGGAGCAGCAGGACAGCCAGCAGCAGCTACCCCAGGGATGGAGCTGGCTCCCCCACTAGGAAGGCAGGATAAGCGACACCAGGGAGGTGGGCTGGGCTCTGGAGTGGACTAGGACAGTGTTTCTCAACCAGTGGTACGAGTACCCATTCAAGAGAAGTCCATTGTGTAGAGGCATGCATTTTCAGAAACAATCTTTATTCTCAATGGATCAGAGAAGTTTAACAATTTTCAGAGTATAGTAGAACTTAGGAATGGCGCACACACGTTTTTTGGTTAATACAAGTAGCATTGCTCAATAAAGATGACTGGTAATTAAAATATGTTATCTATTATATTTTAGAAATGTGTATTTGTCTGTCTGTCCATCTGAGTGTCTAAGAGTTACTAAGTGAAGGGCTATTTACATGTGGGAGGCAGACAGGGGAGCTTGGTACCCGTTTTCTCGTGGAGTGCCCCAGAGCACCATGAAGTCACCACCGACGCTGGACCATGGATGTTAGCAAATGATGGAATCCCAGATTACAGAGGTAAAATTACTTCCATGTGACATGACAGACAAAAGTAGCCATTTAAAATACCATTTGTGTGTCCTACCTTCCTGTTCTAAGTGGAAATAAAGGCAATGCTTCTGTTACTCATGGGAGCTGTTCTCTCAGAGCTACTGTTCAGAACCAAGCAAGTCACAGAAACAAAATGCCAGGTTAAAAGCAGTGCTCCCTTCCAGCCCTTGCCTCTTTTCTAAAGAGGCTCTTTGCTACAAGTATTACCTTAAGAACCCTGTTGGTAAGGTTCAGGCATACAATTCAGCTTTACAATCTAATACAACCATCATATACTTACAAATATTTAGAATATTTTACTATTTATTGTATTAACTGCTTACATACTTACTAGTTTCATACAAGATTAAGGTATTTTAAGATTCACACAATTCAGATCACATAGTTATAGAGCTACAGCGTATCCACTCTCACTGTGTCTGTGAACCTGAAACTTTGGCATTATACCTTTTTATTCGAGGGAAGCAAAAAAGTGGCCTAACTGACAGCATCTCTGCCTGATTTTCTCGTCTGTAAGAGCACAACAGATTACAGATGTCTACTACCAGCACTCATCAATATAGTGGAGTGGCAGCCATGATGTGATAAATAGACTGCTGGTGGATCAATCACTGCAGCGTTGATCCACCACGTAGTGAAGACAAGCACATAGTATGAAAGACTCACAGAAATAAGAGCAAATAGACTAACTAGTATATTGAATGGGGAAAAAACACGATTCATTTCTGTTTTTGCCAGTGTGTTTTGTGTAGAAACAACCAAAAAAAGATACAGGAGACTCCCGGCTTGCGACGCGATTGGTTCCTGGAGAAGCATTGCAAGTCGGGGGCATCGTAACTTGAACCCTCATTTACGATAGGCACTATGCGCCATCGTAAATGCAGGCCGAAGATGTAAGTCGGGGAGTGGGGGTTTTGGCCCCTTCTGCACTTACTAAATTGTTGTAAGTGCAGGGGGTTGGAATTCGGGCGGTTGCAAGTTGGGGGCCTCCTATACTTATTAGTTAGAAAATTTATAAATTGTGATTTTTAATTTTTTTTTTTTTGGGGGGGTTAACAATGTCTGTGATAACATTTTGTACTTTTTCTATTTGTCCATGCGGCCAGAGGCATTTAAAAAAAAAGGAATAAACTGCACAACAGGTTCAAAAGACATAACACAGATCTTTTCATCATGCAAGGCATATAGGTGTGCTTCCTAAGTTTCAGAGTAACCTCAGACATTTCTATTTCTTTCTTTAGACAGAAATAACTTTCCCATGAAACACATGACAAACACTAATTCCAGAGGAGCAGTCTATAGTAAGATAAAAGGACTTTACTTCTGATTGGCCATCAGACCCAGATGTTCGGACAGATGAAACACCTTCAAAACGACTTCCTAAATTAAATTAAGTGAGGGACTTGGCTCACCCAGCTGTCCTGGAGAAGAAAAAATAATAACTTCCACTGCCTTTGAAGAGCTGCTGCTATAGTAACGGACTTTGTGCAGTAGTGATGACAACAAAAGTCACAACACTTGTGAGGAAGCTGACAGGGCCATAGATTGTTATGAAGATATCAAACATATACACAGAAAGAAAGAAATTCAAAGTTCTGTTGGGATGTAGATGCTGGATTCCTAACAAGTTTATCCTCCTTCCCCTCCTCCCCCCCCAAAAAACCATAACATGCATCAGTATCCACCCAGGGCACTGGACAAAAATACCAGCATCTCGAAATGTCTTTGTATAACAACCTGGTTCTAAAGCAAGTTAGCTAATTACTCAACATTTGGAGACCTTCAATAGTAATTAACAGAACTTCAAAATGTTCTTCTTTGGGCATTTGATCACTTGACTGTGATCATTACATCTGACTCCTTGGCTATTTATAGGATTTAGGGGTAGAGGAGAGAGAATTTACTCCTGTTTATCACTAACAGAAAGTTTGTGCGCATTTTATTTGTGGCTTGCAAAGTACTGTCAGGTAAGCAACCACTTCTTGGGAGGAAAGTGGTAGACCTCATGAGAACAGACAAGAAATCAGCATCTTGGAAAACATTCTTGAAATGTTAAACATAGATATAGCTGTACAAGCAAAAAGACTTGGTATGTTTAAGTCTAAGAACCTCCTGTTTTAAAAAATGCACCCAATTAAGTATCAGTAAGTGACCATTTTGTTTTCTAACTTGTTCAGAGCATGGTATGAGACAGACCAATGAATTTCTCTCACATAAAACAACAAGAGTATTTTTAAAAACCTGGATAATAGTTTTGATGACACTGTCCAGAAATCTCTGAACCACTATGCTGTTTAATGTACTTCTCAAGAAAGCCCCCAAAACACCCTTCTCTATATCAACAAATAAGAAATTCCTTACCTGATAATTTTTTGCTAGCAGCTTCTCTCCTCATTTCCAACTCACTTGTAGAATCTGGATCTGCTCCTATGTTGTTGCTATAGGAACTAAGCCCTATCTCCCCACAGCCATAGAAACACATCAGCAAAAAATTAACATGACAACAGTAACTTTTATTAACTAAAGCAATTTCATGTTAGAAATAGAGCACCCACAAGGACACTCCTAGTAAAGAAGAGCTACTAAACAATATCCAGCTAATCATCATACAAGGGGGAAATATTTTTTGTCTTGAAGAAAAAAAAAGATCCTATACTATTTATTAAATAGTTAAACTACCACTAATATTACAACTAAATATTAATAAGAAAAGAGGATAAAGTTGAGGAAATCTCAATGGGATAACTCCATCTCAGACCAAGGCAACTGAGAAAGCACTGTGCAGAAAACTTCAGGTGAAACAAGACAAATGCTAACCGGCCAAACAAGACACTGCTATGAGAAATCACCAAAGTCACAGGACTAATAACAACCCTACAGTGGTGAATACATCAAGACACTACTCGAAGAAGGCTTAAATCTTGATTTTTACATCACTTGCTCTTTACCAATATGTACTGCTACCGTAAGGTGGCGACTCTCTTTTGCATCCCAGCATCTCAAATTCATCGAGATAGGTTCTGAGTTCCTTGGTCAAGCACACCCATCACGGAACTATGACTTTGGGGGAATAATGGGGTGGAATGTTTGACATGGTCCTGGCACACTAGTCCAAATCAAACCTCCATGCCTTGGCAGAGTGAAGGTTAGTGGCTTAAGAGCACGATCTGGGACCTGCTGTTCTAAGTCCCATGCTCTGATAAAGCAATGGACAGTGGCTTACAGCACCAGTGCATAGATTATACGTCAAGGCTTTTAAAAACCTATCTATAGCATTTCTTCAACTTCAGTGCTTGCAGAACTTCTTCACTGGTACAGCGGGCTGTGATGGATGGGAGCGGTGCTTTCCTTGTCTAAACATCTCAGCAGTCAGTACTGCCTATAAAGGGTTTAACTCAGATAATGCCTGAAAAAATCCAGAAGGGAGCCAGGAGAGCCAATGTGAAGTGTTAATCTGTTTTTCAATTCAAATATTACCTGTTACAGTCTGCTTTGTGTGAGAGAAGCAAAAAATGCTGCGAGAAAGATGAAATGAGCTTCGGGGACAGAAATGAAATTTATAGTAATAAACAAGTGTAGGAGAAAATAAAAACCTTGATGCAACAAATGTAAGTAGATAGGGAATGTTTATTTAGACGGGATCAAGTCATCTTCTTTGTTTTGTGGTTTGGTTCAATTCCTCTGCACTGAGCCCATGTGCCCACCATATACTGTAACTAAAGCTGAATCTCAAGGAAGTACTTCTCTGTGCTTTAATCTGTTTTTCTTAGTTGCTTTATAACACCTAGCAACCAAGTATGCTTTACCAAGTATATCTTTTTGTTTTGTTAATAAAATCACCTTTTCAAAGACTTGTCCTGGAAGATAGTAGGAGATCTGTGTATACATGCCTAAGAACAGGAAGTCAGCTATCAGAGATTACAGTGTTTGTTTGTTTTCAAGCTCTCCTATGGAAAAGAGGTTGGGGTACCCCTGTGGAAGAAGTTCCAGAGAGACTCTTACAGAGTTTAAAAAGGGTTTTTTTTTCCCCACTTAGGTATTAGCAGTCTACCACTCAAGGCCAGGGGAATCACCTGTGACCTTGGGCAATCACCCAAGGCCAGGGAATCTGTTACCTTGGGGAGGTTTTAAAATAGAAGCTTCTAGAGGCAAAGTATTTTTAAGGTCTCTTGCGTGTCCCACCTTCTGCACTCAAAGTGATAGAGTGGGGAACAGCCTTGACATGGACCATAAAAAAAGTCCACCTACGGGCCACTGCACTGCACCAAATTTCAGGGCCTTCATGCTCTGGTGACTCTTCAGCTGACAAAAATGTGGGTTTTTAAATGATAAAATGAAGCTGCTACTGCACAAAAAGGAAGAAAAAATAAATGTATAACAACAGAAGTGGCCAAAGGAAACCTGAGCACCCAGCTATTCCACCACTGTAACCAGAAACTGAGGTAACCTGAGTTGAAGGCAAAGGGTTAACCCTGGAAACTTCAGGACCAACATTGGACCATTTCTGAATTCCACAGGTAAGAGGCATTACACGTTTGTCATGAATAAGAAGAGAAGTTGTGTATCAGCAACACTGGTATCTAAGTGATAGGAGTGGTTTCTGGAACTGAATGGCTGGACAGCTACAAGGTATCTCCTTCAACATCAAATATTCCAGCAAGTGTGAAATGCAAGGTACAGTATTCATCATCATAAACATTGCTAAATGTAAAATAATTTAATGATCTATCTCATTTGTGTTACTAGGATCCACTATAGACACAACCCTCTTCAAAAGAAGCAGGTGATGAAAGCTGGGTACAATTTAAGACCTTTGCTTGTTTTAACCTTCACTGGAAGCTTTTACAATTTAGAATGTCTGTTAAGCTCAAAACTACAATCTCTATTTCTCTTCCACAAATGGCTCCATTACATTGTACACAACTATGGCTTGTCTGGTCTCTAGTCTTATCTATAAGAATGTGAACTATCCCCTTTTCAGTCAGGAAAGGAGTAACAGAAACCCATTTGCTGAGGCTTCCTTATGGAAACCCTTGCTGTACTACTTTCTATCATTCTCCCCTACCAGAGAATTAAGACTCACCAAGCTCGTAAAACCACATACAAATTTTCCTGAAGTGGGCTTGTGAGAGTAAAAATCTTGTTCAGGCTTTGAAAGATAACAACAGTCCTATTAAGTATGCCTATTCACTGTGGAGAGAGCTGAGTGAGGCAAGAGAGCCAAAGAAATAGTGGAGTCAGAAACAGTTCCTCTTTCACATGTGTTTGCACAATAAGATCACTACAAAGTTCTGTGATTTATTCGCCATCTTTGTCATCCCCTTCTCACCTTGTGCGACCTGTTGCTGCCATCCAGAGTTATAACATAATCTGGATAAGAAAAGGCAACAGAGCAGACCATGCCCTCTGACCAAGCAATAATTGACTGGAGATAAAGATAGCTAACATTTTTTTATTTTTTTCCCCAACCATAATCTGAGTTGACAGTGCATCAGAGCAAAAACAAACTGATTTCACCTTTGACTGTTCTTTCTGAGCAAAAGACATAATACAGGGGTGAGGGAACCCACAGAAAAAATCAGTCGGGTGCCACCCACAAGTAAGAAGCGAGGGAAAAAAAAACCTTCACTGGCCCCCAACTGAGGAGAAAAACACTCCCCACATTTCCCTCACACATCAGAGCCTGGGGCAGAGGGGGAAGCCTAGTAGATTTTGTGTGCTCAGCCTCCTAGATGCAGCAGGGAGACTGGAGCTCCAGCACAGGCACCCCAATGCAGGGAGGGGATGGGGGGGGAGGCTGAGCCTCAGGGGCCAGATCCAGGCAAGCCAAGGGCCACATTCAGCCCACAGGCCTGAGGTTCCCAACTCCTGACATAGTGGGAAACTCATTAATTCAAAGAAGGAAGTGGATTAACTGGGCCACAAAAAGTCTCACCTTGGTGTATTTGTGGCTATCTGCCAGATTACCATAAAGGAGCACCAATAAATTCCAGATTGTCATAGCAGATGCAGAAATATTTTTATGGTTTGGTTTTAAAGCAGGGCAATGCTTGATCCTTATCTGTTTATGGACTTGTTATTTAGTGATTACCCAAAATTAAGTTTTAAAACAGTCTCCTTCTAAATTGAAGTAAGTGTGTTGATGAAACATTTCCCCACCTTTTTTGCACCCTGAATATTTCACTCATTTTATAACTAGAAACTAAGTTAAATTAGAGCCACTAATTAGAGTAAGAAGTTATGTTCAAAATTCTACAAATAGGCATATGGACAAAAAAAAAATCTTTCCTAAAGTACTAACAGCATTAAGTCTAATTGGCCACTAGCTATTAGTGCTGAACTGCCAAAGGCAGTGTAACTTTCAGTAAATTTTATTTGTAACTGCTCACTTGAATATTTTTAAGAATGAGCCAATTTTCAAAACTAGAGAATTAAGAAGAGGACACTGAATAAGGAATACAAGCTGCCTGAATGTATTATATCAGTGGTTTCAGCCCATACATTAATCTTCTCAAGAATGAACAGGTTTCGGTTATTCTTCGCAGCTGAAGAATGAAGCCTTTTTGTATCATTTTTTATAAGAAAGTATTTATGTGCACTGTTTGGCATTAAGATTTCCTTTATTTTTCCTCCATATGAATGCTTCAAACTTTTGCTAATACAATAAATCTGTTGTATTAAATCTAAACCTGATTAATGATGCACTGTATCCAGCTAAGTAGAATTAAATTAGTGTGTAATTGATTAGTGTGTAATTGAAGCAGTGTTGTAGATTTACCAACTTTAATTAAGATGGCTTATTACAGATAATTTACGTTATAATATAAAACAGAAAATAGAAGCATAGTGAAGTTCATCTAAAGCTTAACATAAGATCAGGTGGACAACCTTATAGATTAGAAAGACATATAAACTAAAGCCTTGCCAAGTTCTTTAAGATGAGTAAATCATAACAGTTTAAGTCCTTTAAGAATAGCAAATTGCTGCTTAACCTTTTACCCTGGATTTTCGAAGCAATTAGACTGTTTATATTAATTTATTGTAATAGACTTTTCTAACAGAAGTGGATAAATCTACAAGTCTACTAAACTAACACCAAATCAATTTAGCTCAAATACAACAATGCAATCATACTAAAAACAGGAGAAGTCAATGTACACTTAATATTACTAGCCTCTAAAAAGTTAACACACAAAACTAAATACACTCATAAAACTGAAATTTATTGCAGATAACTTTCAAAGAATACATATTTTATTAGAAGCACAAGAAAAGCAGAAACAGTATCTCAGCTACACCACACTGTGGCAGTATCTGCAATTTTCTCAATATTCCTGGAAGTAGTAACTACAGCCCAGAACCTTGGACACAAATTCCATGCTCCCATGAGTATACCACCATAATAATTATTTTCATAACCATTCATGCTAATGACATAGATAATAAACTTGCAGTAAATAATTCATGCATTGCCAGTCTCACTATGATGTTCACTACTAACAGTTTATTTACAGTACAAGTTTAACTGGATTTTTTAACATCTTAAATTTACAGTATAAACAAACAAAAAACATTTAGTTTAATCAATTCTAATTTAATATCCTTAACTACCAATGAAGTTATTGTAAAATAATTTCATATTAGAATTCTAAATCAGGGCAAGCCGGCACGGTTGAATCCACCAATGAGCCAATTGTATTGATGCAATACATCACTAGGATGATCATAAATTATATTAAAACCTTAGAGTAAATTAACAACAAAAATGAGGGGTCAAAATGGATTGAGAGTTTTAACATCTATATGTTTTTCTGTATGGATTGGTTTGAGGTTTTTTTAAAGCACAGATATAAGGAGTACATGCATCATCTATTTTTACTACATGCTATCTTGATAAGTATCAAATCTAAACCTAACAGATTTAATTAAAATACACTTAAATGAATAATTGACCTATTTACCTAATTTGTTAATATTTTAATTAAGTATAGTATGTTTCTATTATCAAATTCAAATTGGACAATTTGTCATTTTGCAGTTTTCTCCAATCTTAATTTATAAATTTTCCTTCACTATACATTCTACATTTAGCTTAGCAAATTTGAGATGAATGCATTTTAATCCATTTTAAAATGATTGTTGCTACTGGAAAACTGCCATAACTTGTCTTACAACCGACACATATTACTACAGCCTCTATGTCAACACACAGCAGGATTACCCATATTTCAATACCTCAAACAATGTACCAATCTCATAGCACTCTTTTTGTATTTCAACATTGATTGTCTCTGAAAAATGTATTCTCTCTAGCAAAAGTCCTTTCTAACATGGAAGTAAATTAAAATTTTATATTGTAGCAATATGGGTGAGATCCAATAATGTTTCTCAATAGACATGAAAAGTTAGTATAAATTCAATAATGAGAGAGAAGGGGTGGAGTGTTTTCAGGGGAAAAAAAAAGTCTGTAAAGAAGAATCTCACCATTGTTACTGCAGATTGTAGCCATGTGCTTCTTTTATTTTCCATATATTGCTAGTCAATTCACCCAATTAATATACTGTATTAACTCCACTTAATTATAAGCTGTATTGTCAAATGCATACTACAAAAAGCTTGTATGAGAAACTACTACTGTGGACTTCAATGCAACCATTAAGCTTATTCTACATCGTTTAATGAGGGAGTATACCCCTGGCCTCTCACAAATCCAAAAGTTGCCTGACCAATTTGGGTGTATCTACCTTGCAGCTGGAAAGTCTCTCAGTTCAAGCAGACTGATTTGCATCAGTGGGATTAGGGCATCAAAAATAGTTATGTAGATGTTCTGGTGCAGGCTCTCAAATCTACCTGATCCCCTGAGCTTCTGAAGTCCTCACCAGTATGTCCACATTGTTGGGTTTGAGGCTTTTTTTAAGCTCAAACATGTCTATCCAAATTGGAACACTGACTCCCAGCTGTGGTACAGACATACCCTGTGATATTGTAATAATGAGCATAATAAAAAAACCTTAAACTGTATACAAAGAAAAGGAGTCCACCCACAACCATTTACAACTGGGTGACACAAAACTGTTTGGTTTTGGGGTTTTTTTAAAGTTGTTTTAACTGGGTCCTTATGTATTATTAACTAGATTTACTGACCATAGTCCTGAACCTCCAAAATGATACACATGTAAATCCCCCTGAGGTCAACGGTACTCTATAAAATATACACAGAGATCCACATTGGCACATCATATTAAAATATCATAGCCATCTCAACAAGTTATTCAACATCCAAAAAATATTGAAGATTATTTCAGGAAAGGAAAAAATACATGTGGCTACTCAGGAAGAATTATAAATAGTCAAAATATATTTGATTCCCCTTCTCTCCATCAAATTGTCGCTATTCCTGAATGAAAACAGAGGTGGTCATGTATTCCACAGCTATGTCTTGTACATATGCAATTCGTCTTTTGCTGAATATATTAAGTTTCTCATCATAACCTTAATGCAGGCACACTGCATAAGTGTAGAGCTAAGTTACTAGTTCCAGGATAAAAAGGGCATAAAAAACAAGTAGTAGTAGTAAGTGAGCAAAAGACCAGAAACATATTGTGAATAAATTTAAGAGTAACCAAAAAAAGAATGAACATATCTAGTAAGAAAGTGCCAGATCTAAGAACAATTTCACGAAAGGTAATTACGGTGAGTAATTTCCAGTAAATTATAATTTGGTGGGACGTTCTACATTAACCTTAACAGACAAATAGAGAAAATACATAAACGTTGTCTTAAAATATTTTATTAGAACACCCAAAAAATAAATTGACATAGTTAGAAAAATACATGTGAAATTCATATGGAATTGGAACATACTAAGAGTAAAATAAAAATCTTTGTAGTGCTAGGAAAGGAAAAGGAAAAGGAAAAGGAAAAGGAAAAGGAAAAGGAAAAGGAAAAGGAAAAGGAAAAGGAAAAGGAAAAGGACTATCCTCACCAAACATAATGGCTACTTCACTGTTTACCCCAAATTATGTCTTGGAATGAAGGACAATGTGATCAAATATTTACAGATTGGGGAAAAAAAGCCATAAGAACGGCCGTACTGGGTCAGACCAAAGGTCCATCTAGCCCAGTATCCTGTCTGCCGACAGTGGTCAGCACCAGGTGCCCCAGAGAGTGTACACCAAAGACAATGACCAAGCGATTTGTCTCCTGCAATCCCTCTCCAGCCTCTGACAAACAGAGGCCAAGGACACCATTTTATCTCCTGGCTAATAGCCTTTTATGGACCTAACCTCCATGAAATTATCTAGCTTCTCTTTAAACTCTATTATAGTCCTAGCCTTCACAGCCTCCTCTGGCAAGGAGTTCCACAGGTTGACTACACGCTGTGTGAAGTCAAGTTATTAATATAAATAAAAAAACAGCAGTGCAATAAAAGTCAACCAAAAAAATAGTCATGGTTTTTAGTGTGCTGAAATTATTTTTTTCATAAGAGAAGAAATAGCATTTTCAAAGGATAGTTCATATCTGATCATTATTTATAAAACCCCATATATTATACCAAATCCCAAAGATACTAGGAGACAGAAACAAGATTAAAACAGATCTGTCAAAATTGCACTAAAGAATTTCACACATTTCAAGGGAAACAAAACATTTTAAAAATTGACTTCTGTATTCCTTTTATTTGGATATATAGGTATGTTTCATCCATTACAAATACAAAGTTTTGTTTTATTTAAAAAGGTATATTAAGTAGACCTGATGCCTTCTAACTATCTTCTAACACTGTAAAAAGAGCAGTGAAAATATGCTAGTGTTAAAAATATAATGCTATGAGCACAGAAGTTTTGACAAGAAACGCAGAGATATCTAGGGAGTACTTAGTTTTCACTGAGTTAAATTATTCCATAAACACACTGTGCCTGCACTCTTAGTCCTATCCCACCAATTGCTCTATATTAATTATCCGCATACCCATGCTCCAGTTGGTCTCTAAATAAATCATCCTTCCATAAGTAAGAGAAACTGTTTGCATTCTTAAATTTTGAAATTTAGATCAATGTTCTGGCACTTGAAATCAATATAACTAATGGACCAATTTCCAATCAATCTGATACAAGTAATTTGTAATAAGCATGTATGCCTTTTCACTGCAATGCTAATAAATGAGTTTTTTCAATGACTTCACTATGAATACTACAGAATTTAAGCAAGGTTAGAACGTACATTTATAAAATGAAACAACTGAACCTTAGGGAAATTTTGCCCATGAGCAGACACACAGAAGGTCAAAATGCTACCATTCACCAAAGAGATTCAAATAAACAATCAACCTTTCCAGTTACATGAAAGTAGGTCAGTTTTCCATTGTTTAGTCTTTTGACATTTGATATATGGTGGTGTTTTTTCAAAAGTTTAGGAACTGAACTGATTTCTCTATGAAGTTTACACACATATTACACAACTCACCACAACTCCAAACACTCTATTGAGCTTTCAAAAAAATGGGCTGAATGAACAAACCTGAAATTTCAAAGTTCAAGAATAAAAT
This sequence comes from Pelodiscus sinensis, assembly GCF_052426305.1. Classification (NCBI taxonomy): domain Eukaryota; kingdom Metazoa; phylum Chordata; order Testudines; family Trionychidae; genus Pelodiscus; species Pelodiscus sinensis. The sequence goes on along the minus strand of NC_143059.1, from coordinate 6,478,280 downwards.
TTCTTTAAAAGTTTAAAATCAAATTGGCCAGATTCTTAACTCTCTATTCCCCATTCTTTAGGAAATGACTGGGCTGTAACAGCAAGCTCTGTAACAGCCCTTTTTCCCTTCCCTTAAACTCCCTATGGCATATTGTGGGGCACTTAGCTGAAATGCCATATGCTCTGGTGATTCCGTTAATCTGTTGGGGGTGTTTTGGCTAGTGGAATTTAGAGTCTTCCTCCTAAGACTGCTGTAAGTTCCTTTGGGACAAAACTAGCCACTGACAGGCTTGGGAGGCGCCAGAGTGACCCTGAGCCTCCTTTTCACTCATTTCCTGAAGTCTTGTGAAAAACACCACCAGGACAAATCAAAGGATCTGATCCATGTAGTAAATTATTATGTCACAACCACATAATCTTGTTTTATGGAAAACATTCCTTCTGATCAACAACGCAGGGTAAAACAGACCAAACCAAGAGAGGCTAAAAATCCTGACAAAGCGAAAGGTCTTAGGCTACACAGAAACACATCACAGCTGTCGTGTGGGTCGCCTTTGGGCATGAACTTTGCGCAGACAACACACGCCTTAAAGTCTTGCGGCCCTGGCATTCCTCACCCCCGAAAGGGGAGAAGGAAAAGCAAAGGGCAAAGGAGACACTAACTACCTAACTAACAGAACTATTTACAATGAAAAGAAGAAACGGGAACCATTAACTAAGCTAAGTGAGAGAGACGCTCCAACGACCGTCACGGGCGGTAAGAAGGAACTGAGGTGGGGCAGCGCCGGCAGGGGTACTTATGCCCCGCCATGACGGCACCACCCCAGGGGGCGCCCTGCCGGCGCTACGGGTACCGCTAGGGAAAACACTCTGGAAAACGCGGTGCACACACCTCATTCGAATGGACATGAGCAACCACTCGAAGAAGAAAGGGTAATGTCACAAAGCATGGAGATCAGTTTTAGGGACCTCTACACTTTATTTTAAGAAGGGTGCCTGGAAAAGGCAGACAGTGAAAAATAAAGAGTACCTCTATTCAAGTCACTCAGCAACAGACATAGCAAACAACAAAGTTATAAGATATTCATACAGCCATAGTCTAGGAAGAACAGAAAGGAATTTGCACTTTTTGTCTGCCTACACTAGGCATCTAGTATTCCAAATTATTTTGTATCATGTGTTGTAGTAACATTGCTGAATTGCCAATATCCATTTCACAGAGACTGAGTGGAACAAATCAGGAGTGCTTGGTATTTACTGCTTCTATTCATACCAACAAAAATGCTGATGCATGTGTAACCCACACACCTAGTGTGAACTTAAAAAACAAGAAATGGTCTGGCAGCACTTTATAGGCTAACAAAACATGTACTGTAGATGGTATCATGAGCTTTCGTGGGCACAACCCACTTCTTCAGATGACCAGACTTTCATCTGAAGAAGTGGGCTGTGTTCACGAAAGCTCATGATACCATCTACATGTTTTGTTAGTCTATAAAGTGCTACCAGACCATGTGTTGTTTTTTAAGTTTATCCTGTACAGACTAACTCAGCTATCCCCTGAAGACACCTAGTGGGGATTCCCTGTCCCATGCAGTGGCACCTAGACCACAGCAACAGATAAGAACAAGAGACCTCTGCAACATGGGCTGAGAGCCAGGTAGCCTTTAGCTCAAAGGATAGAGGCTACTAAACTAAGCTCCAGACTGCCTGGTGACGGTTACACATGTGCCCCCACTTTTTAATTTTACAAGCAGCGATCATTAAGTAAGCATTTTTTTTAAATATACAACATAGGCAACCTGCAGTATTATTGAGGCTATTTAAGAACAGCTCTGCTGAGGCTGCCTCGACACATAATGTGATTGAAATCTCTTGCAGTGCTCATTCAGCATATTCTACAGTAAAGGGGGGTTTATTTAAATTGCTTTAGCATTAAAATCCCCTTTACTCCTGTAGACAGCAATAACTAAAACAAAACCTACAACCGAAAATAACCAAACCAAATAAATAGATCATTTATACTCTTCTCCTGAAGTTATCACACAGCCACTGTACAAGTCCAGGAGCCACTAAGGAAATTGCAGCGGCTCTTATTTGCTGCATCAAGGTGAAACAAAAAGGTGAAAAGCGGTTTCTGAGATAGCCACAACCAATATAACTACCCTTATGAGTGCGCAGAGGCTACATAATTAAAAGATGGGCATTATCATCAGCGAGGATAGGTGCTCAAGTCCTGTCTGTAAAGATACTTAATATCTTCAAATCCCAGTTTAGTGGTTATTCTTTTTCAAGAGTGCAGTGTTGATCTCTTCACTATGTCTTCAATTGTTTATTCTTAAGAGATAAAAGCTTCTTATACACACATTAATCATAACCAACATGAGTTTCAGACAAAGAAGTTCAACATTTCAAGATTTAATAATACCACCATAGCCACCCAGACAGCTTGATGGAGAGTGCTTTTCTTTGCCTCAAGCAGTTTCAAGTTTGAACATTGTTCAAAACTCTAATATACAGAGCCAACAAAAATAGCATCACACTTTGGCAGTGATGAAAGGGAAGGTAGTAGAGTCGTGGTGTCCAATACGCTAGCCACTAGTCACATGTGGCTATCTGGCCGACTGAGTGTGGCTAGTTGGCTTAAACAATGTGGCTATTTGGCACATGACAGTAGTAGAGAGTGAGCAAAATGAGGAATGAACTGGTTCATCCTTTAGTCCTCTAAATGTAGAGAATGTGCATTGTGATTTACAGTGTCAAGAAAGAGTCATCTCTCTCTCGCTTGAGCTATTTGACTGGAAAGGTACCTCAAGCTTATCTACAGGATAAAATAAGGAAAACAACACAGAGAAAATGGCAACCAAGATTCAAGATTGAAATAGTGAGCTAATGTCATATAACCTACATGTGGACTGGCTATAATTATCCAGGCTCTACTTGGAAGCCTGTTTTATGATACAGCTCAGACAGGGTTGCATGCAGGACAAAAGAAAACACCTTTCCTAGCACTAGCACCACAAATCCAGGATATTTAGCAAATCAATTTAGAACAGTAGCCCCTTCCTTTTATTTATTGAAGTTTTAGCAGGCTATACTAGTGACCTTTACTGTTAGCTGCTTCTGAGGACAATTTAAAGTCTACATACATCAAGAACCAGACTGTGTGAGAAAAGTACTGACCCACATAATGGGTGGCCCACAGCTGCACATACAAGCAGTAGCTGTTATAAGCATTGTGCCTCAAAAGAAGCCTCAATTTCTCCTTTGTGTTCCCAAGGATGCAGAGACAGTGCTTCCACTGCACTATGGTAGTACAAAGATGGGATTGGGTCATGGCGCCACCCCCAGTAACATAGTCATAGAGTAAACAGAGGCAAACAGAGTTTACCCACTTCTCCATTAGGCAATACTCAGTTTAGGTTAGTTTAGTTTACTCAATTCTTTCTTATCTTTTTTTAAAAACACTGCATCACTGCTCCTGAGACTTTACATACCAATACAAATTTGGTACATTCAGAGACCTAAGGAAAACCAATCTGCTGCAGGGTGCTATATTTTAAGCACAGTAACTGCAATCATTTCTACACCAGATTGGAGCAGGCTCTCGGTACTCTCCCTAATTTGTGTGGAAATTCAAAGTAGTCACACTTTCTAAGCCCCGTATGATCTAATACTAAATGAGCACTTAGATGCCAGAGGTGGGTCTGGAAAGCTAACAATTTCCATTTTTCTAGAATAACCTGAAGAAGCAGTTACAGAAATCTTAAATATTTACATATTTCTAATTTCAAAATTGTTCTCTTTAATAACTACATTTTTCAGTTTAACGCTAATTTGAATATCAATTCAAATATTTGCTTTTTTTGGTTTTGTTTTTGCAAATCCATCTCAAGATAAACACCATAGTGTTAAATCTCACAATATAATCAAATGTTCTTCATTATGATCAAAGTTCTTCCCACTGAACTTAGTTGCTTAGTTGTTTTAAATAACTTCAAAGATTTGGAAAGAAATCATGATATAATATGATATATTTAAATACAAAATGTTGTGTCATATGTGGGTTTTGAGGTTTTAACCAAAAAATTAACCTCGGCATTTACTATTTATACATTGATACTCATAGGGAAATTCTGCACCACACACACACACACCATGATTTTCTTTACTTCCTTGCACAAATTGATTTCTGTGGGGAAACAAAGAGAAGCTGCTCCACTCACCCTACCCTGGCAGCTTGGGAGCCCAGAGACATCTTTTTAGGCAGACTGGAGAGAGGTAAATCACTGGGAGTGGGGTGTCCGGGAATACCGTGGCCTCCAAAGGATGTTAGTCTCAACTGAGCAGGAGTGGGGAGGAGGAATGAAGATGGAGATGGAGATGGAGTTCTCCTTCCCCCTTACTGAGCTCCCATGTATGGCTTGGATCAGCCCCCATGAATCTTCCCCTTGCTGCAGGAAGCTCTGCACAATAGGAGGGAACAGGGAATCAGGGTGGAGGCTCAGGGGAGAGTGGTAAGAGTGGGGGAAGTGGATGCATGGAGTTTGAGTGAACAGAGACGGCAGCTCCATATACAGTAATCTCTCCCCCCATCTGTGCACCTGGGACTCCCTCACAACCCAAAATCCCCACCAACCCTAACTCTCCGCATCATGAACCCCACACACTCAGACCAGCACCCCACTAAGTCATAATCAAGCATACCCTGAACTAAGGATGTGAAGATGTGATTAACTCACTAATTGAGTAGTCAATATAATTTTTATCGACTACTTGATTAGTTGATAAGGCAGCCTGGCTCAGGTCTGGGACTTACCCCACTGTAGCTCTGAATTTTAAAATGTAGTAAGAGCTGGGCTACCTGCCTGCCCAGCTCTTATTACATTTAAACTGCAGAGCAACAGCAGTAGAGGTAGGTCCTGGACCTGTCACAAGCCAACACTGACCTGGGCTGCCTGCCTGGCTGGAGCAGCCTCTGTCCACAGCCAAACTGAGCCGCCACAGACAGAGGCTGCTTCGCCATGGCAGCCGCTGTCCGCAGGGGTCCCAGCAGACAGGTGCTGCTGCCCGGGCCACCACACACAGGGGCTGCTTCACGGGGGTTCCAGCAGACAGGCCTCTGTTGGTGCTGAGCCTGAGCCCACCGCGGGCAGAGGCAGCTTCACGGCAGCCTCCCCTAGCTCCTCTCCATGAGCTGATCCTTCTGATAGAGGCAGCAGCACGAGGAGGGGAGTCAAGGTGGCACCACAGAGACGGTGCCGGGGGAACTGACTTCTACGCCGGCACCCCCCAGCAGAGTCGGCCCAAGCTATGGGCTGACCAGGCAATAGCCCAGGGTGCTCGATTTAAGGGGCGCTGCGTGGTGCTGCCAGGTCGGGCGGGGGTGGGGCCATGCATGTGCCATGTGCCCGGGGCCCAAGAATGAGCCGTGTGCCCAGGGGCGGGGCCGCGCATGCATCCGCCCTGCCCCCCCCAACACCAGCTCCTACTTCTCCTTCCCACTGGCTGCCTCTGAATCAGAGGCAGTAAGGGGGAGGGGGAGCGAGTAGTCAACTACACTAGCTAATAAGCCTAGGCTTATTGGTTATTCGATTAGTTGACTACAAGCTTACATCCCTAACCCTGACTCCCTACCCCATCAAGCCCCACTCTCCAGCCCACGCTCCCCCCTCCCGCCCGGGCAAACCCTAACCGCCTTTACCTGGACTCCCCTATGGACTTCCCCTGCACACAACACTTGTGCATCCAGATTCCCCCTTGCACCCAGACCCAATGGAAACTGCCAACACCCAGAGACTCTGGTACTCCAAAAACAAAACAAAACTGAAAGTTCTGCATATTTTAACTCTCAAAATAAATACAGAAACACAATAATATAACAATGCTTTCAATTATTTTGTTAAGTTATTTCAAAATATTTGTCAGCAAATAACTGAAAATGGCATGATTATGTTGTGTTATTTTGACAAAATATGCAGAAGGTTGTGGGGATGTTTTTTTGGGGGAGAGAGGGAGTGCAGAATTTCCTCAGGAGTAACAACTTTGTAAGGATGCAACAGTGAAAAATGAGCTTGCCTTTTATACTTGCTATTCATAAGATATTATCTTGTAGAATTCTCATTCTTAAATATCGTCTCCTTAGAATGAGAATAGCAAAATATTCCTAACTCCAAGTTTTTACACACCCCAGTAGCAATACAGAGTGCAAGAGAAGCCTTTATTTACTAGATATTGCACATCACCCCTGCTGTATAAACGCTGCCTCCACAGCAAAAAGCAGAGCTCTTGCAGAGAAAAGCAAATCCCAAAATAAACAAGACAGAACCAAAACAAATGTTCCTCAGAGATAACTGAAAATAAATCAAATCATAAATGAAAAGTAACTCTAAAAGTAAACATCTAAACTAGGATGGGAGGTGGAAGGTGAGGAGGTGGAAAAAGAACAACTTGAAAAAGGAGATCACCACACAAGCAAGCATATAAAAGTTGCTGTTTTCCTCTTTCCAAATATATCAGCTATACAGTCAGAATTTTCACACCTACAGAACAAAAAGTTTGAAGGCTGTCTCTCAAGAAAAGCTGAGCTGCAACATGCAACAACAAAATGGTCAATGCCAAAAATGTGAGCTGGAAGAGTTTTAAGATATCTGCATGAATCAACATTCAAGTCTGTAGAAGAAATGAATAACTGGAAAGAAAGGAAGTTGATCAATGGGGGAGAAAAAAGTTCACCCAAAAACAAAGAAAAATCTATTTTGGGAGGCTGGAAAGTTTGGACTACATAGCTTTGGAAATGGGATCTGGAGTAGAGAAATCAAACCAAATTCTATCCAGGAGAATCCAAGCAATAATAGTTTGTAAATGTGTAGACAGAGGAGCATGTAGTTGCCTGGGATGTCTGTGATGGAAAGATCACTGAGACAAGGAGTGATGATTCCCTTGCCTTGAGAAAACCTAGTTCGTGAGAGACTAACAGTTAAATCCAGGCAAGTAAAGGTAAACAAATTATCAGCTTGGGGAAAGAAGTCCATACTGGCTTATTTACCACACTGCAAACCGCGTCACTTGTAAGTGTATTTCTTCCAGTAAATGGCTTTGGAAATGTTAAGAGCACTACCCTTTTGCATTAACAATTCCAAGGCATCGTACCTAGAGGTCTGTATCGTGCCAGGAGCTTAAGTTGTTAAGCAGGAAACCATAATGGTACCAAACATGAAGAAAAAAAAAAGTTCAATGTTGAGGAATTGAGTCCAGAACTACCTTTCAAACGGCGCTACCACCAGTGAAACACCCAGAAAAACGTTGACGCACACAAAGCCAACCACTGATGGGGTGAGCAATATAAACTGGAGTTCATATACTGAGAAAGTACTGATGTTGAAGTGTTATAGTAATCCCAAGGTAGAATGCAGCAAGAACCAAAGAACAAATATCAAGTCACCAAAACAAGCTGTGCTGAAAAAAGCAAATAGTGTAACACAAATAACAAACGTTAAAAAAACATTGGCGACAAATACCTCATAAACCTGGAAAAACAATAACAGAGGAGTTTCATCAGGCTCACAATAAGGCGATAAAACATAGGAATGAGAATGCTGAACAGATGGCATCTTTAAAAAATTATCTTATTCATCACATTTGAAGTAGGATGCTCTGAAACAAATTTGTTATATGAAATCTATCACGACTACTATACATTACACATTTAAAAGCATATGCTACACAGCCAGTGCTACAATTTGACAATATTGCTGAATCTTGATTGTTGAACACCCTGTCTATATTCAGTCACACTGATTAAAACATGAGTATATGATGTGTTGATTCATAAGTCAGAAAATAAAGCTACAATTAAAAAAACTGTAGTGAGCAGGGCCTATCCAATGAACATTTGAGAACTCCACTTGCGAATGCATGATGGGTTCATGTTTATTTTTAAATGCCCAAGACTGATATGCTGAACATTACATACTGATTTCTAGAGAGGAAGGGGTTGGACATCTATCTCTGTTAATGTGGTCCAAACCATCCTTTCTCTCAAGCAAAAAGGATTTACTATCAACCCCACTGTAGAGTGCTCATCCTTTCTCCATACAGGATGATAGTCATGAATGGGAAAGGAAAACAAATGAAAAAGGCATATCCTCAATCATTTACCTCATCACCCTCATTTATAATTTTCATTCACATTATTGAGATTTTTTAAAAATACATGTCATTCTTAGTTAATTCACTGGGCATAAATATTGTTAAAAAGTTGTATAGATATTTTACCCTTTTCTTTTAATTTAACAGGGATAATTTTACCCTAGAAAAATCTTATATAAAAGGTGCAAGTCAAAACATGCCCAGAGAAACCATGACGCTTATTAACATATCATCCATTGGTGAACGCCAACATCACAGTACGCAGAGAAGAGAGAGAAGTATTGCCCTGTAAAATATATTTCTATTTAGACTAAGACAAATCATCAAAACATTTTTGCACCCTCCAACAGGATACTTAAGAACCTACATCTGATAAATATATAAATATTTATCAAAAGTGCATTTATTTTGAGTAAATATCCCAAGCTTGTATTTTGAAGTCTAGCCTGTGACCAGAAACATGGAGCATGACTCAGAACACTCCATATGAGCACTTTAAGCCTAGGTTCTTGTAACCTACATACATTTTCAAAAAGATATTAGATAGATAATCTCAGGTAGTTCTTCAAAATGAATAATGAAAAAAACAGTGAAATTGCAAAATTATTATTTGTACATTGTAAAATAATGTGTTTGCATGGTTATTATTCAGAAATTTCTCAAACGTTTCTCAATTTTTTTTCTCTTTAGATATCTGTATTCCCCTCAGTTTCTTTCCCTTCCTTCCTTTTTTGCCACTGACTGTAATAAAATGAATGATGATTGGTGAGAGATTGGAGAGAGTGATAAAAGGAAACATTTTTTAGTGATATCAAGTTATTACCACTTATCTGTACGACAATAGTCCATAGACACTAGAACCAAAATTGAATCCCCATTACCCTAGGAACTGTGCCTAAACACAGTGGGTATATACTATATCTACACTGCAATTAAAAATCCACATGACTCAGGCGAAGAGAATATTTAATTGTGATAGACATTTAGGCTCAGGCTGGAGCCCAGGCTCAAAGACCCTTTGAAGTGGGAGAGTCCCAGAGGTCAAGCTGCATTGTAAACGCAAATGTTTAGTCCACAATTAAACAGCTCTATAGCGTGAGCCAGTTGTGGCCTTGTTGCAGGTGTTTGATGATTGCCGTATAGATGTATCTAGTCAGACAAAAATCTCACCCTGAAGTTTTAGGAGCAATACTGACCTATATAAGAACACATACGTAGCACAGTATAGTTCTATTCTATCTATACAATTTATTATTGCATCAAATCTAAACCACTGTTCATAATTCTCATGTGCTAGATAAAGACAACAGCTATAACAGAAACTGAAATATTTTCTCTCTGTAATGAGAAGTTAATGATTTCCGGGCTCAGAGCAGAATCAGCATACTGAAGCTATGTATACACCACACCCTATGTCAGCAAAACTTTATGTTGCTGAGGGATGGTAATATTCCACCCTGAGTGACATAAATTCCACTGACATAAGCACTTATGTATACAGCACTACGTTCAGGAGAAAGAGCTTCTCCCATAGGTATAGAGTGTCTTCATTACGCATATAAAATCCTGATGAAATCAGTGAACTGGACAGCCTAACATTTAAACTGGTTAACCAACTAAGTGGGATTCTGGGCAGGAGATCGCTCCATCCAAACTGGAGCAGCCTCCAGCCTGCAAGGCTCTCACTCCCAGACCTACCTGGAGCTGGCTGCCGGGGCTCGTTGATGGCCCCTGACAGGGGCCCAAAGGATTGGAGCAGCCCTCCACCCATGACAGGCCACGAGCAGGGGCTGCTCCCAGGGAACCAGTTAACCACTACCCAGATAGCATCTCCTGGGGAGGGTGATGCTCATTAGGTAACCCGTTAACCATTCACATCCCTACTATAGATATGGCCAAGCAATTGAGAAAACAGTACCACACAGCAATACCAATTACTATTGAGGGATGTCTGCATAAAAAAAAAAATCTCAAAAAAGTGAGCAGATGGCAGGTGACATGTGACTCTACCCCATGCCTCATCTCAGAGAATTATCACCTCCCAGACTATACGCACATATAGAGCCCTGCACGGATACAAAATGTATATCCATATCCATAAAAATGAGTTGCAGATAACACACGGATATCCACAGATGCAGGTAGCCATGGATATGCAGGGCTCTACCCGCAGGCATGACACAACTACCCTTTGCTTCCCTATCATTTTCTGTGTGGAAGCAAAGAAATTCAGCAGAGAGATACCAATTTTGTGAGCATAAAGAATTCCCCAGGAGCAACCAATACAGGTTGTATCTCCCTAAACTGGGACTCTCTGGTCCGGCAAAGCTGGACCATGAATGTTTCTGGACCAGAGAGTCCTTCACTGCAGGAGTGGGGAAAAGGGGAAAGAGGGCAACATCTGGCAAATCTGAGTAGGGCCAGCAGCACACTGGAGGGGACATGACGGGGACCTTCTCTGGTCTGGCAAATCCTGTATTATGGGACAGTTCAGGTCCAGAGGGTACTGGATCAGGGAGGCCCAACTTGTAGAAAGTGATTATACAAGAAATTTAATCTTTTAACGTACAAGAGCGTGAGACACCACACTTCCAAATTTTTTCATAAGAATTTTGAAAATAAATTTTCATAATTTTTTTGAATTAACAAACAAAAAATCATTTTTACCAGTAAATGTATGCAAAAAATAACCAAGCAAATGCAAGTTTAAGTTCATAGGGCATATTTAGTGGGCACATGATAAACTGAAGGGCTGGCCTATTGTGAATTAAGTGAGCAAGCAGTTTCGATTTCAGTAAGAGATGAGTGAGTGCATCAAGTGAGTAAACCTCTTCTGAAACATGGATCTTGAAAAACAAAATATAGAAGGAAATATTAAAAGATCTCCTTTACTAATTTCATGTATGACACTAAATTAATAACTGGCACTGGCAATGTTCAAATTTGTTAATTTTTTAAATTTAACGTATGTTTTCTGCTGCAACTTCTGTGGTCAGATCCAAACAAAATAAGTATAGGTGAAAGGACTGAAAGGAAGAGAAAAAGCAGCATATAAAAATCAGAACACCATTTTTAACATCAGCATATCTGAAAAATTTCAAGTGCATCTTCAATTCTTCATACAATACTTGAAGATTAATTTCAAAACATTCTACACATTTTAACTCTCCATCTCTAGCCTAATCATTAAACTGCAATCTTTAAAAGCGTGTGCACTTTTTCAAGCAATTGCTTACTGCTTGAAATGCAAATTTATATGGAGGACTCATTTTTCCCACCTCAAAAAAAAAATATGAAGGGCTTTCAAAAGCTGATTTACCTTCTCGTTTATATCAGGTAATGCACTGTATTAGCATAAAGCAGTCAAAACTTTAAAAAAAAATGTATTAGATAGCTAACTATGTAACCCCTGCCGTTATAAAAGACAGTCACCGTGTTAGAAAAGCATTCCAAGTGACAATTTCAGTAACTCAGCATCTCTTTGTGGATAATTAGACTTTTTATGAATATGCAGATTTTAGGGAGCTGATTGGCGTACAAGTCTCCTTCTTCAAGATCATCTACAATAAAAACATTTGTATCATCAAACAGTGGGCTCCCTGTCAAGTTTACATTCAACATTTATCTTCAAAGCACAAATATAGGTCACACAAGACAGTTATCCTCTGTTCGACCTTTTCAAGGGCATAGATTAGAGGACGAATATTTCCACATTGACACTGTGACCCAGTAACACCAAATTTTCTTTTAACAAGGCTTCACAGATTTGAGAGGAGGATGTTTATGGTGTCCATTTTATCAAAGAGCAGAAGTTAAATTGCAGAACACTAGCACCATCCAGTGGCAATCTCTTTATTCAAAGTGCAAACCACTTTTTTCCTGATAGAGATTAAACAAGATGGGCCTCCAAGGAATCTACATTCTGGGATAGAAGTGAAGAAAGCACTGGAAACAACTAAGTTAAAGAGAGTAATTATATCTGAAATACAACTCCTGGATACAATTTACCTAAATTTACATACTTATAGTGTAAAACCATTTTAGTACTGAAAATCCAATTAATAACGTACATACTGGATTTCCAGAACTTTCTCCTAAACCATCAGTCTCATTGTGTTTTGACTGGAGTCTGAACCCAGTGTCTATCCAGTGCATGCACCAACACGCTTCTGAACCCGGTCCTTGGTATGGTTTTCTGTCTGTTTTCCTCTGATATTTCTTATAAGTCTTGATCAGTTTTCACCTATTTACTCTGCTGATGGCCTCACTTTCCCATTTCCTTTGAAAGCTAAACGTTCTTGGGGATCACAAATGAGGCTTCCATTCAGGCCAGCCACCTACATGCACTTATGGCAGAGATGAATACCAGAGAAGAAAAAAGAAACTTGGCCTGAGGAGTTCTTACCTGAGGCTCTCCATGTGAGTACCTCCCACGTAAACCAGCATTATGGACCACCTAAGGAGTAGGGTGAGAAGGAGTGTGTGGGCAGCACAAGGCAAGGTATATTTGAAGTCATGCAGTTTACCCCTACTCTACTGCGCCTCTCTGCCTCAGCCACCTGGACTAGTTTGGCACCTATCCTATTGTTCATGTCCCTCCACATTAGGAAACATTGTATGTCTTGTTGTCTCTAAAACCGAGTTTGAGTCCACCTTGATAGCATGACCTTCTCTGCGCTGTTCACGGGGGTGTTCACACAGTGAAGGTGAAGATCAACCTGCCACTTCAAGACTCATCCTTTATCACTGTTGCTAAGATAAATACATTAATGCTTGTCAAGCACTTAGATCCTAGGCTAATGGGGAGGTACAGAAGTACACAGACAAATTTGAATAAGGCTTATTTTAAAAAAACTTTGCAATATTGTACTCAGAGGCCAGACAAAAAGCTGGTGGAAGTTATCAAACACTTTCTATGTATATAAAACCACACACAAATACTGAAGCTATGTCTATGCTACCAGGTTATTTTGAAATAACTCCCGAAATAACTATTTCAAAATAAGCTTATTCCTCTTAAGGTGGTGTTACTTCAAAATAACAAGCCCTTTATTTCCAAGAAAGAGGTGTGGTAGTATGGATGCTCTGTTTGTTATTTCAAAATAAGTCCCCGGTATAGACATGCCCTGAGTGTGTACTTTTATACTGTCAGGTACATTCTTCTAATGCATGGGCTACATGTGTTCACACCCCTCCTAGACAGGCTTACATCTATAAGTATACTTCACATGAATCTCTCTACATATGACATGATCCTGACATTCATGTACCATTTAAGCTCATTTTATTCACTAACAATCCATGATAGACTCTTTCATTTGGATTTAACACTTGATAATATAATGCTTTTTGGTGCTTGGACTGAACTGGTACTGTAAGTTTAGTGTTCTTTTCTGTATCTAATTAAGATTAAACTTAAAACCTCTAATATGGAAATATATAGTTAGGACACCTAAACAACCTGCAGGGACACTATGCAAAACCATATGTCTTAGTTAGGATTGGTCCTGCCTAGAGCAGGGGGCTGGACTTGATGACCTTCTGAGGTCTCTTTCAGCTCTATGGTTCTATAATTCTATGATCATAAGCATTTTAGAACTTGTGCTGCCAAATTTGATCAACCTTAATATTCTGATTTTTTTCTTCCTCCCTCATAGCATCACAAGAATTTCCTTTTTAATTCAAACTTAATCGACTAAAACTGAACAGGGAAGTCGAGGAGAATGTGATATTTCTAAGCAGATGAAAATGTTAGTATCAGCTTTACATTTAGGATCCAATTCACCAGTAGGAGAGCACAATTGCCAATTAACCTAGTTTTACAACTGCTTTGTTTGCAAGAAAAATGGAACACAGCTGGAACACACACTGAAGTTGTTCCCTCCTTCCTACCCTCCAAAATTTCTCTTCTTCCTACCTGTGCACACATGCCAAATTCCATGTCCTGGAAAACTGCAGTATACATTCCAGCTGCTTGCACTGTTTTTATAAAACAATGCATCAGAAAATCACACTTAGCTGTGAACGAGTAGTTGAGTAGATGGTTAACCAATAAACCTAGGCTTATCAGTGAATCTTCTGGACTACTTGGCATTTCCTCCCCGCAAGGAGCAGAGGAGCATCAGGAGCCGGTGCTGGGGGGAGCCAACTTGAGACTGCACTGTCCAAGCTCCCCACGGACAGTAGCTGCTGTCACAGCCTGGGCCCACCATGGGCAAAGGCTGCTTCACAGTAGGAATAATGTAAAAGAATCAAACAGTCGATTACCCAATAAACGTAGGCTTATTGGATACAGTAGTCGAATCGACTACTTGCTTCCCCTTCCCCTTCCCCACTGCCTATATCAGATGCAGCAAGCGGGGGGAGAAGCAGGAGCTGGTACTGGGAGAAGCCGGCTTAAAAGCCGGTTCCCCTCAGCACCGTCTCCAAGGTGCAGCGGGGGGAGGGGGAGACCAGTGGAGGTAGAGGCACGGTGGCACTGAGGCCACCACAGGAAGAGGCTGCTTCACAGCAAACTCCCCTACCCCGCTGCTGCCTCTACTGAAGCGGGAGGGGCGGGGAGGACGGCAACGTGGCACTGTGTAGATGTGCTGGGGGGGAACTGGCTTTTAAGCCAGCTCTCCCCAGTACTGGCTCCTGTCCACTGCCCTTGCTGCCTTTACATCCCTAATTAGAATGCAAAGGTAACAAGTCAAACACCTATTATTACCAAAATGCTAAATATATTTATAAGTACCACACTACAAAACAAAAACCAAACAAAAATCACATACACACAACAGGAGAATTATACCTTGACAACTCATCTGGAGATTACAGAGGAATTACAAAATCGACAAAAAATGTGCTGCTAAACGTTAATGTAATAATATTTAATTAACTATTTTAGATGTTTTTGTACATTTTCAAATATATTGATGTCTATTCCAGAATACAAAGTGTACAGTGCTTGCTTTTTATTTTTGATTACAAATATTTGCACTATAAAACAAAATGGTACTTTTCAATTCACCTAATACAAGTACTGCAAAGTTGAACTTACGAATGTAGATTAATGTACAAAAAAACTGCATTCAAAATAAAGAAATGTCAAATTGTCAAGTCAGTCCTATTTCTTTTTCAACCAATCACTTGAACAAATTTGGTTATAATTTGCAGGAGACACCACTGCAAACTTCTTGATTATAATGTTACCTGAAAGTGAGAACAGGCTTTGCTTCCTACAGCTCCCACTGGCCAGGAATGGCAATCTGCAGCCAATGGGAGCTGCGATTGCCTGCGCCTGCAGAGGTACAGGTAAATAAAGCATCCCGCAGCCAGTTAGTGGCTTGCCCTTAGAAGCTATGACTTAAGAGTTTGAAAACCTTTGTGTAAATTATGTTAAAATCATAGTGCCAGGAGCAAGTCATACTAGTAACAGACAAATCAACTTGGGTTCATAGAGTAGATGATGAAACCTTCTTCATAAGTATTATGACTTTTATTACAGAAGTACTTACCCAACGAAATTCAATACCAAATGGTGTGTATGGTCTTTACAGAAAGAAGCGTGAAATCTGCATGTTTTAGATGGCTGCATATGCAATGCTAAGCATAAAACAAAACTGTTACTTCTTGAACTTAACTTGCAATGGAATAACACTCCCTCCACTCGATTTAAAAGTCTGCATTAAAGTAACATCCTAGATTCAAATGGAAGGACTTCAGAGAGAGAAGCAAATGTACTGGGTGCGTAATGACAAAGTACTTCACAATGACTGGAGATTTTAATGGTAGCTTTTAGTGTTTTATTAATTTACAAACTAAAATGTGTAACACGCGCCACCTTGTGGCAAAGATATATTAATGGCAAATACAAGTGTATCTGAATTTTGTAGAGCTTAAAGCGGATTGGTCCACTGTTTTTTCCTTTCATTAAAAAGTCTGCATAAAAAAAAGGAGTTCACAACAGCTGCCACAAGAGAGAGAAGGATTCAGAAGTGTTTTCTTTTTAAATGTAATTTTATAAAATATTCAAGAAGGTGTCACTTGTCTTACATTGACCTATGAGAAATACAGGCAGTTTCTAATTGTGGTCTCTCACTACTCAGGATACTGATAGCCAAAATGTGCCTCCTAGCACCCTAAATGCAGGAGATTTTATCTGTCCACAAGGAAGAAAAGGGTGATGGGTGCCTTATAAGTTTACCACCTCCCACCGCAACACACACACCATTAAACAAAAGGGGGAAGACAGAGGGACCACCACCTGAATCAGGGTAAACCAGAAGTGGCTTAACTCAGGTGGGCCAATGACACATGGGCATGTTGAGAAGAGAGGTTGTTTATACCATTCGTGCCAGACAGAGCAGTCTTTCCATCTTGGAGCAGCAGCATCCTGTGAAACTGCCACCTTCTGAAGTTTAAAAACAAAAAACAAAAAAACCCACACCTAGAGAAGGAGGCATACCCAGATATGAAAAGTTTCAGGAGGTAGCTGAGTTAGTTTAACTGGAAAACCTTAAACATCAACAAATAGTCTAGCAGCATCTCAAAGGCTAACAAAACATGTAGATGGTCTATTGTGCTTCCATGGGTACAACCCACTACTTCAGATGAATGATATGAATTTCAACCAGAGCCCTGTACCAGAATGTGTTGTCCTGGAGGGCAAAGAAAGAGACGAGGCAGATGACCATCTTAAAAGAAGAATCAATTGTCCCTTATGTATTTCTACAAAGTGAAATTTAAAAAAGGGTGGTGTAGTTGAAATAATTGTTGAATTATTTTTTACCTTTAACTTGGAAATGTGTGATGGACTGATTGCATACCAAACAAATGATTAAAACTCACAAATACTCTTGCTAAACACACCAAAGGAAACCTGATCTAGGCATTTTTAAATGGGGCATTTGATAATTAGGAACAGTAGAGCTGGACAAAGACAACTCCATTTGCTAAGTCAACCAACATTCACTGCATTTTAGAATTACCTACAAATTACTGCCTAAATTAACAAAGCCTATGCTAAACTGATTTGCAGACTTTGTGCACTCTGTGAAATAGGCAGTCAAGCTACAAAAATTTGTTTGTGTAAGTGAATCTTAAAATAGAACACTTAAAAATTCTAGGCTTTTCCTCTCACTATTTACATTTCCCTTCACTTTGAACAGCTAGAGATATTGCTTCAAATCTGTTTAGTCAATTGTCTATTCAATTTCACTTTTAGATTTTTCATGCACTAGTGAAATGCCTCCATGTTTTAATTTGTGGATACTGTACTATTAGTGAATGTTCTTTAAGATTGTATCCAATAATGCATTTCATTTATTTAAAAAGATATTTCTATTGATCTTAAAGCAGTTTTCATAAAAATTGGTGGTGGTGGGGGGGGGGGTGATCAAATGTTGACCTGGCATGTTCCTTTAACTGAGAGACAGTGACCTCATTTAGAATGTGTGTGATCCACAATACAAAGCCAGACCAGGCCACAAAAATGCACATCACTAGTTTACCAGGTTTAAAGAACTCCATGCTCCTGAGGTAATGACAAGTCCGATCAATGCCACAACGACAGGTTTTCAGAGTACAGAAGCTTCTTGTGCAGCCACTTCCTATAAACCCGGGGATGGTATGAGACCTTCCAAAGGTGCAAATCTATAGGTTTTGATGTCTACTAGACCATTTGTGACTTTGGAGGAAAAAGAAAGGGAAGCAAAGGGTAAAGGTGGTTGCAAAATGTCTCTCTGTAGGCAAAGTGGATGAAATAGCAAACTTGATTGGGAAGAAGGTTAATTCAGTCTTTTGTCAATAAGGTAGGGGGGAAGGAGAGAGTTTGGCCTAAATCAGGCATGTCAAACTGGCATCTGGAGGGCCGCATGTGGCACCACAGCAACTACTCAAGGCCAGCTGGGCAGCTCTGTGTATGGTCCTCAGCTGGGCAGCTCTGTGCACGGCCCCCAGCATGTGCTCATAGCTGGCCAGCCACTCTGCTCACGCTCACCTCCCCCTCCCCCAGCACATGCTCACAGCCAGCCAGCCAGCCAGCACATGTCCCCCCCTCATGCCCCGGGACCTAAGGAAGTGTGGTGGCGGTGGCAATGCGATGGCGGCTCTGGAACCCAGGCTTTTGGGGGGAGGGCCCTGGGGGGTGCCTGCTTCTGGGGGATGCATTAGGTTGGGGAGGGCTGGGAGTGCCTGGTTCTGGGGAATGGGGGGGGGGGAGGCATTGAACCATAGCTCTTTAGCATTTCCCCTTTTACAAACATACAATTAAGTGTTATTTGTATGATGCCACATACTGTTTCTCAAATAATATGATAGCATACAGGTTTTTTCTACTGAATGGAATGGAATCAAGAGTACTCTAATATAGACACACGCAAGGGTCTGATTTGTGGTTCCTAGTTTAATTTTCATATGTCCTGAGTTAAGTACCTAACTGTACTGTGTTAATATTTATCATGATTTCCTTGGAATGTAGGCATTGCCAAATCAGCCAAGGGACCCTCTAGTCTAGTCCAGTATTCTAGCTACAAAGATGGGCAATACAAGATGTGTCACAGGATGGGGTGGGAGTGTGTTTGCATATGTCCACAAGAAAATACAGTGAACAGTTATCCCCGGGTAGGGAATGTTGTTTCTTCGCTCCCGTCATTTTGTGGCTGGCTTATGACCTGAAATATGAGTGGATTTTAATCTGTTGTTTATCCTACCTATGGTATTTTAGATGTTCTCATTATCAATAAGCCTTTATCCTTGAAAAAAATCTTACAGTGAGTTCCACAGACGAATTGGGTAAAAAAAGTTTCCTTTCATCAATTTTAAATGTGTTATCATTTAAGTAAATGTAAAAAGAGATTCAATGAAGCCAGGTGTGGGTGACCCATTAATCTCTGTAATGGCATTGCAATACTTTCAGTGTTATTTCCTTTTCTTATGGATTTCACTCTCCCTCTTCCCCTTTTAACATCTATTACGCTTTGAGCAAATGTTCTTGTGTGTGTGTGTGTGAGAGAAGCTGGTCAAAAGGACAGGAAAATGGAGTCTGTCTTTGAGGCAGCTATGCTAATTACTCCCTTTTCACATTTTTCAAAGTATTAATAATTCTGTTTTTTAAAATAGGGTTTCAACCATTCATCCTGGTATTCAAGACTATGCTTTTTTTTGTAATTGAAAGATCCATTCCTAGTGCTTATTATATAGAAATAATATTCGTCACTCTCCAGTCCTCTAGGAAAGAATTTATTTTGATGAGATTGATTAACTTCATTAGTAGCTCATCTAGTTCATTCTGAAACAAAAAATAGGACTATATAGCACTTTCAAGACTAACAAGATGGTTTATTAGGTGATGAGCTTCCGTATATACTCATGAAATGTTTATTAATCTGTTTTGTGTTGTAGGTAAATCTAATTTGTAGCTTATTTACACAGAGGTTGGATATTGCAGTTAGAGTATGTATATATGTATACTCAGGGCTCACCGATCCGCAGTGAGCCCCGCTCGCCAGCTGTGCTGTCCAGCAATCTGCGCATGCACAGATCATTCTGTGAATGTGCAGATTGCCCAAACCCGGCTCTTCTGGGTTGCAATCTACTTGCCATGGGCAAGTAGATTGTATTATTTTTCGAGCCCTGCGTATACTTATTTAAAACCAAGCCTCCTGACTTGATATTCTCATTAACATGGCATACATTAAAAATATTAAATTTTGTTACCCTTGAAGTGAAATACAACATGATCCCAATGCATAAAAAATATAATGTAAAAAAGACCAGTTTAGCTTTTGCCTTGGAAGTTAAGTGAAATAAAAGTAGTAAGGTATCACTAATGGTTTTAGAGTAAACAATGACTCCTCTGAATAATAATGTTTTTTTAAATTGTCTTTATGAAGAGATTTAGGGTATCTGAAACACTTAGTACAGTTGGTTTTCTAATAAAGTAATTTAGTTTAAATGTTATCTGGAGTGATAGTTGCCAGCAAGGGTTTTTTAAAGGTGCTTTTTAACAATATATTTTGAGAATTCTTCTTATGATATGTGAATTTTATAGTTTGTGAACTTAGTATCTCCCTTAAAAAAAGTCCAGTTCTCTAAAGGTTGCGTATTGGTCAGTTGATTTAATTGTTAATGCTGTGCTACTCCATGCAGATGAATTAGGTGTAGTTTGGTATTACGATTCGTAGTATGTAAAATGGCAACTGAAAAACAAGGAATGCAGTACACAGAAAAGGGATAATTAGTTCAATTAAATATTTGCTAAAGTAGCTTCATACCACATCCCTCCAAGCGGTGCTGGATAATTTCCCTGTTTATTGATACTGAAGAACCAGTGTGTAATGGGGGGTACGTTGTAGGGTATGTATCGTGGATGTACAGAAGAGCTGTTGCCTATTGATTGTCATGTGACAGAGAATGGATTTGTTCATTCCAATCCAGGAATAAAAAAGGTTGTCTGAACATCTCTCAGGAATCAGGGACCAGCTAAACTCAGATTAGATCAAGGTTTTGTTCTGGTGGACACTTCAGGCAGGGAGGAAAAAGGGACCTTACCCTGAGCGTGAGAACTTAATTTAGGCCTGGCATGTCAAACTCAAAGCCTATCAAGGGCCACACATAAGAAAACTGATAGCTTTCAGTGCGATTCCCAATTTGTCAAGCAAAAAAAAAAAAAAGTACTTTGTCAGAAAGTCATAGTTCTTTATTAGATTATGTTTTAGCTAAGGGCTGTTTATAGCACAAAAAGCTAACAATGAAAAACAAACTTCAACTTATTTTAACATTCTCACACTTAAAAAACCCATTCCACTATGTATTTTAAATTTAACACTACTGCCCTATTATATTTTGTGAGGTTTTTTTTAAAACTGAACTGAGAAGTAAATTAGCACAATTGTTTCACTCTAGCTTATTGATCTCTGGTATGGCTTCCTCATTTTTTTTTTTAATTAAGAGGATTATGGGCTTTTTTGTTAGTTCTAAAAATTCAGGTCTGTTCCAAACAATAAGCGAGAGACTCATATCTCAGAATAATTGCTTTAGCCTGGCAAATAATAGCCTTTGAATTTTCTTTAAAGAAACACAGTGTCTATAGTTAAGTCTATAGTGCAGAAAATGAAATAAGGATAGGTAAAATGTAAGATAGATATCAGGTTTGCAAAGTGGGAATTGATGAGCAAACAGCCAAAATATTACAAAAATATTTGTTTCTAAGAAGCAGGAAGTCTATGAGAGACGTTGAGTCTGCTAGACTAGCAGAGAGTAAATAGAAAATTAAAGGAGAATAAAGACACTGCAAAGAAGCTAAGTAATTTCCTTTCCACAGAAATTGTTCCTCAACTTCTTTGGATGTATTTTAAGATGCGGTGCTAAAACGAAGTAATAAATCCAAGAGCAACAGGCATTCACCTCCAGGATTCACCTGTCTCTGCCTGGGCCCCTACCTTTGGCAGGAATGATCGAAAAGAATACCACCTGCACTCCAAAATCCTTCACCCATACTCCCAGAGCCATGTAGTCACTCTTGATCTGCTCAGTGTCATACCTCACAGTATCATTAGTACCCACATGGATGAGTAGCATGCGGTAGTAGTCAGAGGGCCCGATAATCCTCGACAGTGCCTCCGTAACGTCTCGGATACAAGCCCCCGGTAGGCAGCATACCTCCCGAGATGACGTCAGGGCGACAGATGGGCACCTCCGTCCCCCTGAGAAGAGTCTCCAACCACCACTACCCTAAGTTTCCTATTCACAATGGTGGCAGCAGACCTCCCAGCCTTGGGAGTACAAGGCTTCTCATCCTCTGTTGTAGGGGATGATTCCTTATCTCCTTTATATTATTACAGAGTTAAAATGCTTTGCTTATATGTCATGTGGCAAAAAGTCAAACTGCAATTTTAAACAATCTCTACAGAGGGAGACTATAATCTGAAGAATCGAATGGACGAGCTTGTTCCAGAGCAGGAAGCAAAGTTCATGAACCATCTCTTTCATCACATTTACATGTTTTCTATCAAATATTTTAATATTTAGACCAAACAAATTATTTTATCAATAATAAATAGCAAATCTTCCCAGCAACTCACAAAGCCTCCAAATAACCACAGAAGCCTTTTGTTATTGTTCAGTCTCCTTTTAAAAAACACCGATAACATGCCATAAAACCATTACCCTGTGTTGATACAAATTATAGTTCGTATGTGAAAACTGACAAGAGTGATAATTGTATTTTACAGTTTATTTATTTAAAATAATGTAGAATTAGTACTACCTAGAAAAACTAATAAGATCAACAAAAAAATTGTCTCACTAAATATTAAATCAAAAAGGGTATTTTTCTATTGAGGCTTCCATATATAACAATATGACCATACAAATATGGAAAATCAAGATCAAATCACAAGTTATAATAATCCAAGAATCTACCCACCCACCCTTAATTGAAAAAAAAATAGCATGTATGGAAATGGGCATTTTTAAATATTTTTATGGAAGTCTGAGTCAGTTTATTCACTCACTTACTTTGTATGGTACCTACTGGATGTGAAGGAGTTAATATCACCTCTGATACAGAAGAATAAGGGATGAAGCAAGCGTACACGTGAATGAGATGTGTAAATATGAATCAAATTGCCTCGGAGATACAGAGGACCCACAACCAGACATTATAGGTTAAAATGACTGGCGGCAAAAGAAGTAGAACAGGTGGAACCAACCAGATGGCAATTCGAAACAAAGCCTCAGGGGTGTTGGGATTCTGGTAAGAATTCAGCTGGTCAGTGGAAGGATCCTTGGGACTAGAAAATCTGAGGAGCCTGGGATGGCTGACAAGGCTACACTGACATCACAAGGGCACACAGAGCCACCTCCAGGGAACACAGCGAAGATTAAGCAGTGCAGGAAGTACCACCTAAAGGGTTCAGAGTACTAGTATCTTGTGTCTCTCTGAACCTATGTCTAGTCTGCAGGCTTCTTGTGCAAGAAGCTTTTCGCAGAAAAGATTTTCTGCAAAAACTTCTTGCACAAGAGCGCGTCCACGCAGCAAAAGTGCATCAAAAAAGTGATGTGCTTTTGCGCAAGAGAGCATCCCGACTGAAAGCATTGATAGCTATTCACAGAATGGCCACCAGAGCATCTGTGCTTTTTTCGATAGGGGTTTTTGGTGCAAAAAGAGGCAGTCCCTTGTCCACACACATCTTTTTGTGCAAGATCTCATAGTTATTCCTCATAGAAAGAAAGAACTCTTGCGCAAAACCCCCTCTGTTCTATCGATTTACTTGCGCAAAAACGGGCTTGAGGTGTGGATGCTCCGCGAGTTTTTGCACAAAAAATCTGCAGTCTAGCCTGAGTGGTCAAGTATTCTATTTAACCCAGGAAGTTGTCTTAACTTCTGGCCTGCTGCAAATTCTATCCATACATCTGTCTTCTAATTGCCAATCTCTAATCCCATTCTGACTCATGCTTCTGATTAAAACCTGATATTTATTACCTCTGATCTCCAATAAACCCAGCCTTACTCTGACCTTGACTCTTAGGGTACGTCTAGATTACATGCCTCTGCCAACAGAAGCATGTAAAATAGGCTACCTGATATAGTCAATGATGCGGGGATTTAAATATCCCTGACTTCATTAAAATAAAAATGGCCGCCACGAGGCATAAGGGAGTGGTTGACAAAGACTTCCCTTGTTGACCGATCCGCGTCTTGACTCATGCGCTGTGCTGACTATAAGCTGAGCCGGCACAGCGCAGCAGCCATTTTTATTTTAATGATGCCGGGGATATTTAAATCCCTGCTTCATTTACTATGTCGGATTCTACGTGCCTCTGTTGGCAGAGGCATGTAATCTAGATGTACCTTTAGTTACTGAGCTCAGCTCTAATTATTTCTGCAATCCCTGCTCACAAACTGCTACCATGCGGCCATCCTTAACATGTATATCCCAGTCCACTTGTGACCATTAGGCCAGACTGCCTACAGCTCAGTCCCTTTCAAATAGTACAGAGAAAGGGAAACAGGAAGATTAAATCCAGGAGGCTTTGGAAAAAAGGGTTGGATGGTGCTGTTAATGTGAACTCTCAGTTAAACTGTGTATTTCCAGACTAATTTAGGAACACTGAAATACAGTAATCCAGTGGACTAATAAATGCTGACTTCTCCTGAAAAAGCTGTCTTGCATTGCTACAACTAACTCACTGATTCCATCACTCATAAAGGAGTGAAATTTCTCATTCGGACCCACTGAAGAGCCACACTGAGCAACTGGGTGGTAAAGCCCAAATAACCAGTACCAGAGTAGCTGAATCACACGGCTCACCCTTGCAAAAACTGGAGGCCTCAGGCCCAGCACAATACAAAGGACAACTCTAGCAGATGCTGTACAAAGGATGGGGGAAATGGAGAATCCTGCAAATCCATGACAAAATAATGGAATTCATTAACAATTTTCCAAATTAACTTCCTGTCAAACCATACTAGATTTTAACTACCAGTTAACACAAGAATATAAGCAGATAAATTGGATAAAACAACTTGCCCATAGCTGTGACTGACAAGATGTCTATCGAGTGTCAAACACTCCCGCACCCGTACTAATGTAGAGCCTCAGACATCCAGCAGCTGATTTAACAAGAGCAGATCAAAACATTGAGGCAGTTCTCCTCTCCTTTAACACCCCAACCCACAACACTTTTTTAAACAGTGCATATGTAGCACAGTCAGTGAGGAAAGGGTATTTAGCAAATTGGTCTACGGTCCAGAGTCCCCTTGCCTCATACATTCAAGTTCAGTGGAACACAGTAAGCCTGAGGTGCACTGGAAGAAAAAAAAATACAGTCATACTGTGATATTGGCATTGGATTGGATCTGATTCTATTCCTGTCTCCCTGTGTGATATTAATGAAGGACCTTCATCTCTCTTGACCTAAGTTCTAGATGTGTAAAGGAGAGACAATACTTCCACTGGGGTGTTACAATAATAAAGCCATCAAATTGATGGAGACATACAAAATAAATATTATTTAACGCAGTTTTTGGCTGGTGGACAAAGGAAAGAGACTTAGGACCAAATATTGAACAATGGTATTTATTTTTTAAAGAAAGGATGGATGGCAGTTCCACCAATTATCTAACTACTTCTTTAAATGAAGCAGAGGTAGAGTCCTATAGAAAGAGCAGTATACAGGTTGGTCCTCCCTGATCCAGCAACCTCAGGACCTGAGCCGTCCGGGACCAGGAAATTTGCCACACCAGGGAAGGACAAGGCTCCCCTGCTGGCTGCCCTGCTGAGGGCTTCTCGCCCTGGAGCTCCCCGTCCAGCTGCCTGCCAGCTGCTCCAGGAGGTCCCGAGGGGTTCCCCAGCCAGGGCCGCCTGGTCACCACCAGCCCCACTATCTTTGGCAGTTCCTCAGGGTTTCCCAGCCCCGGGCTGTCGGGCCACCGTCACTGAGAGTTTTCCGGGGTTGCCCAGCCATTGCTGGCCCTGTTGCCAGGGGCTCTCCAGCTGCCTAACCCCACTGACATTAGGGTTCCCAATACCACCTGGCCCTGCTGATGCCAAGGTTCCTCTGCCTAACCACTGCTAGCCCATCCAGAACTTCGCAAACCCTGTGTTCTCTCTGCTGGCTCCTGCTCCTGGGGCTCTTTGGTCCAGCAACATCTGTGTCAGACCACAGATGTTTTTGGACCAGAAAGTCCCAGATTTGGGACGTTCAACCTGTACAATGGTTGATTAAGAGACTATCATAACACACTTAAAATTAGCTGAGTTACAGTAGTTCAAAGTCTGGAAGTCACAAAGCAAAGATTACTGAAGTGCTTCAACTCTGGGCCCTTGTCACTCTAATAGTAGACATTTTGTATAGTGTTTAGGATATCAGGCATGAAATCACGAATATTACAAAGGCAAGATAGACAGGATAGATAAGCTAGATATCCAACTTTAAAAAAAATCTGAGTGTAGAAAAGATACTAGCAAGCAAATTATGGTAATAGCCTAGACTTCAAACACTATTTTTTAGTATGTTTTTAGGACACTGCTTCACATACAGTAGCTACATGTCCAGATCCATTAGTCAGAATTTTGTTTTTGGCAATAGATCTGATCTAAAAGGACAGAGAAATACACAATTTCCTCCCCACTATAGACTGTCAGCAGAGGGACCAAAGAAAAGTAAACTCAAGGACAGTCTTTACCTTCCTCTTTCTCCATCACTTTGCGATCTGTAACTTGCAAAGATGATCAGCCTATTTAGTTTCCTCTGGTTTAACTAAGGCCCAAAAAACGTAATTAAAAGTGGTTTAAGAATAGAAAGACATTAACTGTCTGAGCAGCAGCCAAACATTAAATCAGCATTTTAAAAGTACTGTTACAGACTAGATGTCACCATTTTTTAAACAATGCTTTGAACATACCCATTTTTAATTCACTTGAGCATCCTATTTATAGAACCAGAAGGCACCAAGTCATCCAACCAGTCAAATTCAATCAAATTTTCAGGGTTTTGCTGCAGCCATTTTAGCAATGTCTCAACATCAAACAGTGTTCTTTGGCCCATGAAGAAGAAGTCCACATTTCTACCTCTAAGTACATTTGGAAATGGGTAAGTAATACATCATTTCTGCTTTAACTTCCAAGACAAGCTGAATCAGGCCATCATCATTACTAGCTGCAATGAATTTCTTTCTTCCCAAGAAAAAGGTTTTTGATCTTGAACCACAATCAGAAACGCAGTTTACATCAAGGAAAGAAAAAAAGCATGTGAAACTATTTGGTCATATTGACCTCCGTTAGTGTCACTAGTACAATTTTAAAGAATTAAAAATGGGAATATTGCAGCCTAAAGGAGGATTAAACACAGGAACATTGTCAAGATAAATCTTTTCTTTTTTCATAAGGTTTGTTTAATAAAAGCAAAGTATTGTGGTACTACTTTAAGCAAAAAGCCTTTTCAAAATCCTTCTTGGAAGGGAAAGAAAAGGTTATGATTTTTAAAATTGTGTGCTTAAAATTAATCATGGGATTAATAGGATGCCATTTATTTAAATATTTTGGATGTTTTCTACATTTTCAAATATATTGATTTAAATTAAAATACAGAATACAAAGTGTACACTGCTTTTTTTTTTTTTTTACAATGCCAATACTAGTAATCAAAAAAATATAAAGTAGTATTTTCAACTCAGCTAAATACTACAATGAAATCTCTTTATCATGAAAGATGAACTTACAAATATACAATTACATGAAACAACTTCATTCAATAATAAAACAATATAAAATGTTATAGCCTACAGTCCACTCAGTCCTATTTCTTGTTCAGCCAATTAAACAAATTTGTTCACATTTGCAAGAGGTCATGCTGCCCACTTCTTGTTTATGGTATTACCTGATAGAGTGAGAACAGGCATTCACATGGCATTTCTGTAGCCAACACTGAAAGGTATTTACATGCCAGATAGACAAAAATCTGTATGCCCCTTCATGCTTCAGCCCCTATTCTAGTGGATATACTCCCATGCTAATGATAATTGTTTAAAAAAATGTGTTAATTAAATTTGTGCCTGAACTCCTTGTGGGAGAGTTGTATGTCTCCTGCTCTATCTTACCTCCATTCTTCCATACATTTCAAGTAATAGTCTTGGATGAGGACCTAGTACATGTTTATTCTAAGAAAAATTTCACAGGAGAGTTAACAACACACAAAGAGGGTATCAATACGAGATTTCTAAAAATAACTATAACACTCGACCCAAGGTTTATAAATCTGAAGTACCTTCCAAAATCTGAGATGGTCATGGTGTACATGCTTTCAGAAGTATGAAGAGCAATACTCTGATGCAGAAACTACAGAACCTGAATCACCAAAAAAGAAAATCTTATGCTGGTGGCATCTGACTCACATGATGAAAATGAACATATGTTAGTTAATCTCATTTCCACATTTTTAGGGAGAAGTGTGTGTGTGGGGGGGGGGGGTAGAATTCCTCTGTTTCCTCCAAGCCCAGTGACAGATTACAGAGAACATTATATATCAACCCTGAAATTCCACCTATTCCACTTGGGTAAGGAATATATTACCCAATAAAACTTATATATTACAAAGATTACTCAACACTGCCTGGAATCTTGTAACTCGAGCAACAAACACAGTATTGCAGGATTGGAAGAAACCTTGAGAGATCATGAAGTCCAGTCTCCTGCACTCATGACAGGACATCTGAACACCTAACATCTGGGCGCTGATCCACAACCAAGGTAAGAATAATAATCCACCACCACCATCGCCCCCTTGCCAGGTGGAACATAGGTTTTACATCTTCACTTACACCAGACACACCCTAGAACATTTACCCGTATTGCTTGGGCCCTTCAGGACAGGAGGCTGGAAATGTTGGGGTTGGGGCTTATGGGAAAGACAGCCCAGCTGCCATCTGTTGCCTGGAGCTGCCCCCCCATGGACATTTGGGAGTATGATTGTCCCTGGTATATCAGTCCTCCCTTTCCGTCTGAAGAGAAACGGACACACTTCACATACATCCCATTGCGTTGCACTACCAAACCCTGACGTTGCTTTAAATTATGATAAGAGGAAGTTGCATAGCAAATTTGATGGTCCCAGCTCTTACCATTTAGGAGGAGCTCTTGAAAAAACAGACACACACAAACTCTCTCATATATATGACACACACACACACACACACACACACACACAGGGAAGCAAAACAAAAAACAGGACTATGCAGCACTTTAAAGACTAACAAGATGGTTTATTAGGTGATGAGCTTTCGTGGGCCAGACCCACTTCCTCAGATCAAATAGTGGAAGAAAATTGTCACAATCATAAATACCAAAGGATACAATTAAAAAAAAATGAACACATATGAAAACGACAAGTCAAATTTCAGAACAGAAAGGGGATGGGGGGGGGAGATAAATGTCTGTGAGCTAATGATATTAGAGGTGATAATTGGGGAAGCTATCTTTGTAATGGGTAAGATAATTAATGTCTGTGTTTAAATGTAGGTGTAAAGTGTCGAATTTAAGCATGAATGACATCCCCCTTCTGTTCTGAAATTTGATTTGTCCTTTTCATATGTGTTCATTTTTTTTTTAATTGTATCCTTTGGTATTTATGATTGTGACAATTTTCTTCCACTATTTGATCTGAGGAAGTGGGTCTGGCCCACGAAAGCTCATCACCTAATAAACCATCTTGTTAGTCTTTAAAGTGCTACATAGTCCTGTTGTTTGTTTCAGCTACACCAGACTAACACGGCTACATTTCTATCACTTTTGGGAAGCAAGGTAGGGATAAACATATGAGCATAGTAAGATAACTTAGCAAATAATTTCTGTTAGTCAAGTGATAACCTCTTCTGTGCAGTGCATGAAATACAGGTAGCATAACTAGATAAGTCTATTTAAGAGTAGCTGAAGTTATGACGCTAGCAGAAAAGACATTAAATAGGATATTCTTAATTTTAACAATTTAAAAAAATCATCAAGATGAGTCAGGTTGAGACTGGACAGCCTATCATACTGAACCATTAGAATTCCTCCTCTGAGGAGGGTCAGATATGGACAGAAAATTGAGGCACTGGAGAACACCTCATTTTCACAGAACATGCAGTGTACTTTATTCATCTGTTAAAGTCAATGCTTTATGACTCTGAACTTTGGGAACTCTAGCCCTACCTCATATCACCATAGAGCCAAGAGTAGGCTTCTGTTGCAGCTGATTGCTCCTGGAGCTGGGGCGGGGGGAGGGGGGGAAGAGAGATCACAAATTTTGTTCTGAAAAATTTACAAGTTAAATATTAAACAATGCCCTGAATTGTCTATGAAGCGTGTCATTTATCTAGTACAGCAAATAGTAAAGCAGGAACTTTATCTCACTGCTGTTTTTAAAAACTTGAATGTACTACAGTCTAAATTTTCACCCCAACTATTTGACCAAATGTTACTGTCACTGTAACAATTTATCTGTAATCAACTATTGTGCAACTCATTTTAAAAGGCCAAAAGAAGGTGAAGGCTTTAGTATGAAGTTTGAACTAATTCAAAAGGAAAAGTCTACATCACATATTAAATTCTGTCAATATCTACTACACAAATAAAAGTTGTGTACACAGTACAACATGTACTGACCAGAATAAAGATTTGTTTAATTGTAGACACAATACTGCTTTTCAACTAAGGCTTAACCTATTTGAATGGTGATAGGTCTCAGTGGTAGCCATTTTACTCTGCATCTGCAAAAACTATGAGTCCTGTAACACCTTAGAGACAAGGTCGCACATATACGTAGCAGGACAAAAGTCAAAATAAGGAAAAGTTATTTACTTATTCTCATGATATAAAAACAATAGGCAGCAGATTTAAAAACAAAAAGGAAGTTTTTCTTCACTCAGCACACAACCAACCTGTGGAACTCCTTGACACAGGATGTTGTGAAGACCAGAACTTTAACAGGGTTAAAGAGCTAGACAGATTCATGAAGGTTAGGTCCATCAATGGCTATTAGCTAGGATGGTGTCCCTAGCCTCTGTTTGTCTGCAGATGGATGACAGGAGAGGGATCACGTGATTATTACCTACAGTGTTCCCTCCCTCTGGGACATCTGGTATTGGCCACTGCTGGCTGACAGGATACTTGGCTAGATGAACCTTTGCTCTGACCCAATATGGCCATTCTTATGTAAATGTTTAATTTAAGCTACGCAACTTGAGCTACGTGAATTGCGTAGCTTGAGTCAAAATAGTGCCAAAAGCCGAATTAAACTGTCTACAAACAGGAAATAGAAGGAAGAACTCTCTTCCTTCAACTTTCCTTACTTCTCATGAATGAGGGTTACAGGAGTCCGAGTAAGTCGTCCTCCAGCTCACCATTATTTTGAAAGAACGGGTTGCAGTGTAGACGCGCAACATCAATTATTCCACAATAACGCTACTATGTAGCTGTGCCCTAACAGATTTATTGGGACATAAGCTTTCAAGAGTAAAACCTGTAATTTCATCAGATGAATTGGAGTGGAAGTTACAGAAGCAGGAGTATATATATAAGGAAGAAGTCGCTTGTGTCAGTGAAGCTCATCAAGGCATTTTTCGCACTTTCAGATTTACAGCTTCAGAAGATGTACTTCTGTTGTATTCAGTGAGTACTGAAGGTTGAACATGTCTATGATGTCCTTACATATTCAGTCATCACAGCAAATGCCCTACATTTGAACAACCTCATCTTTTAATCAGTCAACTGCTGTTGTTTATCTTTTGCATGCAAGTGTAATGCCCTTTTAAATCCTAGGCAAAAACACTTCCATTTTTAAATAAAACATTTGTTGCTCTTTTTGATAAAGCTCTCAGTACACTTCAGGCTCTATGCAAATAATAGTTTCCATCTGAACTCAGCTAGTTCACTGTAAGAACACTGAAGTCTGCGGCCTTCTTGAGACTATCCAAGCTTATAAACATTGAACCAAACTGACAGGTAGAACAATCAACTTGGCCAGGACACTTATTTTAATTTGCATACTGTTTATATACTGTTTAACATGTTAGGCTGCTATAATGTTTTGATTGATAAGGAAGATGGTAAAGTCTGCGCTACAATTAAACTTAGCAAAAAGAGAGAGACTGAATAATCATAACTCAATTTCACTGAAAGATTAAAAACAAGCTAATACACATAGAGAATCAATTTGCCACAATCACGCTTATGCAGAAAAGAAAGTAATCAGTACTCTTACATTCTTTTATTTCTTTTGGATGAATTGTTACATAATTTTTCTACATTTACTTATGGAACAGAAGCAGGATTGTTATAGCACATTTAAATCATGTCTGACAAGTAAAACCTTTGGTCTAGTTTTTCATATGAGCCAAATGTACCCTCTCTTCAGAATTACATGAGGCGAGGAAGGCTCTGGAGTAGTGAAATAGAAAGGACAGATGAAAAAAAAAATATCAGGCAATATCTGAAATGAGACTGAATGGATGAGGTGAAAACCGCCACATGCTGGAGAAGATTTTTGTGCCAATGGTAGAAATATGTGATGGAAAAAGCACCCAGGATCATGAAATATAATTACTTCACACTAGGAAGCATTTAAAAAAGGATTTTTTTTAACTAGAAATTGAAGTAAACAAGGTGATCTTATGCTTTTTGTATACATGAGATGATGATTATAAAATGGAATTCTATTCATCCATAGACAAAGGAGCTGAAACATCTTCCCCTTCCCCCCCACTTGGTTACTATTTATTATTTAAATGCTAAACAGAGAAAGTGAAGGTGCAAGTCCTAAGTACTCCTTATTGGCAACAGTCAAAGGTGTCACTGTTCTAAAACAGCAACTCCTATCAGGCCTGACAAATTCATTACACATAACATACGCCCCCAGGGTGGGTAGGAAGCTGCTCCAGCCCTTACCCATTAACTGAAACCAGTAAGTCTCACCCATTAAGGATTAGGTTTACCAGTTAACTTTTCACATCCCTAGTTCAGAAACCAGATTCTTGCTTTGGTTGAGAACTAGTTTTAAACTGAGGAATATAGAAACTTCTCTGATTTATATTTCATAGAGCGCTATTTATCATTAAAACAGCATAGTAGTTGTTCTGTTCTTTCTAAACTCCATTTCAATACACAGAACTCTGATAGCTGGTTTCAAACACCAGGCTATTATGTACTAATTTGGTAGGATCCTTGTACAATGCAAGCTACTAGACATTAGTGTAGTTTAAAAAAATTACTGGGGAAAACAGCACCTATATTCAGTTATGTATAACATTAGCAATTCATTCCTATACTTTATTTCAAATATCAGACCTCTGCTAACCATTCCTGTACGGTGCAGGCATCAAAATCTACACTTTAACTCCAGTAATTAAGGCCCTTTGGAAGCATGCCTAATTTATTCTTGGTGTTTTAACACAACAAAAATCCACTCCTTTCTAGATTGTTACAAAATGAATATATTTATCTTCTTTCAGACTAGAAAACTATAGAGCCTCTTTTGTCCATAAATGTCAGTGTCCAGTTTCCTTTAACCATGAAGTTATCCATTATGGACCTACACTAAATTAACTTTCCTAATTTAACAATACATACGTAAGTGAAGAACATATTTTGTGAAAGACCAGGGATAGAGACTTTAAGCCACTACTAAATGTCTAAAAGTTCCTGAGATCTAATTTATTTTAAAATACTTCTGGTGAACCTTTCAAAGATCTATTTACTAAAAATATAAAGCACAGGAATGAAAGTACATTATTTCCATTTTTCAGACACAATTTCAATGGCAAATGTTCCCATATTTCAGATAACTATCAACCAGAGACTCAACTTACCTAGTGCATTAGAATACAGATATTTTGACATTGACATTCCTTCCTAATAAAAAGTTGGTCAGATGGCATTATATACAGTAGAATTTCCTAAAAAGCTACTTCTGCTGCAAAACTTTAGACATAAAACTGTTTCTTAAATCACACATTCTTACCCGACCCCAAAGCACATATAAAAAAACCCTGATACTCAAAAAACAAGTTCAACTGGATTTGTTTAATATTTAACTCCAGATGCTACATTAAGGATGTAAATAACAAATAACAAGGAGTGTAAACTAAAGCTGATATGCCTTCCAAATTATACTTACTGGAAGCAGGTGCGAACACAATTGCAAAGCAAATTTGACTTTTGTTAGTATGCATTTAAAATAATATGCAGAGAAAGCAAGATAGAAGAGGCAAATGCTTTTCAAAACGTAGCAAAACTGGTATGAATGGCGATATAATGACAAAGCATTATATCTTCTTCATTATATTATCTTATGTAGCAAGCAAAAAAAAAGAAGCAACAGAAAAACTTGGAGGGGAGAAGAGGAATTTATTTATGTAGTAGTGTCTGAAGTTACTATAACAATCTATCCTCTCAGTCTAGTAACTTTTGTAAACTATTAAAATGTTTATGTTTAAAGCACTCCTTTGAACTTACACAGATATCAATTATGCACAACATTTCTTTGCACACAGCTCAGTCAGCATCACTAGCATATTAATGGATTTTTAGGGATTTCTTATGACTATCTTTTCCTGACTTGGTCAGACAATTTTTTGTTTTGTCTTCACTATAAACTGGTATGTTTTTAATCTCACTCAATAAAATAAATCTATATCAAGCATGTATTTCTCTACAGCTAGTAACTACTCCATCTGACATAATTTTGCTAAGCACTAAATTAAGTAGCAGAAAATAGGTTTGCCTACTTTAGTACAACACTGAATCTTGCAGAATATATGAACCTTCACTCAGACAATGTGGTACATTGGATAGGACACACTGGCCATTTTATTCTTGGCTCTGCTACAGTTGGACTGCTGGAGCTTGGTGAGCACCACTTCCCTTTGTGATTTTGTTTCCCCATCCATAAAATGGGAATACCATCAGCCCCACGTGAGTTCTTATAAAGAACTCTGAGAGTTATTGCAGAAAATCACCTAAGATCTCATCATTTTAACTTTGATATTCTCTAAGCTTTATGCAAACACTCAATTAATCCTCACAATGTTCTGTGAAAGAGATACTAGTTTACTATTCAAATTCAACATAATAGCTAT
Source organism: Pelodiscus sinensis (assembly GCF_052426305.1). Taxonomy (NCBI): domain Eukaryota; kingdom Metazoa; phylum Chordata; order Testudines; family Trionychidae; genus Pelodiscus; species Pelodiscus sinensis. The sequence continues at coordinate 6,443,549 of NC_143059.1, read as the reverse complement.
CAGTATGCAGCTTTAGCCTATTATACAGGCACTATGTTGTTGTATGAGAACAATTTTTAAAAGACAAAAAAGTGTCCATAAACTAGAGTTTACAGTTTATAGTTTAATATTTTTGGACAACCACAAAATATAACAGTATGTTATGAACTTTAGTGTTTATATATAGTTAGAATTCCAAGATGGAAATTGTTCTTGAGACTTGAAAGAATCAGCAGCAGATTAAATAAAAATGTTATTTTAGGCAGCACATTTAAAGGGGAAAATCACTACTTTCCTCTTTATGGAAGAATTTTTTTTAAACTAACCTAAATACTTCAGGAAATAAAAACTATTTATTTTACACAGCAAAACAGTTGTACACCTGTGCAAAAATCAGAAAATAGTAATCCCACAAAATGAGATTATGGTCAGAAAAAAACGATAAACTGGATGAAAGTTTGCATAAACATAAATTGGTGAGCAATACAAAAAGGGATGGGTAACACTATTCAAAGTGGCCAGGAAATAGGCTTATTGAAAGAACTCCTGAAATACATAAAGTACTCTTTGAATTAAAATGTGCACAAAATTTATTCATAACTCAATTTTACAGTGAGAATTAATCAGACCAAGAGAGGTCTTCTAGTCCCATCCTCTGCACTTATGTCAGGACTAAATTATCTAGGCTGTCCCTGACAGATGTTTCTTTAGCTTGCTCTTAAAATCTCCAATGATAGAGATTCTAAAACCTGCAGCGCTTAGCTACCCAGACAATTTAGTAGGTTTCTTCCAACATCCAACCTAAACCGTGCTCTCCCATTGATTTAGCCTGTCTTCACCAGACTCATTAAATTGACACTCACTGCATCTATTGCTGTGGTGCCAATCTACCAGCAAGTGAAGACATCTCTTCAGTCTTCTCTTTTCCAGACTAAACCACATTTTTTTCAGTTTTTCCTCATAGGTAATGTTTTCTAGGGCCTGAATCATTTGTTGCTTTTCTCTTGACGTTCTCCAGTCAGTCCACATCTTTCCTAAAATGTGACATCCAGAACATGACCCAACACTCCAGTGGAGGCCTAATCAGCACTGAGTAGAGTAGAAGAATTCTCATTTCTTGCTTTAAAAATGTCTGCTAATAGATCTCATTTGATGATGTCTCTAAGATATGACAGGTCTTGCTTGTTATTATCCCAGAATGATGTTTGGGTTTTGTTGTTTGTTTCCAGTGTTGCACTATTGACTCATTCAGCTTGTGATACATATATACAAAATGAGAAATGACTTCCTAGGAAAGAGTATTGCAGAAAGGGATCTGGGAGTCGCAGTGCCTTCCTAAATGGAGTTCTTCACATTTGTCATTCAATTTCATCCTATGTATTTCAGACTCTCTCCCTAATTTGTATAGATCACTTTGAATTTTAATACTATCCTCCACAGCAACTGCAACCACTCCCAACTTGGTATTTCCTGTAAACTTTATACATCTGCCATTATCTAAAACCACTGATGAAGACTAACACAACCAGACCCAAAACCAATCCCTGTAGAACCCCACTAGATATGCCTTTCCTGTTTGAGTAAACCCTTGATAACCACTGTCTGGAAACAGTTTTCCAGTCACTTATACACCCATCTTATAGTAGCTCCAACGAGGCTGTAGTTTGATTATGAGAGGGTCAAGTGAGACAGAAGTGGGGCAGTTCTTGCAGCTTGGAGTAGTTTGTATAGTCATAGTCGGTGAGCATAGCATTATAGTTAGCCACCCTTAATAATAGGGTCGCAGAGGAGTATACCTTTCTGCCCGTGAGATCAAGTCTCTTGTGCTCCTCATCTTGGGGAGTAGATCACATGTTCGGCTGTTTGGCCTTGCGTCAACCACCGGGGAGTTAGGTGATGGGTGTGAAAAAAGAAAGTTGATGCCGTTAGGCATGAAGAAGTATTTACAGTCAGCCCTCTTTTTGGTGGGCGCAATCGATGCTGGGGTGTCCATGATGGCCTCATCCATTGCAATCCTTGAAGATGTCGGAGACTGCAATGTACACAAAAGTCTATACTGTTTTTCTTGTACTTCTCGCAGGTTGCATTCATATGCTAGGGCCGCCCTTTTGAAGAGTTCTTGGAATTATAGTGAATCATCCAATGGTGGCGGAGATGATGGTTTCAACAGGCAATGATGAGCAGTTGTGTGGGGGGAAGGGAGAAATCTATCTTCTCTGATTGTAAACAGTGTGTAAAGTTCAGTGCTGTGTATCTGACTACAGGCTGAGGAGAGTGTCATGGTCTCTTGGATGATGTGGAAGAAGTGGTGGTGGCGGCTCCGGTGAGGTATCCTAGGGATACCCTTGGCCAGGGTAAGGAGATGGTAGGTAAGGCCAATGGTGGGAGTACCAGGGAAGATGTGGAGGCGGATGTTATGATTTGGAGGAGCGGGATTTCCAAGGAGGGTGTTGCTGAATAGGGCTGGAATGTTGAGAAAAAAATGGCCATGCGGACTGCTGACAGCCTCACTTGGTCAAATAGATGGAACTGGAGACCTTAGTGAATGAATAGAATGCACCATTGATGATGGAGATGGGTGCGCCGATGAAGCGTGAGCTAACATTGCTTTACAGTGCTGTGTGCAGTCAAGCTGCAGTACTGAGGCTGAAAGGGCCATGGTAGGTTCCGCTGATAGCTTCGGAGACCTTGCCTTTGGTGGGAACATGTTGGTGTGGGGTTTCTTAGGTTCTGCATGCGGTGCTGCCTCCTGTGTCATTTTCAGCACAGATTTGTGATATTTAGCCGGCACCATGGATTCAGTTGGTGCCATCAGTGCCAATGTTTTCTGCCTGGGCTCCAAATGAGCTTTCTTCTACAGCACCTAGTGTTTACAAAATGCCATGCCAGAGGTGCCGGGCTTATCAGCTACACTCACTCTAACTGAGCTCTGTGCTGGAGGTAGCAATTATGCCGGTGAAACCCTGGTTTTCACTTTTGATTTATCAGACAAGGTAGAGGGACGGTCTTTGTTCATACCTCTTAATTAGATGGATTCCTTGCCGGGGGGGGGGGGAGGAGGGGGAAGACTGATGAGAATTAATAAACTTCATTGTTTTTTTAGGTGAGGAAAGGACGAATCAATGAAGCTCAGTGTGTCGCTGAGGACAGTAGACAAGGAACTGAGGGAGTCGCGCCACGCGCACACCAACAGACATCAACAATAGAGATGGTGCCACAGGGCACGCGTAAGCGCAGCAGGACACTGCTAGAAAAATCTCAGGTTGCCGGCGTGAGGATGCGCTAACACCCTGAGTGGAGCACCCATGGAGACATCACTCAAAGAACAACATTGTTTTCTCGTTGCCAAACCTTAAGCTCTAGGAGAACGTCTACACAGCAACATTATTTCAAAATAACATAGTCCATATCTACACAGCAGGTAGTTATTTCAAAATAATGTTGAAATACTGTGTATCTGGAGGATCTCTTACTCCAACTCCTGTAACCCTCATTGTACGATAAATAAGGGAAGTCGGAGAAAGAGTGCCTATTTCAAAATAAGTGCTGTGTAGACGCTCCCAATTTTGAAAAAAGCTATTTCTAAGTAAGCTACACTGGAGCTCTTGTACATTTCAAAGTGAAAGCACCTGCAGAGAGCCCAGGGTCAGCAGGGGCCTCCCTGCTGGCCCTGGGCTCCACGCAGCATTTCAATCTTTGAAATGCACAAGAGCCACTGCTAGTCCTTACTGACTAATTAAACAGTCATGGGAAATCCCATCAACTATTTGATTAGTTAATTAGTCAAGATTTAACATCCCTGATCCAGAAAGTAGGCAAAGATAAAAAAATTCAGAAACTTAAAACATCAACAGAGTGGCTAACAACATATTTCAGAAATGTACTGGTACCATTTATACATGGGAAGATTCAATACTTGCCCTAAAGTTAAACATAAACCTTTCAAATTACTGTTTATATGGGGGGGGGGGGGTGTAGAGCAGAATAAATATAACATTGGATGAAAAAAGGATTTTCCTCCTGATATCAAGTCTCTTTTTTTGCATCGCATGGGTAATCAAATCAGCTGATCAATGTCCTTCAAACCCCTTACAAAAGAATGATAGTGACACTCAGACATGATGTGCTCTACTATTTGTACCTGATGACCACAGTCCATATAAGCATTTGCCTCATTTTCCATTTAAAGAAAGTGTGTCTACATCTTCCTGATGTGATTAAGTCTGCTCCAGTCTTTCCAACATAAATCAGAGCACAGTGGTTCCTGGCTAGGTCAATGACGAACTATTTGTTTTCAGAGGTTGAAACATTCCATGTGTTCATTTATATTAAGTGATTCATATGAATGAAGGTGTGCCCATATGAGCCTCTTTATACCTACTGGCAAAAGGCACACCTAACCGTCATATTTAGACAAAATCTCTTCTCAGGTATGATGCAATAACTGGTGACATACTGTCATAAATATCACTATGTGATACATGTACAGGATGTTTATAAAGAGTTACATAAGTGTGCTGGATATATGTTCTTAAAATATGTTTTGGGAGCAGCTGATAAAAAAATGCTTACTTTAGACAAAGGAATTTAGATATGACCATCTGCATGGCTTGAATACTGGCAAAGGACAACTGAAGCTGAATTTAAACAAAGCGATTGAGACAATCAAAAAAGCAAATTGACCAGCGGATGAGGAAGACAGCATGCCATATACAAACCAGCAAAGGAGAAGAACTCTGAGACATATATTTCATAGTAATTTACTGGACTATAAAAAGTAGAAAACAGAACCCCTTAGTTATCCATCACTTACGGGACAAAGGGGCCAAAGCACTCAAAATCTGTGAAAGTTGGATCCTTCTACTGTGTAAGCTTAGGACATGAATTGACTGTAGGTAGAAACTGCCTGATACCAGGTTCATACTTTTTAGAGTCAAAAACTTACTTTATTTTGTTTTATTTGCTACCACTTCTGTTTCTATTATCTCTGCTTAGTAACACTTAAATATGCTGTTATACTAGAGTACAATGTGCATTTTCAATTGAGCCAAGAGGCAGTCTCTTTGGAGGCAATGGATTTAGTTAATTTGTCTGAGTGTCCAGTGAGAAAAACTGGACAATGCAACCGAGAAGGAATTCAGGAGCTGGGGATCACTGGTTGTTACCTGCAAGGCAAGAGTTAGGCTAGCAATGTTTTGAGAAGTTTTTTGGTGAGGTGGATAGACTGGTGTGGCAGGAAGCTGTCCCATAATTTTATTTCCAGAAAAGTCCTTTCTAAGGCGAAGTTACATAGGGGCTTATGGTTTTAGTCTCCCAAGGACAGCATCACAAATGATCTGTGCTTATTTGCAGAGGAAGTATTCTTAATAGGTGTTTCAAGAAGTTCCACTGATGGTTCTAGAGTTTCCTCTAAGTTTCTCATATGCTGCTTTGAGATTTATTTGGAACAACAGTCTGAATGTCAAACTTTAAAACAAAATAAAACCAAAAATATTCAAGTTTTTGTTACAATATTTGATTAAAATATCTATTTCCACTTGTGCTACAAAATAGTAATTATGGAGATTAAGGAAAGCTTCCACAGCTTAGCTCTCATATTCTGAGTGTACATGTAGAAAGTGTAATTGAGTTAGCTCAGCTAAAATAGGCAACATTTCAAGATCACTGAAATAAGGAAGCTGACAAACAACAATATTCAAAAGCACTATGCAGTATTATCAGTGTAAATAAAAAGACATTACCTGAAATAGTCTTTTTTCCAGCCTACAGCAGATATGAATCCATTACTCATATCAAAAACAGTTTTTGTGGACAGTCAGTACCTTACATCACCATTACTATACCTTAGCATGAGTTACCACTATTATTTCCAGTCTGCTTATGGTACAGTATCAATAGCTATATTATGGTATTCTTTCAATCATGTAGCTGTTGATTGCAGTAAATTAATATGAAGCAGATACTGCTGAACTTCAAGGGCTTGTTTACATTGAGCAACAGTGTGTATTCTGATTTCTAGTGCACAGTGATGTGTTATGCACTTATTAACTGGTCTGTGCAGGCTCTGGCAGTGAACACTATAGGTGTCCTAATGCACTTTAATGCAGTACTATATGTTAAAATGCTTGAGGCAACTTTTGGCCCTCATGATACATAGTAATGAAACAAAATGGAATACACTAATGTGTTTTAGAAATCATATCCCCTCCTTCTCCCCCAAAGGATGCTTCACCCCACCATGTAGACAAGTGCTAAGAAAAAAAATCTTGAAAACAGCAACAATTTGATTACAGTACAGTTTAAAATGTTTTTAAAAAAGGATGGGAGGGAGCAAATTCACATGTGTATGTGGGTCTGTCAGCCCAAATACAAGGGTATATAAACTTACAGTTCTTTGTGTTTGTCCTCGGCCAAGATTTGGTCATTTGGCTTGAGAGCATACCTTAATGGGAAAGGGAGGAAAACAAAACAGAAAAAAATTACTTTAGTTCTTAAACAGATTTATTCTCAGTTTAAATTTGAGAAGTAAATAATCTCGTTATCTTTGTCTATTGCAAAGCATTTCAAGTATTTTGAGCCAGAGAACAATACCTGTTAAAATTAGGGTGTCTAGACTACACGGCTCCATCGACGGAGCCATGTAAACTAATTTACCCAGCATAGTCAAAGAAGCGGGGATTTAAATAATCCCCGCTTCATTAAAATAAACATGGCCGCCGCGCTGTGCCGACGATCAGCTGATCCGGCACAGCGCAGCAGTCTAGACGCAGATCTGTCGGCTGGGGAAGCCTTTGCCGATCAATCCTGGGAAGCAAAGGCTTCCCCAACCAACAGATCTGCGTCTAGTTTGCTGCACCGTGCCAGATCAGCTGATCGTCGGCACAGCGCAGCGGCCATGTTTATTTTAATGAAGCGGGGATTATTTAAATCCCCCGCTTCTTTGACTATGCTGGGTAAACTAGTTTATATGGCTCCGTCGATGGAGCCATGTAGTCTAGACATACCCTAGAGGATTAACACACTTAACTTCAAAACTCTTGTATGAAATGCTTGACCATTAGATTATCTAGTTCAATGTTTCTCAACCTTTTTTTGCTCATGGCCCCTTCTGAGCCTTGTTTACCTCTGTGGCCACCCTCACAGCTGCTGTTAGTTTGAAAAAAAGGTACATAATTTACCTCATGTTCCGTTTTTTCCATGTGGCCCCCTAGAGGTAGGGCGTGGCCCCAGGAAGCCATATGGCCCTCGGTTGAGAACCACTGATCTAGCTGATCTCCTATATCTCAGAGGCCATTAATTACATTTTATCCACTTAACTTGGTATTGAACCCAACCTTACTGTTAAGGTGAACAGATTTAAGCTCTCAACTGTTGCTCTAAAGTATTTTCTCCTATCCTTAATAATTCACATACTATGCAACACATTCCACATATGGGGATCACCTAACCCCTCACTGAAATGAAACTTTGTCAGAGGTATAATGCAACAGCCACTGTTCACCAATAGCTCCGCATATTCCACATATTTAGATTCAGAGACTTTAACAGACCTCTGATTCCCTTGGCTCCAGCTCTCTCCCCCTGGTGGTGGTGCTTCAGCCCAGGTGTGGCCGTACTCTGAATGTGTAAGTTCCCCCCCCCCCCCCCCAGAGGCAGCAAGGGGGAGGAGCAGGAACCTGTGCTGAGGGGAGCCAACTTAAAAGCCAGTTCTCCCAAGACAGAGGTGCAACCAAGACAGCGAGTGCCCCACCTCGCCCTTATTGACTAATCGAGTAATTGGTGGAAATTCCTTCCAATACTTGATTAGCTGATTAACTGAAATTTAACATCCCTAGTTTACTTATAAGGAGGTCATGTGAGGCTATATCAAATGCTTTACAGAAGTCAAGGTATACCACATCTATTGCTTCCCCCTTATTCATAGGGCTTGTTAGTCTATCAAAGAAAGCTATCAGGTTGGTTTGACATGATTTGTTCTTTACAAATCCATTCTGACTGTTAGTTAACACCTCATCTTCCAGACGTTTCCAGGGTTTCCTTAATTATTTGCTCCATTATCTTTTCTGGCACAGAAGTTATGCCGACTGGCCTGTAGTTTCATGGTTAATATAGAATAGGTAATAGTTTACTGTACATGTCTAAACAGTAGTTCCTGCTAAAACTCACTGATTTGCTTGTTTTTATGTCCTACTTACGTGATTTCTAATTTATCCAGTTGACAGAGATAAAACTATTTGTCCTCTAAATTGCTTCTGCCTTTTCTTATTGCTCTGATCCAGAACACCCCACTATCAGTCTTGTTACTATATTTTCAAAATTAATCTAAAAAGATTAGTACAGTGAGCACGAGGAAAGTCATTGCTTGCTTGTGCATTTTTTCAGAGGGCAGCAACTCCTCTTTAAATAGACGCAGTAAGAGATTCTCTGGGATTTTTTTTTTTTTACTATAAAAAGCCTCATCTGAGGTATAATGAAAATCAGCTGCAAAGGTGCTGTCTCTTTCCCATTTGCTGAGGAGTATGCTCATATGGAGTTATGCCCAATAGATAGTCAAAAACAAATCAGAGTTAGCCATCAAAAATAAAAAAAATTAGACTTATCAGATACAAATTTTAACTAAAAATGTTACTTTTTCACACTATTAAGAATCATAGAGCTTAGTAGTTCCATTTATCTATGACTTCAGCTCAGGAGTAAATGAACTCCTTTAACAGCACTGAAAGTACTATTTTCTTGTTTCAAGTAAAATTTCTATACTTTTTGTTATGGCCAGTGACTTGCAAATTTTCAAGAGTCAGTTATACTCCTACGTGGCAAATAGTGTGTTAAAAAGAACACTAACATAAAAGTTTGGAACTTGGATCATGCGATTTACTTTTAGCACTATAAAAGCAATAAACAGCCTGTAATAAACTCTACATTCCAGGAATTTCTTTACACAAAAACACCAACCACATACCATAAATATAAATACAATAGACAAAACTACATCAAAAACCAGATATTACCACTTAAACCAATATAAGAGTTTTTTTGAAGCACGCACATATCATCCACCCTAGATGATAAATAGCCCTCAGGGATTACTACTCTTCCTAGAAGTCCCAATAAAAAGAGGCCATCTGAAACTTATCCTGAAAGTGACAATATCTTGTCACACTCAAGTTCTGCCTTCATGCTCCATTTTCTGTCAGCCATTTGTCAGTGTTTTCACCTCACACTCTCCCTCTCTGCTACTCTGTCCCTCTATAATGCCTTAACGTCCTCCAGTATCTTTTTAAACAGCTTCCTGAACGCCACATTCCTATTTCCCAGCATCCTTTTAGTATCCTACGCATTTCTGCATACCCTCTCATTCTGCCTCTCTGCAACTCCTCCTTGCCTTCCACTAGTGGTTAGAAAGATTAGGAAATTCTAGAGCATGGAAGAAATAGCTATTATATTTGATGACACCTTAGCTACAGTGCTACTGGAAACAATAAGAGACCTGTTGTCCTTGCTACAGGCAGCCTCATCGACCTGCAAAGGTGGTAGGAGAAATGACAGCCATCTTAACTGAAAGTAGCCCATGGCTTTACCCCCAATGAGAATAACTGTAAAAGTCAAGATGTCAGCATACAAGTGTCATGTATGCTTAGCAGCTCTTTCAAATTAATTCTATAGCAAAAGCAGACAGCTATGTTTAAGAGGAGGTAGACTAACCACAGACTACATGAATTGTCTCTTTGCTGTTAAGAAGGAGTGTATTAGGAAATGTGTTAGGAAACATGATAATTTAGGATAAGCAGTAAAATTTGTAAGAGTAAAAATCCTCATCTGAGTCTCTAGCTCTTCAACACCACACCAAATTTGGTATAAGTAGAAAAAATTCCTTGCTTCTAATTACAAGAGCTTCATCTCATTCACTTGCTCTTGAGTAACACACCAAATGTGGGGTAAGTAAAAAAAATTCTTTGCATCTGCTTACAGGATCCTCAGCTAATTCACTAGCCCTTAAGAGAAAAAAAATGTTTTGCATCTCAAATTAACTACAGAACTGAACAGACAATGAGAGATCAGACCATAAATACGCTGCAGTAACGACTGCGGGTACCTCATCATCTACAACTCATTCTGGAAACTGAACTCACGTGCTGCTCTCCAACGACAAGAGGCAGGAGGTCCACACCGAGGAAGGCATCGTAACAGCATTCGTCGTCCTCTACCTGACCAGTAGAGAGATGCTGCTACACCTGATCGGGTGAGTCAAAAAACTTAACAAAAGACTCTGAAAAACTTAACAAAGACTCAAAAAATCTAACAAAAAGAGTAAAAAAAAAATCAAGAAAAACAAAATAATATTGATAAGCTGTAAGATCGAGGAGCCTCATAGTTGCAGTTCTTTTAAAAACTTAATCAAGAAGAAATTAAAAAACTAGATAACGAGTTAGCTGATGTCATGTATCCTTGTAATCATGCTAGCAGAAAATTTGCTTTTTGTATTTTTATTTTATTATTCATTTCTTTTAATTCTTAGCTGTTATCTTTTAACTTTGTTATTCATTAAGTGGTAACATCAATAAAGTTATGCTCATTAATTAAAACATAAATTGGTACTTGGTATAAATTTATTGACGACTTCCCAGGTAAGCAAGGGGGCAAACCAGAGTTCTGCACAGTCCTAGCAAACCCAAGGGAAGGGGCGGTTTGCTTAATCACGACCACTCACGGCAACAAGCAGGGGAGGGCAAAGTTTTATTTTAAGAAAAATTCCATCTACTAAATAATCTTAAGACTCTTGATAAAGCCAGGCAAGTCTGTAACTCTGATCCAGGCTTGGAGAGATAGAAGAATCATTCATGAGTAAGCCCTCAAAAATGCATGACCTTTTAAAAAATTATAAAAAGACATGGTTTTTAGTCTGTCGCTTTTTCTGGAAACAAACCAAAAACATATCTGCACAAAAAAGTGAAGGTTACTTTGTTGGTTGCCAGAGGGAGATGGCACTTACTGTTTCCTAACTTCTGGGATGAAGAAGCTGCCATAACTTCCTCTATTGTCATCTTAGTCCACCCTCCAAGCCCTTGGTCCATATAGCTCTTGCCCCCATTTCCCTGTCTCTCATCACTCAAAATTCTTCCCCCATTCTCTCAAAGAGTATCTACACAATGCAAGTTACCTATAGCTCACAAAGTAGCTGAACCACTGCTGAATATCACTGACACCTGGCAACAGTGGGTTTAGTCGCATTACTGTTAATAGGACACAAACATTTTGAAGACCATTATTAACTGGAAACCTGAAATTAAAAGATTATGAGAAGACTTTAATAACTGGCCCACAATATCGCAAGGCTCTGGTTCCAAAGCAGAGGGGTTCTCATTAGGGATATCAGAGAGTGTGGAATAGAATAGAATTTAGTGGTTACACGATTATTCGATAGTCCCTGCACCAGATCAGGTTGCGTCCCTATCAGATGCAGCAGCATGGGGGTGGCAGATGGGAGCGTCCACAAGACGAGCCAATTTAAAAACCAGCCCCCCATGTAGTCCGGCTCTGCCTGCTATCTCAAGCTGCTGCCTCTAATATAGAGACAGCAGCACAGGGTGGCAATAGCCCCTGTCCGCGAGGTGCCCGAGCTCCCTGTGGACAAAGTTTGCTCCGTGGAAGCAGCCTCTGTCCATGGCAAGGGGGACAAGGCGAACTCCCCCCAGACATAGGCTGCTCCGCAGCAGCAGCCCCTGTCTACAGGGAGGTTTGATGCCCTATAGACAGGGGCTTCATGGCAGCCCCACTGCCCTCCCCCCACACTGCTGCTTATGATAGACAGCAGTGTGGGTGGAGGAGGCAGGTGGCACCATGGAGCTGGGGGGGAAACCAGCTTTTAAGCCAGCTCCTGCCTGCCTGTCCCTCTTCCCCCACCTCTGCAGGAGGCAGCAAAGGGTGACAGACAGGTCCACAGAGCTGACATTCGCGGGAAGTCTTCTTGAAAGCTGGCCCCCCACACGAATGGGCTCCCACCTGCTTCTCTCACCCTGCGTGATGCTGCATCTCTATCAGTGGCAGCAACACGGAGGCGGTGAGGGCAGGCGGATCCAGTGCTCATTTAAGCCATCTGATAGAGAGGCAGGCGGAGGGGAATGTGTGTAGTCAACTAGATTAACCGACAAGCTCAGGCTTATCGGTTAATTGTGTAGTCGTCTACACACAGACAGCCCTAGTTCTCATATATTACCACCTCAATAGCACCTCTCTTAAATCTAGAGCTAGCCACAACTGTGGCAATATCATACAACAATACAGCCAGGTTCTTATCTAAGAATTCACCTTGAAAGCAACAATCAGTTGCTGCAGCTGACCAAGGAATTGTGCATTGTGTTCACAATGCCACATCCAGGTCAGCAATTTATTTTATTTAATTTTTTTTTAAATCATTCCCGTACAATAACACAGTAAATAAGCAAAGCTATTCTGTTCTTTAGAAAATATTTACTGAACTTCTTAGGCAAAGATGATGTGGAGTCCAGGAATTGGTATTCTTTACCATTAAACTGAAAGATGCAGGGTAATTTGGACATTGCAAAGATAAAAGGCCCCACAATGAAGGTTTACTTTCAGCAAATCCAAAACCTCCAACAGTCAAATTGCTGTAACTGCTGACCACCTACAGCAGACGAATCAGTGCCCAGAAGAGAGTGCTAAGCATTCATCTAGGGCAGTGGTTCTCAAACTTTGTGGCTTGCAGCCCACCCTGCTCAATGTAAACTTTTCCGCAGACCACCAGCCAATGACCCATGATGACAAAATGGGTGCAGGCAGGTCCACCAATGGGGTGGGGGTGGGGACAGGGGCAATTTTCCTGGGGACCAGCCATTCAAAGGAGCTCCAGGCTGCTTTGAACTGCTGCAGGAGCACCAGAGTACCACTTTCCACAGCTTTGAGGGACGGGAGAAGGGCCAGCTCCGCAGTCCAGGTGGCACTGACTACCCTCAGCCCCACTTCTTCTGCAGCTGTGGGGCCAGCCCTCTCCACCTTGACCTGTGGCAGCTTTCAGCCCTGCTGGGTGCAGGAGCAGGCTCGAGGTTGAAGGTCTGGCAAGGAGGGAGTGTGCAGGAGCAGGCTGGGCGTGCAGGGTTTCAGCAGGAGGAGAGGTGCATATAGGGGATGGTGGTGCAGGGTCTGGATATGAGGAGACCGGGGGGGGGGCCGGGGGGGGAAGAGACCTTAACTGACTTCACTCCCCCTGCTGCTCCCAGGCACCGCATCCTGCAACTCCCATTGGCTATGATTCTGGACAATGGAAGCAGCAGGGAAAGCCTGCAGGCAGTGCTTCCCGCAGCTAGAGGGAGGGGGAACGGGACAGTGTGGAGCTGCTTGTTCCCCCTGCAAATCCAACCCAGCCCGAGAGGCTCAACCTCTCCCCTCCCCACAGCAGGAAGCTGGCGCTGGTGCTCCAACCTTTGGGGGGGAAGGGGGAGAGGATGCCGTGAAGCTGGAGCACCAGTACAGGCTTCCCACTGTGGCGGGGGGAGGAGTTGAGCCTTGGGCTGTTGCCCACATGCAGGGTGGCATAGGACTTGTGGTAGTCCGCGGAATACACTTTGAGAAGCACTGATAGAGGGGAAAGTTAGAGCTGTTTCTGGATGGGTCTCACGGGGATCAGTATTAACATTCAACATTTTTATGTTGAATGCTTTTCAACATTTTTATGAGCGATCCGGAATTAAATATAAAATCTTTGCTGATAAACTTGACAGGAGATATAAAGACTGACGGAATGATAAATGAGGTGGATGAGGCAGTCACACAGTTATCTGGATCACTCGGTAACCTGGGCCTATTCAAATAAAATGCCTTTTAATACAATTAAATACAAAGTCACACAGCTAGGTACAAAGAATGCAAGATACAGGAAGTGAATGAACTGGACCTTGAAATGCAATGATTCTGAAAAGGATTTAAGAGTCACAGTGGATAAGAAACAACAAAGCATGAGACTGTGGTGAAGCAATCCATTGTGATATTTAGATGTGTAAACAGGGGAGAAGCAAGCAGACTATCAGAAGAGATAAGAAGGTAAGAACAGCTATGCTGGGTCAGACCAATGGTCCATCCAGCCCAGTATCCTGTCTGCCAACAGTGGCCAATACCAGACGCCCCAGAGGGAGACAACACAACAGATAATCCTCCTGTGATCCCTCCCCCATCACCCACCCTCCAGAGAAATAGACTCTAGGGACACCAATCCCACCCATCCTAGCTAATAGACTCACGGAAGTTAGGGTCCATCAGTGACTATCTTTTTTGAACACTGTTAAAGTTCTAGCCTTCACCATGAACTTATGTTCTCTTCTGGCCTCAAAAAAAGATAATCAGGTAGCTGGATAATATATTCAACAGAGAAGAAAGCTAAATGATAGGGAAATGATATGAAATTAAGAGCAAAAGGAGAAAATTAATCTTTGAAAATTAATGCTCTCTGACATTACCAATTTCTGAAGTCACCATAGGCAAGTTATGCAATTGTGAATGAGAGAGAGAGAGGTGGTCTATGAGTTTGATAGTCTCTCTACTAAGATATGATCACACTAGGAAAAAATGGAGCACTCCTCCCACTGGCAATGAGTTGAGTTTAGTGCACTAAGTGGAACCAGATCTTCAAGTAGTGTTTGTGCTTGTCAACAAGAGTTCTTGTATAAATAAAGACATTTAAACTCAAAGCATTTAAACTCAACAAGAAGATTGAGAGCAGACTCAGAGGCTTTGAAGAACGGTCCCTTTGTCGTATCCTCAGAGACCGCTGGGAACAGCATGTTACCAACAAGGAGATAAGCCAACACGCTGGCATCAACAATGTTGTGGACGAGATCAAGCAGAGATGCTGGAGATGGCTGGGGTATGTCCATCGGATGAGGGAAACAAGACTCCCTCATATGGCACTCAGATAGACTCCACCTGGAAAGCGTAAAAGAGGGAGGCCGTTGGGCACCTGGAGGAGGACGGGCACGACCTTGGAAGAAGTCAGCCAGCTTTCTCAGGACTGTGAAGGCTGGAGAAGATTCGTTGGCGCCTTATGCTCCATCAGGAGCGAAGAGGATTAATAATAATAATAAACTCAAAGCAGAAATCCAGAGCAAGGTAGTTTACTCAAGAAAGTTGCTAAACTAGAAATATCAGTGTTTTAAGTTCTGGAGAAAATGTAACCACACTTTATATAGTATTTGAGCAGGAGGAGTTTCTCATGCTTTCCCATCTCCCCCCCCCCCGCATCATCAGATTTTTCAAAACTTTTTTGTCAGTATGTTTGGGCAGAAGCTTATTCGGCCTGCATCGGACCCAGAAATATTTAGATAATTTTAGAGTAACGTATAGAATTTTCCTCAGTGTAAAAGTCCTTTCAATATTTTCAGATCATGACCTTTGCAATTTTTTCAGTTTATAATATAAAAATCACTAATTCTGAATTTTAACATAGTAGTAATCTAAGGAACATAATGTTATGCCAACAGCTCATTCAAATTGTCAGTGAGGAGTCTGTGTTTGTAAATCAGGATTTGAAACAGCTATTAATATTGTAACAGATTTAAAGGGCTTTAGAAATTAAAACAATAATAGGTTTAAATGATTAAAATGGATTACAAAGAAAAAAGGCCACAGCTTGTTAATCACCTCACTCAGGCAAGCAATGATGCATTTAATAAGGTTTGCCCTATCACTCTGGATTGAAGCTAACTGTTTTGACAAGCCTCTTATAAACCAAATCAGAGGGTCATAAATTACAATAAAAGAGATGCAAGCACTTAAGTATTTGAAAAGGAAAGTGTGCCAAAAAAATTAAACTGCTGGTGTATGTAACTGTACAAGATTTCTCCTGTCTTCTAAGAATCGTTCTCTGAAAATTATATGTAATTCATATTACTTTTACCACAAACACATTCCCTTTGCCATGATTTTCAACAGATGTTCTAGATTCCATGCTCTACTCACTCCAAGACCATATTTCAAGTTAGCCTTTCATATTTGCAAACTGTGAACAGTTGTTTATTTTTTTAATAAATAACCTTATACATTTTGTGCAAGTCAATTTCAGTCTATTGACAGCTTGAGCGCTGTACATTCTTTTGAATATTTGATATCTGAACTGTCATTAGTGACAAATTATGTTGTATTGTTTCTTTTCCAGTACAAGCTAACATCTATAAACTGTTTCTGCTTTTACCAACCACAAAACAGGTTTGTTGCTAAGAGCTTTTCAACTCTGCATCCAAGTCTGTTTTAGAAATAGCAGTACAAAACCAGAACAAATTCCACAAACACACATGGCTCCCTTAAATATACAAAGACATCCACATACAACCAAAACAAACAAGAGACTACTTCGAAATTGCTGAAATGTGCATGAACCATCTCTCTCAGTGTTTAATCCGATCTACTTGGCAGCATCATTTGCAAAAATGTTATTTTAGATTTTGTTTGCCAACACAAATGGCAACTTAGCTCTAGATTTTAACTACTCCAAGAGAGATAAATGCTAGTAACCCACCCCAACTATATACCCAGCACCTCCACAGGAATTCAGACTGCAAGGGTATGTCTAAACTACATCCCTTTTTCGATAAAGGGATGTAAATTAGACATAGCGAAATTGTAAATAAAGCCAGGATTTCAATTTCCCATGCTTCATTTACATAATGACAGACGAAGCTTCCCCCCCCCCCCCAAAAGCCGCTTTTTGGGAGGGGAAAAAAACATGGTCAAGATGGCGATCTTTTGACAAATGCCCCATTTCAAAAGATCCCGTACCCTCAAAAAGTGAGGTTTATAGGAGCTTTCAAAACAGGCCATTTCTGTCAAAAGATCCCCATCTTGACCGCGTTTCCCCCCCCACCAAAAAAGGGTCTTTTCAAAAAAAGCCACAGACGCCATTATGTAAATGAAGCGTGGGAAATTCAAATCCCGGCTTCATTTACAATTTCTATATGTAAAATTTACATCCCTTTATTGAAAAAGGATGTAGTTTAGACATACTCTAACTTACTTTCCTCTCTTCCCTTCAATGTGATATTCCATTAAAGCCTACTTGACATAAGTGTGGTTGCAGGGTTTTCAGAAGGCAATCTTAAGAATACAAGCATAGCTGGAGTAGAGTATTTTGAACGGTTATTCTTTTAAATCAAAGTTATATGCCATAGTTGAATTAACCATTGAATTCAACACATGCAGCACCTTAAAGTTTGGAATACCACTCATTACCATCACATTGCATACATGGATTTTCTTAAAAGCAATGTGCATAACATATGAGATCAAGCTCAGTATATACACTATAGCTCTGTAGTTAACGTCAAAAGCATATGCCAGTAGTCAACTGAGTGTGGCAGTGATGATGTAGTAAATTCATTCCATCAGTTTATCATCATCAAAAAGAAGAGTCTTAAAAATGGAAATAAAGTCTTGTGTGGATATCCTCCCATTCATCACAAAAAGAAAAATTAAAATAGAGTTCCTGGATGCGTGACTAACAGTCTCCACTGTAAGTCAAGTGATAAATATAAGTCAGTCAGTTCAGAATATGGGTGAAAAAAACAACAGCCACTCCCTAACCAGGAACTGGTATGCCACAAATCAATCCAGAATGTTATTTTCCAACAGTAAACTACAGTGACGTTGTATAATGGAAGCACTCACTGTACAACTTTGAAGATTATTATTGGTTTCGCACTCCTATAAATAGGAGTGGGTTTTTTTTGTTTGTTTTTCAAAACTAGAAGAGAAATCTTTCCATTGTTTACACAGCAGAACCTCGGAATTACGAACTCAGTTACCAACTTCTTTGTGAACAACCTCATTTGGAATTAGAAATATGCAATCAGGCAGCAGCAGAGACCAAAAAACCAAAACAACAAAATTCCAAATACAATACAGTACTATGGTAAATGTAACATACTAAATAAATAAATAAATAAATAAATAAATAAAAGGGAAGCAACATATTTCTTCCACATAGTAAAGTTTCAAAGCTTCAAAGTTTCAAAGTCAATGTTCAGTTGAAAACTCTTGAAAAAACTATCAAGTTTTATTGAGAATTATGAACATTTCTGTGTTAAACTTATGGACAGCCTCTCTTCCTTAGATGTTCATAATTCTAAAGATTCTAGAGTAGTTGCACATTTATTTTTCTTCTGTATATTCATGGGATTTAAATGCTGGTTTACACATAAAAGTTAACCTGAAGTAAGAGAAAGCGTGATCTTAAAGCAGATAAACTATTCCTGATAAACACCGAGTGTAGATGCCCTTACTCCGGAATACGAATACATTATTTTAAATGAGCTTAATCTAGTTCCAAAATGAATTCAACTAATTCAGAATAAGGCACTTATTCTTGAACAAGAGCACCCACACATGGAGTTAATCACAAATAACTCCCAGTATGGACAAGGCCTTACTCGACAGATATGCCAGAGAGCAGAACATGTTTCAAGATTTAAAATGTCAATCCATTTTGCTATTAGACAATTTATATCAGATGTTGTTTGACAACTGGCAATATTTTACTAATCATGTTATTACCATCTAAATAACAAACCTCAGGCTGTAGAAAACTCAACTTTGTCATCTGTGTGTTAAATCATAAAAAAATTCAAGTCAAGCATACATTTTTCACTTTTTAGGTGAAATGATTTAACTGGAAAGCAAACTGTCAAGTAGTTGATAAAGGCCTATCTCCCTCTCCCTTAAAAAAAAAATCCCCCTTGATCTAGGGAAGTGACCAGCCCTCCAAACTTAAGAGGTTTTTCCATCTGTTCTGAAATTCCAGCTCTGCTAAGTGAACTTAATGAAGCTCTAGGGATTTAGATTACTTAAACTAACTGAATAGTCAATGGGATTTCAACTCAATTTTGAACCCAGTCCATCTTCCTCAGATTACTGCATCTCTTTAGATGCTGGACAGACTCCGAGAACATGCAGAATTATAACTTCAGCACTTCTTTTGAAAACCTGGGGGAAGCTATGCTGAAATGAATACTTTGGGAAGCTATGATATCATGAGGGGAGAGTAAGAAATAATAGCTTAATAAGAAGAGCAGAATCCATTAAGATGTAAGCATTTGAATCACACCCAAGTGCTGCCCTGCAGAGTCTTAACAGCCAGGAATGGAGAGTGGCTGCCTTCTTTGATCTTCTGATATCAACCTTGCCAGAATACTATACCACTTTGAAGAGTCCAATTTGTCTTGTGTAACCTCAAGTTTCACCTCACGTAAAACCTACTTGCCTACAAAATCATATAAAAATATAAAAGTTCCACAGCAAACTAGGGCTGAAATATTGCTTTCTTTCTCATTTTTACCAACTAAAACAAGAGAGCCCATCTAGAATCCATCTTGCTGCAGGTGGCCCCAATCAGGCATTCTTCTGTTTAGTTAAATTTAAACAAACAGGAATCCTAAATCATTCTGTTCCTTTTTTAAAGCTGAATGTTTTTTCTCACAGGGAGCAGAAAGAGGAAGGGAAGAGAGTGATATCATTTTATCATGAAGGGGACAAAGTAGCTCAAGGTTCTGCAATAGCAAGTCTCTTTTCTGCATCATATAAGGAGGCAATACACCCGTCAAAATGTCTGTGTATTGGAGAAAATAAAGACCTTGTTTTTAGTTGTTGTAGTATAGTAAATCAGATAGTTTACAGAAATGCATCAGATGTTCCTAAGATGCTATTACTAAATTGCAGCAATAAAAACCATGCATTAAAGCAGGACTACTCAACACGCAGTCCATGGGCCACATATGGCCTGCAGCCCATTTGTTTGCGGCCCACAGGTGGGAGCTAAAACAAAAAAGTAATCAATATAATGGTCTTCTGTTGATACATGTTTTAGTAGTTAAATTGCTGGACTGTCATTGCTCATTCAAGTGCTGTCATATGGATGGAAATCAGGTAACAGCAGAACTGACTTAAATAGGGCCTGTGTGTTGCGTAGTCCTGCCTTAAATTTTGTATTCATGCCTGTCAGTGTGGAAAGCTATTTGCATATATTTACATATACATGCAACCACACTTAAGTTGCGGCCTTCGCCATGTGCTGAGAGTGTCATTGTGGCCCCGCGGGGCTGTCAAAGTTGAGTAGCCCTATATTAAAGAATAAAGGAAGATAAAGTTGAAAGATAGCTTTCATAGTAGGGGCGTTAAAATAGTTAACTGGTTAAAGGACAATGCTTAACCAGTTAACTGTTTTGACTCAGCTGTTGCTACCCACCCCTGTTGCATCCATGGGGTCCCATTGCAGCCATGAGGACCCACGGCTCAACCTGCCAGTCCAGCCACGGCGGGGGTTGCTCCGGCTTGATGCAGCTGGCCACCGCTGGAATTCACTTCCAATAGTCAGTTAACCAATAAACATACCAGTAAAAGCTTCATGCTTACTATTTAATTATTTAACGTTCCTATTCCATATATATCTTTATATCCACATTGTGCTAGCTAGTTTCCAAAGTTATCAAGTCACAACAAATGATATATTGCCATGTACATTTGCTGCAATATCACATAAAAGATCAGCTCAAATGAGGAAGTATGTTCTGGAAATTTCTAACTTTGAAACCAGAAAGTGAAGAAACCAAATTTCTACTTGACTATTCTCCATTACGATACATATCAAAATGATACAGGGTAGTATGCATAACTGAAATCAAATACAAATACAATCCACTAGAGCAGTGGTTCCCAATCTTTTTGATACTGGGGACCAGTAAACCCATTAGCAAGCTTTTGGAGGACCGGTAACATTTATTTGCATATTCATTAAGCAAATTATGAATATGCAAATAAATTGTGTCGCTGACCCTACGTGACCAGCAGGTTGTTCCCCCCCGGCCCCAATCCCGGCCACTTTATCAGCCGGCACCGGCTCCCCCAGGTGCATCCGGCACAGGCATTCTGTGTCAGTGCGCACGGCACCCAGCAGGTTGTTCTGCCCCTCCCAGCCCCAATCCCCGCTGCTTTATTGGCCGGCACCGGCTCCCCCAGCTGCATCCGACATTCTGCATCAGTGCGCTCGGCCTTCTCCCTGGGTCCTAGAGCCCAACGGATCTAGCCCCGCCGCCCGGAAGCATGCCCGGCAGACACACCACGGAGGCAGGCTCTCTCCCAAGAGGGCTGCGCCGCTGGGCTCGGCAGCGTAGGGTGCTGCTACGCTGTCACACAAATTAATAGGATCATGCGTGATAATTTTTCTAAGGACCCGTACTGGGCCATGGACCACACTTTGGGAAATACTGCACTCGAGACTGACCAAAGAGCAGTGTCACTGCAATAGAGATTGACCAAAGAGCAGTGTCACATTGTTCCACTTAATAGCCACATTTTATAACTCTTTTTGAAGAAACTGAATTCCAAAATACTAAAATTAAAATTTTAAATTTTTCCCCTAAAAGCAACTTCAATTACAGATCATATGTATAAAAAAAATGAGAAATTAGGGAACTGATTAAATGCATGTTTTTCCTTATTATAGGATTGATATCTGTGGTAATTCTTGAGCAGACTGTTTTACTTCATTACTATAGTATCTAGAAACATCCCTCTATTCTTTCCTATTTGTTGCTGTCAATACTAGTTTTAGAAAGGGGACAGGAAAAAAACCCACAAAGCCACTGTCTTGAACAGCAGGAAATGTCTTCAACCATACCCAACTAAAAGTAGGATTTTACATAGATTCAACCTAAAAGGGAAAAAACCCACACATGCTTGGTATACTGGGGCATGACTCAATCAATCTTTTGGATGGAGAACAAGCTATCCTAATTCACAGTGAATTGAATGTGAATACAAATTAAGACTCTCTTGTTTAGAGTCAAGTCCCGTGCCACAGAAGCCAGTTTGTTTACCAAAAAAAATTCTCAAAGTATTCTTAGTACAATATTGTTTACTTAAGAGGGAAGGAAAAATGTCTTAGTAATCTGAAGTCATTTTTGGAAAAACTGTATTATACTTGTATTTCTAATATCAGTTGACATGATAAATTTCTACTTAATGAATGCAGAGTAATTTTTGTTCTTTGCTCCATTTGACAAGAAAATAGACATTTTTGCTTTAAAATGCCAATGCTCTACTGTTTGTTTTGCAAATACTGAAAAACTACACACAGAAAAACAGATTTCACTGATTTTATATAAGTTGTGAGAAAAAATTGTATTAGCAAAATAATTTGTGAGCCTGGACTATCCATATGCTGCTTTAGAATTTTATTTGGCATGGAATCTAACAACCAGTCCAAGAACAGCCATTTTCTACTTTGACCGGTAGTGCAATGGAGTGCATTCACCTCAGGTGAGCACCCCTTGGCCAAGCATGTATGTATCTGCAACTTTTTCTTGATGTCTCTGCTCAAGGTCCCCCTCCCGGATGGCTGCTTATAGGGCAGGTTTTTGGTGATTCTGCTCCTGGCAGAATCACACAGTCTTTGTTTGAAAACAAAAGCTCCTTCTAGAATATATGATCCAACTGAGACTATCTTCAGTGATGTCTGGAAGCCCTCTTATTACAGCTCAGTCTATTAACAGTCCAATAGGGCCCATCATGAATCATGAAACCCTTCGGTTGTAATGTCTCTATAGCCTTCCCTGGACTTTGTCCTTAAATAAGTCTGTCCAGAGCCTATCAGGGTACTCTCAGTTGGGGTCTGACTACCTGGCAAAAGTTCCTGCTCTGGGATGGAGCAGCATACCATAGGCGGAACTATTCTCAGACCACATAAATGAGCTTGCAGATCACTGGTGGTCCATTGACCACAGTTTGAAAACCTCTGATCTATAGGGTATTTACTAGGCAAAGATTTGGAACTACCATTTCTGAAAAATAAAAATAGTGGTAAAGAGGAAGGTAATAATATATAAAATATTCATAAACACTCTACCCCAATTTCAAAGTGTATTGTATGTAATGGTAGTTTCCCAGAATGAATACTCAGTAACCTCAGGATGACTTTAAAGATATAATACCCTGAAGGCAAAACTTTATCTCAACTTCCCATATATCCTTCTACAGAGAATTTGAGGTCCTTACATCATTACTGTTATCACAGTTCAGTTAATGCACCAATGGCAAGAATCAAGCTTGTACCATGCAATTAGTTTTGACAGCTCTCATACTACTCTAGCACGTATGTTATTGAAGTTCACAGGGCCACTGGTGCTAAAAGATTCCCTCATTCGAAGCAACAACAACACTGCTTTAACTCTGTGAGCAGAAAATTAAATTTGTGCCAAATGCCATCATCATTCAATAAGTTAAAAGAGTATCATTAAGTTAGTGATGTCTGCTTACTCACTAACTAAAATAAGTTTAGAACAGTGGATGCAACTCAAAACAGTTATAATAAAAAAGCATTACCAGTTAAGATTCTCAGTTCCTGGACCGAATCAAGAGATCCAGGAGAATGTAGGTCGACTGTAAATAAAATATCCTTTTCTTTTTTCTTTTTAATTACAGCACTGTTGATAAGGTCTGCTCTATACAGAAAGAGGAAGATAGCTCCAGATATAAAACTAACTTGTAGGCTGCTGGCTTTTCTCTACAGCTGAAGGAGGAACTGGAACTATACTGAGGCAATTCAGGCCTTTTCTCAGGGATTCAAGCTTTCATGTCTTCCTTATAAAACTGGTAAAAAGTTCCACATCTCAAGCCTGTCTCTTCCCCCAACTCAGGGACTTCTGTGGGCTTTCCCCTCCTTTCTCCTGGCAGCAGTTCCCCAATAATCTTAGAGGGCATCTGTCTGAGAGTTACCATATTCCAGGGCCTGCCCCAGGAGCCAACCTGCCTCCTCTAGCTGTCCCCCCATCCCAGGAGGTAGACGACCTTCCTGCAGCTCCCCATGGCTGGATATGGCAAACTGGAGCCAATGGGAGCCACGAGGCTCCATGGCTACTGAGCCTTCAGGTAAACAAAGCGACACAAGCCCACAAGCAGCTTTCACAAAGCGGGCTCACATAACAGTTTGAGAACCACTTATTTGAGTGATTCACTTCTAATTCTATTGCAATCAGGCTCCTTATAAAACTTACCTTCAAAATATAAACTTCAAATACTTATTGTCATGCTTATTTTCTTTCATTAAGAGGCATATTTAAAAAAAAAAATCTTAGTGGACCAAACAAATACAAGTATAAAACAGGCAGAAGATTTTCATAGGGAACCAAGAGAAATGTAAGCAAGTTAGATTAGGCTAAGAAGTCAATAATAAAACTAGAACTTTTCCTTTTTTCTTCCACTGAGGAATTGACTATGATTCCAATACTTCCATTAACAACTGAGGGGATGTAATGAAGGTAACACTGAGGCTATGTCTACACTGCAAGTTTTTGCAGCAGAAAATATGCTAATGAGGGACTCATTGGTATGAGTCACGACATCATCATCATATTTTCTACTGATTCTTTTTGCGCAAGGGGTTTTTGCGCAAAGAGGGGTAGCGTAGCCGCTTCTCTTTTGCGCAAAAAAACCCTTGTGCAAGATCCTTATGCTGGCAGAAAATATGCTAATGATGTCAAGACTCATGCTAATGAGTCTCTCATTAGCATATTTTCTGCCACAAAATCTTGCAGTGTAGACAAAGCCTGAATGTTTAACGTATTTATACAGCCTGAAGTCAAGATTAAATTTTGACTAGTTTAAATGGCAGGACTAACCTATTCTCTAAGAAACAAAACAAAATAGAAGAGAGAAAGAACAGCAACTGGAAGGAGCTGAATGTATGTGGAAGTATCCAGGGAGGCAGTCTGGTGACTGGTGCACTATTAATACCTGGCTCAGAAAGCTTCAGCTAATGGAGAGCTGCAGTTGCCTCTGCTACTTCAATGCATGAGGAAACTTCATGACACCAATAGGACATAGGTGGTGGCATTGGTGGTAAAGTGGCAAGCCTGTTTGGACAAATTACAGGAAGGCTGAAGAATCAGTCAAGGGGTGAATCCATGAGAACAAACAGCTTCTGAAGTAGCACATTAGAACTAAGTTAAATACCACAAGCCAGAAAATTGAAGAAATAGGCCAAACAAAAATCAGTTAAAAATATTAACTGGTTCCTGAAGAGGGGAAAAAAAGACATGAAAATATTATTTTGGATTATATCAGGGTTGTCATATGAAGCAAGACAATATTTGCTGTACATGTAGCTATCTACTTAGGTTACTATGAAGAATTCTGAAGGGTGAAACAATGGGAAAGTTTTGCAAATACAAAACAAAGGCCAAGAGAAAACAACATGTGCAGCCTACATTAGGTAACTGATCATTACTGTCAATTACATAAATATATGTTATAAAAGGACACTGCAATTCTCCTCAGTCAGCAAACGCTGAAATAAGCTTTGCTACAGTGTTGGGAGAATCAACTTGATGATGCATTAGAGAGCTCTTCTGGAATGAGACCACAATCCTGAAAAGAATAAAGTTAAGCACTTGCATTAAGCAGATGCGTGATTCCATGTTGCATTTTTAGAATTAACAACGAGCAATATTTAGGAAGTTAATGTGAAAAAAGCCTTCACACTTACCTGTCAAGAAAGTCTTTGTCCACGACTGCACAGATATCAAGAAGGGGATTTCCCATTCCAAAAAGCACATTTTCACTACAAAAGAATGAAAAATGTGTCAAATGTAGTTTAATGTTTCTAGTCTAACATTATTTGCTTTTACAATTAACAGGTTAGAAAAAAACTAATCCTGCCCAATCAAGAACTGCATGGTCAATTTGCCTGGAATCCAGACACCACAGCTAATTCAAATTAATTGCAAACCCATATTACCTCTTAGTGCATTACATAGAATAGAAGCCTCACCAAGCAATACTGTACATTATTTAAGCAACCCATCAATAAGAAAATGAACCTTGCATGCTATAATGTAGTTTCTAAGGGTTACATGAGGTTGCGTTCACAGGCTGTCAAGTTCCATGAGCCAGATTTTATTGTGCATCTGAGGAGCCACAAATTTAACCCCATAAAAGTAACTTTTAAGAGCAGCCTTTGATTCTGCACTGACCTGCAGCTTCCCTTGCAAACAGTATTTGTTTACTTATAAAATATTAAAACTGTTATACAGAAAAAAGGATTAAAAAATTGTTATATTTTTTAAATTAGCATATTCAGTCATCTTACATACAGCAGGGCCTGCTGCAGACAAGGGCTCCTTTGGGCATCTGGAGTGGCTCCCCGCAGTGGCTTGGGCACATTGCAGGCAGAGGCTACTCCAGGTGTCCAGAGCAGCCCATATCCTCAGCAGCCCAGGCACTCCGGACGCCCCGTCTAACATGGGCCCGGTGGGGTTGTGCCTCTTCCCCTCTCCCTCCTCCCCTCTTGCCCCACCATCTGTGGCAGCTCCATGATGGGGCCAGAGGAAGGGTGCCTCCCCTCTCAGCATGGCACCCAACTCAGAGCTGTCCCAGAGCTGATGCGGCCAGGGGACAGGTGTTCCTTCCATGGCCCCCACCCAGCCTAACCTAGGCCTGCCCCAGACAGGGGATATGCACCTCTCCCCAGCTGTGCCCACTAAAGCTACAGCGCCCATAGAGAGGTGCTTCTCACCTGACCCCAAGCTGCTGTGATGAGAAGGCGATGGGGTAGTCCTCTTTCCCCAGCCCCAGCCCAGAGCAATGACTTAAAGTAGGTACATTTCCATTTTATTTTCCAAAAAAGCAAAAATTGAGGTAAAGACCCGAGCAACAGCAGGTAAATCTTCTAGTAAAGCTATAATGATAAAGCCTTCTGATAGTCGAGTAGCTGGAGCAGGCGGAGAGCAAAGCCAGATCTACAATCGCCCAGTCTCTTGGCCTTGTCCTTACAACTCCTTAATACCTTTCCCCCTGCGCTGATTCTTTCCTAATATAAGCTTTACACTTTTCCCATCCTCATAAAAGCCAACCCTGATTGCCAAACACTTCTCCATCTACTATATTGCTTCAGTGATAAACTCCTGAATGGGCCATCTACGATCATTGTTGTAAATTATTATTTGTACTACAGTAGCCCAAAGAAGAATCCCACCAAAATGGGATCCTAATTGCAGTAAGTGTAATATAACCATATGGTCCTGACACCAAATAGTTAGTCCACAGAAACATCACAAGTAGTGCTGGGACAGAAAACACAGGCAGAGAGAAGTGACTTACACAAAGTCAAATAGCAGAGCTGGAACAGAATTTAGTGCTCCTGTCTCTCAATCCGTGCCCCATTCAGTGGTCCATATCATCTTCATTTATTAATATACATGTTTAAATAAAGATTTTTTTCAAATGTTGACAAATCTTGTGTTTTTTATAAACCCAAGATTAAGTATATTGTGCTGTGAAGTATATTTGTCCTAGGCTATAAACAAAAAAGTCTGGATTGTGGGTATAATCCCTAGTATTCCCACTTGTCAATTATCATCAAGATACAGAAAAAACAACAAATAGTCTGGTAGCACTTTAAACACTAACAAAACATGTAGATGATATCATGAGCTTTTGTGGGCACAGCCCACTTCTTCAGATGACCGGAGTGTTAAATACTCTTGCCCAGTTTCTCTTTCAACTCCATCCGGATCTCCTCCAGTTCATGTTCTGACCTCTCACTCTATGAAGCTGCTCTCTCACCTATACATCTATATTGATCTTCACCTGGCCAAATTTGAGAGCTCTTCCTACTCCTCATCTTCTTGACATTTATTCATTTGAGGCTTATGCAAAAACATCCTCACTACTTTGGCAGTCCTTTCAGTAGGCCCTCCTTTTCCCATACCATCCTTACCACATCAACTATTTATTCTCCTCAACCAGTCGGCCCCTTTTTCCCAATTTTTTTTCTTGTAAGTTGTACAAGGACTACACCATAGTTTCCATTACTACATTTTGACTTCAGTATCAACAATATGACTCAGAGGCTGTGTCTAGACTGGCCAGTTTTTCCGGAAAATCAGCCGTTTTTCCAGGAAAACTTGCCAGCTGTCTACACTGGCCGCTTGAATTTCCGCCAAAGCACTGACTTCCTACTGTAAGAAATCAGTGCTTTTTGCGGAAATACTATGCTGCTCCCTTTTGGGCAAAAGTCCCTTTTGCGCAAAAGTTTTGCGCTAAAGGGCCAGTGTAGACAGCTGAGATTTGTTTTCCGCAAAAAAGCCCCAATCGCAAAAATGGCGATCGGGGCTTTTTTGCGGAAAAGCGCGTCTAGATTGGCTACGGATGCTTTTCCGCAAAAAGTGTTTTTTTTCCGTTAAAAGCATTTGCGGAAAATCATGCCAGTCTAGACGTAGCCAGAGGATGCACCTAGAACTGGAATCAAGATGCACTAATTTGCAATAGACACACACCACCATGTTTTCCTAGTGCACAGGTATCAAATTCCTGCATGCGTCACCTTTGCCCACTACCGAAGGTCATAAGCGTATATCTTTAAGTACCAAATTTACACAAATGTATTTATCAAGTTCGCCGGATATAAAGTTAAATTAGAATTTTGGTAATTGTTAACAATAAGCAAGCAAAAAATCAAATGAGAATTGCTGATTTTTAGCTGATTGATAAATCAACTACTTTATTTCAAGTTTCTACTTTTCTTTTATTACAGCTTAATCACAGGATAGAAATGTTATAGTATGTTTCAGTAAGTATGGCAATATTCATACCCAAAAATATTCAATTTAGGAAAAAGGCTAAGAATACACAATCAAAATATGGGTTTTGATAAACTAGAAACTGGCAATTTACAGTAAGTAGAACTAAATATTGCCTGTGAGAGAAAGTTAAAGCTTTAGAATATTACAAGACTAAGTCCTGATTTCAAAAATTTGCACATTAGCTCTTAAGATATTCATAGATTCCAAAGCCAGACAGGGCCACTGTTGTTATATCGTTTCAGCCTTGCAGAATACAGGCCATAGAACTTCCCAAAATAATTCCTAGAGCATATCCTTTAGAAAAAAATATACAGTCTGGATTTAACACTCTGAGTGATGGAGAACCCACAATGACCTCTGGTAAATTGTTCCAATACCATCACTTAAAAAATTATGGTTTATTTGCAATCTAAACTTGTTTACCTTCAACTTCCAGCCACTGTATGGACCCATTACCAAATATTTGTTTCCCGTGTCAGTACTTACAGACTAGGGATGTAAAATCCTACTTAATATCCATATTTATTTTATAATCTATTGTAAGAGGCCAGATATAGTAAAGACTTTTTAAAAGTAGGGGATTAATTTGAATTATTACAAATGATGGACAAAACCAGACTATTTGGAAGTGTTCAATATAGGTTTGCCCAAGAGTCCATACACCTACATTTACTGTTCACTCAGCTGCTGTTTATATGCTGTGGAGAGCAATATAACAATCATATCATACATACAGTACAGTATAAATGTGAAGATTAAATGCATTACACAATATTTGGAGTGAAGATCTTTATCATTATTGACGTACAAGTAGATAAGTGTCAGTGTTGCAAATTGGATTCCAACAATCACATATAAAATTCCAAGAAAAATTGCATTTTTGTGACTTTTTTAAACTTAGTAGTTTCTCTCAGTCTTGTGGTCCAAGGGCTTCTCAATATGGGCCCACAATGCTGTGCTATAACTCTGGAGTGAATGCTGTTGCTGCAAATTAAAAATGTGTTCAAGTCCAGTTTCAAATGCAATATTTTAATTTGTACCAGCATCTTTTACATGGGGGAGTTGTGGCACAGCACACTAGTATGCATTGCAATTCACATCCCCATGGTCTGAACTCTGAGCCCAAGCAGACATACAATGAGTTAGATTTTAGGGTAAGCATTCTTCACCCTACACAAGAATTTAATTGCATTTCTAATTAAATGTTTTAAAACTATAACTTGCATCTTGAGCTTGTGACTACTGGCAGCATTTATTTTGTTTTAAGAAGCCAGCATGAAAACCAGCAGGTTATAAACTAGCACATGGTCTGTTTAACAATCATAAAAATGTTTAATTTGTTCATACGTTTAAACCCATATTAAAAGACTTGTTTGCACTCTGTTGGAGCGTAGACTGTGTGACACACCTGAATCCAATTCCTTTTGCCCATCGTCAAAAGCAACTTAAGGCATGAATAAGCAGGGCTTGACAAATAATACAATCTACTTGCCCATGGCATTTAGATTGCATCCAGGAAGAACCGGGTTCGGGCGATCTGCACATGTGCAGAACGATTTGCGCATGCATAGATCGCCGGATGGCGCAGCTGGCAAGCCCTGTGAATAAGGATCCACCACCCTGTTCTCTCGTGGGCAATTCTCTGCATTTTCTTTATGTTGCTAAGTCCCGTAAGTTTTCCTTCTCTTAGCAATGTCTAGGAGCAGTGGTTCCCAACCTTTTTTATACCAGAGACTGGCAAACCCATTCACAAACTTTTGGAAGACCAGTACAATTTTATTTGCATATTCATTATGGTAATTAATTTTAAGAGGGTCACGTTATTTTACATCGCATCTGTATGCGCACAATACATGTCTCTCCCTTCCCAAGCCTGTCTGCTCTTGCTCCCACAATCTCCCCCCAGCCTGCCCTCCCCACATGCCCCCTTTCCCTCCTTGTGACCTCCCTCAGAGTTTCCTTCCATTGCACCCCTGCTCCCATAAGTCTCTTCTGAAACCCCCAACCTCCCTTCAGCACGTCCTGCATCCCCCTCCTACTCCCGCCTCACACATCCCTATTCCCCCTCACCCTCCTTATTTGCTCCCACCCTAACCTCCCCAGGGCTGGCTCCCTCTGCCCCACACATGCTGGAAGCTGGCAGCAGCTTCCCTGGGCAGGGATTGCAGCCATCTCTGCTGGGAGCAGGCTGGAGCCAAACCCTCCCTCTGTAGCCCCAGAGCACTACTCCTGGGGGAGGGGGACAGGAGGTATCTCTTACCTGCTACCAAGTGCTGCCCACCCTGCTGCCCAGCAGGGGCTGACCAGGCTGAGTGAGGTGCTCTGGGGAGGCTTCTGGGGAGCAGCGGGACTGATCCTGCTGGAGATTCCCCTCCCAGTTGCAGCCCAGTCTCTGGGGTCCCAGCAACACTCCCCCCGCCAGAACTCAGGGATTCGGCCCAGAGCCTGGCCCCAGAGTAACTGCGAGCAGTGGATGAGAGTCACTTCCTGCTGTGGGGTCCAAGTCCAGCCCTGGCTCCCAGAGCCCCTGCCCACTGCTGCTGAGTCCTAGTGAGCAACTCACCACACTTCAGCCTCTGCCCCCTGAGGCCCTCCAGCCCCTGGGCTTGGGCAGCGTACCCCGCATCAAGGCAGTGTCATGCAGAGAAGCCAGAGCAGTACAGGACACAGAGAGAAGAGACAATCCCAGGGAGAGGAGAAGGGGGGGTTTTGGGCAGATTGGGCCTTGCTCCAGAGTCCCACCAAGTCAATCATCAAGATATGGGTGTGGCCTGGCAGCCAGTGCTTCACGGCCCGGCCTGACACTGATCCACAGATGGGCGGTTGGGAACAGCTGGTCTAGAGGGATTGTTTCCATTAGCATCTTGTAAGTGCTACTCCAAATACCATAGAGACTGCAAGCAGCCCGTCCACAAGGGGAGCTGGTTTGTAACAAACAAACAAAAGGAAGTTTCTCTTCATGCAGTGCACAGTCAACCTGTGGAACTCCTTGCCAGAGGATGTTATGAAGACCAGGACTTTAACATGGTACAAAAAAGAACTAGATAAATTCATGGAGGTTAGGTCCATCAATAGCTATTAGCCTTGATAAGTAAGAATGGTGTCCCTATCCTCTGTTTGTCAGAGGCTGGAAATGGATGACAGAAGAGGGATCACTCGATGATTACCTGTTCTATTCACTCCCTCTGGGGCACCTGGCATTGGCCACTGTTGGAAGACAAGATACTGAGCTAGATGGACCTTTGGTCTGACCCTGTGTGGCCTTTCTTAACCAACCCATGCTGCTGCCACTGATACAGAGGCAGCTGCGCAGGGGGATCCCCGGGAGTGGGGCCAGAAGAACCCTGGCTGTTGGCCCCACCTCTGGGGATTATTGAACCACCACATAACAGATAATATTTTGTGTGATTACACAACTATTCAATTATTACACTAACCACTAACAACCCTAGATTAAACCCTAGCAGTGCTTTAACTGGATGCAAAGGGAACACACGACTCTCACAGATTGTGTGCAATCAGCATGCACCTCACATCACAATCTTGCTTTTTGTGTGTGCCACTTTAATAATATCAGTAGGGGGGGAAATTATGCGGACAGAAACTAGCAGAACCTTGTAAGTGGTCAATGATAAACAAAAGACCTTGTAGAACACACACAGTACCCCGTGGGTCGCAAGTTGCCCACCAATCACATATAGACAAGACCTGTACACAGTTCAGTTAGAAGAGAGGTAGTAACATAGCTGTGTATATTCACATTCACAAGAACACTTTAAAAATCTTGCTAGTAACGCTGCTGAAAACTTCTCAGCAACACATTTCTATTCCCAGTGCAATTATTTCTGCAGCATGATGATCATTTATCCTTCACTGTAATTAATCTGAGACCAGGGGCACTTCACTGCTAGTCAGTGGTGCTGGAACAATTTTTCTGGTGGGGGTGCAGAGAGATATTAAATAAAATTATGAACACCGTATATGACAGAATCTACTTTAAGCCAGCGGGTGCAAAGCATCCCCAGTTCAGGAGTTCCAGCATCTATGGTGCTAGTACTCCAGAGTTCCATAAAAGCTGAAAGGCTATTTCAATTACATCTCTATTAAGCATACACTTGATTGTAAGCATGTAAGTAATCCCCCTGAAGTCAAAGGGGATAACATTTGCCTAAGACACTGCATGTTTACATGCAGTATCTCAAATACATATTTCACAATCCACTGAAAGACATTATTTTAGATTCCAAGAACCTCAAGGCCAAGGCCTGTAGGAACTTGGTCTGTCATACTGAACATTGTTCTACCACTAGTGAGATTTTAAGAGAGTTACATTAACTTAACATAACTTGGCAGTTAAATAGCATCATGTTGTGAAAGAGCCACGGGTTTGTACACCTTAACTAGAGAAAAGGTGACAGCCGATATACCACACATGAACGGGTAGGAAGGTAAATGGGAGAGCCACTTTTGCATAATTAAATTCAGAGACTGTAACTCTAGACAGCTCTTCAGGAACTATGGGACTAATGTGTGTGTGTGTGTGTGTATATATATATATGTGTGTGTGTATATACGATAAAGGTCACCAGTTCACTTCATAATACAACTCCATTAAAGGAAGAGGACGTTTAAGAAAAAAAGCTAGTTTTAGAACCAAGAATCCATATTATTGCATGTTAAGCTGTAGATTTAAAATCTACTCACTATAATTATCACCCATCTGTGACCTTGGCATAATATTTCAGGACCATCTCAAACATTGAGGGTCTTTAATTTTACCCTCCTCAGCATCTGTGATTGACCTAAACCAAGTTCAAAAAAATTTAGCCAATACTAAGACTGTATCATAACACTTAACTATTACTGCAGCATTATGCAAGTTCCCCATGGCTAAATTTGTAGTATGCAGAAGGGAAAAGAGTTTAGCTCGAAACCTAACTTTAGAATGGATATTCCTGCCAATACTAAGTGGACTGATTTTGAAACAGTCACTAATATAAGCATCTACTTCTCGTTCTTCATCCATTTCATTTGTCCCACATTGCGACAGTTTGATAGTCCAGCCTTTAAAGTTCGATAGTCCATCCTTTAAAGTCAACATTCTCCCAAATGATTTTCCTGGAAATGCTTATCACAGCAGGTCAACGACAGAGAGATCCCTCCACGCATCCTAATTTGAGACTTGGATTTCAACCCAGATACACTAACGTGGGGGCAACACATAACGAAACCCCGCAGAGAGCTCTGTCCCACGAAAAACTGCTTTACTTTGCCTGCTGATGTCCAAGACACGGGGAGCATCAGGATGTAAAAAGGCAGGGCGTTCCCTGTCATACTGGAGCAGCTTTTAAGTTTGTTCCAGCCAAACCCAGCAAAACCCACAGACTGGAGTGTAACAGACAAGGGATGGCCTCAGGACAGGGATCCCTGTCAGCAAAGCATCCAGCACACTAGAAGTGCCGAGGTACCACAGCACCATCCTACCAACCAGTATTTTTGCAAGGGAGAGAGAATTCCCAGGGGAGTTAAAGCCAGCACTTGCATAGTTAAAATGGGGGGGGGGGGGGGTCAAACACCAGGTGAACGGGTAACGGGGTGGGGAGGGGCAGAGGATGGTCAAGCGGAGCCATGCCCCGAGGGGATGGGGAAACTGAGTCAGCCCCAGCCCACCACCCACCGGGGAAGGCAACGCCACGAAGCCGCAAGCGGTCAGTCAGCGCCCCCCAGGCAGCACCCGGCGCCCTAGGGGTCGCGCGAGGGAGGCGAGCCACAGCACTACCTGAGAACGGGCATGGTTCCCGCGCGCCCGCCGCGAGGACGAGCCCCCCGCTCCCAGCAGCAGCGCGGCCGCCACCTGGCTCCTCTGCCCAGCTCACGCTAGGTCCACTGAGCAGCCCTGTGCCGCTTGGCCGCTCAGCCCGCCCGGCGGCCCCGCCCACACACACACGCGACGCCGCGATTGGCTGGCGCCGGGCGGCACCTCGGCGAAGGAGACTGCAGCCGCGGGGGGGAGCCAGATGCGCCCGAGGGCCGTTAGTCACTGGAGGGCTCGCGCCCCGGACGCGCTCCCCCCACCCGCGGCGCACGCGAGCGGGCAAGGGACAGGGCCTGGAACGGGCTCGCGCGCCCGCTCCAGCCGCCATCTTTGTTGTGGGCAGACACACCCTCCACCTCCACTGCCATCCACCTTTCCAGCCCACACCCAGCGCCCCGCGTTCCACGGGGTCCTCCACCGCCGCCTTCCTGCCCGCATTAAAAATGGCCGCCCGCTCTGGCGGGGCCGGGGACGGGACCCTGCGCCGTGCGATCCTCCCACTGACTGAGCCTGGCTGCTCCGGGCTCCTGCCACACAAACACTGCAATGCGGGGCAGGGCACGGCCCGAGCTCCTGCCCATAGACCCACCGCATGAGGCGGGTCCCTCCCGCAACTCAGCCCCGGGGCCTGGGCTCTTTCCTCCCCTGCCCCCCTCCATACAGCTGGGACTATTGACCCTGAACCACGGCGGGCGCAGCATCCCGCTTTCCCCTGCCAGGGTGCCCACCACAGAGTCCTGTCTCCCCCCACCAAGTGATGGAGAAGGGAGATATCACAATGTCAGGAGCTAGGGCTCTAAGTGACACCACGTACTGGAGGAGAGAAAACCTCATTCCCTCCCCCAAAGCCCCTCACTTTCAGAGAGGGAACAAAATACAGGACCATGCAGCACTTGAAAGACTTAAGATGGTTTATTAGGGGATGAGCTTTCAGACCCATTTCCTCAGATCAAATAGTGGAAGAAAATTGTCTCAACCATATATACCAAAGGATACAATTAAAAAAATGAACACATATGAAAAGGACAAATCAACCCCCTTCTGTTCTGAAATGTGATTTGTTCTTTTCATGTGTGTTCATTTTTTTAATTGTATCCTTTGGTATTTATGATTGTGACAATTTTCTTCCACTATTTGATCTGAGGAAGTGGGTCTGGCCCACGAAAGCTCATCACCTAATAAACCATCTTGTTAGTCTTTAAAGTGCTACGTAGTCCTGTTTTTTTCAACTATACCAGACTAACACAGCTACATTTCTTTCAGAGAGGGAGGTATTGTCAAAACAGGGCAGAGACCACAGTCCCTGGGGGAATGGAAGTTTTTGTGTGACATTTGTCACGTTGTAATGTGAACGCACAGAGGTTTTTGTAACAAAAAATGTGGGTTTTGATGACAAAATGTGCCAGTGTAGACAAGCCCTTAGTCATGCATTGCTGAGGTGATTAGCACTCTCCCCAGATTGAACTAACGACCACCCTATTACCCATCCCCTGGCAGCAACTCTGGAGGTGGTGGCTAATGGCAACCTTGTTGACCCCTAGGAGGTTGGAACCAGTATTCCCTGTGTGTCTGTACAAGCAGACAGCTTAGGAGAGATTCCAATATTGCCCAGCTAATTAGCAGCTCATCCATAGCTAGATCTGTGTTCCTCCTGGAAGTGCGCGTGTGCACAGGCTTCAGTGCACATAAAATGTATTCCACACATGGATGGAAAAAATCCACGCATAGATGTAAAAGATTAGAAGGAACATCGGTTGGGAGCCTACAAGTCTGAATAAGTGGGCTGTGCCCACGAAAGCTCATGATACCATCTACACATTTTGTTAGTCTTTAAAGTGCTACCAGACTATTTGCTGTTTTTTTAAGTTTATCCTGCACAGGCTAACTTGGCTACCCACTGAAGCTACAAATGTTAACGTTGACACCACCCTGCGGGATAGCCAAGGCTCCTCTTTCATATCTAAAGTGATTTGTGCCCCTCATCATTCATGGTATGAAGCTAGACAGGTGATTTTTCACTAGAGAAAGGCATTATTAGCCCCAGAATTTATTGCCCTTCTCTCCCCTTCCCTCAACCATTATCTACTTCTCAAATTGTTCCTAGTTTTACAGCTAAATTACTGATAATCCGCACATTTTGGCATTTATTCATGGCATGAAGTTACTGCCACTAGAAATACTGAGTCATGAACCTAATGTCTCTCACAAACTATGCCAAAAAAAATGTCCTGTTTAGTTTTTCCATAGTACTTTCCATCCAAGGGTGACAAAAACAATTTTCCTCAACCTCCTTCCTTCAGACAGGATGAGTACAGACTACCCCATCCCTCTTAGGATAAGTGACTGTGAGTGTATTTGCATTTGCTGATTTAAAATTATCTGGAAGGAGAGATGTTTGTATTTCTTACCACAATGATAATTTTATAACCATGTATCAGTAACTCTGTATCAGAGTAATACAACATGTGGTCCATAAAATTGGTGTCAGAGAAGCCGTGCTGGAAAGTTGGAACACATGTTGTACTACTATAAGGAAAACTATACAACCAATTACATTTTCATCACAGCTGTCTACACTTTTGTATCATTCTACTCTTCCTTTTGGAAGGCAAAGAGACAAATCCTTGAGCCCACTTTGTGCCTCTGACTATGCAAGGCAACCAGAAAGTCAGCCACTAGGGGTGGAATTTTCCTTGTGTAAACAGAATTCACCTTTGCATCTTTACACAATCATTTTGAAGCATAGGCCTCAGGTAACATTTCCTCCCATCTAAAATAGTTGACAGGGTGGCTTCATACAGATTTATCAAATGAGTTTGTTACCCGAGGAAGTGGGTCCGGCCCACGAAAGCTCATCACCTAATAAACCATCTTGTTACTCTTTAAAGTGCTACATAGTCCTGTTTTTTGTTTCAGCTAGACCAGACTAACATGGCTACATATCTATTACTACTTACCTAGTGATAGTTACCTTATCTACCATATATTGTATGGATTATTGAAAATGGAAGGGGTTTTTTTCCTGTTTAGAATTGCAACCATTCTGTGTTCTCCTTCATACAAAAGACAAAATGCATCTCTCAATCACCTTTTTTAGGTTTGCTATCTCTTTATGAAGAAATGAGTTGTTTATACACATTTGGGTAAAAAATTTGTTTAAAGTTAGTTCAGTACCTTTTTCTCAGCTGGATTATTAAATCTATTACACAACAAGAGATACAGGCAGTCCCCGAGTTACACGGATCCGACTTATGTCGGATCCGCAGTTACAAACGGGGTTTGCTCCCCGTCTCCCTGGTCTGCTGGTCTCCACTGGTCTGCAGACCCACTGCCGGCGTCCTCAGAGGCTTTGCTCCCCGTCTCCCTGGTCTCCAGCAGACCAGGGAGATGGGGAGCAAAGCCGCGGAGCACGCTGGCAGCGGGACAGCCCAGACGCGCCGCAGCTGTCCCGCAGCCGGTGTCCTCAGAGGATTTGCTCCCCGTCTCCCTGGTCTCCAGCAGACCAGCGAGACGGGGAGCAAAGCCGCAGAGCACGCTGGCAGCGGGACAGCCAAGACGTGCCGCAGCTGTCCCGCTGCCGGTGTCCTCAGAGGCTTTGCTCCCCGTCTCCCTGGGCTGAATCAGGACGCCTGGGGCAGAGTTGCTCTGCCCCGGGCTTCCTGGAATCAGCCGCTGATCAGTTTCAGCAGCAGCTGACTTGGGGACGCCTGGGGTTCTTAAGTTGAATCTGTATGTAAGTCGGAACTGGCGGTCAGTTTCAGCAGCGGCTGAATCTGGACGCCAGTTCTGACTTACACACAGATTCAACTTAAGAACAAACCTACAGTCCCTATCTTGTACGTAACCCAGGGACTGCCTGTATTTAAGATGGATTCTTATTCAGGACTAATAGGAGAGCTACTGAAACCAAAGTGTGCTTTCTTTCTTTAATTTCTGATAGCAGTT
This sequence comes from Pelodiscus sinensis, assembly GCF_052426305.1. Lineage (NCBI taxonomy): Eukaryota > Metazoa > Chordata > Testudines > Trionychidae > Pelodiscus > Pelodiscus sinensis. The sequence goes on along the minus strand of NC_143059.1, from coordinate 6,405,179 downwards.
CACATAGTGAGGTGAATGAGACTATCAAACTGAGGGTTTGCCAATGGAGAAAGGAATAGCAAAAAAGAGAACATAAAAATGCACCCTTTACATATTTTTTAGGTAAGCTTGATGGGGGGAGATAAATGGAGAGATAAAAGGTCACCTGCCTCTCCTCCTTTCTTCCAGGAATAAATCAGTCAATGCTCTCAACTATAATTGTGTGAACAATGGATTTTTTTTTTGATTCACTGGCAATTAAAAAAAAAGTTTGGGTTCAAGGAAACATTTTATTTGACAAAAAAATGAAAAGTTTTGATTTGGGCATGCCTTCTTAATGTAAAAACAAAGGAAATGATTTCAAAATATCAAAGTCTTGCCAAATCTGTGTTTCTTTTTCTGAAAAAGTTTTGTATTAAAATCTTTCCACATAGCTCTATTCTTCCAACTTTCAGTTCCTTTATCTCGGATTTTAAAAACCAAATAAAAATAATCCACAACACTTATAAAGGATATTATGGTGATGAGGGTCAAGTATCAGTCTCCCAAGTCCTTGCTTAAGTCCTGACCCCTTAAAGCAGGGGTGGGGAACCTAAGGCCCGAGGGGGCTGAATGCAGCCCCTGGTTTGTCTGGATCCGGTGCCTGGGGCTCAAGGCTTCCTCCACACACGCTTTCCTCGCGGGGCTGGAGCACACACTACCTAGCAAGTGTATCACCTTCACAGAACAGGGATCTTCAGAAAGAATTTTCTTCCTTTAATGAGCCTGCTACTTGGTTGCATTCAGGCTCAGAGAAAAGGGGATTTGGGAAAGGAAAAGATGCACAGATCTGAGGGGATGAAAGCAAAGGACAGAAATAAAAAAGGCTAGGGTGAAATGGAAAAAAAGAAAAATGAAGAGACAAGTGAAGTGCTCACTTCTAGGTGGGAAATTTATTGGCATTTATTTAAAAATACAATCTAGTTTACAGTTGTATTTATTTGCATTGGTAGCTGAAAGACACCACAATAAAATCTCTTACCTAAAATTGCAATCTTTCTTCACTTGAAAGAAGTCTAGAAAGGGAATAATTTTAAAATTCATGCAATAGTAGTAACTTAGCAAGAAGCTAACTGTAAAGTAACACTAAAACTTTGAATTTTATATATATAAATAAATTTATAAATAAATAAATAAATGGTGGACCAGGCCCAAATTCAACTTTAATTATGAGCAACAACTCTTCCTAAAGGGGATGTAAAACACTGTTTAAGAGTTAAACATAGTGTTAACCAGTTAACCTATTAATGAGGGGGCAGGTGTGGGGGGGGGCACCAGCCTGTAGGGCAGAGGGGACCACTCCAACTGCCCGAGCCCCCCCGCGGCTTTGCAAAGCCTCGGGGAAGCCGCTGCCCGAGCCCCCCGAGTCTCCAGCAGACCAGGGAGACTGGGAGCAAAGCCGCGGAGGACCCAGGCAGCGGGACAGCGGTGCGTATCGGTCCGCCGCCCGCGTCTTCCTGGTCTGCTGGGGAAGGGGGGGCGCAGCTAGTACGCCCCCCCCAGCAGACTAGGTTTTTCTCCAGACGCCTGTGGCAGAGCAGCTGGGGCGCTGCCGGTTGGTCCCGCAGTGCCGCTCTGGGCGCTACTGGACCAACCCAGCAGCACCCCAGCTGCTCTGGTCCTGATTCAGCCGCTGCTGGTCAGTTTCAGCAGCGGCTGAATCAGGATGCCTGGGGCAGAGCAGCTGGGGTGCTGCTGGGTTGCTCCAGTAGCGCCGAGGAGTGGCGCTACTGGAGCAACCCAGCAGCACCCCAGCTGCTCTGCCCCAGGCGTCCTGATTTAGCTGCTGCTGAAACTGACCAGCGCTGACTACAGGAAGCCCGAGGTAGAGTTGCTCTGCCCCGGGCTTCCTGGAATCAGCTGCTGATCAGTTTCAGCAGCAGCTGACTTGGGGACGCTTGAGGTTCTTAAGTTGATTCTGTATGTAAGTCAGAACTGGCGGTCAGTTTCAGCAGCGGCTGAATCTGGACACCAGTTCCGACTTACATACAGATTCAACTGAAGAACAAACCTACAGTCCCTATCTTGTACATAACCCGGGGACTGCCTGTATCCTTATCACAAAATACTGTGTGTGTCAAGCAAGCTGCTGTTTTATGTAAATAACTTCAGGTTCTAGTTCAGTTTAAGGTATAACTATCCCACATACAGCATGCTACAGTCAAGTCTATAGGCACCCTGTAGTTTCTGTACAAACAATAGAAGAGCTACTGTACTATGGACTTTACACCTTATTTTGGGATAGCATTAATAATGATCCACATGTCATATCGCTATTACGCTTATTCTGTAGTTGTTTCTTTATATTATCTCTTGAAATATTCTGTTTCTAGAAATTAAAGGTAGCAAAAATAATCAGAGTGGCTGACTGAGGATTTGGGAGATGCTTCCCATCCTTCCTGCTGGCTTCTGGCTAGTAGCTGCCTAGTACATTTTCAACCCTTCTTGGATCTGTGTTTTATCCTTTGATTCTCAGTCATAATGGACCTTCCCCCATTCAGTTTTTTTTAATATACGTTTTGTTAGTGATGTCTTAGATTATATCTGGGATAGTTCATTTTAAAATATAAATATATCTGATTTCACCTTTTAGGTGGAGCTTGATCTAATAAAGTTTTCTGCATTTGGCTATATGAGCAGAATATTAGAGAGGTCATTTAAGGACACTGGCATTAACTGTAGTTTTCTAAATACAGATGTATATTGTTGCTTATAATGTTTTGGTTGCTTGCTTGTTTTGTTGTTCCATGTATTGTTTGTTTTGCAGTTCAGCTATTATTTCTTCTTCCATGATCCACAGTTCTCCACATCACCTATTATTAGACCTGAAACAGTCATTCATTTGCCAAAAGAAAAAACCATTGAAATACCCCAATAGATGCACTGACACAAAAAATGTCAAACTTAACTTGGGTTTTGTCTGGAGTAGTCATGGCACCAGCATTGGGATAGAGTTCTCCCAGAGCTCCACATAAACCACCTTCACAAGGGGAGTAGCTAACAGCACCAGGAGCCTGTTTACACTGGTGCTTTACATTATGGTAACTTGCTGTGCTAGGGCTGGCAGGAGGGGTCACAATCTCTTAGGCTGTGTCTAGACTACATGCCTCTGTCGGCAGAGGCATGTAGATTAGGGCTGTAGGCAAAGGCAAATGAAGCCGCGATTTAAATGATCGCGGCTTCATTTACATTTACATGGCTGCCGCGCTGAGCCGACAAACAGCTGATCAGCTGTTTGTCGGCTCGCCGCTAGTCTGAACCTTCCCCCTGTCGACATCAAAGCCCTTTGTCGGCAGCCCCGTTATTCCTCGTGGGATGAGATTTACCGGGGCTGCCGACAAAGGGCTTTGATGTCGACAGGGGGAACGTCCAGACTAGCGGCGAGCCGACAAACAGCTGATCAGCTGTTTGTCGGCTCAGCGCGGCAGCCATGTAAATGTAAATGAAGCCGCGATCTTTTAAATCGCGGCTTCATTTACCTTTGCTGAACAAACAAATCTACATGCCTCTGCCGACAGAGGCATGTAGTGTAGACATACCCTCAGCGAGAAAGTTACAGCGCAGAAGAGTGGCAGTGTAAATTAGCCCTTAGAAAGAATAGGTCATCTGTGACTTTTTGTCATGACTGTTCTTATCCCAGTGTTAAAGCACCTTTACTTAATACGGGTTGGACCTCCCTACTCTGGCACCTAACTAGTCCTGGATGAGGGAGTTTGCTGAACCAGTAGAAGGCTCCACCACCTGCCACCAACCCCACTGGCCCTACTGGGCAACCCGCCCCCCCCCTCCCCAGCAGCCATCTCTCCTGCATGCCCAGGTGGGACTCTGTTCAGCTACAGTGCAAGTCCTGGCCCCACTGTATCCTGGGCATACCGGAAAAAGGGGGGGTACTCCACACCAGTTGGACCAACCACAATATATCACCGGGGGAGGGGGAGGGGGAGGGGAGAGAGAAGGGAGGCTCTCCAGTCTGGCTAGGCTGGAGGAGTACCCTGCCCACAGGATAACGATTAACTGGTTAAACGATTAACTGGTTAAACATTTCATTTAAACAGTTGATTAATTGCAATTTTACATCCCTACATTGAACTAACTCATTTTCCTCAGATAACAGAAAAAGTATTTCAGGTATCATGCAGCAATGCTTGGTATATAATTTGAATTAACACTGAAATCTGGCTAGTGTTGTGGAGCTCTCATTATGGATGAGTGAGGTTTTTTTTTTAAATCGAACACTATAAAATAGTTTAAATGTCCTACAATAAGCTCTGCATAAATCAATTAGAAGTTTAAACCATTCCAAAATCCTGTTTAAACAACAAATGGGAAACCTGAACTCACACCAACTTGTCACTTCATCCTTATCTTTTATTCATTTTTTAAACACCTGAGATATTCATAATCAAAATATCCCATACATACAACTGAGAACAACAAGTATTCAACCCTACATTCAGACCTATACAATAACAAGAAAAATAGCTGTTAACTTGGCTTTCTGATTTCCGAAAGGTAAAATGATTCTTAACCACCTAAACCTGTATTTCATAATGGGATTCAGTCATTGGCCTGTGTTCTGCCAAGGATAGTAGTTTCCCTGGCCTGACTGGGTACCAAGCATCTCATGCAGTCTCCCATGCATGGGGAAAATTCCCCACCAGAATTTGCAGTGCTGCCATCTTATCTTCTTTAAATCCATCTTTAATACTTCACTCTGCCTTGATGCCTGCAAATCACTTCTGTTTAGCAATGACTAAACAAGCAGCACGCTAAAATTTCTATTTTTTAGTAAAAGTTATCATTTTGTATCCTCATTTCAACCCAGCCCCACCCTGTTTTGCCTGTCTATTCATACTACACTTGAACCTCTTTAATCCAGCAACCCTGCGAAACAGGGTGTGCTGGATTCAAGATTTTGCCAGCCCACGGAAGGCACACTCCCAAGCCCTCTGCCGCTATGGGAGTGGCAAGGAAAAGCACATTGGGATGGGAAAAATTTTTTGGGTCAGGGACCCAGTGCCAAATACAGTTGGAGGTTCCTGGGTGCTAACAGAATATATACAAGGCAAGGGATGCCATTGTACTGGATAGCTTTAGTCTCTTAAAATAGGTTCTCTCCCTAAAGCATCGTATTAATAATAATCATGACACTTTGCATGTCTATATAGTGCTTGCCAGTTTGGGATCTCTAAGCCCTTTTTCAGCTTCTGCAGGTTGAACCTCTGTGGTCCAGGACTCTCTGGTCCGGCAACACTGGACCAGAGCGCCCCAGCGGCAGAGATTGCTGGTGGCTAGGAGCAAAGCTAGCCAGTGGGGCAGCAAAACTCGCAGGCCAGCAGGGCCATAGAGCCTATGGGGCAGCAGAGCCTGCAGCCAGTGGTGAGCAAAGCTGAAGAAGCCTGCAGCCAGCAAGGCAGCAGAACCTGCAGAGCCAGTGGGGCTGCTGGAGCCTGTAGTGTCATGGAGTTGGTGGGGGTGCTGGAGCCGGCAGGGCCAGGAGCAGCACAGGCCAGTGGCTGGGGACAGGAGCCCAGCAGGGAGGCTGACACCCTCCTCCCCTGGCCTCCCTTGGTTCACCAAACTTCTTTGTCCGCGGACCAGTCAGGTCCCGAGGGTGCCGGACCGGGGAGGGCCAACCTGTAGTCAAATATCTTCCCAGGCATCTATGAGGAAGTTACTTCAGATGCTTAATAGCCGTGTGTCCTTCCTGACACCCAGCAGCGGCATCCATGCTGTCACTGAATGAATTAGTGCAGACTTGCATTTTTTTCCTCCTCTGCGGCTCCTACTGTCAGCTTCCTCAAAAGGACACTGTTCCTTTCACAGCTGTCTGCTGAACTGTTAGTACTTACTGATCTGCATTTTGCAACCATCCCATTTTCTCTCTGTCCCCAATATTCCAAACTGCTAGGAAGAACCTAGGCGCCGTTATGAAGTGCCTCAGTCCGTACTCAGAGCGTTATGTAGGGACATCATCTGGTTTTAGATAAAATCTGGCTATGAGTGACAGAAGGAAAAGTGTAGTAATCCCCCCCCCCCTTCCACACACACACACAGAGCACATGACACTGCCAAATGCCTGGCATTCAGAACAAGATCTCAGGCAAGGCAAGATGCATGATACTACCACGTGCCAGAAGAGATACTGGAAACCCCCAGCTCCTGCCCTGTTGTACAGAAAGATCAAATCCACTGCTCACTAACAAACAAGTTCTCTGTTCCTTGTGCTGCGATTTGCCGTTGATTCACATTTGCCTCCGGGACCGGCACACTTTAAGGTGCAATGGTGATCCAATGAAGGACTGGAGTCGAGGGTCGGTAGAAACAACACCCCCAGAGCGCGACCTAAATCTAGCAACCTTCCCTGGGGTTCAGAAAGAGGAAAGGTCACTCCATTCCCCAATCTCCGGTACCGGGGGTATTTAAAACACAGACACACACACATTCTATGGCAGCTGAAGCAAAATGCAGGACTATGTAGCACTTTAAAGACTAACAAGATGGTTTATTAGCTGATGAGCTTTCGTGGGCCAGACCCACTTCCTCAGATCAAATAGTGGAAGAAAATAGTCACAACCATATATACCAAAGGATACAATTAAAAAAAATGAACACACATTAAAAGGACAAGTCATGTGTGTTCATTTTTTTTAATTGTATCCTTTGGTATATATGGTTGTACCAATTTTCTTCCACTATTTGATCTGAGGAAGTGGGTCTGGCCCACGAAAGCTCATCACCTAATAAACCATCTTGTTAGTCTTTCAAGTGCTACGTGGTCCTGCATTTTGCTTCAGCTACCCCAGACTAACACGGCTACATTTCTATCACTGTTCTATGGCAGCAAATTCAACTCCTACAAAGCCAACTGAGCCTATCCCAGTGCACGTGTTGCAGAAAAGAAGGCAGGACAAGAAGCCGGCCGGCAACTCTAATATCCACAAGTATCAGAGAGGGCGGCTGCGCTAGTGTGCAACCGCAAAAGCAACGCTGAGTCCTTGGAGATGCCTTTGGGCGCACGCTCTGGCGACGTCCCCTCCCCAAACCCCGGCCCGAGTGCCCGCAAGTCGCACCAGAGCCCCGGCGCACGTGCGCTCCGCCCTCCTCTGCGCCTCTCCCGGCTTGACTTTCAGGCTGCACTTCGCCCTTATGCTGTGCTGCCCGCTCCCCCCCGGGGTGCAGCCGAGTCTCTCCCTCGCCCCTTGCCAATTACCTAAGCGGGGGGGGGTCCAGCTTGAGCTTCTTGGCTTGTGGTTCCTCCGCTGCCATCTTCATGCTCAGGCTCTAGCAGCGCAGCCCCGGGGCTTCTCGGCAGCCTCTTGCAGCAGCTTCCAACCAGGGCGACAGGCGACCGGCAGCAGGCGGAGCCGAGGAGGGGAAGCAGGGGGGGGCGGCAGAGTGGGCCTCCGCGCGCCTGATGGAGACGTGGAGAGGAGCCGGGTGCCCGCTGTGAAAATAACGCGGCTCCGGCTGAACCAGTTGCAACAGGCGCTTTTCCTGCTGCAGGACCAGCCCCGCCTGGGCATTTGGGTCCCCCCCGCCCCTGCTTCGTCATGCAAAAATCATCATCAAAGGACTCCAGCGCATTCGCCCCCGGGGGCGGCTGCAAGCGGCTTACGCGGAGCCCCGGTTTGCGCACGGCTGGAGGCAGCCCCACGGCCACCTGTGCGTGCAGCTGGGGGCGGAGGCATGGGGCGGGCCGGGTCCTCACAGCCATATTTGCCACGGCTGGCGGGGGGGAGAGGGGCCGCTGTGCTGCGGGGAAGCGGGGCTCGGGGCGCTGCAGGTGAATATGTGTTAGCCCCGCCACTCGGGGCTGCTCTCCTTGTGGGGTGGGGGGGTTGCATGACAAAGGCCTGGTGGCAGCTAGCTCTGATCCCCTAGAAATACATGGTCCCTCCATTGTTCCGCACGCAGCCCTGGGATCGGGGCGCTGCTGCCCGTGAGAATTGATTGCCTGGCTGGCTAACTGTGGAGTGCAATGCACGTGTGCTTAGCAATAGCATCTGGGCTGTCTTCACCCCCAAACGAGGCGTGCCGAGGTGGGTCCGGGGTTCTCCTGCGCTGGAGGGAAGGTTCGGGAGCAATCGAAGGTATTTCCAATCTTTGGTGTGTCGTTTCCTGGTGTTCCAGTCCGGCTGGGTAATATCTCCTGACTGGTCAAACTTACTGAAAAAATTCTCAACAGCCCGAAGTCGAGCAGAGATCCACTTCAGTTTCACTAACTCCTTTCGCTTTAAAACATTTGAATGTATTTTAATCCATGGAGCTGTTGCTTTCTCCCCTCCATAAGTGTGCCGTAATGAGATCTAATATCGGAGTCTGTTTTTAATTTGCTCTGTCCTGAGTCTTAGGATTTCAGATTGTATTTCACTCGTAAGAACTGTCTTTATAACTGCAAATGAGTTTAACTTTGGATCCCGGAAGCTTTCCGTGGTGTAAAAGAAAATGAATTGCTACTAATCTTCCTAGTCTCTATACATTAATCTCTGTATGAAACCTTTTCCCCATGAATAGGCTTGTTTTACAGTTTAACTTTTATATATCACCATTATCATATTTAGGTTCCCATTTATGAATGAAAACAGGAGACGTTTATATATTGTATATAAACGCTAAAATTTGGGGTTAATGTCTTAACACACTTAAATTTCTGATAAGTAAGCTAGAAATGAAAACACTAGATTTATGTGGGATGGGTACATTTTGGTTTGCACTGAGTGCTTAACGGGTCACCGCAGCGCTTTGTGCATGTTGGTTTTGTTGTCTGAATTGAATAAGTAAATGTGCATACAGAAGCAAATTCTTGTAGTCTTTTAATAGTCTGGATTTTTTTATTTAAAAGTTTTTAAACTGACCCATTCACTAATCATCACACCCACATGTATTTCATAGAAGCAATCTTTCAAGAATATTGCAATCCACAATCTTGATATTCTGGAAATATAACATATTAAGCAAAGTGATCTATTATGTCAAGCTCTTTGGTGAAAGAGTTTATTTATAAAGCAGCTAAGTTTGCTAGGCAGGATATAGGATCACTAAATACATGTCTTTGCCCTGAAAAGATTTTAGTGTCTGTCTCTCTCTCTCTCCCCCTCTGTGTGTATAGGTGATGAGCAATGGCATGAGAACAGGAAGAAAGAAAGGGGATTAAAATAGGTCATGTGCTTATTTAGGTTTATTGCATATTTTTCTTTTTGGTGTTGCCTTGCCTTCAGTTTATTAACAGCAGAATAATAGTTTGTTGGTAACAGTTGGTTTCTCTGAAGCTTTGTCTGTTAGGAAATTTAACATTTGCTGATAATTTGTCAGTAATTGGTGCATTTGAACTGTATTGAAAAGTGCTGCAGCTTAATTTCAAGTGGCTCTTGTATACGCCAGGGGAAAATTACTAATCTGTCTAATGGCACTAATGTTGGGAGTGTTATTATACACAGCTCCAGTTTCTAAACAGCCCTTTCCAGAACCATGTTGAGGTTTATTGTGGGGAGTTTGTTGATGGAGATAAAAAAGCTCCATGAGCACCTTGCTATCATTAGGGTTCCCAGCAGGGCAGTTTTCACCAGTGATAGCACCAGTGCAAAAAAAAAAAAAAAAATCTGTAAGAGTCCCTCATGACACACAGCCTGAATACTAGCTTCAGCCTGAATATTACCTTTCATATGTGTTCTTTTTTTATTGTAATTGTATCCTTTGGTATATATGGTTGTGACTATTTTCTTCCGCTATATGATCTGAGGAAGTGGGTCTGGCCCACGAAAGCTAATAAACCATCTTGTTAGTCTTTTAAAGTGCTACATGGTCCTGTATTTTGTTTCAACTAGCTACAGAGTCCTCTTTCTCTGTGCTTAGTCCCTTTCCTGTTACTGATCTGTTTTTCATTCCAGTAGCCCTACTGATCCAGCTTTCAGTGGGTACCCACTGAATCTTCAGTGGAATGTACAGATGTTAAGAAAAAATTGCTTCTCCATAAACTTACAGTCTGTCTAGACAAAGGGGGGGGGGGAATGACTGATTACACATGCAGAAGTGAGGTGATAAGTGACTTGCTGACAGTCACACAAATGCTGAGAGGGGTAGCTGCCTTGGTCTGTATCTAATTTTTTTTTTAAATGGTCATGTAGCACCTTAGAGACTAAGCAAAAAATACAGCTAGTATCATGAGCTTTCATGGGCACAACCCACTTCTTCAGATGACAAATACAAAAAGCATGTAGAAGATGGGGAATGGAATTGACACTGCTTGAATCCCAGAACCTTAACTAACAAGACCATCCTTTTTCTCTGTTCTGCTCACACTAATGGTTACTTGTATCAGCAAGCAGCCATGTTCTTGTCTGGTCAGCAGCCAATCTGTCCTCCCTCCCTGCCATGTACTATTTTTCCCTCCACTTCTGTTGAGTTGAAAACACTATCCCTGATTCTCAGGAGAGCTAATTTTTAAAGTGTCAGCAAACCTTTCATCCCCTCTGTCTATGTAAAGGTGTTACTCTTACTTGTTCTAGCTTATTAAAAGAACAGAGTCAGCATGATATGTTGTTTCTCTGGGGCTTTGCTTTTTGTTTTTAAAAAGCAGTTACACATGCTCTTGAGTCTGTCAATTTTCAGTTTTTGTAAAAATTTAAAATGTGTTATTTCCCCTTTCTCAGCCTATCCAAATGAAGATAAAAGTACTGATTTTAAGTACTGCCCTGTGCAAGCAAAAAGATGCATTAAGATGACTAATAGAATTTTTATCATATTGTTTCTCAGGTATTCATTGTAGCAAAAATAGCCATTTAAAATGTTGACTATAAAGCACCTTAACATTAAAGAGCTCTTTTTACTGAATCATTTATGTGCATGGAGAGAAAAATGGAACCTTTAAATTAATAATTCATTTGCCTTGCTAACCATTTAAATGCAGTGCACAATGCATTATATAACAATGGTAGCCCACGAGCCAAAAACCAATTAGAGTCCTCTCTTTTCAAAAGCTTATGGAGGAAGAAGCTGGCTGAGTGCAGGATACATAAGGAAATGCAGATCCATATAGAAATAATGGAAATGTGCATTTTATACAGGGTAGTTAAAGTATTGGGGGAAAAAAAGCCACATGCGAAATAGGAGTAAAATAAATCTACAAGTGCAGTGGCTAAAACTGATAGGAGTGGAGATACACCACCAGTCTTTTACTTGGTACATAAGACAGAGATGGAAGAGATTGTATGCTGTTATCCATATAGAGTTCAAATGGCTTGATTAAATCCTGAAGGTTTGGAATCTGTAAAATGCTCTGTAGTTTGAAACTGAAACACTGCTGAGTGTTGTCCGTTAATAAACACAGCAGATAATGTTTATAAAAAATAAACTGCTAGCTTGGCACTGGAGGTGGCAATATGTTTTCAAAGTATGTACAAAACCTAAATCAATAGTTGGCATCGCCTCTTCAACATCTGGTTTATGTGTGGTAAAAGTTATGGAAAGAATGGGGACTTATGCACTGGGTTTGTGTGTTGAAAGGGATAAATGACTCATGCAGTGCTTAAACTAGGTGCAGTTGAGCATTGAAAGGAGCTTGATGCTAAACTTTTCCTTGTAGTAAATGCTTATATTCTGCCTCTGGGGGTATCGGGGAGGGATGAAGTGAAGGTAGGAAATGGCAGATAGAAACAAAAGGCCTAGCCCGGAAAAGTGGACTCCAAAAAAGATTGACAATACATAGCATCTCTGCAGGAGACACTAGGCATCTTGTATGTTTGAGCCCAAAATGGAGGCGGTGAGCGGTGTGGGAGGGGGAGAAGAAATGCTCTGTAATAGGAAAAGCTATTACAATCCCATGTAATACCTTTGGGGACTTTATAATCCCTGGCTCACCGTGATACTTATGCAGTTCCATGGACCAAAAACAGAGAAGGGTGATTAAATCAGTCAGGTTGCAAATATCTCTAGCGATCACCCCCAACAGAAGCTTGCATATACACTGTTTGAAATTGGATTTCCCCGGGACCACCAGACAAAAGGGCTATTGGCATAAAAAGGCGGTATTTAAATAGGGATACAATAGTCTAGTCGATTTAATTGATAAGCAAAAGCTTATTGGTTAATGCTGTAGACTACATGCATTCCACCCACCCATCCACCATAAATATAAATATAAATATAAATATTTATTTATTTATTTATTTTAAAAAAGCAGGCTGACCAGCAGCCTGCCTCATTCCCAGCTTGCGCTGGGTCCAGGACCTACCTGTGCTGCGGCTCTGCATTTAAAGTATATTGGAAGTGAGGCGGGCAGGCAGACCCCTGCACTGGCCAGGAACTGCTGCCACCCTGCACTGGTAGCTGGTCCGTGAGGGGAGCGGCAGGCAACTGGTCTGCGAGGGGAGCTGGTTTTTAAACTGGCTTCCCTAATGGACCGGCTCACTGCTGTCACCCCATGCAGCTGCCTCTGAAATAGAGGCAGCAGCACAGAGTGGAAGGGGGCTCCTTGAGAGTGGGGCTGAAGTGCACTGGCTGCCGGTCCCATCCCCGGGGCCTATAGAATAGTTGAGTAACAGATAATTCATTAGGTTAATTGACTATTCAATTAACCGATATTTAACATTCCTAATTTTAAAAACAGATTCATGACTTTTTTCTGCACCAGCAAATGGGCAGGACTTTCTGTCCGAGGCCGGGAAGGAAGGAGGATGTGTGTCAACCATTGCTAAAGGATTGGAGGACCATGTGAGTCCTGTTTAAATGTGTGTTAAGGTAAAAAAGCCTCACTGGACAACACCATCAGACTACATGTGCTTACTTACAAAGAGCTGTGTGGCAGCTGCCAGCAGTACACTGTTCAAAGTGTTCACAGGAAAAGCACAGATGATGACCTTTAGGCAGACTGGCTTGCTGGGCAAATCACAATGTAAGGCAGGGAGCTATACGGCCTTATAAGTCCCAGTCAGAAGGGCATGTGCAGCCTTAAAACCCCTGAGGACATAGATGCCTACACGGAGACAACTTGAGATTTGACCAGGGAAGACAGGTGCAGTTGTCTTGAAATTCTGACAAAGACATTTAGCGTTCTAATCTTTCCCGTCTTTAACTGAGCAATTACTCTTTCTTATTGTAAGACTTTTATGTGGGAGAGAGGGTCGTACAGATGGACTACGTCTAGATTGCATCCCTTTTTCGTAAAAGGGATGCAAATTAGACATATCGCAGTTGCTAATGAAGCGGGGTTTTAAATCTCCCCCGCTTCATTAGCATAAAAATGGCTGCCGCTTTGTTTCGGCATGGAGCTTTGCCAGAAAAAAGCGCCAGTCTAGACGTGGATCTTTCGGAAAATAAAGCCTTTTCCAAAAGATCCCTTATTTTAAGAGGGATAAGGGATCTTAAGGAAAAGGCTTTATTTTCTGAAAGATCCGCGTCTAGACTGGCGCTTTTTTCCAGCAAAGCTCCGTGCCGAAAAAAAGCGGCAGCCATTTTTATGCTAATGAAGCGGGGGAGATTTAAATCCCCGTTTCATTAGCAATTGCGATACGTCTAATTTGCATCCCTTTTATGAAAAAGGGATGCAATCTAGACATAGCCATGGAGAAGTAGGAATGACAGGCCGCAAGAGCTGATGTGGCAATTGGCCGTATCATTCATAGGAGCAATATGTGATAGAAGCCAGAATTTAAAACGTCCCCATTTTAAAATATTGCTGTTCTTCCCCCTCTTGTTCTTTCTTTGCTTCTGGCATTCCCTATTTCATAGCATATACAGCCAGATTTCACTCATGTTCATCAAGCAAATGGAAATTAAGTACCAAATAGGTTTTGGATTGACAGTTTTACAGTGGGAAAAGGTGGGTGGGGTAATATCAATTATTTGACCAAATTCTGATGCAGAAGAGACAAGCTTTTGATCGCTACAGAGTTGTTCTTCAGGTCTGGGAAAGGCAAACTATGTTTCCTGGCTAAAGTTAAGGCACAACAGGCTGTTAAACATAAGGATTTGAAAGAAACCATTCAAAGTGAAGTTGTCCTTTAATACCTCTGTGGTTTTAGGTCAGTGGAGGTGAGTGTATGGGTTACAGATTCTTGAAGTGAGACACAATCATTGTCTCGATTGAATCCATGATATAGTATGATTGATTTAAGCTTCCAGATTTTTTGAAGGTATTACACAGGGTTCTGGTAAAAGACTCTGATTAGTGAATCAAATGGCTATTGGAATTCATGTTAGCCCCAGGAAAATACAGCTTAAACCAGCGGTTTCAAACTTTTGGGGCTCCGGAGCCCTTTACGTGTGTAAAAATTATGCGGCGCCCCAGTGGTCCACTGATGGTGTGTGTTGTACCTACCCATGTTTCCAGTTTGTCAACCACGCAGAGCCCCTGGAGATGTCTCGCGGAGCCCTGGGGCTCTGCAGAGCACAGTTTGAGAAACACTGGCTTAAACCATAGACAAGCTTTACCTGTTTGCATCTCAATAGTTTTCAAATGCCGCTCCATTTCCTATGCAAGAACACTTTGCCTCCTAGATCACCTACGTTGTTTTTTTCTTCCTTTTCTATTAGGGGGAGAAAAAGCAATTTGCTGGTTAGACTTCTGCAAACCGCAGGATTATTTCCCATATTGGTTCAAAATCATTCCATTCTCTCTCCATACAAACATGAGTCATTCATATAGATCTGTCTTTACCACATCCATAACAGATTCCTTCACGTATGTATGGACACAGTAACGTAACTCAACTGTTCTTCTGCTTGGACTTGTTTCTAAGATCTATTTACAAACCTATCCTAAATGTTTCCCAGTCACAGCCTAGAATTTGGTTTATAGAAGACTAACTTTGAAACAGCATCTTTTATTGTCCCTTGGCTGCTTTTCCCCATCGCTTCCCCTGGAATGTTTTCTCCGGTCACTTCATGTGTCTGCCTATCCACTTATACATCCCTTTTATTTAAAAACAAAAAGACCACAAACGCGAATCGTCATCTTTCTGCCAAGCATCGGCTCTTTGTTTAAAACCTTTTTAAACAGGAGGATTCTATAGCTGTCTCCTTTAGATCTCTGCAGTTCTTTTCCATGCATCCCCACTGCACTTAATACTGTTGGCGTGGAAACTTGATTTCGAGCCTAGTTTTGCTGCTGCTGTTGAGGTGAACAGGAGTGTCATTGGAACGGGTCAGATTAAGGAGTCCTCCTAAGTGCTGCCTCCTTATGGAAGAGGAAGTGCTTGTATTTTACCTTTGCATCACCCGGATTCTGGGAATGCTGCAAGAGCAGGGCTGTTTCTCTGCATCACAGCAATTCCCAGAGCTGCTCAAGTTTATAGCCACCTTCCAATGACTGCCTGTAGGCCAGGGCTGGGCAAAATATGATCTATGGGCTGAATCTGGCCTGCCCAGCTGCTAGATCCAGCCTGCCAGAGCCTCAGCTGGCTACCTGCATGCCCCACCCTTGCTCGGCACTCAGTAAAGTCAGCCGCAGATTCATGTGGGAATCTCCAATGCTGAGAAGCTGGGGGAGGGAGCAAAGGTTTCTCAATCTGCCTCTGCCCCAAGTAACTCCTGTTGGCTGGTTTCCAGCCAATAGTAGCTGAGTGTTGGCAGGACAGACAGCATGTGCAGTGCCCCATCCCCTCATCCCCCAGGCTCTCAGTCTTCCGTTCTCAGCAACAGACGGCTGCTGGGAGCACATACAGGGCACATACAGAGACTTTTTCCAACTGCTTGGCGTGTGCTGTGCTTCCTCCCGCCTCTCCCTCTCCCCCCCGCCCCCCCAATCAAAAATATAAGCTGTAATACTGCACTTCAAGTTGTGGTCCTTTGGTGCAGTGCACTTGTTGCTCTCAAAATGCCTCTCAGAAAGAAGCAGCATGGGGCTGAATAACAGGCCCTGCACTGCTCTAGTGCTTTTATGTTTGAGTGTTGGCAGGGTAGTGGGGAGAATCTACCAAGGGCTAAAAGAGCAGATGTCTGGCTTCCTAATGTGCAAATCTTGCAAACTGCTGAGTGGGGATGTAGGCGACTAGTCGAGTACCCAATAAGCATTAGTCGCTATCACACAGAGGTAGCAAGGGGGTGAAGAGGAGAGTGTGCTGGGGAACCCAGCTTAAAAGCTGGTTTCTCCCCTCCCCAACTCCAGCTCGGTGGGACGGAGCAGTGGTGCTTTCTCTTTGAAATGCTGCGTGGAGCCTAGGACCAGCGGGGAGTCTCCCGCTGACTGGGCTCCACGCGGCATTTCAAAGGCGGAACACGTGTTAGTCCTTATCGACTAATCGAATAGTTGATGGAAAGCCCATCGACTACTCGATTAATTGACTACATCGATATTGAACATCCCTACCGCTGAGCCCTCAATTCTGAGTGGTACTGGTGTAATTTGAGACTACTTGGCACACTGCAGGATTGCCTCCAATTCTGCAAATCTTATAAGAAGCCTATTAGTATTCTCAACGTTCTTGATCTACGCTGTCTATTCAGTTCTCCCAGTTCAATATCTGACTTGTTTTTGAACAGTCATGTGTAGATACTCCCCTAGCATTTTTCACCAGACTTCTTTGGGTGTAACCTATTTAAAATACAGCTCCAGCCACTTTTTCAGGAATGTCAAGTCAAACATGAGGGTTTGTTAATTCTGTTTCCAAATGAGTCACTTGGATTTTTCCGCTTTCACGATGAACCATTCTAGCCTCTGTCCCCCAAAGGGAATGTGATTATTCAACAAACTAATACTGTAATGATTTCTTTAATTGTGTTAGTAGGGTCTGGTCATATCTACAATTGTTAGTGATAGTGAACTAGATTTGAAACCGATTGAATTGAGGCTGCATGTAAATACATTATGAAAGGCTTGTCATTTGGTAGATGAAATACTGTACAAATCTCTTCCTTACTACAGGCTATGACTTCCATTATGGAAAAACAAGGTGTATAATGGAAAGGGGGGTTTTGTACACTAAATTGCTGATTTAAAAACCATTTCAAAGTATCCTTCGAAGACAGTATATTTAAAAACATATCAGGAGGTGATCACCAACCAGTAAAAAAGACTCAAGATAACTAGATGTATGTCGAAGAACATATGAAAACCAGGAACTTTAATAAATTTTTTAAAAAAACATTATGTAATGGTGGGTAAACACGTGACTCAAGTACACTTTAATTCCAGCTTTTAAAATCACTATAGTTAAGTCCCATGTTGTAGATGCATTTCTCACAAGAGGAAAAATATGAACAAGCCCTCTCCAATCTAGTCACTGACTGAGGCTTACAAACTGAACTTCCTCTGTTTTGAGAATATAATGCTGACATAGCAGCCAGGTGATGTTGACTGAAACAATAGAGAGATTAAATAAGCACTCTAGATAAAGAGCGGTTCTAGAGCACCAGTGTGGCATATAACCCCCTAAATTCTCAAACATAATGGAAAAAAGTTTCCATTTTTGCAGTATATTTAGTTGTTGTAGATAACTTCCTATTCTGAAGAACACTGTTTATACTAAGACTGTCTAAATGCTGTGTAAGACAGATATGCAATGAGGCTGGGTTTGGGGAATGAATCACAATGCGATTGAGATCCAAAACTGATTAGCTAAAGCAGGAGTGACCAATACAAGTCAAGCTTTTTCTTGCCTTTTTTCCAAAATACTCTTAAAGTTAGTGGCAACAGTAGGAAAGCGTCAATCAGATGGTGTGACCAATAAATAATGCAGAAAACTGCTAGAGATCCTGGACTTTTTCCTGCTTGAGAACAAGATTGAGAACAAGATTTTAACACTTTCCTCTTTTGATATCACATGAAGACACCTGTATGGGGGAGCTCTCCTCCTTTGGAAATACAATGCAGAAATCAATTTTTTTTTTTTTTGTTTTTATTTCTCACTCATGGGACAAGAGTGTTTTTTGCTTACTATAGCCACTAGACTCCCATGAATAGTAGAGCTGTCTGATGTTGTTCTAGATATGCCATTCCCAAAGTTTATGGCTTCCTGACCAAAAAAAGTCTATCACACCTTCCTACCTGTTTATATAATAAGCCCTTGTGAAATTATCTGTTAGAATTTGGATTGAAGAATCCTTGACTAGAGCGAGAAATACTTTTAAGAGTGGTGAGATTATTTTACCAGTTCTAGCACATTGATGTAAATTGTGTATTCTAGATGAGAACTAAGTTCATGATCTATGTGCTTCCCAATCCATCTTGGATGCATCCATTCGAGTTGTGGACAGAATCAGAGAATCCAGCTGAATTCCTGCACGTACGCTTCCATCAGAGGTCAGCATTTAATCCGGATTCAGCATATTTAATCTAGGAGCGTTCTAATGAACTTTTCATAGATCAGGATGGAATCAGATTAAACTTTTAAATTGGTCTTCAAATCCAGGATGGAAGAAGAATCACTTTCTTTGTGGTTGCTATTGACTGCATTTGTGATTTCCTGTCCCCACCCCTTTCCCATGTTTACACATAAGCCAGGCAGCCAAGTAGGGGTTAAATATGCAACCGTTGCCAGCATAGATGAGTTGTGGTCATAGAACAGGCATTAGGGATGTTAATGGGTAACCAGTTAAACTTACCCTGTAAGCATCACTCTTAACTAGTACCCAGGAGCAGCCTTGCCCACTCCCACCCCAGTCTGTCATGGCTCAAATCAGTCTTACTGGTCAGGCAAGATTGACTGAGTGAGGAGTTGGGGTCTATTGATCGCAATTCGAGGCTTCTCTGATGCTTGGCTTTCAGCACTGAACCCAGAGTCTTATGGCAGAAGCTCCCCATTTTATACATGGAAGTTCCCATTGGCGTCTATAGGTTTTGCAGTGTCATGCTGCAATCATTCATCCTTAAAAGGTGCTATCATCCTTAAAAGGTGCTAATCTCAAGGTTTTCCACTGTTATCCTTTGGCTGTCAGGCTTCCCATCCTGGTCTCTTATTTTTGTCTCACTCTTGAGAGGGTATCTGCCTGCCTCCAGCGTTCTGTCAGTTCTGGACATTTAATTCAGCATCTGGCACAATAGATGTGTCCTGGTTATCTTCAAGGTTCCCACTTCTTCACCATCTGGGCATGTGTGGTGACTTGCACACATCCTCCACACACACAAAACAACTGTAGAGTTTCAGACAAGATTCGAGATTAGAAGCGATATTATTATTATTATTATAGTTACTAAAGGAATAACAAAAAGAAAAGAATCTTGCACAACTTAGCTTGTGATGTGGACCTTACAGCAAACATGCAATAATGAGAGACAGGGTGAAATAAAAGCATACAAAACGTTAATCATCTAGGACTTTACTATCATTATGCTTGTATTCTTATACCAACACTAAAATACTACATTTTGGCTACACACTCATCCCCTTTAATTGTTTAAATGGTTAAACGTAGTGCTGACACTCTGTTTAATCAAACAGGATTTTACATCCCTAATAGGCACAACTGTTAATGTTGCCGTAGAGTCATAAAATTTAGATATTTTTCTGTTTGTGGGTGTGTATTGATGTACACAAATGACCATCCAGCAAGTCACGGGTAATGAACCATTCCCTGCGATCTACTGAGGGATAACTTGAAGCAGGTAGAAAACAGAACTGGACATGCTATTTGTATTTGTTGGGGTTTCTGAGAGAGAGAATTGGATGCAAACTCCTCCATCTTCTTCATTGTGACTAGAACCCTTTCCCAATATATGCCTGAAGCACTCTATACTGTGCCTTGCTTGAGTGAGTTAGTCTGTCTTCTAGTGCATAGCACTCCTATGAGAATGAGGGTAGGAAAGGGACAAGGTTTGAAATTGGATGGCATAGCTGTCCCTGATTTGAAGGACTCATTGATCTTTGGTGATTACCATCCATACCTCCTAGAAATGAGACAGGTGTGAACCAAAGGTTAGAGATTGTTCATTGTTGATTAGTTCAACGGTAATAGTAGAAGAAGCCAGTTCCATCTAGATCTTTATGGATTGCTCAGCTGTAAAAATGTTTCTCTTCATATTGCCTAATTTAGAGAATGAAAATTGAGGCAGAAATTTTCTAAATATAGGATTATATAAATCCACTGATCTGAATGTGGATTTCTAGTCTCTGAATGAGGAGACTCCTCAGCCTTCACAGTAAATAATTCTGACTATTGAATGGTAAATGATCGATGGTTGCTTGCTCTTCTCTTAGGAAAATTGATGCAGATAACCAGGGCTCGCCAAACCGCGGCGAGCCCTGCTCGCCAGCTGCGCTGTCCGGCGATCTGCGCATGCACAGATCGCCTGAACCCGGCTCTTCTGGGTTGCAGTCTACTCACCACGGGCGAGTAGATTGCATTATTTGTCAAGCCCTGCAGATAACCATGATGAGCATGGCCTTGAATGCACACGAGAATCAGCAGCCTCTAATGCAGCTTGGAGAGATTTTTAACAGTCAGTGGATCCTCTTCGTTGATTGGTTGTTTTTTTTAAACTTGGAGTTGTTTGTGTAGGGTGTTATCCCAACACTAATTTAGTCATAAATTCCTTTATTAAATCCCAAGCCCAAATGGTATTTACACAGTTGTTCTGTACCTGCCTAAATGAGTAATTTACTACATCTCCTTTTAACAAACAAGTGATATCATTGTCAGTTACAGACTTCAGCTAAACACGAACTTGAGACAGTTCATCCTTATTTCTCATCCAGATCAGATTTACGGTCTCTCTTTTTTTTCCCCAAGGCCTTTCCACCTCTCCTTGCTGGCCAACAATTTTTCATTGCATCATTGGCTCGCATACCAGTGTTATCTTAAAGTAAAGGTTATGTGGGATGGGAAGGTTCCAGCTGTCTCCTTTTAGACAGATTCCTTGTGTTACTTAAAACCATCTACAGCCACTCCTGTTGGTTACGGTCTTTTTCAAGAGATTTTTTTTTTAAACCAGGCCCCTTTCATTCTCAAGATTAACTAATTCTTTAATTTATTCTATACTTGTCTTAAATTGAGGGTAATTTGTCAAGCTATCATTTACCAGATAATCCTAATTTTAGTAGCATGGTTTGATAGTCTGCTGTCCTGACATGAACAAGAACTGAGGGACAGATTTTCTTCTCCAAGAGATCTAGTCTTTTGGGCTCTTGCTATTTGTGAATTGAGTTCCTTAACTATTTTGATCTCACTGGTGGCAACACTATCAGGGAAGAGGAGACAGAGTCTAAAAATGTCAGTCCTTTTCACAATACTTGATATGTACAGTCAGCACATTTTGAAGTAGCTGAAATGAAGACAGGACCATCAAAAGAATTTGGCTCAAATATCCGCTCGCTAATAGATAGAGCAACTCTGCTTTGGGTTGTAGGTTGTGGAATACCCAACAGGCGATGGGCTTTTTCAGAATTGTCTCCCATGGAACATCCAGAGGTTTTGTCCATTCAGTTATTCTATAAAAGGATTTTTAAATCATCAGCTGACACTAGTGTAGCCCATGGAAGGGTTTCAGATTTACAGACATGTCTCCATCATTTTAGGACTCGTTGTGCCTCTGTTTGCTGAACTTAATGAGGAGCGGTATAAGATTCTTGAGAGTTTGTAATCGCTGACTTGCACATAGGTGATATGCTAAGGTAGACCTTGTCTTTGACAATGTAGCTATGAGGGCCAATATGGCCACGATGGCAGAACATCTGGGAAAGAGACATGGAAGCAAATTGGAGAAACCAAGGAACGTTGTGAGAATTAACATCCTCAGGTCCAATAGGAGGTTCTTTACCATATCTCTCTAGTCTTGTTTACTTTCCTTTTCAGGGGAAGACTTGTCAGAGTGAAGAGGATTTAGTGTTTGGATGGGGAAATCTCTAATGCAAGAGCCATAATAGGAGATTTAAGGATGTGAAACCCACACAAATCCTTCTTTGTCCTTTTATGTTGATTTAGAGAACTTCTCATCACAAAACCCCTTGCTGCTTTCTGAGGAGGGCATCTGCCTGACATCGAAACTGAGGTAACTTCCAGGATTGATGTCTCTGGTTTTCACCACATCTCGGGTCATCCCAGGAGTCTAAAAAACCTAGAGGAAAAAGTGCCAGTCTGGACTGTTTCTCCTTGTGTATTTGCTTCTTTATAGACTTTAAGGGAGAAGCAGAGTCTCTAAAACAGTGAAGGCATCCATTGTGAGTGTCAGTCAGACCTCTTGCAAATGAAGGTCATGGCTTGAAGCTAGGACATCCAAGCTCCGCCATTAGCTCTCTTGTATGCTCTTTTTTTCCACTTCAAGTTTGTCCTACTGCCAATAAGCTAAATGAAACTAACAATTACACTCACTACAAATATTAAGTACTCATGACTAAGCAACATAACCAACAGGAGGGAAAAAAAGGCTGCAAAACGAGAGACAGATACCCACCCTCTAGCTCCAACGTACTGCCTTAGGCATTGTGGGGATGGGTTTCCCAGGTGAGGGGGGTGATGAGGGAAGATCACTTCACTGGTACTGTCCAGTAGCAGTGTTCAACAAAGCGCACACACCCACATAGGCAGTAACACCAAAGCAATTGTTAGAACTGACCCTCCGGTGTTCCCAAAAGTCTACGTGGCAATAGTGCCATGTGTGTGATTGGTGGTTAGGAGGTGGCTGATAATTCAGAAAAGCTGTTACTCTGGCTCCATTGTTGAACATAATCAACAGCTGTGTGGTGGGCTGGTGTGGGTGCTCACCCGTAAGTAGTGTGTGGCATTTGAGTGAGAAACTAGGAGTCAGAATAGTGAACAGGTTGTCTATGCTGTAGAGTTGTAATATGCCCAGGCTTCAAAATGGGGAGAGAAACTTTAACTCTGCCTTTGCTTTGGCATGACCAGATGCCCTGCAGCTTAACGCTAACAACTCCTCTATCAGACAGAATAGACCTGAAGAACACAAAACACTTCCCTCCCGCCCCCCTCCGCTTAAGGCTCTGTCATTGGTTATTCACTCACCATTAGGGCAAGTCATTTTTGTGACTTGAAAATTGATGACATTTTCTGTTTCACATGCTTCCTGAGCAGCAGGGCCGAGCGAATTTCTCAGTCACTTGGTCAAGATGATAACGGACACCGTGTCCGCCCCTCCCTCCTCCCCCTAGTGAGCTGCTCCTAACTACGGCCCTGACAAATTCACAGCAGTGGAAAGACACATCTGACTGGACTCTGATCTCTTCTGTGTTTTTACCCCAGACAATACAGTTTTCATGTGGAAGAGCAATGGGGGGCCTGACCCAAAAGGGAGGTGGAAGAGTGTCACAAGATTTTATTTTAATAGGGTCATAGTACTGGCACCTTTATGCCTGAGCTGCCCTCAGAGCTGGGTGGCTGAGGAGAGGTGGGTTTTGGCCGGATACCCAGCTCTGGGGGCAGTGCCTCATCTGCAGTGCAGAAGTAAAGGTGGCAATGCCCTGCCATCCTTTCTTCTGTGTTCTTGCTGGTGTCCGTGCTGCCTTTAGAGCTGGCACTCAAGTTCTCCAGCTGCCTAGCTCCGGAGACAGCCTCCCCGCCAGCAGCAGCACAGAAGTAAAGGTGCCACAACCCCTCCTACAATAACCTTGCACTCCTCCCACACAACTCCATTTTGGGGTTGGGACTCCTACAATTATACCACCAGGGCATTTCAGACTGAAAGTAGCTGACATCATGAAATGTATTTTAAATCCTCTGAGTGTGAATTGGGTAGGGCCCTACTCTTAATGCTACCATACGCTGGACTCTTCTGGTGCAGCGCCGGGGAATACGTGAGCGAGAGGTGGGTTGGAGCTGTCCAAGGAATGGGTAGGAACGCTATGCTGTTGCTCACTTCCCCTGCTGAGGGCAGTGCACTGGAGGTCCAGCAGAACTTTAGACCACAATCCTTGTTCAGTTGTAAGGGATCATTCAAACTCTGTTTTGGAAACTGTTTGGTGACTAAAGCTTTGGGGAAACGGGGTTTCCAAAAAAGTAGCTTTTCTACAATCCCTCAGTGAATAAGGGATCCTCTGTATAGGGACTGTTGGTCTCAGGGAGCTGAGAACCGCTGGAGAGTGGGGGATAGTTCCCCTTCCTCATCAAGTATGTCACAGAAGAGGAAGGTGAGTCAACAGAGCCCTCTTCTATGGTCTTACAACTACCTCTCTCCATTCCATCCTTCAACATTTCCTCCCAGGGCTTGCTCAACCAGGGCAAAGGAGAGTCCTTCATCAAGAGAAGGAACCCAAAACGACCTGCCCTTCCCATGCTGCCTCCAGTAATATGGGAGGGACATGAGGCTCGGTCTTCCCCGTGCTGTTGCTGTTTGAGGGGAAGGGGCAGGTCAGAGCAGTTGGGAAGAGCTGTGGGG
Organism: Pelodiscus sinensis; assembly: GCF_052426305.1. NCBI lineage: Eukaryota > Metazoa > Chordata > Testudines > Trionychidae > Pelodiscus > Pelodiscus sinensis. The sequence continues at coordinate 6,380,899 of NC_143059.1, read as the reverse complement.
AAAGAGAAAAGGGCTCAGGAAGAGGGCGGGTTGAGATGCTGGACCGGCACAGAGATGCTGTGGGGGCAGTGAAGGGGCTGACACGCAGCCAGTGGTTTGTGGCTCGGATAACTGCTGCGAACAGAGCAGAGGCTGTGGAGGTGAACTAAGTGGGCTATGGAACATAGGGATGAAGAGTGTGGGGGGGGGGTGTGTGTTGGTTTGTTTTAACACAAGGAAATCACATTCTTCCTCCTTCCTCTCCCCTCACTTCCTAACACACAGTTAATTAAATCTGTCCAGTGAAGCCTAGTGCCCTTCATAGACATCAAATTCAACTACACTCAAGTCTCCAAACATTCCAGGAACTGTGGCTAAAGATCACCCCACACTCACAACTCCGCATCAGCTTTTCGGTCTTCAAGTAATGGCCCATCGGGTCAGAAACACAAGCGTGAGCGCTCTCGTCTCAGGAATGGCACAGAGCGCTCTAGGAGCAGGGCACAGTATGGTACAATCCTAACACCTCTTTGCTACGGCAAAACCTAGGTTGGGGTAAGGCATAGCAAACAGGAGCTGCCTTCACCTTTCCCATGAAGGGTCTGAGTTTCCTTTTGCTCACCCCTAGGGAACATGTGCACACATGCCACCAGGGGACTGACAATCCCTAAAACGTCATGTTTACGGTGCTGCTGACACAGAACACATCATGGGAATGAGGCATACTTGTTCCCCTGAGATACACGTTCATCTTTCCTCATAATCTGTGAAAGCTCTGCCAACCTGTTCCACCTAATCCCGCCATTCGATATCCACTCCTGTAAATGCAGCTGGACTTGGGCCAAATAAACCTTGTCATTCAAATCTGTGGAATGCAGGACTAACCTGCGCATTTTAGTCATCCATGTGTACTTCTTATGGCACACCCCTTGCTGAAATGTTCCCAAGACTTCATGCCTGCTGCAGAGGGCAGAGCTGAGGTAGCATTGTTGGGTGTGTAATTTAATTCTCAGTTTCCTGCTTGGCGTGCAGCTGAACTCAACTTTCTGGAAGGGCACAAGGCATCACAATAAATGTTGGGGCAGATAATGTCAGATAAGTAGGCACCATGAGTGATGGCTTGCATTATTCCCTTACCACTTTGCATCATTTTGGTCCAGTGAACTTCCTGGAACTGTCCTCCGGCTTTCTTCTTGCAGCCCAGCTTCGAGAAGAGTGAAATTGTAGAATCTGCATTTGGTCAAAAAGGAGAGAGAGAAGTAGTCTCAGCACATTGAAGATACATTGGACAAAACCATTTTAGTTTCCCAAGGGCGATCATGTAGGGGAGGAATGTTTACATTCCCTTGGAATAGGAAAGGTGACCAGAAAGAGCCCAGTAGAATCCCACCTAGCAGAGACTGACACGCACATGAACAGGCTCTAGGAGAAGAAAGAGTAAGTGAACCTACTGAAGGACTGCCCCTTCAACCCTTTGTATGGTCCCCGACAACTGAGTTAATGATCCCTCAACTGGCCGCATCAAACACTACAAGTTTATTAAAATAAGCATAAATGACATGCTGGGGCCTATTGTCATGAGTTAATCATCCATGACTATCCACAGTCTGTTCCTTTATAAATGTCTGGAAGCAGTGATCTATGCAGTCTCATTGTTCCCAGACACACCCTCTTAACACTTTACATATTGCACTTTTCCACCTCCTCCTTTAATTGCTATCGCCAAGTGTTTTACAAAGCGCTCTCTGGGAAGGTTACTCTTTTTGATTGGGTGGGAGGCTGTATGCGTGTAACTTCTAGGCTTTCATCCAGGAACACTATCCTCAATGTCCCAGTTCTAAAAATACTTCGCACTGTGATTACTGGTGTCATTTACTTGACCTGTTGGTTTAAGGAATAATTCAGTCCTGCTGTTTAGTGGCTTCACTTATGTTCTCATGGGAAGTACTTTCTCAAGGATAGTGGGCCTATTCTTATTCCTTGTGGAATTTGAGCTTTGATTCAGGACAGATCAGTATCTGGAGGTCAGGGCTCAGCAACAGACTGCATATACAATAACCATTATTGGAACTTAGTTTGCTGGAGATTTTTATATACAGGCAGTCCCCGGGTTACAGGGATCCGACTTACATAGGATCCCTACTTACAAACGGGGTGAGGCAACCCCGCACTAGCTGCTTCCCCCCAGCAGACCAGGGAGACGCAAACCAACCCCCCCCCCCACCAGCAGACCAGGGAGACGCGGAGTGGCTTTTCTCAGCAGACACCTCAGCTTGAGAATAAAGGACTGAGGGAAGTGAGGTGTGGGAGAATAAAACTGAGTTCTGGAGAAATGTTTGGCTAGAGTTTCCCCTACAATATGTACCAGTTCCGACTTACATACAAATTCAACTTAAGAACAAACCTACAGTCCCTATCTTGTACGTAACCCAGGGACTGCCTGTACAAGAAAGTATTGTAAATTTTTGCTCAATAAAGCAGCAAACAGTAAAATAATGATCCATACCTTAAATACTTTATGAAGGGAACACCCAAGTTAAAAATAGCTTGGCAGATTATGGTCATCAAAATTCTAGCTGTTGTGAAATAAATTGGCAGTAGCTCTTCGGAGAGAAGTGTCCGTATCACCACTTTTACAACTGACTGAGAAACTGAACTGGCTGACACATTGGCTCTTCCAGATCACAAGTGAGGCACAGAAGTGTGGGGGCATAACTGCCTATGCATCTCTCACCTGAAATGGCTTAAAAAACAGGACTACGTAGCACTTTAAAGACTAACAAGATGGTTTATTAGGTGATGAGCTTTCGTGGGCCAGACCCACTTCCTCAGATCAAGTAGTGGAAGAAAATTGTCACAACCACTACTTGATCTGATGAAGTGGGTCTGGCCCACGAAAGCTCATCACCTAATAAACCATCTTGTTAGTCTGGTGTAGCTGAATCAAAAAACAGGACTAACATGGCTACATTTCTATCACTGAACTGACTTGTGAGAAAATGTCTTTTTAAAGGGAACTCTAACGCTGGGGTTGAAATAGTACAGCTAGTTTGGAAAAGTCCAAGAAATTTTAGTTTAAAAGTTTGCAAAATTTGTCATAAAACTCAGCAGTATTTATGAACAAAACCACCAATCCAGTTAGCAAGTGTAAGGTCATGGAGTTTTAGATCAGCCGTGTTTGCACTAACACAATCAATTTGAAGGATGACCCAGGACCACATGCTAAGATCAGAATTTACAAGTCCGCCTTTAGCAGTTCAGCACTTCAAGTGTGAGTCGTGTGTTTGTAGTAAAAGTAACACGTGCTGATCCATAGAATCTGTGGGCTTTAACAGCAAGACCATGTCTAGAGTCTGAAAATGCTCCGTGATTCAGACATCTGATCCAAGCCCTTTTCAGTCCTTGGTTATCACTTTACAGACTCTGCTGGGCTTTGAATCAGGCCTTTATAGAATGAAGTCAGCTCCAGTGCATGTATTGAAACTCGCCTGTGTTTACATTTCTGGTGAATTGGGGTTTGTCTTTGTTAACAGGCAGGCTATGTATCCATATTAGAATGCATGCAAGAATTGTTCTAAGATTTTACTGCTGATTACATTCATGTGCAGGTCCTGTTTTGCTATGGAACAGTACTGACAGTGGTTGATTAGACTTGCACACTTACCTGACCATCTTGAGAGACTTAGCAGAGTTTAATATGGCAATGCGTGCTAAATTCAGGAAAAGTTTTTGGTCAAACTGGATTAAAACTGTTATGTTCAGATTGCTGTGTTTAGGAATGCTTGACTCATCTCAAGTTGCCTGGGGGGGGGGGGGGGGGGGTGTTGCTGTTTCAGTAACCAACTAAATGTTGGATGAATTTAACCCTATGTATATTCAGTGGAGACCTGCAATAATGTTAATTTCTGGGATGGCTTGACTTTATATAAAGGGAGATGTAAATCAAGGAGACAGCCTTGACTGAAATAATAATTTAATAAACTTTTCCACTTTTATACATGTTTTCCAAAAAAAATACATTCTCAGTGGCTGATATAACCATTAAAATATGTTGATTTACAATGAAATAGTCTTTTACACTAGATTTGTTACATCTTTTTGCTTCCTAGCAGGATACATTATAACTATACATGCATTTATTTAAGCAATATATAGCTCAGCATTTTCAGATTCTTAATATACATTCTTACAATGAGAAAATGATGCATGGTATTTTTATTTAGATAAATCATGAGGAGAATGTAAATTATTATGAAGCATTTTGATGTTAACTGAGCATAGAATTTGAATTAAGCAAAACAACCTTAAATGTTTTGGATACGTAAGAGAAGTTTATAAAACTGTTTCACTTTTTTAACTAATTGATTTATTAAATAGCTAGATTAACTTTAGTCCCTGAGTTAATTGATTATTTCTGGTCAGCCTGGGAAATTCTCCATATGGCTAAGTGACTGGAAGCTAAGTTCTACTCACCTAAATATCGTGAAAATGAAACAGTCTAGTCGCTGAGCTATTGTGCCATATGTATGTGGCTTGACCTCAAACGTTAGAATGAAGGGAAAATAGTTAGAAATCAAGTTTTTGATTGGAGGCTCAGCATGTTATTTCATTAAAATGTTTAAGAAATTATAAATTTAGGCCTAACGTGTTATACACAGATATTCCATAACATTATATAGGGGTGTGTGTGGGTGTGTGTACAATGTGAATATATTCAGATTTCACTTTAAACAGGTTTATTTTTAAACAGGAAAAAAAATCAAAATCCAATTTAAAATAAAATAATTTTAAAAATCAGCCATGCTAATTTCAAACTTCAGTGTCTTCTGCTGCTGCCCAGTAGGATGGGTGATAACTAAGTATCCACTTCTAAAGTCCTACCTTGGGTCATTGGAACCCAGCCAATATAAGGACCATGAAATATGGCCTTTTTGTTGCTCTTTGCATCTTCACTAGGGGAAAAAGATGTTTAGCTCTTGTTAGGTAAATCAAAGTAAAATCCTAGGTTACAAGAGTTTTTCTGTGCTTCCCCCTTACTCCCTCCAGATGGAAACATCTGTCAACTTTTCCTCTATTATTTTACTCGAAAATAAATTTTACACAATAGTAATCTTGTCTCTGTCTCTTTCTCTCTCAAATAAAAAATAATGGTTTGTTGAATACATCTCCAAACTGTATTTCAGGTACAGGAGTGCTTGTCTATACATGCCACAACATCACCTTGGTTTTGCGGGGAGCCTTTGAGAAGACCACTCTTCTGGTGTAAAAGAAACTCTAAAGAAATCACGGTATTCACACACTCTTACCTCTCTGTAGATTCCAGTGTATCTTTAATAAACGGGCAAACAACAAGTCAGTGTTCAAGTGTTTGTGGGGTTTTTTTTTAATGTTACTGCAGCTTTTACCTAAGAAAATGGCTATATCTTTTCTGACCAGTTTGATTGAAACTATATTGCTTTCAATTTTTTGATAAATATCTAAAAGCCACATTGGAGCATTTCAAGTGACTCAACAAAATGAGCAGACACTTGAGTTGAGAACAGCAGCGTCTGGAACTAAACACTTTTCCTAGTAGTCAAGCATTGGGTATGTTGCGGGAGGGGAAACTTCTTGCGAGTCATTTAAACCTGGACACTTCAGGCCGATGTAAATATTTTTTGTGGCTGAGTTGTGTTTTAAGGAAAAGATTTTGCCATTTCTACAGCCGTCTTGGCCTGGCCACCCAGATTAATGAAAACGTTGTTTTTCAATTACTTTTCCTGGAGATAGATATAGATATATATAAAAAGAAGCTACTATTCTTTCCATCCCCAATGTTCAAGAAACTGTTACAATGTTGGTTTTCGCAACTGAGTGCTTTTGTAACACTTGATATAGAAACACTAGTGGTTATGTTATAAACAAGACACACGAAGTAGTTTTTCCACCTACTTAGCACTGGAAAGGCCTCAACTGGTGTATTGTCCCATTCTTAGCACCACACTTTGGAGAGCATCTAAAATTATTTAATCTCTACAAAACTTGAGCTACCAGAAATACTGGAAGAAAATGGGTTTGTTTACTCTGGAAAAAAGAAGACAGAGAGACAACAGCCTTCAAGTACATAAAAGGTTGTTATAAAGAGGAGGGTGATAAATTAGCCTCCTTTGCCACTGAGGACAGGACAAGAAGCAATGGATTTGAATTGCAGCAAGGGACATTAGGGAAACCTTCCTGTCAGTAGGAAAGCACAGGAACAAAATACTTGGAGAGGTTATGGAATCTGTCATCAGAAGTTTTTGAGAATAGATTAGACAGACACCTGTTAGGGATAGTCTTCGATTATATTTAGCACTACCTCCATGCCAGGGTCTGGCGAAGATGACCTATCCAGGGACTCTTCTAATCTTGCATTTCTGTGGTGCTATGTTTTGACAGTTTGAAGGGTGAACTTAAAACTGCACTTAAACACAGAATTACTTTTATTTGTTGACAGCTGTGCTGCTGGAGAGGGTAAAGAGCTTTACTGCTTTGAACTTGCTTAGCTCTTAAAGTGTGGATGCCTTCAATTAAAAAAAAAATCCGAAGTATTTACTACAGTAGCAGTTTGGTGTCTTTGTACGTCTATTTCCTTTTAGAAAGTAAAGGAACTGCAGTCAATATTGCAATAAAGTAAACTATATGGAGTGGTATCCTCTTTTTTAAAAATCCCGGTGTATATTAGAACAAAGCCAACACTGGAGTGAAGAGAAGGTGGGGAGGAGAAGGAATGTCAGTCTTCAAATCGCTTCCATCTGTGTAACCTGTATGAATGTGTCTCCAACAGAAAATGATCCACAGTCTGTTTCTTATAAACTGTTCTGGTGATATATTCTTGGAGAAGCACTGGAAGAGCGTTGTGAGCCAATCTGTGTGTGATTATTTCTTTGAAGCTCAGGAGAAAGCCACCGATGTTGAGAATGTGCCTCCCGTCATCTCAACGCCCCACCACTACCTCATCAGTATCTACCGGGACAAAATCTTCTTTGTGTCTGTTATACAGACAGAAGTGCCACCACTTTTTGTAATTGAATTCCTGCACCGAGTAGCGGATACATTCCAGGTCTGTCACTGATAAATTATTTGAATTCTTAGCTTGGCTAAGTGTGCATGTCTATTGCATAAGCTTAAAAGAAAAATACAGTTGGGGCCTCTAGAATTTGGGTATTTTTTGTCCGGCTGCACCAGTGGTCTGGCATCCCTGTGGGCGTTCCCACGCTGGAGCGCTCACTGAGAGCAGGGCCCAGTTTTGCCCAGTAACCCTTCTCTTGCCTTTCCGGACCACCACCTGTAGCTCATTTGTCACGTTCAATCTCGAGGAGGGAGGGAGTGTTGGGGGGGGGGGGAAATGGGAAGGCAGGGTGGCTGTGGAGATGGGAGTTATATCATGCTGCAGTCACCTGCCTCTTTCCCCTAAAGGCCCATCCTCCTCCTTCCCCGTGTCCGCTCAGTCAATGCCAGCCTGTCTGCTGCTGCTGGAGTGAAGCCCGCAGCCAGCAGAGGGCCCGGCATGGGCCTCCCCTGGTCCCATGTCCCAAGCATGCTGAACCAGGGAGGTATAATCTGTAGATGCAAAACCTTCCTTGTCAATAATCTGATTCCCCTTGTGTTCTATGTTTTGTTTTGTAAAGCAAAATTTTGTTTAATCAAGCCGAGCCCCAAAAGCTCTGCTTGGCTGATTTTGCTTGTGGGCATTTGCTTGTGAGCACCAAGCTCACACTTCAGACTGACTCTCCAAAGCTTCCACCTTTAGATAATTGTGCGGTGTTTGTGTTCTGCCGATGCATCTGTTGCAATGAAACTGTCCATGAAAATTGTAATCCGTTTTTGTAATCCAATTTACCATGACATATCTGTCAAGTAGCTGTAAGGTGCAGTGCATGGCACTGAAGGACCTACAGGGTGGTGTGTTCAGAGTATTTCCTGAACTGAAAACTAAACAATGGCTGGGCACTGTACCCGTACTTGCACTGGACTCTAACAGTCCTGTGGTTCAAAACTAGGGAGGGAGGGAGCCGGAGGTTGAGGGTTTGAGCCCAGCCCTTGGGGAAACCCAGCACCTGCTTCCTGAGGAATAGATTTAATCAGTTATTTAGTTAAATAATAACTACTCCAGCCCAGCTGCTTCTGATCCCACCCTGAGTTGCTGGCTCTGGATCCAAGGGGGGGGGGGCAGAAGCAGCAGTGGGGGGGTTGCTATTAAGTAAGCAATAACCCGTTCACATCCCTGTTCAAAGCATGTCCAGAAAAGCTCTTGCCACCATAACTATTAGTTTTATAAGCAAAATAAACTTTACATCAGTTTTAATATGAATAAAAATCCTCTCCCTTTTGTAATCTGATTTGTTTAGGATTATTTTGGCGAGTGCTCTGAAACGGCAATTAAGGACAATGTGGTTATTGTCTATGAGCTTCTAGAAGAAATGTTGGACAATGGCTTCCCATTGGCAACGGAATCCAATATCTTAAAAGAATTGATAAAGCCTCCCACGATTCTGCGCTCTGTTGTCAATTCCATCACAGGTATGATAAACGGCCAACTAGCGTCAAAGTTTTTTTTGTTTTTTTTTTAATAAAATGAATTGACTGAGAGTAGTTATCAGTGGTTCAGTCGAACCTGAAGGGCATATCAAGTGGGGTCCCAAAAGGATTGTTCCTGGGTTCAGTTCTGGTCAATATCTTCATCAGTGATTTAGATAATGGAACAGAGAGTATAACATGCTTATTCTTTTGTGGACAATACCAAGATGGGAGGGGTTGCAAGTGCTTTGAAGGATAGGATAAAAATTCAAAATATGGATGAACAGTGGAGAAATGGTCTCAAGTAAACAGCATGTAATACAAGAAACACGTACACAAAAAAAGCAACCTCCTGCAAGGAAGGAACAGTCAGTTGCACATCTACAAAATGGGAATATGTTTTTATTTAATTTTTTACCCAATGAGGGTAACTTTTACAGAGTTAATCAACTGTAGATAACATAATACTTGGTCAGTCACTTTGAAGTGAGACTAGTTTTACAGAGTGAATTCAGTGTTTAATTTACTCTACTGTGGCTCTTTTCGGTAATGCTGATGGCTAATTTTGTCTCCTGAACTTCTGAAGTCTGAATATCACTCAGTTAAATCAACACTTCTCAGGTTTGTTTTGTTGTACACTCTGTTGTTATATATTTCATGTTTAAGGTTAAGAACCATTTTTCTATCCAAATGTTGACTATGGGAGGGTAAAATATTTGAATGTTCCTAAGCAACTTTGACTCCTAAATCACTAATCCTGCATTCTTAGCAGCCTAAAAGCTCCCGCTGACTTAGGTCAAATATTTAGAAGTACAAACAATGCAGAGGGCGAGCACTGTCAGAAAATGTGGACTTTTTCATCCAGTTAAGGAAACCCTTCTGTTATAATTTTGTGGTTTCTGGGTTCATTATATTTTTCGGTGCATAACTCTGGGATCTGAAACAAATCTCTTCTAATGAATTATGTTTTGAATTGTCTGTTTTTCCCAGGTAGTAGCAATATGGGAGAGACGCTTCCCACTGGACAGCTGTCCAACATTCCTTGGCGCAGAGCAGTAGTCAAGTACACAAATAATGAAGCCTATTTTGATGTGATTGAAGAAATAGATGCGATTATAGACAAATCAGGTAAGATGCCATGTCAGCGCAGAATTGCTTGTCAGCATTCTATTTAGCCAGTGATGTTTAGAGAGCATTCATGCAGTCTGTCTGGCTGCCGTTATACATCACAAATAAGAACACTACCCATTTGAAAGGTCGTGCACAAATGCATTTCTTTCATCTCATAAAAGCAATATGGCCTAGGCTACCTACCTGGCAGACTTTTGATTTGCAAGTAGTACCTTGCATCTAGAAAATTATGACTTGTCTATTGGTTTGGGGGGGGGGTGGTTTTGTTGGTTTTGTTTTCTTTTCTTTTTTTATAATCGTAATTAAAGGAAACATTTTCTAGAGGGCCAAAGATTGATCTGATCTGTTACGTTGTATGTCCACTGTTCTTTCATGCCAACAAATGATCGTTAAGTTGCAGACTCCTTATCATATGTACAGGGCAAAAGTTTTCCCTCCCTCTCGAGCCTCATGTTATTCAGAGGCAGAGAATGCTCTTTTCTAAATACCCAGCCAGTATGAATGCTGAAGAGTGAAAGCCCTTAAATTTTGGGGAAGAGGAGAGCTATGGAGGTGGAGACATGACAGTCAGAGTCCCTTGATGCATAACATGGATTGCATCTAGCTTGCTCAGTACCATCCAAAACATGTAATGGGCATACCCGGTCAGTAATGATGTAACAAAATTGCCGTCTGTAGTTCCGTTACGGCTCCTGCTTCCAGACCAGTTCGAGGCTGTTGTGAATCCTAGTTGCGAGCAGTTCATGTTTTTCCCCCTACGATTCTTTAACTTCAGTTCCTCAAAGGCTCTCCCTTAGGGTTGCCAGGTGTCCGGTGTTGACCTGGACAGTCTGGTATTTTTGCCTCCTGTCCGGTAAAAAAAATTCAGAATATACTGGACACCTAAATGTCCGGTATCTTCTGGTTTTTCCCTGCCAGGAGGTGAAAATACCGGACACTTGGCAACCCTAAAACACACTCACCAACTGGGCCCAGCCTCTGGGACCCCGGAGCCCCTGCTTACCTGGTTCCGCAGAGAAGCTCCCTTCGGGCTTGACCAAGAAAACAAGATGGCTGACAGCAAAAAACTTAAAGACCTGAGCAAGGGGAAGCAATGCTTTCCCTGGGTCTTAGAGCTCAACCGCACCTCTTTCTAGCTTTATTCTGACTCTGCACACAATTAAAGGGGCCGCGCTGTTTTATTTATTTATTTGCTTAACTCTTGGGGTCCTTTTTTTTTCTCCCCCCCCCCCCCCAACAACTTTGGTCTCCCCCCTTTTTTTTCCCCCTCAACAGAATTTTTTCCCTGGTGGGGTTGGTTTTTTTTTTTTGGGGGGGGGGGTGGAGGATGTTCGGTATCTTTGTTGAAATCATCTGGCAACCCTACTCTCTCTTCCTTCCTTATGAGACCTCTAGACTTTATTGGAACATATGCAACTTTTATGATCGCTTCCATAGTATATGCCGTTGTCTCATCTTACACTGAGACTCTGAAATCATGTCTATTTGAAATGGTCTCTTCTCTTCAGTCATGTCACTAAGTAAATATTAGCTTACAGTTTCCTCTCAAATCAATGAACTGTAGGTTCTGCATCTTTTATTATTATTATTATTATTATTATTATTATTCTTTTGTGTGGCTACGTAAGACCAAAATCCTATTAAAGACCAAGACCTTTTAGTTTGCGTGGGACATGGAAGGCAGCCATTGCTTATTAAATTAGAAATCTCATGGTCTTACATCTGTCAGGTCTTTAACAGACCAGGCAAGAAACTTAAGTCCGCCACACTTGCAATTTATAAAAGCCGGTTCTGCCAAGCACTGTCTCTGAGGGGCCACCTGCCCAACCCCCACTGCCTCTATCGGAGGCAGTGGAGGGGATAGGGAAGGCTGCTGCGAATCTGGCTCTGGCAGGCTGAGCCTCGCTGTGGGCAGAGGCTGCTCTGGCAACAGCCCCTGTCCATGAGGGTCACCAGCCCGTTTGTGGAAGACAGGGGCTGCTGGACTCAGCATGAGCCAAGAGAAAGCAGTCCCAGCTCGCACTAGTCTGGGACACAACATCTCTGCATTTTAAACGTCGTAAAATGCAGAGCTGCAGCGTGGGTGCAGCAAGACTCAGTCCCGGCTCGAGTTGGCTCCTGGAACTACCCCCACTGCAGCTCTGCAGAGTGCTTCTATCAACTCGTTGTGCAGTCCATACTTGATTAGTCAGATAACCCAATTGAACATCCCTACTCTGCAGCATTGCGTGTGATGCATTTATACCCTCTTTACTGCAGCTCCTGTTATATTTGGTAAGCTATCCACTGTCTACTAATCTATGTGTTTCTTTCTCCCTGCTTTTCCAGGTTCCACAGTCTTTGCAGAAATTCAAGGGGTCATTGATTCCTGCATTAAGCTGTCAGGAATGCCTGATCTTTCTCTTTCATTCATGGTAAACCTAGCTGTGCAATTGGCCAAATAAATGTAACTGTTTGTGCTGTGCTTCTGGCAACATTTATGCAAAAAGACTGAAATGGTGCCCTCAATCCATAGTATGCAGAGAGGAGGATCTAGCTGCTTCATGGCTGTAGTCTCCAGCCACAATATATGTTCTAAATAGTGCATGTAACTTTGCAGTGCTGTGCCTGGTAGGGTGGCTGTATTGTTTAGTACTGTAATTGGTAATGGAGATGGAGGGCCTATTTGTCCCTGGAGCAGCAGGAACTGACAGCTGTCATGATCTGATTGTGGTTTAGTGGCCTAACAATAGCAGGCACCATGAACACCAGCTCTCCTTAATTGGCATCCTTGGCAAAGGAGTGAATGTGCACGGAGACTAAATTGGCTTCTCTCACTTAAAGCCACTCCCTACCAGTCACAGCTTACAGGATGGGATAAGGGAGGGGAAACTGGCATTTCTTTTGTCAGACTGTACCTCGTCTCTTGGCCAGGATTATGAACCTAGAATCTCTCTACAGCAGCCTAGCTATGGGGGGGGAGGGAGGGAAAGAGGGGGAAGGCGTGAGGAAGAAATGAGCCAACTGATGGCGAACCTTCACCAGATACGGGAGAAGCTTAACATTCTGTCCCTTCCTGTAGAACCCGAGGCTTCTGGATGATGTCAGTTTCCATCCCTGCATTCGGTTCAAGCGTTGGGAGTCTGAAAGAGTCCTCTCCTTTATTCCTCCGGACGGAAACTTCAGATTGATATCCTACCGTGTGAGTTCACAGAAGTAAGTTTGTGTTAGCTATCCAGGCTTCACTTGAGACTTGTCTGCACAGTGCATTACTTCATGCAGGAAGGGAGCGCATTCTAGTGCACTCTAGGGTGTTGCACACTCAATGGATCCTGCTGGCATGTACTAAAAGTTTCAAACTTTCATGTGCCCTAGGGAACCTTTCAGTACACTCCAGCAGGTTCCACCTCAGCCCTTCGGTGTGCACCGTGCTAGTGCACACTAAAATCCACATAAACAAGCCACATAAACAATCCACATAAAAAATCCTGTAAACAAGCTTTAGGATAATCTTAAGACGTTTCAGTTTGCTTTGACTTATGATTTAATAACTGGAATTCTCAGTAGTAGTAACTGCATGTTCATGGGTAGTTGTCTGAGATGTATTTAATGTGTTGCTCTGTTGCATTTTAAAAAACACTTCTGTGATGATCTCGAGATCTCTGCCAAGCTGCAATTGTTCAGCTGGGCAGATGACTAGTTTGTAACAGAACATTTCACTTTGGATGTTTCCATTGCTAAAAACTGCTCTGTAATTAAGACACTATCTCTTTGTAGCACATTGAACTTCACTGGCTTAAAAAAAAAACCACCCCTAAACTGCAATGTAGGCAAAAGTGAGACTGTACAGTCAGACTGCCTTTAAGTATTTTTTTGTATTGATTGTTAAACTGTTCTGCACCACTAGAACTTGGTATTGCCTTATGAACTGCTAACTTAAAAATTTTGATTTCTCCCTCTTCCCTCCCGCCCCCAATCCCACTTTTGGATCTGTTTTCGGACAGTGTAACTTTTTACTTTCAAGAGAAATTGGTTATGGTTTTATCCTGCCAACACAATAAGATACAAGAAACTTTTGCAAACTGTACTTGTATTTCCCCTAATATATCTGAAGTCTTATTTTCTGCAAAGTGCATTTAATTCCCCATTTCTGTCTTCAGCTTGGTAGCAATTCCTGTGTATGTGAAACACATAATCAGTTTTAAGGAGAACAGCTCTTCAGGAAGATTTGATGTTACAATTGGACCAAAACAGAATATGGGGAAGACAGTGGAAGGAGTCATTGTGACGGTTCATATGCCAAAAGCTGTACTAAACATGAACCTTACTTCCACACAAGGCAGCTATACATTTGATCCTGTCCTTAAAGTAAGTCTTGAGCTGTTTTATTTCTGTCTTTAAATTCAATGCAGACAAAATTAGAGACACTAAAGGGAGCTTCATACCCTAACACATCTAAACTTGAGCACTCAATATAGTTTTCTCCTGATCTAAAAGAATTACTGTTCTTATTTCTTTCTTGGTATATTGTAAAGAGCATCTTTGAAACCACATTTTATACCTGTGTTCTTTCTTTAGGGTTATGATAACAGAAACCTTCTTTTCCGTTTAATGTGTGTGTCAGCGCCTTGTATCCATTTTATGTATGGTGCATGCCTTTTCCCCCATGCTCTGTAAGGAGACATTTCCTTATAACTGCTGGAGCACAATTTTAAACTCAGGCAGCAAGTAGCAGGCACGGGTAAGCTGCAGTATGCAGAATAGCCAGCAAATAGCAGAATGGGGGGTATATTTTGGGTATGTTTGCTGTTGCTCTCATGTAGCCCAAAAAACCCTCAAACAGTTGACCTATAATGCTGCTTCTCTGAGTGTATCGTTCCAATGCAATTCTCACTTATGCTTTTTGCACACAGGAGTTGACAGCCAGAACTGTTAGTCTTTTTCATTTGAACCTTAAGAGCAATTTTTACAGGCTGTTTGTACCAAGTCCCCCTCCTGTATGTCTCATGCTATTTTCTTAGCACTGCTAAGAGCTTGCCAGGTAGCTCTTTATTTGAGCGGGAGGCAACAGTTCTCCAAAGAGAGACTGATAAAAATGAGACTAAACTATTGCATCAAAGTGAACAGCGCCCAAGGCAGACAAATATATCACAACCACGATTACTCCAGCTGGGAGGGAAGGTGGGCAAAGGAGCAAATAGCCCTAAAACACATGTAAAAACATACTGTACACATCCAGCTTCTAGTTCTTCTCAGGTAAATCTTGCTGTCTTCTCTGCCCCCTTCCTAAATTACGTAGTAAGAGTTGTGAAGGTGACTGCCACAGTGGAACTCTTCATTTTGTATTGGTACAGAAAGAGATGAAATTGCGTCCGAAGGACTGTATTTGACTTGGAATCAAAACTCAGTTTACCTTAATTGTTACAGTCTGGTGGACTTTGCATCCCATACGTACCACAGAGCCAGGCAAGCAGCAGCATGCAATGAACTCAACAGGAGTAGGAATGGACACAAAGGGGGAGTTTTTTACCAATCTTTGCTCCTCTTATAGAAGAAGGCACCTACAACAACTGACCCTTTAAAGCACTGGTGATGCAGATTGTCTTCTAGCTGCCTCGTAACGGCAGAAACCTCCTTTTCCTCCCATTCTGCATGCAAAGAGCCATTCTGCTCCTCTTCCATTTTCTCCACAACCCCCCCCCCAATTCTCTCCTACCCACGTAGCTGTTAGCTTTGTGCTGCTTCCTGCCTCACTTGGGCCCTGTTGACTTGTCTGAGTCATTTATCAGGAAGCATTGCTAAGGAATTGGACCCTATGAAGGTTTCCTGACCCCTGGTCATTGTTCTTATCGGGCTTCATGTTGGATTTAACCCAGGCAAGGGACCTGACAGGACCTGGTATCCAGCTGCCAGAATTCTTCTATGGACTAGCTGCCCTGCCCAGCTTACAAATTAACAGCTTGATATTAACGTGATTTCTCAAAATGTTTGCAAAATTCCACTCACTCCTCTTTTTTTTTTTTTTTTTTTTTAAAGGTGTTAACATGGGATGTTGGCAAAATTACCCCTCAAAAGTTACCCAATCTTAAGGGCACAGTGAATCTACAGGCTGGAGCCCCTAAGCCAGAGGAGAATCCCAGCCTAAACATTCAATTTAAGATACAGCAACTAGCTATTTCAGGTGAGACTGCTTTATTAACCAGAACTAATCCAATTGGGAGGACATGGGGCAATTCTGGGATCACAGGGGCTGGCTTGGAGATGCTGCAGACTAGATGATACAGGGGCTAGTGCAGCGTTCAGTTCAAACAGATGAAGTTTCTTTGAAACACTAACCGTTCCATCATTCCTCGTGGCCTTTCCAGGGCAAAATTAATGGGCATTTCACAGGCTGCTGCTTGGAATATGCATACATTTCTCAGATGCAGGGCAAGGAAGAGTTCAGTGTGGGATGGAATTGTTTTCCTTGAGTTCTGTGGTCTGGCCCAGGGAAAAATCCCTCCCCAATTATCAGTGACAAAGTTTTTTATAAACTATTTTCCTCCTCGCTCTTGTAATCTTAGACAGTTCTTAACTGCCTCACATTGGCGTCAAAGTAACTCCTCGGCTGTCTCTACACTGGCATGAATTTCCGGAACTGCTTAAAACGGAATACTATTCCGTTTTCAGTTTTTCCGGAAAGGGAGCGTCTACATTGGCAGGCTGCTTTTCCGGAAAAGCGCCTGTGGCCAATGTAGATGCGCTTTTCCGGAAAAGAGCCCTGATGGCCATTTTCACGATCGGGGCTTTTTTCCGGAAAAGACTACTAGGCTGTCTGCACTGGCCCTTTTCTGGAACAGTGTTCCGGAATAAGGACTTATGCCCGAGCGGGAGCAGAATAGTTTTTCCAGAATGGCGGCTGATTTTGTACAGTAGAGCATCGTTGCTATTCCGGAAATTCAAGGGCCAGTGTAGACGGCTCGCAGCTTATTCCGGAAAAGCGGCTGATTTTCCGGAATAAGTGGCCCAGAGTAGACACAGCCCTCTAGTTTCAGAGCATGAATTCAAACCAGAAGGCTCTACAGTGTTAATACAACCATGCACTTGAGACATTAATCTCAGAGGCCCGAGTCCTGCAAACAAACAGTGCACGAGAACACCACTGAAACCAGCTAGAGCTGTTACCCTTCACTCAGATACATTCTATGTATTGGATTACACACTGGCAGCAAATGCTACTTGCAACCAAATGAGGTGGGAGCAGTGAAGGCAGTGGATTAGCAAGGTCAGAAGACCATGTTAGTGGAACCATGGTCTCACTGGGGTGGTTCTAGAATGCCACACTGGTCACGTGTAGCAGATGGTCCCAGCTGGTGCCTCAGGCACCACCTTCTGTGGCTGTCCCCTCTCAATGCAGACACTGGCCTGTGCTCCCCACTCCTACGCTGGAGCCACGTTTGACCAATAAAATAAGCAAACTTTTAATTAGTCTGCGTCACTTCCCTGCTTTGCTGCATAATTTGCTCTGGAGGAATCTGTTCACTCTTTATTTTGAGGGTTTTTTTCCATCTCTTGTACCTGTGCTACCATGCGTTTGCTAACGATGGTATGTTGTATAGGTGCTCACGGACTAACGAGACATGAACAACACAGAATTAACGGCTTCAGGTCTAAGGGAAGACTTTCAGAAAGCTGTGATTAACTTCAGCTAATAAACTAAGGCACAGCAAGCCCTAAAACTACCCAGACTGGAAATTGTGCAAACTTTTATAACCAAGAGGGTAACTAACCACTGCAGGAACTGACCAAGGGTTCAAGTAGTTTTCAGTCACTTGAAAATTTTCAGAGCAAGAATGGATGTCTTTGTCAAAGCTCTGCTATAGTCCAGCTAGCTCTTGCGCTGATGGTTGGAGGTCTTAAGGGTAGCTGTTGTCTGGTGTGTGCTATGCAGCAGGACAAACATGAGCAGTGAGCTTGGTTCTGAGTCCCAGGAACTCTCACACTTGACAGTATAGGAGAGATAGGTTGGCCATATGTCCATGTTGAGAGCTGCTACATGAATTAGTCATCCCTTCTGGCATAAAAACCGTCTGAGGAAGAGAGCTTGGAAGAGAAACCCATTCACCCTTAATGGTAGCGCTTAGGGTTGCTAGGATGAAGACCTAAACTCTTCCAGGGGTGGGAAGTGTGAAAATGTGAAAGGCTTTGCTTTTATAACTTGTGCTTCATGTTCCCCTTTGTGTAGGATTGAAAGTAAATCGCCTTGACATGTATGGAGAGAAATACAAACCTTTTAAAGGTGTCAAGTACATCACAAAAGCAGGAAAATTCCAAGTCCGAACATGAGAAGATGCTCTGATTCCCAGAGCTAGTGGTGGTACTTCTTTTCTTCAGATTTGGAAGTTGCAACCACATAGTGACTTATCTTGCTATTAGGTGCCAATTGAGTAACAATGCACACTGATTAGTTTGGGATCAGAGCATTTCACAGCAGCCATTCAAATCTAAATGTAGTCTTTTTTTTGTTTTTTTTTTTATAAACATGGTTATACACTAGGTTGATTCCCCTCCCGCCCCCACCTAATTTCACACTTTCAATTAATCCTTTTGAATCAAGGATTGTTTTGGGATTGGGTGGCTTACAGAATGTCACCAACTCACTGCCAAATACAATACCAAAGCCACATAGTAAAAGCACACTAACATAGGGCATGCAACCCTGCGGAATCCTTGTATGATAGCTTTTATCACTACCGGGGGGGGGGGGGGAAGAGAAGACTCCCTATTCTCATTCTCAGAGCCTGCTCCAAGCGAACCTTTCACAGTGCACATGATATCATCCCAGAACTAGTGTGCAGCAGAGAGAATGGATAGGCTTCTGGGGGAGCATGGGACACGTCCAGTTTGTTCACTTGCCTCCAGAGCTGGTCTGAAAAATTTTTCCTTATGTTTACAAGATACTGCCTTAGGAAGTGTTTGCCTTATTCAACTTTCATTTGTGCCACCAGCAGATGAGTGGATTTTTTTAAAAAAAACCAACCTGCATCTGAGTGTGATGGTTGCTTCCGGTACTCCACTTTATTTCTGCATCTCTTCTTACTTTGTATTTTTATTATGAATACAGTTGCAGAGAGGAAGATCTATTTTTTTATGTAAGGCCTCAACTTTGATTTAGAGGCACTTCCTCTTTAAAGCAAATACACCAGACTTGTGTGCCATGTGTACATTGGAGTGTAGATTTTCGGTAGCACAGTAGAAAATGTCAAATGTACTCAAAGATTGTATGCTTTACTGTAATTAATTAAAAGGGAACTCTGCTGCCAATCTCTCCACTTCTAAAATGTATTTTGTATTCAGTCCTGTCTCTCTAGGGCTCTAGCAAACAGTAGAGGTTGAACCTCCCTGGTTTGCAAGGCTCTAATCTGGCAATGGCTCTGGTCTAGCAGTGTTTCTCAACCAGTAGTACAAGTACCCTTGGGATACTCGAGAGAAGCCTTGGGAGGGGGGAGGAATGTCAACACAACTGACACTTCAAGAAAACTGAGTTTTGTTTCACCAATACAGGATTTAAGGAACGTCCTGAAGGTAGGGTGGGTTCCCATATGGCTGAGGGGATAGGGCATTATGCTGGGGAGCAGAGAGTGGAGGGCTCCAGCCCCACCCTGGGAGTCAGCAGACAATACAGGATATAAGGGACATCCTGAAGGGGGAGAGGTGGGGTGGGTTCCTGGCTGCCTTACAGGATAGGGCATTGGCCTGCAGAGGGGCAGTTATTTAGCAAATAGCACGTTGTTGTGTTTGTACTTTTTACACTCAAATGTCATCACCTGCCCTGCCACGAGTAAGTTGTAGCAAAAACTTAGTTTTCAGATATTTTTCTCTTTAAGTACTTAATTTTTTTAAAGAGGTACTTTTTAAAAAGGTTGAGAAATACTGGTCTATCAGGACTGTGGATGTTACTGGGCCAGAGAACCCTAGCAGCCGGGAGTGGAGCCAATCCAGCAGATAGAGCAGAACCGCTGGAGCTCACAGGGCTGTGACGGCAAGTGGCCTAGTGGCTGGGGAGGGGAACCCAGTGGTGAGGATGATGCCCGCCCAGAGGCCTGACCTTCCCTAGTCCAGCAATCTCCCTGAGGGTGCTGGACGGGGCGGTCCAACCTGTACATGTACAAGCAAAGCAACCACTAGCTACAGCGACATTACTAACTTGCTCGGCCTCTCTAGAGATACGGAGTAAGTACCATCACTGAACAGGTCATGGAGCTGATGAGTCCTTCATTTTACTTTACAGCTTTAAAAAGGATGAAATGTAATCCTAGATCTGCAAACACCTTAGGCACTGGCATTGTTCAGACCATGAAACAGAATCAAATTCAACAGCGTCTTGTTAGAACAGACAAGGAATCAAGATGCTGCAATTCATGTCCCTGCTTTGCTATTGACATTGCTCCCTGACTTGTGTCTAGTTACCTGTAACACAGGAGAGCAAGTGTTAAGACCTGGCCGGAGAGGAAAGGTCCACAGCCAACACTTTCAAACCTGGCTAGTACAAGTAGCTTTCTGCAGTCTGTTAAAGAAACAACCAACCCAAAAAAAATCCAGACAGCAACTCCAGTTTTCACAGATAGTAATGGAAGTTCTAGGGGTTCAGTTTCTCAAGTTGACAAGTTTCACCCTAAATAAAATTAATCTTTTGATATTCAGGTTTGTATTTGTACCTGAAGATGATTATTGATCCAACCAATGTTGAGGGAGACCGTAATAACTACCGTTCAACCAATGAGGAATACAAGCCAGATAGGGGAGTTAACTCTGCTAGATAATCAACTAACATCTATGTATTTTACCTTGAGCTATGAAAACCTTCAGTTCAGCCCATAATTCCTCAGTCAGGTCTTATGGAGAACACCCTTAAGGGCCACTGGAAGTGCATAAGGATTTCCAAGTGCTCTAGAAAAAACAATCGTTCTGTAAGAAATGTGCTGGAAGCCTTTTCTGTTCTGAACTGCATAGCTGGAACTCTGAGATGTCTTAGAGGCCTCTAGTGTAGCATTAGTCTCAGTACACTATCAGTGCAATTACTTTACTTAGGGGTGTGAAATCCACATCGTAACAAAGGCTGTTAAGAGGCACATAATGGTGTAGTTGATACACTTTATCAACTACACCATTAAGGGAAGGAGCTACACCTGCTGCGGTTCTGCAGTTTAAATGTAGTAAGAGCTGGGCACAGGCAGCCTGGCTCCTTCTACCTTTACATGGCAGAGCCGTAGCAGGGGTATCTTCTGGCCCTGTGCAAGCCAGGACTGAGCCAGGCTGGGTCCAGCAGCCCCTCTGTGTGGGTCCCAGCAGGGAGCTAGGACCCCTTGTGGACTGGGCTGCTGGAGCATTGCTTGCCTCTGAGCCGGTTCCTCCCAGCACTTGTTTGTTTCCTGATAGAGGCGGTGGGGGGAGGGGAGTGGGTAGTTGCAAATCAACTACTTTTACATCCCTAATCCTAATGACCATGTACAGACAGGGGACCAGTAGTGGGAAAGCCTCTCCTATTAACATAGCTGGACTCTCAGGCAGCTGGGTTACCAAAATGAATGGGAGAAGCCCTCCCAACTAAGTGTCTTACTAAAAAGACACACACTCCTGATCTGGCTTAATCACACTTACTTTACTCCCCTTTCATATTCCTGTCCAAACATTGGTTTCTCTCAGCAAAGGGGAGGAGTCAGCAGCAGCAGCCCGTTCTCTGCATACCAAGAATAACTCATCAGCTAGTTTAGGAATTTGATTTAGATTAGCTCTTCAGGGCACTTCATGTGTTCATTTCCTCTAAAGTATTTGGCGAAGTTACAGCATGGCATGCTCCAGTAGTGTGTGGCTTGGAGCCACAGAAAGGCCCGGAAGGCATGCTGCTTTGCATATACACCTTGCCTTTTCTCCAACCTATAAAAGATCTCCAAATGGGTGTGCACTATACAAAAGCAAGCCTGTTTAATAGTCTTAACATGCAACTATGTTGTAGGTACAAACTTGGCTGATTTCCATTCCTTAAATTCCAGCAGCCTGCCAGTCCAATTGAAGGAAGAAAAAAAAAAAATCAAGCTGCTGTTCAGGTATTGTTTACTGAAAGCTAAGGGTTTTTCCATCTCAAATTTACATGGACAAATCTTTGATTGCCTCTAAAATGGTGATCTACTTCACCTCTAGCTCTTAGCGTTAAGTGAAAAGCACTCTGATTATAGTGGGTATTGTCACTACAGGGTCAGTCTAACACTCAGGTGGCACACAAATTCACATTCCTGTTGGCTGGTCTCCATGAAGCCTTCCCAAGATTGTCCTCAGGTTGCAGCTACCAGCTCACAGCAGAGGCTACAAGAGAGGAGGTGGTAGGTAAACCAGCTTTTGCATGACTGATTTTTTTATGGGTACAGTATAAATACAGTTGCCACTGGACTTATTCTAGCAGTGATGGCATCTTACAACTGGATCCAGCTGGGGGACAAATCTGTGCACAATGAGGATTAATATATGGAGACATCTCTATCTCAGAGCTGGAAGGGACTTTGAGAGGTCATTGAGTCCAGTCCCCTGCCCTCATGGCAGGATCAAGTACTATCCCTGACAGATTTGCCCCAGATCCCTAAATGGCTCACTCAAGGATTGAACTCACAACCCTGGGTTTAGCAAGCCAATGCTCAAACCACTGAGATATTCCTCCCCCTTCCTGGCAGCAGGTGGATTTGACTTAAGAGCTTGGTTCATTCCCATTAAAGCAGGGCAGGAAAACCTGTTTTGGGTCAAGCCACCAATGGCCCACAGAAAAATCACTTGAGGCCCCCCTAAGTGAGGAGAAAAAGATACTTCACTCACAGGGGTTGGGTTCCCTTTGCACTCCCACCCCTGGAGAGAGGGGAAAGGCTCCAGGCTTCCCTTCTGGGCCAGATTAACTCTTCGGGGGGCCCATGGCTAGTAGACAGAGGCCCCCGAGGCTCAGAGGGTGGGGGGTCCAAAAGTGAGGGGTGCAGAAGGAGAGATCTGGGAGGAGGAGGAGGAGTGCAGGAGTAGGCTGAGGGGTATGTCTGGGAGGAAATAAGGGGGCAGGGGATTGTGTTAATATGAAAGGCTGTGCCAAATGGTGGGGTTCTCCCAGTACTTTGAGAAGGCCAAGCGCATAGAATGGGTGCACTCTTCCATAGCCATGAAAGTTTTAGCTCATGTTTGGATAGGTGGCACCTCTTTTCATGCCCAGAGAGGGTATAAATTTAGGCACTTAACCAGACTCTTAAGTTTCCCTTAACAAGCCTGCCTCACACTAAGTTGGACTCTGACCAAGAACTAAGCCTTCCTCCTACAAGAGTATGCAAATGCAGAGCTGTCCACCTTTACCTTCAACTCGGCCTAGGGGCCTGTTGATGGTCACTTTGAGCATGGTCAGTGGTTGGTAGGCAAAAGTTGACAGCTGCCTGCCATGACCATGTGAAAATTGGCTCCAAAGTCATTGGGTATTTCAGCGGAGCGAAACAGGAATTTGCAAGGATTTCCATAGGGTTCCTTGTGCCCAGTTGTCTTCTCCAGCCTTCAACATAACCACTGTGACTTCAGATTACACGTGTGCCTGAAACAGCTTGCTTGATCATAGGGTTCACACAGCACTTAGCACTCCTGAATTATTTCCTGCACTGGCATCAGGAATTGTGTCCTACAAAGTAAATGAACTATTTGCACAGAGTACCAAGCATTTCACTTCACCACCACCCCTATTGCATGCTTCTTTCACTATGCATGACAGATAATAGCTATGTTAAATCCTCCATCTGTTAAAAACTCCTACATCTTATTAATGGTTTCAAAAATCTAAGAACATAAGAGCAGCCAGACTGGGTCAGAGCAAAGGTCTATTTAGCTCAGTATCCTGTCTTCCAACAGTGGCCAATGCCAGGTTCCTCAGAGGGAATGAACACAATAGGTAATCAAGTGATTGTCTCTCTTCTCCCCCCCCCCACCCATTCCCAGCTTCTGATAAACAGAGGCTAGGGACACCATCCCTGCCCATCCTGGCTAATAAGGTGTTAGGAAGAGTTATTTACTTGTTCCCAAGTCACTTTCTCCACACCAGTCATGGATTTATAGACTTCTGTCATATATGTCTCTTTTCTAGGCTGAAAAGACCAGTCTTCTTAATCTCTCTCTGTGGGACTCATTCCAAATCCCTAATCATTTTGTTGCCCTTTTCTGAATTTTTTCCAATGCTAAGATATCCTCCAATGCTGAGGTATCAAATTAGAACCAAATGCCACATGACATAGTAGTCGTGAGTATCTTTCTATTCTGAATATATAGAAATTGTTAGGGTATCTATTTCAGCACAATGAGGCGTGCATAGCTATTACTCAATATACAACTGTTCTATAGTTCTAAGAAGGTAACTAACCTTCCAAATTCATATTTCTGGTGCGGTGATCTATGCTCTTTCTGCAAGTAAGAACTGTTATTGTTCGATCCCTGTAAGAGTTCATAAAGGGACATTTATACAAATGCATTTTTATTTTGTTTTAAGAGAACAAAAAGAAAAAGTTGAAAATATTAGACTATACAACAAATTTTGATTTATAAACAAAGCATTAGTGGTAAAACATTTCTAACCCACATTCAAGGTCTTTTTAAATTTTTGCTTCATTTTAGGTCTCAGGACCAATAGTGTTCAAGAAAGCACAAATTGCATAAGGTGTACAATACTTCAGTTCCTACAAAACAGTTTAAGAACTTATATAGCAAACATTCTGAAGAAATATCAAAGGCAAACATGATTCATAACTTTCCCAACTTTCCTTAATAAAAACAAAAAGTGATCTTTGGCATAAACAATCATGTATTAAAGGCATTAGTAATATTGCATTAATACCAGTCAAGCAACTAAACAGTGATGATAAACATCTCAGAATATGTCTACACAGCAATTAGATAACTTGCTGGCTAGTGCCAGCCAACTTGGACTCAGGGGACTTGCAGGGTCCTGAGTCCAAGTCTACAGCCTGTGCCCAGAAGTGAACGCAGTCACAAGACATCCCTGCAGCCCAAGCCTCAGGGTGAACCCGAGTTGGCTGACATGGGCAAGTCACAAGAGTCTAGTTGATGTGCAGATGTACCCACAGAGAAGCCTGCATTATTTTGAAAGCAAATATGGGAAGACTATTCAGAAGACCCTCAACAGTCTCTTCTTATTCAGTGTTTACTATTAAATAGAAATGACTACATAATAGTCTAAAGGGTCTGATATAAACCAACCAAATGCAAGACATTCTGGATAAGGCTCTGTCCCACTCCTTCACCCTTCCTGGAGCAGATAGTTGGTGGAGGAGTCTGAGAAAAGACAGTAAGTACCATGTGTTTGGCATCACCAGAACACAAGGAGTGAATTAGGGATGAACAAGTGCTTTCTCTTGCGATGATCAGTTTGAGGCAGATTGTTACAATGTAGTTTAAATATGAAACTTCCCTTTTAGATAATCGTACAGAAGAGAAAAAAAAGGAAGTGTAGAGTAACTGTAGTTGAACACTGCTATACAGACTGCCTTTGCTGTGACTATCAACCAACAGAAACCGCACATCAGCAAAGGTAGCTTGAGCATGATCATTGTGTCACTCCGCAGCAAACAGAAACGAAGGAACCATTCTGATGTCAATGCTGGCATACATGATCGGGTTGGCAAAGGTTTTTGCACACTCAAAGGTCATTTCTAACATGTCAGCAGCCTCATTACTTTTCATTTTAAATGCCATAAGCTATTATTGAACAGCTATCGTAAGCATGTTAAAAATGAAGGCATGTAGATGTATGGAAGTACAAAAACCATCCCAGGTCTGTTTTAATGCAATTGGAAAAAATAATTTAATATCTAATTCAGTTAATTACTATTAATCCTTAAATTTGTCTATAGAATTTCAGTCTAAAAATCATTTTCATGGCTCATTAAAAATATATCTAAACAGACTTACACTGGGAACACCAAGAGATTCCATAAATTGAGTGTGTCTACATTCACACGTACTCCATCCTTAGAATGGAAGGCCATGAGGCACAGGTATCAATAAACAAAGTATAATTTTCCCCATAACCCTGAAGTGTGCAAAGGCAGAGGGTGGGCATGCTTGGTTTTGAAGGAAAGGAGCTGGAACTTGATTAGGTTCTATTTGATCATTTTGTTCACACACAGAATTCCTTTGAACATGATTGACCGACAAGTTCTGCTAACTCAGTGGATTCCAAATTTTTAACTCGGTATTCAACCAAATTTTTGTTGAAGTTGGGGGAAGAGTCTGTGCTTTTCTAAGGCCTCTGAAACTTGAACAGTCAAGCTGTCACTATCTGCAATAAACATCCATCACCATTTCAGTAGAGCACAAAAATGCACAATTCTGGAATGACTACAGGTGGCACTGGGAAGTAAAAGACGACAGCTCAGTTTTTCCTGGCCCAGATGTGATTGCCAGGCAAAGTAACAGCAGCATAAGAGACGACTTTAGCGATATGATTTTTTCCCCCACCCCCTCCAAAAAGAAGGGGTTACTTCTGGTGTAAATGAACTTTACTACACATATCTTGTAATACTTCTATGGTTAGAGAACAGCTATCTGAAAACTTATTGAAAAGGTGGGTTGTTCTAACGGTCACTGATTGTCCCCCCAAAACAGCTTAGTAACACTGTTAGTGTTCCAGACCTCCAATTCAAGCTTAAGTAAAGTCCATGTGTCTATCACCACATGGAAACTACTGGAAGATACAGTGCATAAATGAGAAGCGTGTCTCTGAGATTACAGAATTCATGAAAAGAGAATCTTCAAGAGCAAAAAGAATAAAAATTGTCAATGTGTTGGAAGCAATTTTGAGATGCTGGACACCAAATGCTTTCCGAAGATGTTTAAATGCATTTTTTTTGTAATTAATGCCCTTAGAATGGGGCATTGGCATAAGCTAATTTTAAGCTCATGTTTACAGCACATTTTGCTGTTAAAAATATTTCTTCCGCTTCCAAAAGGCAATTTATGTTACAGAAGATAATGTTATTTGGCAGCTGTTTACTGATACCAAGGAGTCTTTCTAACCCAGCGCAGAGTGAATCCAGCATCTGTTCTAATCTTAATAGATGCTGCTTCCGCTTCTCTCACCGTCTCCTTTACCGATTGCATGAGGTTCTGAGCATTGTGAACCAGCATCTCCGTAGCCTGTAGATAAAGGAAAAGTATTATTCTTTCAAGTTCTTAAATGCAAAGAGGTTGAACAGCCTTCACATGCAGATGACCAACTGTTTAAGGTAGAAACATAAAATTCCACCTTGCCTGGAGGCTCTCCACAGGAACACGATGCTAATGTTTGGAAGGCTACTCTGGCTCATCATCGTATAGCATAACTAGAGTTCTCTGAGACATATCCCTTTAGGAGTACTTCACATCAGGTAGGCCTGCACCTTTCACTGGAGGTTTGTGGTAGCAGTGTTCATTAAATCTGCACATGCACCTCATCTATCCTTGTGCCCCACACCAACGGACACGCATCTCAAAGAATGTCAGCTACTGCACAAGTAACCTCTCCTCCTTAAAGTAATGTCCCTATGGGTGTTCAACAGCAGGTGACTGACTCTGAAGGGGTCTTAAGAAGGTGAGAGATTCAGACTCAAGTCCAGTACAGAAGAAAAAGCTGCACTGCCTAGGGCAGCATCTGACCTAGCTGTAGACACCTTGGAATAATATTTAGAAAACATAGGAACAAAGGCCCAGGCTGCCGTTCTACAGATCTCTGCAACTGGTACATTCTTAAATAAGGCTATGGGTATAGATCATGCTCTCGGCGAACATGGTATCATCCTGAAGGGGGTGAAACACATTTTTATACAACCGAAGATCTCTGATCACCTCTGTTTTGAAGCTGCCGATCCCTTGTCTTTGTCTGCAAAGGACACAAAGAGTCTAGGCGATCTTGGGGCTGGATGAGAACATGGAAACTGTGGTTCCATGGCAAGCCCATAATATGTTTTAATCTACCCTCTTGCAAGTAAATGGTACAATAGCTGCAGTTTGCAGGCTCTGAGAGAGCTTTGTTGCCTAGAATGGTAATCCTCATCCATAGCCAAGTCTGCAACCAAGTTGGCATATATGGTCCAACACTTGAAACCCCTCCAAAGGAAATCTGCAGCATGCCCACAATTCACTTTGCGGGTTCTTGAAACCGCTTTAAGGCATTTGCCATGGAGGAGGTAAAGGCAACACAACTCCACGTACTACTAGTTCCTCTTCACCTCCTTACCACCAGTGTTCTCTATACGCTGAGCACTTGGGCAGCCACCCAGGAGAGATTCAGGTGCCGCTCAGCTCATTAGCAGAGCACCCACAGCTGGCCACACCCTTTCTGCACTTTCCTCTGATGTGACAATTTCTTGGTAAACTGTTGACCAGAGATCACCTACAAGACCCAGTGAGGGGGGCCAAACAGCATACGTGGAGGCATCCATGTGGATGTCACCTGAGGTTTATTCTCCTGCATTATGTCAGTAGACGAGGGACAGGGATGTATCCCATAATATACTGGACAGGAAACCCTGCACTGACATCTAAGAATCAGAAAAATCCTCTTCCATGTACTCCAATGTGAGGAAAAGGGCGGAGGGGCAGCGGCGTAGCTGTCTGGCTTGCAGAAATCATCAGGGCGTGTATGGTGCTCTAACTAATGCAGGAACTGGTGACTAAGAGACTCTTGATGCTGACAAACCTCCACACTCTTTGACAGAGTTGTCCCTGGCTCTCAAGGAACTAGTAGGTCTTTAGAGTACCTACATTTGTGTAGGGCTGGTCATAGAAAAGATCGGGCTGCCCATAGGGGACAGCTTTGCTGCCAACATAGCACAGGAGCACGTGGACTCAGATTTCATTGGTAACGCTCTGGGTATGGGTACCTGAATTCAGTACAACTGTCTCCTCATCTTTGTGATACCAGCATCATTCAGGGCCTCCGTGGAAACCCTGCTTGGGACCAGAGGTCTCTGTCGTCATCTTCTGCAGTGGTGATGGAAATTTACTCCTTACTGTCATCTGCTTCGAGACAGATGTTGAGGCTACCTCTAGAAGACTTCGGTGCCTTAGATGTACAATGAGCTTAAATTGCAGCAAGGGAGGTTTAGGTTGGGCATTAGGAAAATCTTCCTACCTGTCAGGGTGGTGAAACGCTGGAATAAATTGCCCAGGGAGGTTGTGGAATCTCCATCTCTGGAGATATTTAAGAGCAGGTTGGACAGACACCTGTCAGAGATGGTCTAGACAGAGGACTTGTTGACCTCTCAAGGTCCCTCCTAGTTCTAGGATTCTATGTACTAGATGCTGTGATGCCACTCTCTCTCTCTAGTGGTCTCTGGTGACAGAGATCTTGACGTGAACAGAGCACTAGCGGTACTTGAGGTCTGTGTGGTCAAGGTTCCTCCACTCCTGTAAAGTTTGCTCCATCAGCAGGAGTCTGAACTTGATTTCCCTGTTTTTTAGGGGGGGAGGTCCCCTTAAAGGACGTGCAGATCTTGCACTCACTGGGAAAGTGTCACAAAACAAGGATGAAGTTACAGGTTAATGAAGAAGGGAGAGCTGAAACTAAGATTTTATATAATTGCCTGCATTAGTTAACAGTATTCTTAAACTAGTATTCATTGTAAACCACCAGAGGGCATATGAATAATCTCTTATGCCAAAAACACAGCTCTACCTTTTGGTTTTGGACTGTGCATTTGTTTTAAAATAAAAGGCAATATCGGGTTAGAAGCAAATTAAGTTTTCTCCATGAGACAGAGGAATATCTGATTGCTAATTGCAGAATAAAACCAAGATGTATTAAATATTAACACTTTTGAGTCCTATTTGCTAACTCTCAGTATCTGATTATATATTCAATACATACCTGCCCACTGCCCTCTTCCCGCCCCCCCCCCCCCCCCCATATCAGTGAACAAGCAGGGGTTTACATTACACTCAATTATGCAACTCTTACCTGTTCTGACTCCTCATCACTGATGTTCGTCCTGCCCAACATGGTAGCTTTAACAGTGGAAAGGATTTTGAGCTGCGTGCTGATAGTTGGGATTCGCTCACAGACCTGGGAAGGTGCACCATTTTAATTTTTAGCTTGAATCAATAGGTTCCATTTTTTAGTAAAATTAAGATTTTGCTTAACTCTACAGCAGTTTCTCTCTGCTAATGGCTCAAATACAAGCATAAAACGTATACATAAACGTCAAGGGTCCCTTGCACAATGTCACTGAAGACATGTCTATAGGAACACTTACCGCACTGCAAGTTGGGTTGAAAAAAAATCTAGTGTTCCAGCATGGCATGCACTCAACTCATCATGTGGACCCTGCTGCATCACATTAGAAACTTCCCAGAGTGCACGGATATGCTGTGGCTTGAAACAGCACCATGTCAAGTGTACACCGGAACTTTTAGTGAGCAGCAGCAGGGATCAAATGGGCAGTTATTGTGCAACATACTGCAGCACTGTAAATTTTTGCTGGACCCTCAGCATTCATGTAGACATGACCTAAGGTAATGCCACTTAATTCCCATTCCCTACCGATAAGCGTGGGTGACCATTCTAGCAATGTGGCTCTTCGCTAAAGCAAAATTCACTTTTCCTTTGTCCCAAATATTTCTTCAAAGGTCTGTTTCATCAGGAATGGAGGAAGGGATTTGGAGCTGTATTAATTTTAGAGATGTGTACGGGGAACCAGTTAACTGGTCACTTGGTAAACTGGGTACCGGTTAGCCAATACCTGGGAGCAGCCCCCGCCCATGGCTTGCCACGGGCAGAGGGCTGTTCCAGCCCCATGGGCGTCAGGAACTGCAACCCCATGTGTGGTAAGAGACTGGATGCAAAAGCCAGCAGCCCCCTGGAGCTGTCCCCCTTAATAAGGTTTAACTAGTTAACTGAATCACTGGGATTTTACAGCTCTAATTAGGATATTGGCAATAGTATAGACATCCCTGTCAAGTCAGTTTATGTGCATGACCAAGGTGATAGGAACAAAGCACACCCTTAAAAAACAATACTCCTTTAGCACCTTAGAGAATAACCAAAAAATATATAGATAGTATCATAATGTACTATCACCAATGTCTCTAACAGACTAACACAGCTACCCCTTTGAGATTGGTAAACTAGCCTCTCGACATTCGTGGAATTTTCAAGGTCTTACAGGACACTGACCTGCTTTCTGCCATCTCAATAAAAGGGCCTGATCTCACAAAGTGGGAGTTGAACAAAATCAACATTTCATGCACTTGGGCCTCCAGACTCTCAGAAGCTGGGATAGGGAGTCCACAAGTGATTCTCAGCCTTAAATGAACTCACTCTCCAGCCTTGATCCAGCCTGAGCAGCACACACACTCAGGGAAGGGGGTATATGTGCATTATTTTCACATTAGCCCAGATTTTTACCTGCAAGAGGTTTGTTCGAATGCGCTTATCGGTACACTGCTTTGCCACCTCCTTGGCCAATCGAGTCACTTCATCTGACGCTTTAGCAATATCCTTGGCACACTGAATAAGGGCACGTTTGGTTCCACTGCCACCTCTCACCAGACGGGACATCTCTGCCATCAGCAAGGCCATTCGCTTCGCAGCAGCAATGATATCGTTACCCTGCAGGAAACAAATATAACAATGAATGACAGACATTGTAGTGTAAGGCCAGGTGTCACAAAGCTAAGACAACCACACCTGACCCGTAATCCACACTCACTAGCAAATCCTTTCATTAAGTCAAGGAAGAAAGAACAATTGAAGTCTATTGGAAAAGCTTCTTCATAAGGAGCACTGAAGATTTGTGCGAATGTTTGTGAAATGCTTTCCCCTTCAACACCCAATGAGTTTCAAAACTGAAAAAAGAATGGTGACCAAAGCGTTAGTTTGTCCATGAAGTGAGAGTGGCTATGCTGCTGCCTGGATTTCAAAACAAAAAGTGTGTTCAAGTGTTAGTCTAGAGATTTCCTCAATAAAAGCCACATTACTTACAACCCAAGTACCAATAAAAAAAAGGAAAGAACTTAAATAATCTACTATGAACAACTGAACATAAAATTTTAAATGGCATCTGAAACTTAAGCCTAGTCTACACTATCATGGGCTGTCGATCTAAGTTATGCAACTTTAGCTACATGACTAACATAGCTAAAGTCAACACACGTAGATCTACTTGCCACCATTTTCACTCAGTTAAGTCAACAGCTGATGCTCTCCCCTTAGTTTTTGTTCTGGTGGAGTACCGGAGTCAACAGTAGAGTGCTCAACAGTTGATCTATTGTGTCTACATTGGACACGATAAATGGACCCCTGCTGGATGGATCGATCGCTGTCCATTGATCCAACAGGTAGTAAAGACATGCCCTGAGTCACGAACATCTGTCAACTACATAATCACTTTATAGTGCCCAGAGAACAATGGGAAAGGAATTTATACATAAGATTTGCCATGTAACAGGAACCATTTGTTAAAATATCTTTTTCCTTCTAGTTGTCCATCTTTGCTAGTTTTCTCATAAATAGCAAAATATGTATCTGATTTTTAACCAAAGAAGAGCTCCAATAGATTACCTTTAAATGCTTAAACAACTCTTCTCCTAGAAATGTTGTTCCAAAAGGAAGTGAATTTTTTTTTTAATTGAAATTATGGTAAAATATTTTTTATAAATATTTGTCATGAGTGATGTATATGCATCAAAGAGGCAAAAAGTATTTTGTCCTCATTTCCAAAGTCATTAATAAATACAAGAGTAGTCAGATCACCCAGATGGACTGTTAGCATATTCTGTCTCACTTTTATAATAAATTCTAGAGTCGTGAAATATTCATGTTTGTGGATAACGTGAGGTACTGGCATGGAGAACTGATGAAGGCACTCTAATTCTTTTTGAGCAAAAAGACTTTTGTAGAAAGTCTGTCACAAAAAGTACACACTGAACATTTGATTGGGTGAATTTGTTTCCTAGTCCTGTGGATATACTCTCCAGGGTTTGGTGTTATTAAATTTTAAGATATTACATATATGTCACTCCAAGTTGCATAAATGTGAGATCATATAAAAAGATTTGTTACTTATCATGAACTTGAACAGGTCCCTAATCTACTATGCCATTAGTAATCTAGTAAAGAAGGAAGTGACAGAATGCACAGCTTTTCATTTAATTAACGAAGAGGGATAAAGTAGTTAGGAGTATTCAACAATATCATTTGTGAAACCCTGTAATTATCCAGAACTAGAATCTGAAAGAGAGGATTTTTTTTTTAAATTAAAAAAAAAAAAAGAATGATGACCATGACATACACACACACACACACACACACGAGAGCACCAGCTTACATATCTTGAAGCATGCCAGTTCCACAATGAAGTAAGTGACCAACCTTGCAAAAACTTGTGTGTTTCTACACAAGAGAATACTTGTGAATTCCTAAACTGCAGCTTAGCTCTGCATTGGTACCGTATAAACCATTCTGAGCCCAGCAACTAATGCATTCAGTGCAGCTTCTTCAAAAAGAGTTCTCTCATCCAGGTTAGCATTTGCAGTACAGCCAAGTGCAAGTCAGCAGACCGTTCTCCTTGATAACACTGCCATACAAAGCCATTCCTTGTCGTACCGATTTAGTTGAAGCCATCAACAGAGGCAAAGCACAATCAACACGTTAAATGACTTCTTGAACGACAGGTTCTGTTATCTGGAATTCCTTGAGAAACCAACCATGGCTTCACAGGCGATCAGAACAAAGTCCTTTTACAATTTTCAATACTGCCATATGCACAAAGATAGGCAGATGCAATCAAAAGAAAAAGAAGCCTTTTTATACTAAAAAGTGACCCCCCCAAATCTAGCATTGACAGTCCTACCAAACTTGTGAAGCCACTCTCAATCCTTACAATGAAGTGCAAGCAAATATTTATTCACTCAGACTCATAGGGCCCAGCAAATATCAAGAGTGATGCAAATGTGTCAGCGTTCAAAATGGCTGGATGCACACAGATCAGTTGCCAGTGGGAAACCGAGGAGTACCTTACTAGACCACTTGGTTGCTTCCCGATGCAGAGACTGAGCAGCGGCCAGAATAGGCTGGTTAACAGGCTGACTGGTTGGCATTAACAGCAGCTCAGGCTCGTAATCATCTTCAGGGTCAGAGGGAAGAGTGAATTCAACATCATCTGCATCCTGCTGCTCAGCTACGTCTACATCAGCCTCACCGGCTTCATTAGCCACAGTCACACCAGGCTTTGAAGGTGGCCGGGAGGTTGGAGAAACAGGGACAGTTAGTATTAGAAGCAGGATTTGGTAAAAGTGCCGAGCTGGTTTAGTAATCAAACAACCTCTTGTCCTATGAAAGGAAAACGAAAGCAATCCAAGTATCAGCAGAAGGGGGCCAACCGTTTCACCTGTGAGCCAGTATTACTAAGAAGTTAAGGAGAGAAAAAGTTAGGATTATTGTAAAGATGTGGAAAGAAATATTGGTCAAATGAGTATACGTGATTTATCTTATTCATTTCAAGGAAATTTAAATTTCAGAACAAAGTTT
Organism: Pelodiscus sinensis; assembly: GCF_052426305.1. Taxonomy (NCBI): domain Eukaryota; kingdom Metazoa; phylum Chordata; order Testudines; family Trionychidae; genus Pelodiscus; species Pelodiscus sinensis. The sequence continues at coordinate 6,346,707 of NC_143059.1, read as the reverse complement.
TTCTTTTAAGACAATGGTGATATAATTTAAAAAAAAAAAAGCCAATGAGAAAAGGGGGAAAAAAAAAAAAAAGCATGCATAGCAGGCAAGGACATGGTACTGGTGAAAAAAACTTTTCTTGTGGGTATGGTTCCACATAAGGATATCTGGATGTGGTAAGAATAGGCTCAGGTAGTACATCAGTCAGATACCGCTTTCTGCTCCCGTAGGGTGCATCTACACAGCACCCTAAACTCAAAATAAGATATGCAACTTGCTCTATGCAACCTGCGTATCTTATTTCAAATCTATTTTGAAATAGCTTATTTTGAAATCTGGCACATCTACACAGTGCCAAATTTAGAAATAACGTGCTATTTCGAGACATCCCTTAACCCTTGTGGCATGAAGGTTACCAAGATGCCAAAAAATTATTATTTTTCAAAAAATACTTCAAAACAGGTGGCTTGTGTAGATGTGGGATAGCTATTTTGGGATACCTCTGATATCCCAAAATAGCCATGCAGTGTAGATGTAACCCTTAGAGAAGTAGAGCATGAACAAGAGCAAATGAATAATAGGATTGTAAATAAACTGTTATCAGGGTAGATCTAGACTACTAGGATAGGTTGATCTGAGCTACGCAATTTGAGCTACATTATAACTCAAATCGATTTAGCTTAAGTCTACTTACTGCAGGGTCTACCCCATGCTGTGTTGACAGAAAAAAACTCCCCATGTCAACTACCCTTCCTCGTCTCATTCTGGGGGAGTACCAGAATCTACAGGAGAGTGATCAGCGTCAATTTATTGCATCTATCTTAGACATGATAAATCGACTCCTGATGGATCGATCACTGCCTAATTAATCCGGCCCATAGTGAAAACATGCCCTCAGAGTACAAAGAAAAAAAAAAGTGGAAGGAAAAGGAGAAAATTACCAGTATATGAAAAATCTCAAAGGAGTAGCTATGTTCGTTAGTATCTGCCAAAACAAGAAGTCCTGTGGTACCGCAGAGGGTGTTTCTATACAGCACGTTAAACTCGAAATAAGATATGCAATTTGCATAGCCCAAATTGCGTATCTTATTTTGAAGTAGCTTATTTTGAAATTTGGTGTGGCAACAGCACCAAATTTCGAAATAACGTGCTATTTCGAGCTGTCCCTTATCCCTCATGCAGCGAGGTTTACCGAGATGGTGGAATAGTGCGCCCGTTACTTCGAAAAACATCTCGAAATAATGGGCAGCTTGTGTAGACACAGGATAGCTATTTAGCCATGCAATGTGGACATACTCTTAACAGATTTATAGGGCATAAGCTTTCATGGGTAAACCCCACTTCATCAGATGAGTTGAAGCAGAAGTTACAGAAACGGGTTTTAACCCAACGAAAGCTTATGCCCTAATGAATCTGTTAGTCTCTAGGGGTATGTCTAAACTACATGGCTCCGTCGACAGAGCCATGTAAACTAGTTTACTCGGCATAGGCAAAGAAGCGGGGATTTAAATAATCCGCACTTCATTAAAATAAACATGGATGCCGCGCTGTGCAAACAATGTTTATTTTAATGAAGCGGGGATTATTTAAATCCTCGCTTCTTTGCCTATGCCGGGTAAACTAGTTTACATGGTTCCGTCGACAAAGCCATGTAGTCTAGACATACTCTAAGGTGCCACAGGACTCCTTGTTCTTTACGAAAAAGAAATTATCAGTGTTGGTTAACAGACTGAAAATGGAATTAGTAAAACATCATTGTGAATAAAGAATGTGTAGAGTAGAAAAGGGTTATGAAGAGGACTATATTGTTTTGCCATAATGTTGCAGTTACTGCCTATTTTGTGAAAAAATTATGTTTTAAGCCATTACAAATGATGCCTACAATGCAGAGTGCGAGGAAGAGATACTTAACAAAACAATAGCATACCGTATTTTTCATAGCATGGTACCATAGCCAACAATTCCAGGACCATTTTATTTTACGAATTACTAATCACATTCTTCATACAAGATGAAAGGAGTGAAACAAACCAAAGAATCCTTATCAAGAAGGTATGTACTTTCTACTGCAGCTTGCTTATGAGGCAAGGTCTTATATGGTCAAACTCTACACCAGAAAAACATTGAAAGAGACAAGATATAATTTAAACTCCGTAAGTGACTTATTAACATTTCAGTCACGCAGAGCGTCTTCCAGATATTACCCTACATACGCCCATTTTGATTGCAGATGGGCTTTCAAATTCTTTATGATAAAACCTTATTTAAGTCTCAAACACTTAATGCAAAAGCTATCCTGATTAGGGATGAAGGGGTAATCAGTTAACTGGGTAACCTTACCAGGTGATGCTTACCAGGTAACAGTTAACCGGTGCCCGGGACCAGCCCCCTATCCACTACCTGCATGGATGAAAGACTGCTCCAGCCCAGCCAGGCCCCTGTGTGGGGCCGGAAACCAGCAGCCTGGAAGCTGCTCCAGCCGGGCTGGAGTGGAACCCCATGTAGGAACCCACTTAGTCAGTTAACCAATTTAATGTTAGGTTAACCGGTTAAACGTTAGGTTAACTGATTAAACGGGATTTTACTTCCCTAATCCTGATACAGATAATGCACATGAAAAAAAAAAGTGTACAGGCAGTCCCCGGGTTACATGGATCCGACTTACATCGGATCCCTACTTACAAACGGGGGGAGGCAACCCCACACTAGCTACTTCCCCCAGCAGACCAGGGAGACGCGGAGCAGCTTTTCTCAGCAGACACCTCAGCTTGAGAATAAAGGACTGAGGGAAGTGAGGTGTGGGAGGATAAAACTGAGCTCTGGAGAAATGTTTGGCTAGAGTTTCCCCTACAATATGTACCAGTTCCGACTTACATACAAATTCAACTTAAGAACAAACCTACAGTCCCTATCTTGTACGTAACCTGGGGACTGCCTGTATTTGAGGAAACTGACGCCCATGCACTTGTGCTGCACAAGGCATTACAGAGGCAGAAGGAAAAAGTCCAGGGTTTGCCCAGTGAAAAACAATATTTGTAAAGAGAATAAATTTGTAATTTTTTTTTTTTTAAGACAGAGCATTAAAATCCTGTTAAAAAGATACTCAGCAGCCCCTTCCCCTCCAAAAAAGGACAAAAATGCAGGAAAACACAAAAGTCAAAGACTGGCTTTGTGCACTGAGAACCTCTCTCAATCTTGAAGTCAGTCAGGTTTGGGATGAGCTGGATCTTGTGTGTCATGATCAATTAAACACCAAACACCACACTCAGTGCCTCCATGCTAGAATTTCTCCATCGGAGACAGCCACTTCCTGTAACTGCAGGGGAAAGTATGCAGAATCTCAACTTTTCAACAGCTTCTATGAGAATCTTTACTGCTCAGGAAAGCATTTAAAAACTAATCCCAGAGGGAACCCAAGAGCTGCAGGGAAGAGCAGGATGGGAGGGCACACGCTATGGGACACTGTAATTTCCTACAGCTGTATTCATGGGACCAGCTTGCTTTGCAGCCTGTGACATAATATATTTTAAAAGAATGAAGGAAGGATGAAAGGTTAGACCTCAATTTCCTGGTTCTGTCAGTTTGAGTCACTTTTCTTGAAAGCTTATGAAAACACTGGTTTATAAACTGTAGACCCCAGAGTTGAGGGTCATGCTAAATACAGGAGTTGTGGTGTTTGTTTGTTTTTTTTTGGGGGGGGGGGGGGGGGAGGGTTAAGCTGTATTGGTGTTTTGCTCTGGTAAGTAAATATTTTAGTGGCATATTACTTAACATATAAACTACATGTAGTTAATAAATCTAGTTAAATTATCCGCTTTAGAATCCAAACCACTAAATGCTTTCTAAAAAAGCAGAAATTATAACCCATTGTCCAACAAAGTTACCCATTAAAGTGATTAACGAGGTAAAGACATACTCCTTTTGGGATAAAACACACACAGGTAACAAAGCACACAGAAAATATACTGAACCTCTTATGTAAATCACAGCTCTAATTGGAAAAATGACTCCAAAATAGATTTCCAAAAAACTTTCCTTATTTTTACAGGTAAAGGGTCTTTTCCAACACAGTGCAGCTAACTCTTTAGGCTCGGTTTCCTGGTTCACACATCATCCCAAACAATAACAATCCTGCTCACCAAATTCTAGCCTAGAAATTACACCTCTGTAAGCCCACACCCGCTGCCCAAAATTTGACTCTAATTGTATAACATGGCTAAAAAATTACATGGATCTGCAAAGAGACCCCAGATCACATTTTCAAAGCAGTTCAGTCAATATAGCTAAGAGAAGAGTAGGAAAGGCATATTTTGTCACTGTATATAAGCATGACCGCATAAAAAGGAGTGAGGTGGTCTCATTTTAAACCATCACTTTTCTGACCTTAAGTGCACCTTACAAACTTTTAAAATAATTTCTGCATAGTACTTTTATACAGCTAGAAAGGCTGGCCCCAGAATTAAAACCAGCCAGCTCACAACTGCTGCAAGTTTCACTCTCCCAATTCAGTGCTAATTTTAACCATTCAAATAGAATGCTCTTTGACTCCAAAGCCATAAAATGGCTTTTAATACTATGGTGTCTTAATACTATGGTGTCCTTAGAACACACAGCTTAAAAGGGTAGCTGTTGGGGATTTTTTTTTTTAAACAAAGATGATACAGATTCTAGAAACAAATGGTTCAGGAGTCAAATGGATGAGTTATTTGCAGTCACTCAATATAGCATGACTCATTGCTTTCTGTGATGTCCACCAGATGTACTTCCAGTTTTAACATAGCTGCCGGTTTCCTAGCTTAATGGGCAAAAAATATCAATGGTTCTGTGACACACTAAGCTGCTTTAAGGACCATGAAGATAGCATGAGCGTGGAAGCAAATCTGTATTTGCACACAATGTCAAATTATAGTTTGCTCCCCATGTAAGAATGATCTTGATACAGCTATTCTGCTATTATGTTTAGAAGGTTAAAAAAAAAAAAAAAGCTTCCAATTTCTCCAGTTGCAATGATTCAAGAATCAATGTCCAGTGGATGGGTATGAGCATTCAAACTGAGCGGCTTCACTGATTAAGGGATGCTATGATCCAGGGTTGGTCTGCTTAATGAGCTTGGCCTAATTCTGTGACAATTTTCGTTCTGCAGCCACACAGTGCAGGCAGGAGATTCTGTGGCATTTTACAACTGTATTTTCAGATTTAATTTTTTAAAAACTAATTACAATTGTACCCTGCTTCATGAGAGATTAAATTCCATTTACTTTATTCTGCCCCGAACACTTATATTCTCGGCTCACTCCCGAACGTAAGGAACATCTACATACATTCAGCTGCAGTTACTCTCCTATAAAGGTAGACACTTCTCTTCTGTCTTGTTAGTGTGTTTATTCCAACTGATGTAGTAAATCCACCCTCTTACAGGGCAGCTGTTTATTTGATGGACGAATCCTTCTGTAGACCTAGCTACATCTACAGTGGTGGTTAGGTCAACCAGCCACATCACTAGGCCCACTAATGGGGAGGGAAGGGAAGAGAGATAAAGGGGAGAAAAGGGAGACAAAGGGGGGGGGGGCAACCGCTCCCAGCTGCCACTAATGAAATCTGCATCATTAATTTTCAAGACCATGACGACACAGTGGCAGATGGAGCATCTCCTACAGCCATTTTTAGGGATTTAAACATATTGTGTTTAGTGCAACCAAGAACGGTGTCTCCTCCAAGATTCCACTTGTCACTTCTGTGGGAAAGTCTTCAAGGCAATGCTGGGCTCCTCAACTACTTAACCCCCCAATGAACCCCCTTGGCAGACACCATCCTCGCATCGAAGGATAGCTAACAAAGTCTGGAAACTATACAATTGTTCTTCACAACCATAAAGGCTAGAAAAATGAAATCTTCAGCGTAGTGTTGTGACAAATATCCAGTGGTTTAATCATGGCAAAGAGAATCCCAACTACAAGACTTCATTTTATCCCAGGAAATGAAAGGAATGAACAGTCAAGCTCATGACTGGTCCTAGACAACGATTCAGGATTTCTTTCAGTCCTAGATCTTTCACTATTTCTCACTGCTAGACATAAACAAACACCTTTCCTACATCAGTTCTCAGTATCAATAGAAATGAGCCCTTTTAAAACTCTTTACTTACCTTGCTAGACCATTTCCTGGCTTCATCGTGTAGCTGCCTAGCAGCCATCATCATGGGCTGATTGATCACTTCTCCTGCTTTCTGCTCTGGGAACTCTTCATCCTTCTCTTCTGGAGGCGGTGGTCTGGGTGGTGGAACTTCACCCTCTGGAAGGGGGGGTTTTGGAGGAGCAAGTTCATCAGTCAGCTACACAGGAAAAGAATATATTCACTACACTTGAAAATACACTGGCACAAAACATGGTACTAGTTTCTTAGACATCTACAGGACAAAGAGGAGCGCATGCTGTCCCACATCTAAAGGGCTCTCCATCACAAGAAAAAAAAAAAAAAAAACACTCACAGCTTTTGCACACAGAAGGCTGGCTCGCAAAGCTTGTGGTGCCGACCGACCAAATGTAACTAACAATTTATTTAAAGAATAGAACAAATGCTTTTCCAAACCAAATGATTTCAGCTTGCTCAAAATCTCTACTCCTCCTCTACCTTAAATTCTAAAGGTTGTCCTAGACTTTTAGCAGCAGTAAGTAAGTTTCATTATGTTGCCTCTCTCCCTCTAGCTGCGTCAAATATCATGTTTGTAACCTCCTTCCAAGTCCACTCAAGTCAAAGTCTTCCACTGACTTCAGTGGTCTTTGTATCAGACTCTTTGTATCAGACTCTATGATGAAGTGCTTCAGCCTTAAGCTTCTAAGAAAGGACTGCCAAAACTATGTCAAGTGAAAACTGAAGTCCAGGACATCCCGACACGACGCCACCTGAAGAAGTGTCTCTGATAAAAGTTTTACTGTCACCGGGTAAAATCAGCACTTCACCAATGCAACTGAAATGTAACATTAATGAGAAACTGAATTGCACTTACATGAAGCTGCTCAATATCAGGGGGAGGAGGAGGAAAATCAGGTTCTTGAGGCTGGAAGGCTTCTCTGACTTTTGCCACAGCTCCCAGAATCCTATATCCAGAATCCAAGAAGCTCTTCTGCAAACCTGAAAAGAATTTCCAAAAGTTTAATTTAATACGGCCTTGTCACCCTGCAAGCTTGGGAAGGGGGGAGCACTGCCCTTAGGAGTATTTGCAGTTTGCACAATAGCTGGTTCAAATTATTTAGGTATCTCCAAAACTTAGTTACAAAAAAAGAATGTTATTTAAATAAACACAAGGTTGCACATGGAGTTTTAAATTTTGGAAGATTAATTGTAGAATAATCCATTGGTGTACACCAGTGCCATGGTTGAGGGAAGAATCCACTATCAATAGCCAAAGTCGACTCAGGCAAAACGGTGCAATGTCTTGCCATTTGAGAGAAAAATCTATGGATGTTTTTTGTGCCAGCACATTTCAAATATTCACCACGAAAAAGACCACAGATACAAGTTTCTTCATAGGAGGCCTCAAAAGTAGTAAGCTACAGGCTGATCCGGTTTCCTTGAACTCACTGGTAGTTTTCCTGTTGAATTTAATGGAAGCATTATGTAGTGCACATCTTGATTGCACAATACTGGATTTTTGAGGTCGTGCTATAGGGACATGGAGGAAAAACTAATCATTTGAAATTTGCAAAAGCTACAAGCATCAAAGGGGAAAAATGCTTGAGAGAAGCGCTTTGCTGAATGCTTACCAGGATCAGAAATGTTTCCTGCCACAGCTTTAGCATCCATTACCATTGGTGATATAGTTTTGCTTAGGTCATCAGAGGCTGCTTTAACAGCTTCGCGGAATTTGGGATCCTCTGAATTTTCAACTTCCTTTTTGGCCACTAACAGGATCCGGTTTGCTCGTCGAGCAATGCTGGTAGCACCAGCGACAAGCATTTGAGGTTGGATGTTGGCCATTGCAACTTTACATTTATCTAGGTCTTTCTTAATAGCTTCTTCCGATGCATCCAACAAAGACTTGGTATCAATTGCTTCATCTACCAACCCTAGGATAAAAATTGAACATATTAACATTGCACTTCATTGTATGGAAAGGCAAATGGGTATTTAGAGCTCTGGAGGTTGTTCACCTTTGGAAGTATTTACTCTCCTGGATGTTTGGTTCCTTAGATACAGATTCTAGATTGTTAATCAAGAGAAAAGTGTGCCAGAGAAAGATACATATAATAGCACAAAGATATAGCATTATCTTCATCATCCGTATCAACTTAAATTCTCCAACCACTGTCATAGGTCACCTTGAAAGAAGGAACAAGAAAAGCCATATCTAGAACTGTTATTGCATGAACAGCACATATAATCCATAACCCACAACATGCCAGCAGAAAAAGCCACAGGGAACACAGCTCAAAAGTAATCTGCCATTCTGTAGCAGCAAGATAACCTAGAAAGGGTAGCTTTTAGAAGAAATGTGTTTTGACTGCAAGATGTCCCAGTGTGGAAATACCATGCTGAAAGTAGAGATGTAAAATCCCATTTAATTAGTTAACCAGATAAACATTGTGTGGCTGAGTTGGCAGGTGGGGGGTTGTTCCAGACCCCACCAGTTAACTAACCCATAAGCCTCACCCATTAAGGTGAGGCTTACCAGTTAACCAGTTAAACATTCACAACCGTAGCTGAAAGTTCATTAGAAATGTCTAAGTAAGTTTGAACTAGAGAATAGTGAGTAGGTTTATTTAGCATCTCAACAATAAACTAATATTGTTTGTATTATGCAACACATGTATTTTTCTAATCACAAACTGCAGGCCTGCTATTTATTTCTGACACAAAAAACGAGTTGTGCAGCCATTATTTTGTGCAAATTTCATTAACCTTCACAGGAGAAAAACAACAAGAATTAGCAATTAACAACAACATTTCCACAAGAATTCTTTACCTGTCATTTTTTCCACATTATCAATCCATTGGTTTTTCATGGTCTCAAAATGTTCATAAGCAGCTTGATTTCCAGGGTTTCTCAAAAGGATCCGAGCAGCTGATATTACCTGCAAAATGTCAAATATTTAATACTAAAATATGGTTACATTGGGACACTATACATTATCTTGAAAATAAATTTTTATACAATTAGATATCCAGTTTCTTACTTCTAACACTCATCTATTAATTTTAGTTCCAAAACAAAATGCCTTCACAGCTGCACAAAGAATTCCACTATGTGAAGAGGATTTAAAATTGCCTTTAGACACCAAGCAATTCATGTGTCACACAAAAAGTTCCACTTTCATGATAAAATTTTGCTCAAAGGAGCTAAAGCAAATGAGCAATATTATATATAGCAAGCATAGACTTATGTAACTATATAAAATAATCTTTAAAGTAAACAGAGAAAATCATTTTAAGAAGATACATTCTTTTCAACTTATGTTTTGTTATGAGGAAAAAAAGCATTGAAATTACTGCCCAAGAGTTGGAGAGCTTGCAACTATCTTCATCTATTCAGCTGTGTTGCGTTTTATAGCAGCTGAACTCAATATCCCCTTTTTTATAGCTCTACTTCAAAGGGAGCGTCACAACACAAACACACACAGGTTTCTTCATGTTAGTTACATTTTAACACAAACGCCAACGGTAATATCACCAACATCTTGCTTTGGTGAATGGGATAATACAGAAAATTCCTTTGGAGATTAATAACACCAAATAATTTAATATAATTTTGAGAAGAGCAAAGAGACCTGAGGCGTGAGTTCTCTTGCCGATTTCACAGTGGCTTGAATGCCTTCCACGGTGGTTTTATTAGCAGTTCCAACAGCAGCTGCTTTTTCTGCTGTTGCTCCAAGTCTAGCAGCATGGTTTTCAAAGTTTGCTGCCCTTTCATCGAACATCTGAGAGAGAAGAGAGGAAAAGTGCATTAATAGCAGTTAACCTTCTGAATGAGATACTTTCTTCTGTATTAGCAGTATAAAGTACACTCATCACTATGATGGTTTGATGAACCCAAGATTTCTTATTGCTAGTCAGATGCTTTTACCAACTAGTCTTATGTTATTGCCAAGTTTTTATAATCAAAATAACAGACATTTTAAACAGCTAATCCATCCTGTATAGATTTTTGGCAACATGTATTATCACACTTCCACTGATGCATGGTATTTCTTACATTATTCTGTAGTAGAAGTAGTTAGGAATTCCTAACACTGCAACCGAAAAGGCATTCTCTCACAGCAGCTTTAGACCCATTGCTCTTTAGAAATTAATTTGCCTACCAAAAAGTAAGTTTCATTGACGGGAAGAACGCAGCACACGCCAAAGGTTATGACTATCATTCTTGATACAGTTATTTCTAACCCATTAAGAAGTTTTATAGATTTTTCCTAAAATAGTTTACTGTGTTTATTTTAAAAGAGAAATAAAACAGAAAAGAATTTTCCATAGACAGTTATAATAAAGTGGATATTTATTCCAGAAACCAAAGTATTCTGAATAGAAAAATGTATCTCTCCACACACACTTCGTTTTATGCGCTATTTTCTAAATACATGCTCTAGTCTTTTTAAAAAAAAAAAAAAAAAAAAAAAAAAAATCTATCCTGCAGTAAAACCAAATCCTCAGGCATCTGGAATCATTCTGGCTTTGTGTCAGCCAATTGGCTAAGTACAACTTCCAAGTACAGCACTTGGTACACTTTGATAAAGCCAGTGATCAGAAGCACAGAAAATGAGTTTCTGGATGAAAAAAAATAGATCTAACCCATTGATTGATGAGTTCTTGCAGGGATATGATCAGCATTTGTTACATTTAAAGATAGAAAAATGATTAACTAGTTTTAGTACCCATCTGTCATATAAGTAGCTTAAGAACGTTGACCACATCGTGACAGGAAGACCCTAGGTAAGATCCTAGGATTTCCTGAATGTTTATGGACTAACTTTTCCAGGGAATCATGACACAACCTTCAACTCCCAGCAGTTCAGAAGTTCGCATCAGACTGCTCATCCGTACTTTATTAGCAATCATGGATCAGAAGACTATGGACAAGGCTTGTCTTGTACAACTCTGTAGTTAAGCATAAGAAGCTTAATGTAAGAAAATACTGGTCATCCCTACCACACTTACCTCATCTCTGTTGGGTGCATCAGGAGGTGCAGTGGCTGCCACTGCCAATAGTTTAATTGGGGTTGTAGTGTCACTAAAAACATCAGAAACCTCCTGGGTCATAGTTTCTTGCATCCTTGTTTTCAGATCCTTAAAAATACAGCATGAAAACCATAAGATTTTGTAGGACCTTGGAATCCCAGGAACAGTATTCTTGCAAGAACAGTTCATGGGGCCACACAAAATGGCAACTCGCAAAAATATCCTCCAAGTATTTTTAAACATAGTCATCTGTAATATTAACCCTTTAGCTACTAGTGATTATACATCAAATTAACATTGAGAGAATAAGTAGTATAGTGTGAGGTCCTAGATGGTCCTCCAATAAGTAGCTGCAGCTGTGATATTCTAGGTAAGCAGAAAAAAAACCCTTCAAATGACTGGCTGTTTTTTGAATGTCCCCTTCCATGTACAAAACCCGTCCTGCTCCTCACCAGGAATTACAGCTAACTCTGCCAATTAGTCTGCCTATCTCACAGCACGCCAAGAATTGGTCCCCAACGTAGGAAATCAGGGGAGTCAATTCTTACTGAAGCTCTACATTCCCAGTGAACCCTGCTTCCGCAGTCAAGCATCCAGTGCTATACCATACTGAATGTAGTACTTATGTACCCGCCCCACCCGCATGAGCACATAAGCATTTCAACTGCGGTAAAATGGCGACCGTGCTGCCTAGAGTAGAGTTTTACCTTCAAAGAATCCTGGAGCTGGGTGGCAACCGCCCGAGCCTGAGGAGACTCTCCCTCTCCTCTTGCTGCCAGATCAGCTAGCTGGGCAGCCAGCTGTTCTACACGATCACACTTGGCAAGCAGGTCTTGACGATAAGGCCCCATCATGACATTGGCTAAACGCCGACCTTCAGCCACCAGTCCCCGGATTGCAGCCTGGCCTACAACAGAACGGAGTACTTCAATAATTCAAAACCCCAGAGGTACAGGGAGCAACTCAGTTTTACTGTCAAGCGAGTAGCAACTAAGGACTAATTTGGTTCAACACTTAACCTTTGGGTTATTTAGCTGTATTTGAAGAAGGAAATTTGTTGTACTCAACAGCATTTCAAACCCAGTGATTTCAAACACAATGATCTGCTCCCTGCACACCTCACTACTATGATGAATGAGATCATAAAAGGAAGATTTCATAGCAATCTTTACTGAAACTATTTTTTTGGACAAAAGCTATTCTACCAGCTAGAAAGCTGGTCAGAAAACTAGGAAAACAACACAAATGTGGAGGGATGGGGATGAATCATTTGTCTTTGTTAAAAAGGTTGCACTGATTTTCCCACCACTTCCAATTATTAACGGTACAGCAACATCTGAATCATTACTGCATTCTTGCAAGTGTCATACCATGACAATTTGATTGCTTTTTCTATTGCTTGCAGGTAACAAAATGATACTGTTGTTCCATGAGATCGTGCAGGAACTTATGTGCACAAGGGGAAACCATATATTTAAGACAAGCCTTACATCTACTTTTTATTTACATGTGAATTAATTTCCTAATTTGCCAGCTGATATACAAATGTATATTGTAGGCACCACACCTGAATTACAAACTATACAAAGCAGTGTACAAAATATTGCATTATGTTTCGTTCCACTATGATATGTTCCTTTCTGGATGGGTATTAGAAAGTAACTTAAAAAGCATATTTGGCACCATTTGATGACTTTTTTTTTGTGAGCAAAGTGATTGTAAACCAATTTTTATTTAGGACAGTAAATGCATGTTAAATTCTCAAATCCAGTTAATCTGACCATCACCTTGGAAAGAGCTTCACATTTTTCTTAGCCTTGGAGCCCTTTACTACATTGCAAGCTCTCCCATCTTTGAAATGATGCTCATTCTTCTCTGCTTAAGTTCAAGTGGAGGATCAATTACCACACTTCACTAGCAGAAGCACAGAAGGCTGCTTGAAGCTACAGATGTCAGACTACACATCTCCACATAAATCAAGTCTCAAATGTGCTCAACAAAATCTCAGGGGAAGCTGTTTTATGGTTCGGATTTATTATGAAGCCAAACAGTGATTCAGCAAACAGCTCACCTACTCCACGGTCATCAACTGTAGGATTGTCAATCCACCGTTGGGCTTGCTCAATCTTGCCCTCCAAATGAACAGCTGCCTTAACTGGCCTGGTGTTTGCTACTGCCCTGTTTGTTTTAGACTGCAAATTCTGCAGCGATGTCGCTACTTGCTTAGCCAGTACTCGGGCCTCTGGAGAGTCTCCTTTTCCACTGAAAATCCAAGTTGAAGTCACAAGCTCAACTGACATCAATACATGATATTAAATGTTTTTGAAAACAGATACAACTGTGATACTTCCATGACTCAGTTCACTAATACGACTATTTTTTAGTGATCACATATGACAAAGTGGTACACATTATATGCACAAAACAGAAATTAAGAATAAAGACAGACACCGGGCTTTATTTACAGCGTTACAAAGATATTGATGCACAGACTATAGGATTTTCTTCAGATTTTGCTATCCTATGTTAAGAGCAGTAACTACAAATGGAAGTGTCAGATTTAATATTAAGACCACTGCTGACACACACATAAGTGTAACTTTCATCTGCCATCATGCATCTTCTTTTCAGATCCAATACTGAAACACTGTCTTTGGCGAAACATTGAACTAAAATTAAGAGATACTTGTGGGACCATTTTAATGCTATGCTTTTCTAAGATTTATCTGTAATTAGGAAACAGGCATGAGGATTAATGCTCCAAGTGCTTGAAAGGCCATCTAACATTGGTAACTTTCTTAAAGGACCAGAAATATCATTTGTCAAGGCGTTTGTATAAGTAAATGCATAAGTGCTCCTTAAGTAGCATTACAGACAGCGAGCAATATTCTGTGTTAAAAGCTCCCTTGTGCTACTCCAGTGGTGCCAAGAGGACAGTTTTTGGCTATAACATGCCTGTAGAGAACTCGTTCGGCAGAGGACACAGATATCTTCTTATAGGGGGTCCTTCAGTTATCTGATCTTCAACATTAGAGATACAGGACAGGAAAGAAATCTCTTGCTAGAAGCTACTAGTAAAATAATTTGAAGTGTAAAACTAGGATATTCTCTGTCCCATGCAAATGTTTTGCTCCATGCAGGAGGAAAACTCATAGTATGAGACATTCATTCTCAAGAGAACAGCTAATTATACTTTCAAGAGGCAAATTTCTCTATACAACTACTTTGAATCTCCCAATCTGTCGAATTCATGCACTCAAACTATAAGTGCAAGATGATCGGATACTACAACGTGCACTGTATAGATACATACTGTCTCCGTAGATCTGACAGTTTAGCAGTCAGAGCAGAGATTTCTCCCAAGGAACGCAGAATGTCATCTCTTTCTTTGGGGTCCTCACAGAGTTCTGCAATCTTCCTGGCTTCAGCCATAATCCCCCGAATATGTTCTTCCCCTTCAATTCCCCCATTAGGGTCTGCGAGCCAGTTCTTTACATAAAGAAATACGTGAGACAAAGATTAAGTCTTCTAACTCAGGTAACATCTTTTGAACAAGGGAATTTCACAGAAAGGTTCTTATATTGGTCACATGCCCTGATATTCTAATGATGACCAGGTGTTTTGTTATAAGAGGCAATCCCTATTAAAATATGCATATATTAGCGACCATTGTCAAGTCCCCCTTACATGAGGGCTGTGTCTAGACTGCATCCCTTTTCCGTAAAAGGGATGCAAATTAGACACATCACAATTGCAAATGAAGCGGGGATTTAACCCCCTCCCGCTTCATTTGCATAAACATGGCTGCCGCTTTTTTCCGGCTCGGAGCTTTGCCGGAAAAAAGCACCAGTCTAGACGCGGATCTTTCAGAAAAGGGTTTATTTTCCGAAAGATCCGCGTCTAGACTGGAGCTTTTTTCCAGCAAAGCTCCGAGCCGGGAAAAAGCGGCAGCCATGTTTATGCAAATGAAGCGGGGGGGATTTAAATCCCCGCTTCATTTGCAATTGCGATGTGTCTAATTTGCATCTCTTTTACGGAAAAGGGATGCAGTCTAGACACAGCCATAGGGTTTTTCACTAGTATACTTTAATTATAAGTGATTTAAGTATACACAATTGTTATATACTCACATCTCTCAGAAGTTTGTTTTTTTTAGCAATGTAAAATCTTTTTAGGAATATAAAAACATTGTTATTTAATGGAGCACATGGCCTATCAATTAAAGATTAATGTTTGCTGTCATAAAGAAGGTACTACATATCCTTCTTCCATTATGAAGCTGAATGAACTACCTTCTTGGTCAACAATGGACTGTTTGACTATTTGCATAAACACAGCAGCATTCGTTCTGCATTTGTGCTTCCCACAGAAAGCCCAAGGGAATTCAACACAGCAAAAATTTCATATAATTGGCTCCATAAATTCTTAAACAAAAATACTGTATCCAAAATTAGACTGTACCTCCTTTCTTTCCAGAAATGTATCAGTTTACATCTGTGTTAAAGAATTTCCATCTTTTAGGGAGAGGAAAGGGGAGGAGAGTTTGTGAGAAACTGTAACAGAATTCCTGCAAGCTCCCACTAGATAGTGAAATCAGAAAGAAGAGACTTACGTATGTTCAAGAAAGTGTCCCTAGCATGTACCTCATGTAAAATAATCACAATGTGTTTGAGGACAACCCTAAGAGTTTAGCACAGTAACTTAAAGGCACAGTTTGAGAGATTTCTGGAATTCATAAAATTACTAGGTACCTGAGCAGCATCAATTTTTTTGGCAATTGCCTGCTTAGAGTTGGTCATGGCCTCCAATTTGCGGGCTGCATTTTCCACTTTTGCTGTAAGCAAATCCAGACCTTGAGACACCTGCTGTGCTTTCTGCATGGCCATTGGTGTAGCACCTTGTCCTCTATTCAAAAGAAAGACAAAGATTGCCATAGGAGCGGCATAGAAAATTCAATTTAATCACTTTTCATCAGGTCTCACCACAATCATATCACAAAGTGTTTAGAAGACATTTACAAAGTATGCTGGGTAGTAGGAAACAAGAAGGCAACAGCTCACCTAAACACTGGCTAGGACACAGTTGCCTCTTAAAAAGAAAAGAGAAATGCTGCCTGTCTCTTTCTAGAGTTCTACATGCAGCATCGGCACATGAACTGAATTTCTGAAGGCTCCATAGGCAAGGAAAGGGCATTATGAAGGTAGAGTGCAAATGAATTAGCCATGGCAGGGCCATGTATCTACTTCCTCTGTTTATTCCTCAGTTTCCCCAGCACTCCTAGGACAGTTTAAGCAATGATACTCGGGGAAGAATGCTTTGCCACATCTCCATATTGAATGCAGCAAGGAGGACTGGATTAAAATGAGCTATGTAGGCTTGTTTCCCATGTTTACACCAGTTCAAAAGACAGAATACTAAAAAACAGGTAGGGCATCTTAGTAAACAGGCACCCCAAAGAAGGTTATTGAAATGTACATAGGAGATCAGCAGGGCTCTGCAGAAGGAGAAACCACCACAGGTGGCTGTTCAAACATTTAGAAATAAAGTACAACTGAAAAGGAAAATATTATTTCAAGTAAAAGCCCAAAACTCTTAGGCCATGTCTATGCTACAGGTAAGATTGAAGCAGCCGCAGTCGATCTTCTGGGGTTCAAATTAGCAGGTCTAGTGAAGACATGCTAATTAGAAGTGAGAGAGCACTCCCATCGATGCTGGTAGTCCTGCTTCTATGAGGAGTAAGAGAAGTCGAAGAGAGAGTGTGCGCCCTTACACTTCCCATAGTGTGGATGGCACCAAAATTCGAGTTAAGCTACTTCAATTTAGCTATGCAATTAACGTAGCTGGAGTTGTGTATCTTCATTCGAACTTATCCCCTCGAGTACACCAGGCCTGGCAGTATTTAAGTGTGGTTATAGGAATCTCAGGAGCTAAGTGTCTGAAGTACTAGGGTTCATAAAGAGATGTTTCCTCCTCTTATACAAAAAAATCCCAAAAAACATTATGTTAGTTTAATAGAGCAGACAAAAATTCAATAATAATAGATCTGAAGGTCCCCTTCTCCTAAATCAGGCCATATCTCAGGATATGCTTGTTCAACCCTAAACTTTGGGAGGAGGGATAACTCAGTGGTTTGAACATTAGCCTACTAAACCCAGGGTTGTGAGTTCAATCCTTGTGGAGGCCATTTAGGGATTTGGGGCAAAAGTTTGTTAGGGATGGTACTTGGTCCTGCTGTGAAAGCAGGGGACTAGACTTGATGACTGTCAAGGTCCCTTCCAGTTCTAGGAGACAGGCAATCTTCATTAACTTTGAGAAATTAGGTATAAGGATCTTTTTTAGCCAGCATAGAAATTAACAGTTTAGAGTAGGGGACAGAGGAACTCATCTTCCTAGATGGCTCAAGCCAATACAAGACTTGAGTAACAAGAAAACTCATCTTTAAGACTGAATTTGTTTTTGATGCTCTGAAAAAGAGCATAATTCCAAGGCAACTACTGTATTATTTCTTTATGGATCTGCTTTCAGAGTGAAGTGTAAGCAAAAGAATCCCAGGCTCTTTGAGGCCAAATGTAAAACAGAAACAAAAAACAGCAGGTGAAGACAAACTTCTGTATTATTTATCAGGGTGATGAACAACTGCTTTCTCCTGGTATATCAGCCTGGCAACCCAAGCAAGGAGGGTAACTATGAATCATGTGAAATGTGTAGATTTATATAAAGGGCCTGTGCTTGTGGAATGATTTATATTGAACTAAATCCCCCATTTCTGCTCACTGATTTTTTTCAAGACAAATCATATTGCTACATGTTTGCAGAAAGTGACATCTGACTGACCTAATTCAACGTATTTTGTTTGATTTCTTCCAAGAACATTGGTAAATATAAACTGCTATCACCAAGGATTTTATCCTTTTGGAAGAGACAGCAACACGACAAACAAGATAACGTGTACACACCTACAAACACCACAGTGTTCATCATCACAGAGACACTGTTATATTAATAACAGAAGATTTACCTAGCTCGGAGATCAGCCACTTGATCGGTCATCTGGCCTAGCATTTTACAGGTTCCCAGAACCTCTCTGCGTTCTTTGCCTGCACACAGTTCTCCCACTTTTCCAGCTTCATCAAGGATCTGCCTTATAGCTTGCTCACCAGCATCCCCTAGTATGCAGAAAATAAGTCAGTATGTACCCTGAAAGACATTCATTACTTATTAAGAGGAAACTGCTAGTTCCACCATGACTTGCTGCACTAATCACACTTCATTCACCAAGTAAAGTACATTAATTGAAATGACTGGACAGACACACAGAGTGCAAGAAATCCAATAACTTATAATGAAACACTGTCCCTGCAACACTATAGTGGTGCTTTAATAACATATCCTGTCCCCCGGATTATGAAATGAGTCCCTAAAGGTGGTTTCATTTCTACTGATGAACCACCTAAATAAAAGTTTAGGAATATAAAAACATTTTAGAAGAACATGATTTCGAATGGGATGGGGCAGGGTAGGCAAGGGAAATAGGAACTAACTTTCAAAGCCTTAGCTGTAAGGCCTACAGAAAAGCTTTCTTCGTGTTCAAAGAAGAGCACAGTAATTCTAGATGTTAGATTCTTTTTCGTTTTAAAAATGCCATGCAGGTATTGTAGGCATCTCTAGCACTCACAAAACAACATCCATATAATTTAGGAATGACTTAATGAAAGGGCAACAGAACAGTAGAGACAGTGGATTTTAGATTAATTAGGTAACTTCAATGAAACCTAATGTCCTCCATGACAGATTTTTTTAAATCTAGAAACTAACAACTTGTTTGACTCACTTCTTAAAATGTATTTATGCCTTTTTTTAGAATGTTGTACACACCTTGTAATTCAATAATTAAAAGCCATGTGTAAATACAAACATTCTTTTAAAAAGAAGGGAGCCAACTCAGTTAAAACTGGATTGTATTAGTAACACAAAATAATATTTTGTAGGATGCATTTCAATGACCTTTAGTCACAGGAAATCAAGACTGCCAGCGTTGACTGTGTAGAGAGCACTGGTTCTTAACCTTACTGCAGCCTGCACCGCTTTGGTTCTCAAAATATGTTCTCGCACCTCTTATTAAAGATCATTGAAGTAGGTCAGTTTTAAACCTAAGATCTCTCATAAAAATCTGGCATGTCTCGCACCCCCAGAAAGGGCATCTTGCACCCCCAGGGGGTGCGTGCACCCCAGGTTAAGAAGCACTGGTGTAAAAGGAGGAAGGAGGGAGGTTTAAAACAGCGACACCACACAGCAAAAAGTCTAGTATTGCCACTCTGGTGCTACTGACAGACAATTTTTTTAAAATCAAGATCGTTGATGCATGAATTAAAAAAAAAAAAAAAAAAAAAGGCAACTGGTTACGTTTAGCCACAAGAAAGTCTTACACTTCTTTTTTTTTTTTTTTTTTTTTTTAAAGATAGGATGTCAAACGTATTAAGTTTATATGTTAAAAAGATATTTCTGGTAAGACCACGGGGGGAAACATATAAATAAAAATGGAAATATAGGCTGATCAATGCCATATAGAACTAAATGTATCAAGCACGGAGGTGCAGAAGGGGTTATTTTATTCTCTGTGCTACTGAGCCACATTTTCCCATGTTCATTGTAATTCATTACACTTTGGCTTTTTTTTTTCTAAACTGGCAAAAAAAGATAGATACAGAATTAAATATTGAACATATTTCCTAGCAGAATGGAAAAAAAGATTTGGTCACACACAGTTGGCATATAAAATTATTTTCTTATTGAATAAAGGAACACCAATGCATTTCTTTTCAGAATTCGCCACTTGTAATTTAGTAATAGCAAAATTTTGTCTAAACAACAAAAAACAAAACAAAAAAAGCAGGATCAGTTAGGCAGGAAGGAATACTACGTGAGTGGAGTATGAATATTACCTGGGGGTGCACTGGGGTCCCTTAGCCAGCCCTTTGCCTGGTTCATCTTGGAATCTATTAAGGCCAAAGCTCTCTTCATAGCTTCAGTGTCCTTTATAAAAGAGAATCCTTCACAATCATTCTCTTTACCGAAACAGACAGTAAACACAATCAAAGCTGACAGAAAATGAAGCTTAACACAAGTCAATTCTAAACTCCTATAGAAACAGCTCAAAAATGTATTGGACAGCAGCAGATCAGTCTTTCCTTAAGCATTAAAAACAAGAGACATATTTTCATTTCACTCAAAATGCAAAGAACTCTTGCATGCAAGTTTTTAGTTATTTTTTCCGTTTGGTTATTTTCTCATTGGTACAATTCCTGGAGAAAAATAGCTGCAACAATTTTCAGATGTGGTACCTTGGAAATCAGGATTTTTCAGTGTCTACCAAGTTTCTGTAGCAACGACAGTGAACTTGGCAACAAGATTATGGTTTTCAGAAATGACTTGATACTATTGGAAGTGTCATCCTGACAATTTTAATGTATTTTTCTGCCTCATCTGTTGAATAACACCATTTTTAGAATTCATCTGCTCTTTAAAGTCAGACATTAGCTGAATCACTTTTGAGGAAACAACAAAGATGAGGAAAGACACACATTTCCTTTCAAGTATTAGGATTCAGAAAATAATCAGAACTTTAAAATCAATAGAGACTTAAGATATGCATACATGGCAGGTCCTTTCAAATATATAAAAAGCTTTATCTCCTCTACCCATGGCTGTGAAATTTCAAGCCCTCCTTTCCCTGTGTGCTTGTTGACTTATTAAGTCTCCACTAGAGGCCACTGTGAGTTTTCTATCCAACATAGGAGAACACAAAATAATCACATGCAAGAAGTGGGGAGGGGACAGGGCCAGAATAACAGCTCTACAATAACCAGGTAATAAGGTAACACATTAGTTTACTCTAGAGGGTGTTAATGAGCTGCCCCTGCCACAGAGTCATGTCTCCATGATAGCACCTTTATGCAGAGTTTTGGTACTTAAGGGTACACCTACACTTGCTCCCTACTTCAAATTAGGGATACAAATGTAGCCGATCAAAATTGCTAATGAAGCGGGGATTTAAATATCCCGCGCTTCATTAGCATAATCTCGCCCACACGCTATTCTGCTCACCATCAGATTCCAACCAGGAAGTGCGCTCCGGGACACGTTAGTTTGAACCAAGGTGTTTGATTCAAATTAACATGTCTCGGAGCGCACTTCCTGGTTTGAATCAACTGGCGAGCACAATAGCGCACGGGCGAGATTATGCTAATGAAACACAGGATATTTAAATCCCTGCTTCATTAGCAATTTCAGTTGGCTACATTTGCATCCCTAGTTTGAACTAGGTAGCAAGTGTAGAAGTACCCTAACACAGTAAGTCAGCCTGCCTCCCCACTGCCCTCCACTGTACAATCCCACTACCCCCAGACCAAATCTCGTATTTAGACCATAAGACACTCGAGGCAGGATTCAGCATCTTGTAGAATGAGGGGTACACTGGCAGCACTAACAAAGCTGAACCCCTTGTTTGAAGTGAATCAACGCCTTTGTAATTCCAAAACTAGATCACCATATTTAGGGCTGAACACACAAACTTAACTTGGTGCAGTTAGAAGAGTATGGACTCTTTCTTAGGGTGAGCCATTTTCAACAGACTATGCTTTGCTCTGTGACCTGCACCAGCTTCCTATTCACCTCTGAGCAGAGTCCAAAGGACTGGTTTCAATCTATGCTGTCCTACGTTTTGCAGGACCCAACTCCTAAAAGGTCATATCATGCCATGTTGCAACTTGTAGGTGGCTGTTGAAGTCAGGGGCTGAGTTTGAGCTCCCCCGGCCCACTGGTCGGACACGCTTATTAGAAGGCCTGTATCTCTGAACCTGCTTCCTCTACAGTCGGTCAGCCCTGAAGCGCACCAACGTCCAGTTCTAAGTGAAAGATCTGTACTTGGAGCAGCATTTAAATGGCTTCAAACCATCATAGGGCAGGATATACTGGTTTTTATTAATCACCATGCATAAAAACATTTCACCAAGATGATAAACTCCTATCGCTTTTGATGGTTGCAGCATTCTGTTATTGCTTATGCAGAGCACAGGCGTTCTAAGTCTGAATGGATAGTGGGCAACGAGCTAGTCATTCCATAAATAATCCAAAAACAAAAGCACGAACTAAAGCTTTAAAAAGGTATACATATTAATCACTAGCCGCTAAATTAATGCTCTGACCCTGTAAACTTTAAGACTTAATGGGAATCTTTAACGGTGTTGAAAGTTAAACTTGTACACAAATCTTGGCAGAATCAGGGCTTTACCATGGAGAAATGGGCTTAGAAATTAAAGGATTTTTACAGCTGGGTTTCCCCACTGCACCCACATCTGAGGCACTGAGTATAACACCATGCTTTCAAGCTTTGGATACATACTCTGTATTGAGGTATGGACTGAAAACCCCCAGCAATTTTTTTCCACTTCAAGTGTACTTACAAATTTTAGAAACCCATGTCATCCTCCTCGATAATGTGCACTGATCATGCCCAAGAATTATATTTAAATCATGCTAACTGCAGTCCTCTTCACTGATTTGTGTATTTATAGTCAGTAAAATGACACTGAAAATTTCCTGTGTTTTATTGAGCTTCCTGTTTAGGCAACACAAGGCTACATGATTTTACTTTTTTGTTTAAGCTTTTACACCTTTTTAATTTTAAAAAAGCCAAGTTGTCTTCTGTCACCTTCCTCATCAGCAGCAAAGCTCCGTTCCTGATCATTCTGTGGGTCTAAGTCTTGTCATCTTGTGTATCAAATACATCAATTCCTGTGTCTCCGCAAAAGCGACCGACATAATGCACAGATTGAAATAGCTCCCCTTCGTCCCTCCCCCTTTTTTTTGGTGTGGTGGTCAGTCAAGGTCTGTTCTGCTTGGATATTTCAATTTCTGCTAGGACACTCATTCTAGTAGCCAATAAATTGTTTTGTCCAATTCAAGAGCATCTCTTCTTTAAAAGCACAGATTACCAAGTGTCATATCAACCCCTGGACTGTCTAGGAAGCTCCACAGTTGAAGTCTACCAAAATATCAGTTGTTTGATACTAGAGAACCTGCTTTCGAACAGCAATTCATATGATCACTCTCAGCTTTTAAAGCTGTTTTAACATTGTCCTTCTATCCCACCAGGGTTCATTTCTAGTGGACGTACTCCGTCAGAACAGGCCCCTTAACTGGACACACTTGATACTGTACTTGTTGTATGCTTCATCCCTTCAGCTCAGAGAGCCTTGCCCACTGTCAGACTTTTGGAGAGAGTTGGCGCGCAGAGATCGCTGAAACCTACAGTCCCTGCTGATTGATAATTGGCAAGCAAGGACCTAGAATTCAAAATGTGCATAGGGAAGCCAGTTTTCATACAAAAATATGAAGTAATACTTCAGTTTCTGGGCTTAGATCTCCCTGGAGTTCTGAAAGTGTTCCACTGCTGTGTCTCCCTTCTGACTCAGCTACATTTATGGTGTCAACGTTTTCCACAGACACAGAAGGTGGAACAACAGAAACTAAAGAGGTTTTTCCGCAGAGGCTGGATAAAACAGGCAAAATAACCATGGTTACCACTGCCTGAGTGGGGAAGAGGAAGTGGGTATTTTACAAGCCAACCCTCCAGCAAAGTTACCGCCTAGATCAGAGATTCTCCAACTGTGGATCAGA
Organism: Pelodiscus sinensis; assembly: GCF_052426305.1. Lineage (NCBI taxonomy): Eukaryota > Metazoa > Chordata > Testudines > Trionychidae > Pelodiscus > Pelodiscus sinensis. The sequence goes on along the minus strand of NC_143059.1, from coordinate 6,322,884 downwards.
CCTCAAGTGGGTTGAGACTCTGTTTTAATGGGGTTGGCCAAGGCTGGCTTAGACTTGCTGGGGCCCAGGGCTGAAGCTGAAGCCACGCCTGAGAGCATCAGCCCTGGGTGGTGGGGCTTGGGCTTTGTGCTCCTCCCACCCACACTTGGAGCAGCAGGGCTCAGACTTCAGTCCACCCCTATGGGGCAGTGTAGTAATTTTGTGGTCAGAAGGGGGCCACAGTGCAATGAAATTTGAGGACCACAGTCCTACATCGTCTCCTCTTTTTTGCTGCTTCACTAGTAATTTTGCAAACAGCCATAGAGCCAGTCCAGGTTGGGAAAAATGACAGTGGCAATGCTCCTGCCTGAAAGAGAATCTCTAAAATCTGACACTAGCCCTTGTTGCTGAATATTAACTACAACTTCTGAATCATTAAGTACTGTAAGTCTAGAGAAGTTGCATAATATCTGCATTTCTTTACCAAAGAAGGCCGTGTGTGGAAAGTACATCAAGTGCCTTTTCCTGGCGTATCAGCTAGCTTAGTCAAACAGGGTTCAATCCTGGGAAGCATCCAAGAAACATTCTGGATGCTTCCAAACAGCCCTCAACTCTCAGGAAATTCTACATCTTGCAGAATCTGTTCCCTTTTCACTACAGGCTTGCTCTCCTTCACCCTCAGTGGGAAGTATATGAATTGAGAACTGCAGTAGCAGATTCTCTTTTCCTAGTGTTGTTACAGCCTGGAGACACCTGAATTAACAAAGAAGAAGCTGAGCATTTAGATACTTAAATGTAGTTCATTTGTAGCCTCCTCCAAACTCATCTATTGGGATTTTTAATTTAATTGTTCATTAACAACATCTGCACATGAAAAACTTGTTGCAACTAGACAATTCAACAATTTAGTATTGCTTAAGAAAAATATCAACATCCGTTCAGCATTTAAATACTAAACCAACACTCAAATTATGTTTAATATAAAAAATAGTATTTAAGTAAATTCATGGTTTGCCAGAACTATAAATATTGTCTAAATTTGAAATCAACACTCAGTTTTAAAAACAGTGTTGGAATTATCTTAAAATAAAATGGTGTGCACGGATAGTAAAAACAGTTCTGCTCCACATTTTTTCCTCCACTTACTTTATTCCCTCTCTTTTCTGTAGGAATCATCTCTTTCCATTGGAAGTCTCCACCAGTAAGGAGAAGCATGCAACAGGTACAGCAAATATAAGTAAATTAATAGTTCCTTTCTCCCCAAATCAAACATTTGCCATATGTATCAATAGAGGAATCTACTGTGTGGAACCAGTAGCAAGACTACCAGTACAAGGACTTTTTTCTTCTCACAAGTGTTCAGTTGTAACATTTAATAGTGTTCGCACAATAAACAGTTCAACATACAAGCAATGACCAATGCTACACATCTAAAATGCAGGCAGACTACCATAATCTTGCATGTTGAAATATAAAATTGATAATTAAAGTACAGTTCTACTCTATATTTGCACAATGATATATTTGGAATACTGACCACAAAGCATACTTATGTATTATGCACAATGGGCAACATTTTCCACTTAAAGATGCTGTCAATATAAGCATTTATACACATGCCCCTTACTATCTGAAATTTTTCACACAAGTTAACACCGCTTAAGAATTTTGAAACCCTCAGTATCTACTTTGGACTGCATTCATTTTAGGACAGTGTAAGCTTTCTGGTTCCCCATGCACTAGAATAATGAGGTTGTGTGTGTTTCAGACAAAGTGGGGGAATATTTAAATCCATAAGGAAAAACTAATTTTTTAAAAAAGTAACATCAGTTATGAGCTTAAGCCACTTGCCCTGTACAAAAGGCTTAAGTTCAAAGAAAAAAAAAAACGTACTTATTGAGGAGTTGTGCTGATGAAAAGCAAGAGATTCTTCCCACAAAACTACAAGATGGGCAAAATGACTGAAACTACATCAAGCTTTTCAACAGCCTGCCTCTGCATAACTGGACTCTGCGATCATGAGCACCAGACACTAGTAACATATGATAAACACATTCCAGAGGAACTTCTCTTAAAAAATTAGAAGGCTCCCATCAATCTCTACAAGCAGTCTTTGCAGTGTCTGGATTTGTCATCACCCTCACTTAAACAGCTGGAAACTTCAGGGAGCCTAGCTCCCGCTGGTCTGCTCTAAGATCATTTTAAAAACCTCTATTAGACCTACATACATAAGTATGGTGTTACAACTGGCACACAGGAAAAAAAAAACACAGCACACAGTCTGCACACAGCACAAAATCGCACAGACATGCTTTTTTGTTTTAGTATCGAAGTACAGGTGTGGGGTGTGGAAGAAAGCTTACCTTCTAAAGGTGAGAAAAGATAAGAAACAGGAGAACAAAAACAAAGATGCATAAAGTAGTCATAATAAGGAAGTAGTAGAGTGGTAAAATACGTAAAATGCAAAATAAGGGTCAAGGCGCCAATATATAAGCTAAAGTGTTTTTAATGTCTGGATCCCAACAGGTTTTCTAAGGGGGAATTTTTCTGTTTTTATATTTAAGACAGACACTCAGACATAAGTTCTCATTTATTTGCTACTGTGCCACTGATCCAAAAAAGCCTATTAGAAGCAAACTCTGAAGTGGTTGGGATGCGACACAGTTGGCATCCAACCACTAATTGTGCTGTTGCATTTGCTGGTGACTGCAGCTACGCAGGATGTGAATGCACAAAGCAGGAGCTCTTCATTCTACCTGTGCTCTATCCGTGTGAGCAGGCAGGCACTGATAAAGCAGCACTCTGTGCTAAGGGAACAACCGGGTTAAAGCAGCACAATGGCATAACCTTGCACATTCACTCCCTGTGCATGCCAGCAGCTGCAAACAAACGCAAATACCCTGGGCTGACGGAGTCATTTTTGTAAAAATCCCAGCTTCTCAGATCTCATTTCACATCTCTTCTCTTTCAGAAAGACTGTTCAGGACACAGCCTTTTTGGAGGTGAGGAGTAAGCAAAACATAGATGGAATACTAATTCCACCCACAGCCAGGTTAACGGAGCAAATCTTTTGTACTAATATATATATATATATGGAGCGCTTCACCTAGTCTTTACACCACGGAAACATTTAGGTTTTTAGAGACAACACAAATGCAAACTAACTTGCCTGCTAACACATATGGAAGTGTCCTTAAGATAATATTGGATTGGGTGCTTAAGTACTACACCAAATTGGACAAATTTTGTACAGAACACAAGGGCAGCTACCGTGTCCAACTTACACCGCACAGTGTAAGATTTGGTCACCAGGACACTGAGATTAAATACGTTCTTTCATGAAAAGGAGTGTGCTACATTCTAGTACTTCCTGCTCTTTGGTTTGACAGGGATCAAAAACAAGCACAAACACGATCCCCTACTTGGCAGTACAAGTACAGAGTGTTTCCAATAAGCCACTGGGTCACGCGCCATATTTTTTTACCTATTTGTTACTATGACAGAAATCAACGAATAAGCAATGAGACAGGCAAGTTACTTTTATAAACAAGCTTTAACAGGGACCAAATTATCTCCACAAATAGTCTTTGTATTTTGGTTGTGTGTGATTAGCTAGGCAGAATTCTGTTTTATTTTTTAAATAATTTTGATAAACAATATCAATGTTTATTTTAAGCACTTTTAAAATTTCACAGTTTTTAGAAACTCGGGGGGAGGGGACAATTATTTAAATGACAGACATTGAGATTCAGAAAGTCAAAGTTCTATAACTGTTAAAAACACAAATTTCAAACTGTGTCAAAATAGACACAGTAAACAGCCTTGAATTTAATTCTGGTAAGTTCTCAAGAAGCATTATCTTACACTGCTTATCTATACATTTTGATCATCATCAATAGAAAAAAAATTTTCATTATTTGTGTGAATACAGTAAAATAAGCATCTATCGAAAAATCATATTCATAAATAGGTTTGGAAGAAACTGATCTTAGCAAAAAGGCCTAGAATATCATGTGACATTTTAAGGTACATACACTCTATTCAAAATTCTTGAAAGCCTTGATGTATAGTTGCGGTGAGAACCTAAGTAGAATCTGACTTCTGTTTCCAGAAGGAGAAGCGTAAACATACCTTGCTAGCCCAGGCATCCTCATCCCAGGAAGTGAGCTGTAACACACGGATGATCTCATTTATTTCAGCACTCATCTTCTCTACTGTGAAATTGCGGTTTTTCAAGGCCTCTTCTATCCCTTGGCTTTTGGAACTTTTCGTAGTTACAAAAATCTTCATAGCTGTGAACATTAGAGGAAACGATCTAAGAAGATATATTTGACATACAAGCTTATCTTCCTCCTACATAAGCTCAGGAACAGTCAGCTAAATGTTTTGACCTGGACAGGAAAACATCATAAAGACTGGTGACTTTAAAGGCTAGTCTACACTTAATCAATATAGTTATACCAGTAAAACTTAAGCATATGGGATTTCTGGTGACAGTTACAAATGTTTGTAAACTAGCACTCGAACAAGAATAAGCTATAGTACTACAGATTGAACCGCTCTAGTCCAGAACTCTTGGAATCCAACCAGTGCCAAACCAGAGAAATTGCCAAACGAGGGAAGGTCAATATTATCTAGCAGCATTCCCAACAGTCCCACTGCTTATTGGGCTTTTCAGAAGACATTTAGGGGTAAATTAGTGCTAAATAACAGCACAGCACACAGAGCCAGGACTGGTGGCTATAAACAAACTTTATGGGACTGTGGGGAAACTTGGCCACACCCATAAGTGGACATCTGGCTAACTCTCATCATGCCAGATGTTGCTGGACCAAAGAGTACCAGACTAGAGAGGTTCAACCTGTAACTGTTTCTAAACTGGAGCTTTTTTTGCCACTGGAACTGTACTGTTCAATTATCATCAATCATCAGCCACCACAGGCTCAACTCCCGTTGGTGTCCAATGCCTCCCTCACTATTTCCTTCCATCAGCAGCTGCAACAATATAGAAGAACTGCCCAGGTTTTCACAGAATGTGAAGAGAGAAAACACGGTTGTGTAGTCCAGGTAGGCATAAGCCTGTACAGCCAGCGCAGTTTTTGTTGGGAAAATAGTGCTGTGTGGATGCATTCAGCCATGTTGGTTTTCAAGCAGGCTCTGCCATGATTACACACCTGTCCCATTCTTAGACTAGTGGTGAAAAAAAAAAAAACCCATCTCTCGTTGCAACAGGAATGAAAGTTCTCCCACTGTTTTTTACATCAACGTACCATATATTCAACAAAAATACAGAGGCTATTCCACCTTGCCAGTTAAAATCCACCCTAGGGCAACAGTAATTTAAATAACCCAACTGCATCACAAACATCACTGTATTTAAGCACTGCCCTGACATGCAGACACGGCCATGTGTATTACACGTTGGTTTATCTTGCCTCCCAAAAAAACAAAGTCATGCTAGAATCAAGCTTCGACTCTGGTTTGGTCCTGTTTAAACACCCAGCCCCTTGGAGTCAGTTCCACAGACTAAGACGAAGGCATGTTGGCAGAGCATTATCACTGCTGTAAATTCTTCTGGAGAAAGAGGCCAAAATCTGAGTGGCTCTTTGTCAGTAAATTCACCTAAAAAAAAAAAATCAAAGGCAGGACAAAAGAAAGTCTTTAAAAGGAAATACACATGGACCAGTTGCAGGCCAGTTCTGTGCATCTTTCCTACATAGCTTTGTCCAAAAGCTTCCCTCCTCTGTTCTAATCTGTAACATTGCTGACAGCTGCAGCTTGGCCCTCCAAGTAGGTAATGTGTTTAAATGTGCTTTATGATGGACAAGGTGAAACTCACTCTGCAGCAAGAAGCTACTATCAGATCCATTTTCTATTTCATTTTGTGGTCAAGTCCCTAAAATAAAAGCAATACTTTAATGTACTCAACTGCCTATTCTCCTCTGCAAAACCCAGCTCTGCACTAGGGAGGGGTGTGAGTATGTTCATAAGTGAGAAAACCCTGACATACCCAGATGTGCCTCCCTCTCCCCCAACCCCACTTTTATCCTTGTCTTGGGGAGGGTATTTGGCCTCCCTCTGGCTCACATCACGAATTTTGCTTAATGTATAAGCAATTTCAGCTGTTGGATTGGCAGTTCTGCGCCTGGAAAAATCTTCAGCTATTAAGCGTTTCCCTCTTCTTGCCCATCTGTGGGATAAAATGCCTCATACTATGCCAGAGAAAAGGGTGAGAAATACAGCAGATGTGTGCCCCGTTTATGATATACTTTTCAATGGCCTTCCCCCCTCATTTATTTTTTGGATCCTTTCCCTTAATCCTGCCATGCTGTCAACTAGTTTGTATTAATGTGAGACAAGTTACGAACGTGCATCTGACGAAGTGGGTCTTTGCCCATGAAAGCTTGTGCTCCAATACATCTGTTAGTCTATAAGGTGCCACAGGACTCGTCGCTTTTGCAGATCCAGACTAACACGGCTACCCCTCTGATAAGTTACGAACAGACACTGAAAAACCAGGACAACCATAGGAGAGTTTATCCTTACGAATGCACACATGTAAACTGCCATTTAAAAATACTCAATCCCGTACACTGTGACAAGCTTGCAGGACACAAATATATTTGGTATAAATAGTATTAGTTTATGTAGCTCATGTTAAGTCGGAGATGCATAAAACTTTAAAATAGGAAATACCTAAGGTATGGACTTACAATGACAACTTGTTATCCCCTGCTCAGCTTCATGTAAATCAGCCAAACATTTATTTGTACTCAGCCCAAGAAGCATATTAAAGCTTCTATTTTTAATGACTATTACACACATGTATCCAAATTCAAATAATGTATTTGCATCTAATAATACAGCAGAAGCTACCTGAAATAAGGACTGGCAACAGCTCCTTCACTGTGTTCATGGAGTTTACCAGCATCACTCTGTGTTCCTGATGAGTCAATTCCTGCTGTCTTTCATCAATCATTTTGGCCATCTTTGTCATTCCTAGGTCGTACAATGAAGTTCGAGTGATAACACTGTTTATATATTGAGTTTCCCCAGATTTATGAACATTTTATAAAGCATGTCTAGGCTCAGTTATTTGTTTAGCTTTCCAGACAAGAGTGCAAACATATAATGAGTTATGATCCCACTGAAGAAGTTTAATATCACCTACTTTTCAATAAACAATATTTCAGTAGTTTCAGGGAAACCACAGATCCAGTTTCTAGTTGTTAATTCAAGATAGAATATAGGTCTCATCATTTTGAAATTTATTTATTATGAACTTTAAGAAAAGAGCTATACAAATAAAAACATAATGAATAGCCTGCGTCAGAGAAATTGTTCAGCTCAGCAATGCATGACAGGGTAATTTAGAGCAGGGGTTTTCAAACTCTGGGTCAAGGTTTGTAAAGGAAAGCCACTAGCTGGCCATGAGATGCTTTGTTTACCTGCGCCTCTGGCAATCACAGCACCATTGATCTGTGCTGTTGGCTCTGTATCAGAGTCAGCAGCGTGGCTGCAGGCAGGAGCTGGCGCACGCTAGGAGCCATCTTAAAAGCTGGCTTCCAGTGTGCACCAGCTCCCGGGGAGCCGGCTGCCACCCCGCACTGCTGTCTCTCTATCCCCATGAACACCAGCACCAGCTCCTGCCTGCCCCCCATCCCCCGCCTCTGTATCAGAGGCAGCACAAGGGGGAGGATGCTGGTATGTGTGTAGAGCCACCTTAAAAGCTGGCTCCTGCCTCCTCCCCCCGGCTCCACAGAGCCGCATCCCCCCACACACTTCCACGCTGCTGCCTCTGTATCAGAGGTTCCCAGCTCCCCCTGCCTTCTGCCTCTGGTACAGAGGCAGCAGGTGGGGGCACTGCATGAACTGAGGGTTAACCGATAAACTCAGGGTCATCAGTTAACCGTGTACACAAGTGCACATTCACATCCCTAATCTTAATCATCAGAACTATTTCAACAAATGGGATTCAGCTTGGTGTCAGTGAGTGCACAGCTTCCAAAACTGTATTTTATGTTGTATTTTTGCTGTACATCAGCTTAGTACATTACTCCTTCAAAATAAAAGACATTATAGAACATGCAATTAACCTTCTCTAGGTTTATTCATATCAGAATATGCAAACACTGGTCAATTAAGTCACACTGAACAATTTTTCAAACTAGAACTACCACACACACACACACACACACACACACACACACTTGTCAAGCAGAAAGGTAAAAAGCAGGTGGCCGCTAGTTGTTTTCAAAGCACCAGCTGTAGCTTTCTCCAAGATGTTGCCTCTGAACTACTGAGACTATAAAATTTCTTGCAAGAATTTATTCACAGAGGATTGGAAAGGTCTTACCTGGCCCCAGATTCTTTGTGTATGTCACCAAATCCTCCATAGTCTCTACCACCTCTGCCACAGTGAGGTATTCCAAAATTCCTTTGCAGACACGGATGATTTTACGGACCTAGGAAAAAAAATTCCAGCATTTATTAGCTCAAGCTATAATACAATAAATTAGAAATGATTGTTTGTTACTGAAACAGAAAAAGTAGCGCATTTGGTAGCATAATTTATAGAAAATTATGGTGGACTGTTGAATAAGTTACTCACTCAAGAAAGCTTCAGTAGCCAAAGTTAACATATCTGTATTTAAACACAAAACCTGCTTTAATATTTTCCAACTGTATGAAGACAAGGGATACCAGGGAAGAAGTAGTAAAATGGTGAAGAAGTGTATTTAACGGTGAGGAAGTGTATTTAACTATTATGGCACTAGAGAAAAAATGCCAGTCTGAAGACAGTATAGGTTCAGGTTTATTATTGCTATTCTCAACTGGTTTAAAAAAAAAACACAAAAAAAACCCACACACTGAAACCAAACTATATACTACAAAGTCTAGCTATGAAAGGTAATCCATTTTTTGCAACAGATTTGTACATGTAGAACATATTATTCAATATCCCTTTTTAAAGAGGAGAACCAATTTCTTGAGTCTTCCAAAAAAACAATGCACATTTGAAAAGAAAGACTTCATCTCCTTTTACTTCACTATAGATTCTGTACACTTTGTCTTAATACTCTATTCATCCGTATCTGGGGTATAACTACTTTTTACAAGATTCAGACCAATGTGTATAAATGTTGCCTCTTCAATTCTTCCACCACATGCATCAGAGCATGGCAAAACAGACAGATCCCATGGCACCATGCAATCTTGTTTTAAGGATGTAACTTGGAAAGTACTGCTTGTGATGGATTCAAATCAAACTCCAAGTGCTGACAAGTCTGAAATTATGCTTCTAACATGTAGCTCACAACTATCGCTAAAACGAAGGCTCTGTCTACACTTAAATTTACTTTAAACTCAAAGTGTGACCATGGTACAAGTGCTGGGAGAGAGCTCTCCCAGCATTCTATGTAAACCACCTCCACAAGGGGAGTAGGTGTAGCCTGGTTCACACTGGCGCTTTACAGCGCTGTAACTTGCTGCACTGGACGGGGATAGTTTTTTCACACCCCTGATCCAGAAAATTACAGCACTGTGGAGTGTCTATGTACACTTAGCCCAAGTTAGGTAATCCAACATTCAAAGAAGGGCTCTCTTGAAAGATGCGAAAAGGAGTGGTTGGGCACATGCTCCATTTATGAAAATCAAAGCCTGAATTAAATACATGTCTCTTGTTGACTTTAGTACATCACAGCTGAGGCTGAGAGGTTTTAGAAAAGTTTAACTTTAAAACCACTGCATTCTCTTCTTAAACAGTGGCTATATAGTTCAAATAGCATAAATACTTTAAGGTGAGCATGCCCATAGTTCTTTGTGGTCCCGATTCTAATCACTTGCAAGAATGCGTACCATCACTAGTGCCACATTGTAATTCCAAGCACTATCATGACAGTTTCAGTAATCAGTGTGTTAACAATGAAGCAGCAACACTGGCGCTGGAGTGCTCACATACCATGGGAAGGAAAGCAAAGGGAGACTTTGCAGGCCAAAAGGTAGGATACGGGTAAACATTGTAAGCAGCAGCAATTTTTCCTTAACCAAATAGGATACATATTGTTTATAGTGATTTAACTTCCTCTTAAAGGCACGATGCTTGTCACTAGAAAACGGGAGATACTATATTCCTAAGAAGGGGAAATCTGATCACAAAAGTGAAGCAACCCAATTGTTTCCATTACTGACACCATATACAAAAACATTCACAAGATGAAGCAGAAGCCTCACTCTCTCCTTGCATCTATGGGATTACATGAGGTCCTGGGTTCCATGCAGAGGGAGAGGAATTAAGAAGTCCACAAAAACCTATAAGTAACAAGGCAGCATGAAAAGGCTTTTCTTGGCAGGAAGATAGGCAGAAAGAATACTTCCAACCTACCCAGAGTCCTTGTCACAGACAATTAATTTAGTGAAGTGCTGTAAATTAGCAAATGTAAATTAAGTGGGCATATGAGATAATACGATGCAGACTGATAGAAGCTGATGTTACAGGTACCAGGACACCTACCTCAGCCTCATCAAATGTCAGAAGCAAGTCTGATGTTCCAGAAAGGATGCCTCTAGAGCCATCAATGAGATAATCACGAGCAGGAACTGAATAAGGATCTGCTTGCAACATCTGGGCTGCTTGGACGAGTTTAGTGCAGGCGTTCTCCACTCTGTGTGCAACAAGATACAGCCATTAATACTTAGCATAACTGCCAGGAAGTAAACAGATGCATCCACTTGTGGGGAGTTGAAATCTCATTATTTGTAACTATCCAAACACAGCAAGCAAACTGTTTATCCATTCCAACAAACCAAAGCCCATTTATGGTTTGAACGTGTGAATCTAAATATTTACACATTACTGATGATGAAGTCAGCCATTGTCTTTAGAGCAAGATGCAGTTCTTTGTTTGGAGTCTTACCAATCTCAGGCAAAATACTGATGACAGGAATGCTCCAAGTGCCAACAGACATATGAAATTCAACCACACTGAGGCCACAGGCTACAGACACTAACAGGACACAAAACACCATTTTAATTCCAACAAACGAGGAGGCCGGGTAGAGGGACAGTTTTTCCAAGATCATAGAATCAAATTAATCACTGTGCAACATCCTGGCACTTGTATTACATCCTATTGATGTCTATGGGCAAAGCAATAAGTCATAGCTGTAAGTTTAGATACCGTCCTTTTGTTATTGAGTCTCTGCAGATCCTCATTTGTTAATGAAGAAACTTTCCAGCTCTTTAATATATATCATTACTCAAGTATATGAATATCATGTAAATAGGCAAAAGATCTGCTAACAAGTTAGGCAATTCAAATGCAAGATCTCTCAACTACCAATAGAGAAGGTTGCAAATACAGAAGGTCTGAGTGTTATGGTGACCCTTTAACTGAACACCACAATAGCTCCGTCTATACTGAGCGCTCCTGAGCAAGAAAATATGCAAATGAGGCAAAGCAATGAATATCATTGCACCTCATATGCATACTTAATGAGCCACCATTTTGCACACAAAAAAAAAAAAACCCTCTTGTGCAAGAGCTGTTCGGACACTTTTTTCCCAGGTAGAACGGCTCTTGCGCAAGAGGGGTTTTTTGCGCAAAAGCCCCTTGCGCAAAAATGGTAGCTCATTACGCATGCAAATGAGGTGCAGCGATATTCACAGCTTCAGCTCATTTGCATCTTTTCTTGAGCAATTGAGCGCAGTATAGACGTAGCCAATGAGTTTTAAAACCAAGTTAATTCAGTCCAGCTACTTTAAATGCAGCACTCAAGAAAACTATTTTGAATGAAGGTGTTAACCTTGCATCAGTTAATTTTTTTCATTTTTCGCAAATGCTATCCTCTTTGAACATGTCACTCAGAAACTTGCTTGTAGTAAAGCAAAAGCTTGCTTCGCAGCCAGATTTCAAAGCTTTAATACAGAAGTTCAAAACTACTCAACTGTTAATATGGCCCCTCATATCCCGATAGCATCCCAGCACATAAGCTAGCAAGTAGTTGCTCCAACACTAGCAATCAGTGAAGCATTTTGCCAAGAAGTTTAACTCATTGATCAAACAGTATTCATATCTTATGTTCACATTTCTCTGAGCATTCATAGAGCAAACATTTGAAGTGGTGCTCTAAAGCCTGGTCTACACTATAAACAATGAGTCCACACCAACAAGCCAGTTCAGTCGACTTTAAGGGCCGTTCAAGTTGAATTCTGTATTTCTGCTCTTCACAAGGAGTAACAAGAAATTCAGCCTTGCATGGGCAGCGTTGGGGTAGTGCAGACACAGCGCTGTGAAAGTTGATGTCCTTTGTCTCCAAGTGATATCCCACAGTGCTCCGCTGTGACCGCTCAGGCCAGGACTTTCAACTCTGCTTCTCTCCAGGGGCACAGGAAAAAGCCCTGAGAAACTTTGAATTTTAGGTCTGGTTCCTCCAGCTGTTCAGCTAGCACAGATCCAAAGGCGAAAATGTCGGAGGGATGACATGTTCAATGAGCAAATGCAATCAGCACACTTGGAAAGGGCACAGTTAACTGAATGGAAGAAAACGCTGCTGCAGGAGATGCGAGCGGAGTGCGAGCAGGGAACGTGAAGTGAAGAAACAGGAGGACATCTTGAGGATCACGGCAGAGCTGATGAAGCATCTGGTAAACTCACAGGAGATGCACAGGCACCCCCCTTTGTCCCATGCAACCCACATCCCCGCCTCACCACATTCCCTAGCGTCCTCTCCCTGGTGCCCTAGAACTAGGGGGAGGGAGGAGTCAAGGGCAGCTTCACACTCCACCCCCAGGGAGGTGTCCTGGGACAAAAGGCTGTCATTCTTATGCCTGTGCGATTGCTGAACGGGGGGCCTGAAATACGCCACTTTCCCTTCTCTTCTCTCCCTCCCCCAAGCTCCCACACTGAACTCTCCTTGTGTGTTCCTGCTTCCTTGTGTCCCTTAAATAAAAATGCATGATTTCTCATGCTTGTGTTACACAAGGAAGTGGGTGGGGAGTATACTGGGTTTATACTTAATGCAGGGGTCACCTTATTAAGAACAACACGCATGACCTGTCGTATTGCTGTCTGGCCAGTCACAGGAGTACAAAATGGAATACATGAATTGCCCATGTACCAGTGGTAGTGTACACTTGGACAAGTATTTGAACAAGAGATCCTTTCTGTGTTGGAAACTCACAAAGGGAAGGGCCAGGATAATCAAGATTACAAGGTTTATGCTCCCCAACTATGCCCTTCTGGGGTGTGATAAAAAGTTTCAAAGCTTCAAAGCATTGAGACACATTTTTAGCTGTCTGGGTAAATCATTCCCAGCCTTGTAACAGATACAAATTCAGATATATGACCTTCTTGGCAATACAATACTGATAATGCTACTTGTGGGTTTCCCTCCATTTTTTGGACTCCTCCCCCATAGGGATAGTTACAGCCCAGTACACAGATCCTCCTTATGCTGATGTTAGTGTCATCCACCAATTTAAATTGTAAAATATCCCTGAATAAATTTCAGTCGGACATCAAATACTTACTACGCCAGTCCTGAGACTAACCAACATTTATTACCCTAAGAACATTTTACCTTACTCTCTTCATGCTGACCAGAGTTCCTCCTGATAAGCATCTAGACACAGTGCTAAGTGCAATGAGATCATTGAAAGTAGACTTATCCGTCCTATATTCCTGACCACACTGAGTAATAAAACATACAATGCTTGAAAAAAACTGTCAGAACAATACAAGATTGAGTCTACTCAGGGGAATCACTGGATGACAAACAGGCCAGCGAACAGACCTTATCATAAGACGCAGTCTTCAGTGAAGCATCTGGTCAGCTCATTAGGGGATAATACCCAGAATTGAATAAGAAAATCCATTAAGACCAGCAAGAGTCAGAAAACAGGAACAATCTGGTCTTTACTACGTAAGAAGTAGTTGTAGCTTCAAGCGATACATACTTCACTAAAGTTAGTTTCCTTCTGCTGAAAACAGTTAAAGCTACATTATATTTCTTCTTTTCAAACACAGTAAGAAAGGCATTAAACAGGTCACCTATCTACCCAATTCAAAGTCACAAGCTCAAAAGTGCTGAATTTGCAAAGAGGAATTTCATGGCCATTTGGATAGAAGTCACAACGCAGCTACAGCTGTATTTCCCATTTGTGAACAGCTCATGTAAAAGTAACAACTCTTTAAATGTCTTAAAGATTAAGCCAAGGAATGGAATGTCTTAGCTGAATTATAATTTTAATTTAAAAAACATTTAGAAGATTTAAAGATGGATTTCTGTTTTAATCATATAAAGCCCAGGTTAGTGAAAACTTCCACACATTTACCTCTCAAAATATAGTGCTTCAGAATATGTGCCTCACCTGCAGGAGTGTGATTTTTGTAAAAGAATCAAATAATGTATTGCTCAATAAAAAAAAATTAGTTTAAATTGCAAACCATGAAAAAACCCACAGTCACAGCAGTTACCTTCTTTTTTTTCCCCTCCAACAGGCACTATATTTAGTTTGTTTTTTAAAAAATGAACAAAAAATTAATTAGATTCAACCAGGGAAAAGAAAGCTTTTAACTTTCATTATTGGTATAAAACATGATTTCATATCTTATTTTGTAAAATGACAAACTGATATAGAGGAACCATAATTATCTAAACAAGTTTAACTACTAGGGCCAAGTTTAACTTCAAGGGAAGCAGATTGTGGATTGGTATAAAGGATAAAAAAAAATGTTTAGAAACTCTTTTTTGTGCTTAGTTCCATACAAATAGTTAAGTAATGAACCTAGAGTTTATTTACTCCAACCCAGTAAAATGATTAAGGGACTAAAAAGACAACTATATACTACAATTTTGTTAACACTAATCCAGGGGGAGGAGGAGGATGAATGGTGGGGGAATTTTACATCTAGTGTTTCGGTTTTTATTCTCTTCTGCAAGATTTTGAAAACGGTTTCCCCTCAACCAATATTAGTGTCCATTTATACAATCTGTAAAGAAAACAAATGTTCCGACACTTCTCTGCTAACAGTAAGGCGATTTTTCAGGGGCCTGAGGATTTTTTTGGTTCATTTTAACATAAATAATGCATGCTAATGACTATCATTTGAAATGGAAAAACTACTTAGTTCTAGAAAGCTGACTGCCAGACTGTCAGATCACCTCTACTGTAACACCAAGCAGCAACACCACATTTATAAGCGATAGATTAGATATAAATATATTTCAATACTCGTTTTTAGACCTAAGCAGAACACCATGATGCCTTGTAATGAAATTGGATCCATGTGTGTCGAAACATCTATATTTTTAAACACCAGCACCAATCCTTAATTTTAAATGCCACACAAAAGCTCAGTTGCTAAAGATAAAGTTTAATTGCTGCAGGTGTGCCAATATATCTTTCTCATGTTTTATGCTATGATGTACTTCCCTTCTGGTACAATTATTTTATATTACATTTCATTAGTCAATGACATTTGCATCGTTCTGTTGGAATAAGTGACATTAGAGCAGTTTCAAGCTTGTGTCATAATTAGAGAAATGTTAAAGGGCTCTTGACAATCAATCATTTCTTCAGAAACTAGTTTCCACAAATGTACGAAGTACACTTGCAATTTATAGGAACAGTGACATTTACCACAAGGAACACAATGTAAGGTTGACCAACAGACATCTAGTTAGTAGACAGGATTTGCAATATGCTGTAAAAAGATAGTGATACATTTAAAATGCTATTCAAATTTTTAAATAGAATACCCCATACTGAACAGCTATTTAAAACTAAAATCATGCAGGACACGAGACTGAGAAATTGAAAATCCATTTGTTGAATACCAGGTTAGTCCTCAGTGTTTCCAAATCCTTATTAAAATGCTGCATGAAAGTAAGCTGAACCTTCTGAATCCTTTCCAGGTTTTGGTAGTTCTATAGGAAACATACATACCCAAACAGTGATCCAATGAAATTCTGCATTCACTTGCATGTTTGCTTAAATTTTCCAATTAATATTCTGTAACATGACTTCAAATAACCAAACTTTATTTCCCTTAGGCACCTACTCTGAAGTTTTTTATTGCAAGTTGCTCATTATAATAGCAAGAGTTAATCTTAAAACACCATTTTATAGCAGTTCTCATCTCTAAGGACCCCATGTGAAACTTCAGTTACACCCACTGATCTCTTTATCCACCTCTAAAATGGAATCAAAACATTCGCTGGTAGTAAGTAGAAACAAAACCGTACATCAGAGCAGGTTATTTTTGAAAGTTTTATCTAAAATTACTTAGGCTGCTAAATCGCATTTCCAAAAATATCTTGGAAGCTAGGAGCCTTTGAATATTCTACTCTTTGTCCAAATGAAACTGATTACTTAAGAACCCATCAGCTAGGACTCAGGATTCAAAGGCTCTTCTTTTGCAGTCACTGAAATTCACTCCTCCTCACAAGTCATGACCTGCTGGGCTCTCATGCAAAACATGGCACCTCCAGAAAGACAGATCTGTTGAACATCATGAAATGCCCCATTCAATCCCAGCTAAGATGGACGTCTGCCACCTATTTTATTCACCAGGAGAATTCCTGACAACTAACCGAGCAGGACATCTGTGAGTCCCATCTCCAGCTCAAATATACATCTGGCTCAGGTTTGCCAACCGTCAGTACATTCACAGTCTAAAAACAAAAACAAAAAACAGAAAAAAAAAAAACACCCCTAAAATTAGACCTGTCCATAAAATCATTTAGATATTGGTTAAAAAACCCCACCATGATTTACAGTAGAGCTAAGGAGTCCCCCAGGAATCTCCTGGTGAGGGTTTCCTCTGACCTGCTGTGAGCTTGCGATGACTGTGCTTCTCTGCCTTTGGCTTTGAACTCTTCTTCGCTATCGCTAGCATCAGCACAGAAGCAATTTTTGGTGGGCATGCAATGAAGCACACACTCTTCCCAGGCTCCCCATCCCTACGACTGGGGTAGGCGGGGGGGTTGGGTAAGGTATGAGGTATAGCAGGTCAGGTGTAGCAGCCTCCCCGCCAGTAAGTCACAGCGGGATGGTCCCAGGTCTCAGCTAGGTGAGTGAATCCTGGGCATCCTCTCCCAGGGAAGGAGGAGGGTCGGAGTGGGATGATTTGGGCCAGGGAGTGGTGACAGGGAGGCTGTAACAGACATAGAATTTTGTCTGCTTGCCTGGCCAATGTGCTGCAGGTTCAGCCACCTGTGTTGCAGGTTCACACTTTTCCCTGAGCAGCCTGCCTGCTGCCTGGCTCGGTTTGCCAGCTAGGCTGGGGTTTCAGATGCCACAAGTGTCAGCTCAGCTGAGAGGCAGGAGTGCTGTGATGTATGAATTAAAACATTGAACCATCTTCACTTTTATCCTTTTGAGCCATCTTTGTATTACACAAGAAAGCATTCATAAAAAAATGTTGGTTGCCCATAGTGTTTTTCTAAACTGTCCATAAACATCACTCTCAGCAGTTGGCACACTAACCTGACAGGGTCCCAACCCAAGGAAAAGTGTCTACACATTTTCCACAAAAAAGCACCAAGTTTCCTGACATGAGCTGAATGATTATCCCTAGCACTATGATAAAGAGTTAACACCTTTAAGATTATCCTTATTTTCTTAATGATCTTTCAACAAGTGAAAGATATTGTATGTTAGACACTAAAACAGAGCTACAAGCAACTCATCATGACAAGGAGCATTTCTTCATTCTCTAAAGTATCTAACATGCTTTCACCATGGTTTAAATTACAGTAACACAATTTATGGGGAGGTCTTAAGTTTCTACAATTTTGCCATGTCACGCAAAGGTCAGGTCACTTCACTGATAAAGCATTTTTTTAATTAACAGAGAATAAAAATGTAAGAGCCCTCTCTGCTGCAAATTCCAGACCACAGCAGTAGTAAAGACTAATTATTTTTCAGTAAATGGTTCTCATGTAAGTACTTATGTATTTAAATGACTTTTCCTTAAGTATCTTTGTAAAACACTGGCTTCTATTCCACCACCATGAGTAAGTGTGGCAAGGCAACGCTAGCCATGTGAAAAGATAATAGCAGCTCATAACCCACCCACATAAAATAGCACTTGTGACACCTGATTTGTAACTTAACCCCCCCCCCCCAACCTCCCACACACACACCTAGGGCTGTCAAGCAATTTAGAAAATGAATCATAATTAACTGCAGTTTGAATTGCACTGTTAAAGGAGAGTATTGAAATTATTTTGGCTTTTTCTGTATTTTCAAATAAAGGAGCAGGGCTGGGCTCTGGGTTTCAGCCCTGCTTGGGTTTTCGGTTCCCCTTGGGGCATAGGCTTCAGCATGACACAGGGCTTGGAGGGCTGCACCAGGACCTCCTCCCCCAGGTCAGAAGCTGCTACAGCCCCTCCCCGCCGCACCACCACTGATGCCTCTTGTTCCACCCACAGATATGCAATTAACACATTAAAAATTGATGTGTCAGTTTTGCTTTCAGTTATTCACAGGTGTTAACTGTGATCGACAGCCCTGAAAATAACCCAGATTTCACAACTGATACTTGCACTTGTTATACTGAATATCGCTGCTGCTCAAAAATGGTGATTCTCTGAGTGTCTGCATATTTATAATTATAATATTTATGTTCTAACATTATATTCTTTAAATTCTGTAAGCATCAGGAATAACACAAATGTAGCAGAGTAATTAATTGCCTGAAGATCTTAGGTATCACACTAAGAGTCAACATCAGACATGTATGTCAATTAAGCATGCACACCTGTTACCAAGCTTTCATTTTTGGTCTTACAAAAGAATGAAGTCTATAACAAAAGCTGAGAGTATACTTTTAGCCATTGTTATGATTTAATGAAATTAATTGATGCACATGCACACACTGCTACTTGCCCAGCGTTTCCAACTCACCCCCTTTTTGCTTCTCAGAATACTTCTCCTTTTTACTAAAATAAAGCTAGTAATATGAACAGATTTCTCAAGAGGAGATTTAAATGAGATACTAGTTATGGCCCCGTTGGCAGAGACAATTAAGTAACAGGATCAGATTTTTAAACTATGGTGTCACTAGTCTGGATTTGAATTATTTTAGTAGACAATGAAAGATGTCACCATGTGATGGCTGCCAAGTGACCTATATCAACTGAATTTGCTGGTCTCAGTCCCACTCGTACAGGAAAGCTTCACAAAGCCAACACGACAGATAATGCTAATTTGCACTCTTGCAGGCAGTCTCACAGAAACTAAAGCCTGAATGGATAAGGATGCTGAACTAATCTTATTGCCCCCAGTAGCGGTCCCTCCAAGTCAAGGTTGAGTTACATCAGCTGGCTGGGGATGAATAGAAAGAGGATGGTATGAGACAGGGTGATGGAGCATACACTGCATTGCTATCACCTGCATCAGATCTATTTTGTGGTTGGTCGACTTGTAGCACCAGAGCTGTCAAAGAACTGTTAAACATTAATTCATTTAGAATAAACTTTTGTTATTACAGGCAGTCCCCAGGTTATGTACAAGATAGGGACTGTAGGTTTGTTCTTAAGTTGAATCTGTATGTAAGTCGGAACTGGCGTCAGCCGCTGCTGAAACTGATCAGTTTCAACCGCAGCTGAATCTGGATGCCAGTTCTGACTTACATACAGATTCAACTTAAGAAACCCAGGCGTCCCCAAGTCAGCTGCTGCTAAAACTGATCCGCGGATGATTCCAGGAAGCCTGGGGCAGAGCAACTCTGCCTCGGGCTTCCTGTAGTCAGCTGCTGGTCAGTTTCAGCAGCGGCTGACTTGGGGACGCCTAGGGCAAAGCAGCTGGAGTGCTGCTGGGTTGCTCCAGTAGCACGGCTCCTCGGCGCTACTGGAGCAACCCAGCAGCACCCCAGCTGCTCTGCCCCAGGAGTCCTGATTCAACCCGGCAGCCCCCAGCTGCTCTACCCCAGGGGTAGGCAAGAAAAGCCTGGTCTGCTGGGGGGGGCATTAGCTGTACCTCCCCACCCTCAGCAGACCAGGGAGACGGGAGTGGCGGGACCACCCAAGTCCTCCACGGCTTTGCTCCGTCTCCCTGGTCTGCTGACCTGGGAGACACGGAGCAAAGCCACAGAGCACGCGGGCAGCGGGACAGTCCAGGCACGCCTGGGCTGTCCCTCTGCTGGCGTGCTCCGGGGCTTTGTTCCCCATCTCCCTGGTCTGCTGGTCAGACCAGGAAAACGGAGAGCAAAGCCGCGGAGCACGCCCGCAGCGGGACAGCCCGGGCGCGCTTGAGCTGTCCCGCTGCGGGCGTGCTCCGCGGCTTTGCTCCTGTCCCCCTAGTCTGCTGGGGGGGTCCAGCAAAGCCACTGGACCCCCCCAGCAGACCAAGGACACCAGAGCAAAGCCGCCACCTGGGCAGCTTTGCTCCCGGGCAAACGAGCAAAGCCGCCCAGGTGGCGGCTTTGCTCAGGTGTCCATGGTCTGCTGGGGGGGGGGGTTCCAGCAGCTTTGCTTGACCCCCCCCAGCAGACCAGGAGAAGCTTTTCTCGCCCCAGAGGACACGGGTGGCGACCCGCCGCCTGTGAGCTCCGGGGCGAGAAAAGCCCCGTTTGTAAGTGCGGATCCAACATAAGTCGGATCCGCGTAAGTCGGGGACTGCCTGTACTTCCAAAACTCCACTAGAAATTTTATATCTTTATATTGGAATGTGTTTGGGTTTTTTTAAAACTTGTAGCACTTATTTAACAGTGAAGCAAATAGTTGTGATTCTTACTTTTCACTACAAAACAAAATCCAAAACAGTCAGACAAATGCTGTTGAACTTAATATTTTGGTTCTTAGATCAACACTTAGGTTTAAAATATGAAATTTATTCATAGTTGACCCAGCAGCTATTGCTTAACTACCCTACATAAAACTTCCAAGACAATTCCACGTCAGTCTAACGTATATTAACTTGCTGAATGACTGATAAATAAGAGTTTCCACAAAGCAGTTCTGGCTCACATATTCCAGGAAAGTCATTAATTTCTTCCATCTGCTTCTCCCACCACCCTCCTAAACAAAGGGCATCAACTAAATAAAGTGAAGCCATGGCTATCTATATATGTTGGACAGCAACAAAATAAAACATTTTGCATAACTCTAAGTTTCCAAAAGCCTAAACATAGCCCTGTCATGCCTGTGAATCTTCACAAAGGCTATTACAGAAAATTATTCAAAAACGTTTCTCTGAGAGCTGTTCCATTTCTCTTCCCTTCTCCACGCCATCCATCTTTTGTTTATAATTTTAGTCTTTGGTTCAGTCGTTTCCTGTTCTGGTTTATTGCTAATAAAGAAAATACTGACTTCACGGGGGTGACTCAGTAAGGGAAGTCTTTTCAAGGAGAGTTAAGCTGTTCGACAGTGACAGGTGGTGGCAGTTTAATGACCACTAAAAAGTGATGTTTCATTTTTAAGACTCAAGGCCACAGAGGAGACAATCATTTGCTATCAGTGCTGAGCCATAAACTTGATTAGAAGTGCCCATACGTTAGTCATTAGGTTTCTTAAAAATATTTCCAAGCATTGTTATGCAGCAACTGGCTATGCGGTCACGGACATACTCCTGCTACAGCCAAAAGACGGGAAAACACTTATGGGGAAAACAGCACTAAATGTGTTAGAAAAAGCTCTTTAGCATACTTCTCACTGATGCATGAAGTAATACTCTCATTCACCCGCCCTTCACCAGTGTCCCTCCAGATTGTAAGATAAATAACATAGGGAGGGGAGCTACCCATAACAAGCAAAAGCTGGCAAAGTAGTTACCTCTGGCAAAGGTTTGGCATCTGGCTATTCCTGTCAGCAAAAGCCTATAATCTTTCTGTCTAAATAAGTCAGTGAGATAAAGGAAGTAAAAGGCAAATCACTGAGATTATCCACCATTAATAATAAAGGACCACCCTCTCCCTTCATCATAAAAATCATTTACTTCTATATACAGATTCCTGTACTTATGGCAGGCACTTTCATTTATGTTGATAAACTTACTTGATAAAGGCTGGTGGCATGTCTCTCTTCAAAATCTGGTCTTCAGTTGTCTGCACAGTTTCTTTTCCAACCTGCATGAAAAATCCAAGAGTCATATTTAACTCCTCAACTTCAGAGTTTTAGTCAATGATTACATCAGTAAGAACATACATAAAAAAAGGAACTAGTAACTGACAAGCCCTTAAATTAGTTATTTTTGGTAATTTTTAATACAGGTTGTTGCATATATAAAGAATTATGCATGTGCTAAATATTAACAATTTTAAAGTTTACTGGGTTTTGGAATAAATTCAATTCATGGACAGTAAACTACCTGTTAATCACTGTACAAGTTTTGTGGCCTGTAGTATGGATGTTCCCTGTACACAGCTGGTCAAATTAATAATGCTAACACAAACATTGCTTCAGTTAAGTTTTGAGGAAGCAATTCTCACTACTAAGAGATAGTAATTTTTATAACAGATAATATGCATTTCAAGAGCACGAATTGCAGCATTGAGCCATAAAATAAAAATGTTATCTATTTATTCTTATAAAGCAAAGAACATGAGTTGAACATTTAATCTTATAAGCAGTCTTATTAATGGGACTGTGTGATTCCACTTATGTGAGCAGGAGTATAAGCTAAATGAGAACTCTTTAATAAAGTGCATATTAATAGTCAAATACCCTAAAGACACAATGTCCCCTCTTAAGTACACCAACATTACCTTGGTGCTGGTCACATTGTGTATTAGAAATAAATGCATTTTATGTATATTTACATATAAATTAAAATTAAACCTATTAAATCTTTCTCCAGAAATAGTACGAAAAATCATCATTACATAATTATGCAAGAAAACAGAAGCAACTTTATTTCCTCATTAAGTTTTGCAGGATTGCTAATAAAATGTGAATCAGAAGAAAGCCCCAAGGTTTTAAAAAAAAAAAAAACAAAAAAAAAAAAAAAAACCCACTAATCTCTGTTCTACCCTTCGACCTGACCAGCGTATTAGAAAATGTAATTAACTACAGGAAGTAAACACACGTAAACACACTATAGACTATCCTCAGGCAAAAATAATGATGCATCAGTTTCCCCTCACAGTTAATAATGAAGGGACTGAACTAAGATAGGGGTAACGTTCCCTGTTTTCCATACACAAGAGCTCTTGTGTTACACAAATCTTTCCAATCAGCAGCTGGTTCTCTGTGGTCTATGAGATCATAAACTTGACAGAGTATTTCCAGTTGCATTGTTCACTGTATTTTCCAGCTGAATAAGCCATTCAGCAAGGCCCTGGGAATCAGAAGGTCTTTCACCCAGACACTAGTCTGTATTAAATGCTTGCAGGGCTGCATGAGGTACAGACAACATTGTATCCTATTTTTTACTGTATCCAAAAATGTGTTTTAATACACAACCATTAAACTGAAGAGGTTTGCCTGCATTACACTCCCAGACCAGAGAGATGCTAAAAGTGGAGCATTTTATTAAAACTTGTGTCAGAATCCAGAAGATACACATAGAGCTTGCATAAGCTTCAAATGTTCAAGTGTCTTCCATGAGTTCAAGATACATACTCTGCTCTAAACTTTACAGAGACAAGACACAGGAATACAGAGCCCTGACATTTTCTAGTTCTCACACCAAAAAATAGCCCACGTTTACCACTAATATACATATTGTAAGTGTAATTTAAGTGCTACATTTGCAAGCTACAAGGGTCATTTCTGCTCACACACACACACACACACACACACACACACACCCACCCCACCCCCCCACAGGAATTCCCACTCACGTCTATCAGAGCTGTGTGCATACTTGAGAAAAGACAAGCCAGATTCTATGTGGAGGTACTTCTCAATCTGCTTTTTGCGTATATTCAGACTAGGGCATTTATCGTGTAGACAACTACATGATTAACTGATAAACCTAGGCTTATTGGTTAATCTTGTCGCCTACTCGTATCCACCCTGCCTCCTTTCTGCCTCTGTCAGCCCTAAAACAATAAAAAATGGTGCAGGTTACCAGGCTAAAAATAAGCATCTGTCAAATGCTAATGGACTCAGTCAGCAATTATGATAAATGTACACCTGCCTCTTGTTTGTACAGAACTGCTACATTTGAGACCAACTAACAGCAAATATTTACTACAAAGGGTGAGTTTACCAAATTATTTATTCAGATTGCTCTGATTTGAGGCTGTAAATGCAGTGCTTAATTTGCAGTTGATTTATTTTCTTTATATTTATTAAGCACATAAATACAGAATGGAATTTAGCAACCACACACAGGAATAGCCACTGAAATAGGGCAAAACATAGTATGTCTCAGGTTCAAAGTTGTTCTCTGGAGCTTGGTCCCCAGATACTGTCACCCAGCAGAATTTAATTTAAAAAAGGATCAAGAATCACTAAGTCAATTCTACTTCACACAGTCTGGTTTAGTAATAACGACAAAGAGTTTGGCTGGCTCATGAAAGCAGTCAGATATAACGCAGATTTCACTTGTCACGCCTCAATCCCAATAAATATTCTAATGGGATGATGCCCTTCTCCTACAGAGAAGATGTTATACGTTTTACAAGCAAGAATGAATGAAGACTGAAGGACTCACAAAAAGGCTTTTTTTAGGGTAATACCTATTTAAAATGTTACTCTGTGCCTGCTATTCCAGTTCATTGATGTCAGTGGGACAACTCATATTTTTAAAGTAATTTGTTAAATCAAGGCTCTAATAATGAAAACACATCCTAAGACCTTTACTCCAGTGCAGTGGTTCTCAACCAAAAATACATAGATCCTTGGGGATATGCAGAGGTCTTTCAAGGGGTACATCATAAATATTTGCTTGGCTTTATAAGAGGCTACATAAAAAGCACTAGTGATGTCAACATAAAATAAAATTTGATACAGATAATGACTTCTTTATATTGCTGTAAGGAAAACATATTGCAACGGATTTATGTTATAATTATATGACAAAATTAGAAAATAAATATTTTTTCAAATAAGTGTGCTGTGACACTTCTTTATTTTTAGGTCTGATTTTGTAAGCAAGTCATTTATAACTGGGGAGTACTCAGCAACTCAAACTCCTGAAAGGGATACAGTAGTCTGGGAAGGTTGAGAGCCACTGCTCTAGTGCATGTTTCTTATTCAAAATCCATCTTTGTCACATTTAGCACTTGAGCTTTAATTTGTTCCACTTCCAGTCTTAAATTATTTGCATTATCTTAAAGGGTGTTACTGACAGATGTGTAAAAAACACACTCTGGCATTATTTTATCGGTTCTGATAAAGACTACACTTCTGCGTAGGAGCTGCAAGATAAATCTGTAAGTAAACCAACAAAAAAAAAAATATATCAAGCTCTCCCTTACTTAACTGTGGTTCATAGGAAGACCATAAAGTACTTGATAAAAAAATAAATCTTTAATACTGCAGTATTGACACTTCACCCAACTGCAATATAGCCTGATTTGCTGAAGTACCTAAGTACATGCCTAGCTTTAAGCATATGAGTAGTTTTCATTAAGTCAACAGAACTAGTCACACCGTAAGTCGGGCATGTGCTTAAATACCTCAGTTCTATTTACAGGTCCTATCTTTCATTTATGCATGCTTTCTTTGGCTGGTTCTCAAAATTACACTAGAGACTGAATTCCAGAAGGTTCAAACCACCATTCCCAAATCCTCGGGTAATAAATCAAGATAATTAAAGCTCAATCATCTGTCCCCAACATAAAGAAATGAACTTACTTGCTATACTGAAATTTTTAAACACCGGTTTAAAATTGCCCAAGGGCCAAGGAAATCCTACAGTGGAAACCTACAATCCAACTACAACAGTTCCCTTATAGAAAAAGATTATATGGAAACCAGAATTAGTGACATGATTTGGACAGCAAAATTGTTTTCTATTGATACAGCAGAAGCCTAGTATCCCTGTACAGATGAGTCCACTAAATAAGTATTCTGATTAAATGCAGGGTACATAAATCAAGATGAAAGGAAACACAAAAACAAATAGGTAATCAATGCCAAATATTTTGAAAAACTTTCCCAGTACTATTATGAAAAGCTTCTCTCCTGCTGCAATACTTCTGAGACAAGAACTATTTCAAGATTATAATATGCTAGCCCCATTCTAATCAGTCCCGAAGAAAGATTAAACTCTCTCCTTTTAGATTTTCCAGGTCAGGTTTATATATGAACAAAAAAATGGCAACTCTCTAATTGGTGAAGTACACAACTTCAATATGTCAACTCTGCTTCATGAGGGAAGCACAAAAATCCTCTCACTGCAAACACCAAGGGTATGTCTACACTACAGAGTTTTCCCTGGAAAGACGGCCATTTTTCTGGAAAAATAATACTTACGTCCACACTTCTATTATGTTCTTTCGACAGAGCGTGGAAAGAACGGAGGGTTTTTTCCCCTGATAGCAGTAAATCTTATTCTACGAGGAAGAAGCGTTTTTCCAAAAAAGCTTTTTCGGAAAGAGGCATGTGTGGACGTGGAAGAGAGTGTTTTTTCAAAAGTAGAGGCCTCCAGGAAAAAGCACAGGTGCCCTGGTGGCCACTCCATCCACAGTAATCACAACTGAAATGCAAGATAGAGTCCACATTGATTGGATGCTATCTTTCAAAAAAGCACATCACTTTTTCGTTGCGCTTTTGCTGAGTAGACACTCGCTTTCAAAAGAAGTTTTTCCCGGAAGATCTCTTCCGGAAAAGCTTCTTCCGAAAGAAGCCTGCAGTCTAGATGTAGCTCAATAAACTGTTCCTTGACCCACTTTTAAGACAACTATAGCTGTGAAAGATCCCTAAGTCTCAAAGTGGCTCCACTAGGTGATACAGAATGCAACAGAAGTATGTAAATATTTGGAGAAAGACAACG
The DNA here is from genome assembly GCF_052426305.1 of Pelodiscus sinensis. Classification (NCBI taxonomy): domain Eukaryota; kingdom Metazoa; phylum Chordata; order Testudines; family Trionychidae; genus Pelodiscus; species Pelodiscus sinensis. The sequence goes on along the minus strand of NC_143059.1, from coordinate 6,296,012 downwards.
TGAACTGCAGTAGCCCACCAGCAAGGTTCATAATAAGTAGGGCAATTGTGACATTGTAAGCCTTCTGCTAATAGAAACGTACTAGTCTGAAGAGGGGCAGAGTATACTGTACACCAATGATACGTGGGCAAGGTGGTATTACTGCTAGTGTTGGTCAACATCCTCATCTCCAACACAAAAATAAAAGTTAAACCATCTTTTTACAGGGAGAAGCAGAGACAGAATTATTTGGAATGTATTAATAGGAACATGTGAGGGAAAGAAAGATAGGCACTTCTTCTGTGGCCTCTAAAATGTGATAGGTCAGAAATGCATCACAAAATGTTAACACTTTGCTAATGGAGAGCAAGAGTTTTCCCCTCCTAAAGGCAAAAGAAGTGTCCGGTACTAGCAGTCCTATTAGTCATCATTTTCACACGTGGATAAGTGAGCTAAACCAGTAAGGTGAATGGCTGGTTTTCCCCCTTCAGCAGGATGGCTGAAACTCAAATGACACAGATCTCAGTACTCTACACACCAACTATAAATTATGTATGTATATAGCAGGGGTGACCAAGCTGCAGTTCGCAAGCTATGTGCAGCTCTTTTATACTTATAAGTGTGGCTCTCAGAGCCTCTTACTGGACATTCTACATCTACCAGACTGAGAGGGGAGAATCAAAGGGCTTCTCACCTGCAGCACAGAAGTGGAGCTAGGGCTTTCTGCCTTGTGAAGGGCTAGGGAGGTCTTGGGGGTCTTATCAGCTGAAACCCCAACACACACACACACACACACACACACACACACACACACACACACACACACACACACACACACACACCTCTTATGAGACAGAAGCCCCAAGCTCCTGCCACCAGTCTGGTAGGCAGAGAATGGGGAAAAGGCAGAGAGAGCTTCAAGCAACACTTAAGAGAAGTTAAGCCCAGGTGAATCCAATAGTGTGAGAGTGAGACCACCAGGAAAAACAAGCTCGCATGTGCGCACTATCTTGGAGAATTGTGTTGTTCTGTCTTCAGACATGTGCAGACCTTATGAGCTCAGCATCTCCCCGCATGCTGTAGAATACAGGCTGTGTTTACTGTTCATAAATCTAACATTAGTCAAATGCAACTCAAGTGCTATCCCTACATTAAATTCATTGATGACATCTTAAAATTGTAATAAAGGCAAGTATGAAAATGAAAAATGGAAATTTTAAGTACAGATGTGATTGGTTAACCATCAGTAGCTGAATAGACCCCCACCCATGGTGGGCAGAGGTCTGTCTAATCCATCCCTGCAGGGCCCACTGCAGGCAGGGGGTGTACCTGCAACATGGGGCACACCGTGGCGGGGGCCTCTCTAGCCCAGCTGCAGTGGGTGGGGAGGCCACTCTCCCCTGCCTGCCCCCATTTAATCAGTTAAACAATGTTTAACCAATTAATAATTATATGGGATTTTACATCTCTAGTTTTATGCCAGAATGGGAGGAAGATTTTTACATGTAAAATAGGCTACCCGACAGTCAATGAAGCGGGGATTTAAATATCCCTGGCTTCATTAAAATAAAAATGGCCACCACACTATGCTGGCTCAGCTGATCGTCGGCACAGCAAGCGAGTCAAGCCGAGGATCGGTCAACAAGGGAAGCCTTTGACGACCGCTCCTTTATGCCTCGTGAAACCAGACAAAAGCCAGCATGCTACTGGATAAACTAGTCAGTGTTGCAATGGATGGAGTCCTGCAAGGGGTGGGGATAGGGGGTGAAGTAGGCCTTATCAGACTAGAAAAGCAACCCAAATTTCCAGAGTTATTCCATCACGAACATCTCGCAGGCAGACATTTCAAGTACAAAAATGTTACAAACATGGTCCTAGAAATTGTTAGTTTCATCCATTTGAATGGGAAGTCTCACTGACAGTTCAATAATTTCATCAAAGACTTGGACCTTGAAGACAAATCTAACAATGTCTTTTTCTACTGTGTATATTTAAGAAAGGCCATGTACACTTCTGGCTCTATAACAGTGAATGAACAGGAATAGAGCAAGATGCTTCATTTTGTAGAAAAAGCTAAAGGCAGAACAAACAAAACGATCTCACCCAGGCTATGTCTGGATTTCAACGATCTATCAGAAAAAAGTACGCAGATTGCACTCCTCACACTGCGTACCTTTTTCCAGTAGTTTTTTCTGAAGAGGCTTTTCTGAAATTTGGCCTGTCTACACTGGGCCAAATTTTGGAAGAGCCTCCTCTTTCGGAAGAGCCCTTCTTCCTCGTGGAAGTGGAAAAACATGGTAAAAAAAAAAAAGCAGAAGAGCAGATACATTCCCTGGACACGGCAGAGTTTTTCGAGGATACCCGTAGTATAGACACAGCCCCAGATATTAATGTCCTCACATTAAAGCACTTTCTCTTTTTAATAGGAAGAAAATAAATGCGTGGTTAAACTTACAATTAAAAATAAGCTTTTTGAGATAACTGCAGTAACATAAGTGAAAATTAGACTTGGAGCTTATAGTGACCAGTCATGGCAAATTTGGATGAAGATTTGCTTTTTCCCCACATACAGGTTTTGTTTTTAACTATCAAAGGACTGCAGGTTATCATAAATGTTGTGATTCACACGTACATTGTATTGTCAATTTTCATAGGTAATAATTTTACCACTACCATCCTTTAAAGATACTTTTACTTCCAGTTCATTTTTTAAATTTTTATCTTAATAGGATGCTTGCAGGACTTACTGCTATGTCCATGGGCAGCTGCAGAAGGCAAGCCCGCAACCCCACTCCCAGCCCTGCCCCTTCTGCCTAGGCCCTGCCCCCCATCACAGGGAGGGAGGGCGACATGCCACCTGAGCCTCCCTGGCCCCAGCACAAGGGGCAGGCAGAGAGAACATGGCCCTCAGCCTCCCCAGCCCTGGAGGACGGGCGCTCCGGGGCAGCAACACTCTGCCCCCAGAATGCCTACAGCTGGCATTTTGGGGGCAGAGTATGGGCGGACAGCCAGGCTGGCGGTTTGGGAAAGCAGTGCCTTCCCCCACGTAGACTGCCTGAGGTTAGATCACAAATATCCCAGCCAGCAATATCCTGATGGATTATCTGCATCCATGCGGATCAGCTCTGTTTACTGTAAAAAAGGTAACGTTTTTTCCAATTTTGAGCAGATCTTTGGAGGGAGCTAAAAACGGATCATTAAAAATACTGCGAACCAGGGAAAATACTATAGAAATGCTACCTTATCCTTTTATTTAGCAAGACAACTTCCAAAGGAAGAATCTAATCCCCATTTATTCCTTCACTCTGTGTGTGTTTAAATGAAAATATATTTTTCTACCAGATAATTTCGTCAAATCAAAAATTAATTTGAAACTTTCCAGTTTTGTAATCCAGTTTTGGTTTTTCTCTCTCCCCCCATTCTTTTTTAATACAGAACTCTAACAGATGGGACTGCAGTGAAGGAGGTTCATACTGCATGCAGGTCTTCGTTTCAGATAAGCTCTCCATCGTTAATCAGAGCATAGTCCTGCACCAATACATCTTCACCAAATGTGTGCAGAAGAGAGATTTACTGATCCCCTGTAGAAACACAGAATAATTTTGATTCAATATTTACTGAGTTCCTCATTTCTGTTGAATGATAAACTACCTTAACCCATGGCCACATCAAGAAGTTAAAAATGCTCATATGCAGCTTAGATTCACTGCAATATTACTTATGTTTATATAGGTTCGCATGGATAGTTTCATGCCAACCTACCAGCAAGTCAAAAAGGCAGATGGATTGTACAGCCACTATGTGTTCCCACATACACAACTTCCATTTGGTTTGAAGAGGAAAGAGGTCAGAGGAAAACCAAGACTGAAATATGGAGTTCACTGCAGTTTGGCAAGTGACTTGCTCTGGACTGATGAGATTGGACAATGCTTTGACCTTTATTTCTCTGTGTTAATAGAAGGACTTCTAGTGCTGTGTTCCAACTAACTAATAAAGCTTACTTTTTCTTGAAATAGTACTTCAGTGTCACTCCACATACTGAGTGAAGTACATTAGCCTTGAAAACTGTGCAAGTCTCTATCAGAAATATTTCAGGCTGGGTCTACACTACGGAGTTCGGTCAACATAAGGCAGCTACACTGCTCATCTAAGCCACTCACTATACTGCTTAGGTCAGTGTAGTTAGGTAGACACAGTATCAGTGTAAACACTCCGTTGACTGTTCTAGCTGCCTGCCCTGGATGGCTGACAGCCCAGCAGCCCCGGCGATTGTCAGCTGTCAGCCAGCCCCAGGCAGTGGTGCTTCTGGCAGCCGTCAGTGCTCCCACACTGTAACTTAGGGATGTTAAAATGTGTGTAACTAAGTAGCCATGCAACTGCTGAAAATGTCAACAGTTACACGCAGGCTGTCAGTAAGCTCCCTCCTGCTCCCCGCGAATCTGCAGCTGTATAAAAGGCAGCAGCACAGGGCAGCAGGTGGCTCCCCATGAACTGGTGCACATAGGGAACCAGCTTTTAAGCCAGCTCCTAGTGCATACCAGGAGCCTATATGTAACCGTGAATGTTAACCAATGATCCCATGCTCATGGGTTAACCATGTATATGGTTACACTTTCACATCCCTACTTTCAGTTAAATTGGTAGAAGTGCTCATGCTGAGGACAAACACCACTGACAGACAGAGGGTAACATGGACATGAAAAATCGATTTAATTACTGCCGTTGCTGTACGTCGATTTAATGTAAGTCACATTAGTTTTGTAGTGTAGGCTTCTTCTCAGTTGGAGATGCTTACTGTATGCAGAATGCCCAGAAGTTCAGTCTCAGGAGGTGATGAGGCTGCTTGGTTTACCCAAGAGGAAGGGTCAGAACACTTGGAGCTTTGGCACATTGGAACAATCTCTCGGAAAATCTCTGTCAAAGGTGGGGACGTAGCTCTGATCCTGTGAATCTGTGACAGATGGTCTACCAATGAACATCTGTCCTGTTCTTACCCCTCGTATGGCACTGATCAGGGGAATTTATTGCCAGAATGAGGAAGCGTGAAGATATCTTCTGTTAAGAGCAGTTTAGCGCTAGTCAACTCAACCCAATTGTCATGGATCTGTTCTTATTCACACTTTACCCTGTTTCCCTGGATGCTCAGAATGCCTGGCAGTACCAGCTCCATCAGCGCTTGAGTGTACAGCAGATTACAAAGCCAACTGAGGCTAGGAGTAGTGATTTTGGTCCAAAGCTGACAGTCTGTGAGAACGATACCCCACCCAACCCCAGAAAGAGAGTAATTTTTTCTGACCACAGCTGCACTTCTACTACTTGCCAGCCACCATTCACAGACTATTCAAGAGGGATTCTGTTTTTCAGGGTTTATTTTTTGAGTGTTATATAAAAATCCATAAATTGAGGGCTTTGGAGGTGTACGTGTGTATGTGTACACGTACACAGAGTAGCAAATAATATACAGTCTATTCATCACACACGTTATGCATTACCATAGTATTGTAATGTGAAATGCCTGTGTGGTTCCTTAGTATGCTTTATCAAGGCTCTGTTTCACTACATTAAGCACAGTAGGGAACCTTTAGTGAGCACCAGCAGGGTCTGCACAGACCAATTACCATGCAACGCATTAGTGTGCTTTAAAAATATGATGCTCCTATATGGTCTGCATTATTGCTTTGTGTAGACAAGACCTCAGATACAAGTATTTATTAGTGTTTATCTAAAACACTGGAATGTTTTTGTTATGTTGTATCAGGGTGTTTTATTAGTGTCTAATAATTAAAACCAAAAATCACAAGCCCTACCATTAAAATACTGATTTTAATATTCAATGCTGTTGGAGAACTAAACGTAACAACCGGAAGCTAAATGTGGAGAGCAGATCCATCTGCTAATGCCATCAGTGTGTAACTATTAAAAAACTTCCCATCATCTCTCTGAAAGCTCATTGGATGATGTTATCCTGCAAAAATACCAAGTACTTTCAATACCTCCATGAATAGTAAGTGCACTTTGGGGGACTTGACTCTCCCTAGAGAACAAAGCTTTCTACTGTTTTCCTAACTCCAAGCAGTGCTGAAGACTTCCTTGAACCATTCCATGCCTTTTTGAACTGCTAAGGAGTCAAAACAACTTTGGAATTACCATACACAATTTACTGCCTCCTATTTATCTGAACTGAAGGGTGTCCTGCTGAACAGTGAAAGAACAGCTGCTGTGTCTCCATTCAATTTAAGCTGGCATACACAAAGACATTCAAGTATAAAGAAACTATAAAGCAGCCAAAGCAATATTTTGCAGTCTGAATCCTCTCTTACTCATCATAGTTACAGCACAAATGTTTCCACCAGAACATTGAGATTAATAACCACAACATTTGCTCAAAGCAAACCTTGTTAGACTGTGTTATATTACCTTTTTACACTAATTCAGTACAACAAATGTTCCACTCCCCCTCAAAAGGTAGTAACATGTGGGTATGGAATGAGAATATTGGATTGTTCTTCAAGTGTAAGTTCACAAGTCCATGAGACATTTGTAAAACATTTTGCTAGCTTTAAGACTTTTTTGTTCATTCAATGCAGAGCATTTTAGCTGTGTTTGGCATAGAAGTCTCAATTATTTTGAGCCCAGTGTCAAAGCTCCAATAGACATTAAAAGGAAGGGGGAAAGCTAATGGAATTGGAATGCTACCAAAGTAAAAATTGCTACAAGGAAAGTGATCCCTAAAGGTTTATATACAATTCACCTTTTCTTAAAAATTGTGTAGTTTGCTGGAAGCAAGTTCACTACAAATAGTTCAAAGAAAACTAAGAAAGATAATAGAAAAAGAAACCAGTGTGCAGAGTCTGATTTCAAACAAAATCTGTATTAATAGTCAAGGGACTAGTCGCTTACATCCCTAACTCAGTACAGTGTCTCTCTAAAGGAAACTGAAGTCCACATCAAATCACATATATTTTAAAGGCTTTTTTAAGACAGAACCACCTCTTGATATGAAGATCAAAACATGAAGCAGAATTCTCACCCCTGCCATAAAATAATGTGATGTCTGCTGTGTAAAAACACACTGTTGTGATATAACTGGGCCTGTAAACTTAATCTAAATTATGAGTTTAACTGTGAAAGTTAATAAAATGTCAACCCAAAACAATATGGGCTACGGTCTATAAGGGAGACAGAGAAACTGAATTAGTCCAAACAACAAGGCCTACTGATACAATTCAAGGTTTGCATTAAGAACATGTCCAGTAAACAAGAGAAGTACAGAATCAGAAATCAGTGAACCAAAACTGATGTGTTGGGAATTAGGCCTAATTTGTGGCCCAAATAATGAGGCTCTGGGGTCTTCTGACCATCACTCCCCATTCTGGGATCCTTAGCCCGTCATTCTCCCTTTCGGAGTCCTTAAGGGAAGATGTTGAAAAACGGGCTACATCACCATCATGACTGCTACCATCTCCAGAAAGCCTGGGACCTTCTTCATTCTAATCCTGAGAAATGTCTTGACCAGACATTTCAGGCCAGAGAGAGAGAGGGATCCAGGTGACAACCACCTCCACTGGTTTCAGCAAAACCAGAATATCATCTGGAACGTAAGCCATGGTCTCTGTACCACCCCCATATGTCTTGTTCCTTCACTACCTTATTTCTTCTCTTACATAGTCCTCTCCTTTTTTCTTTCGGTCTAATAAAAGTCCAGCATAGAAGGCCAGGACTGTATATTCTGTAACACTGCTGAAGGCCTGTGACCAGAAAGATGCATCTAAAAACAATGCCTTCAACAGCTGGATGCTGGTACAAGTTACCAGACCTTGACAGCACTGATAGGAACATATGCTGTTCCTGTATTTCTCCAGGTTGCAGTGAAAGTAAACACCAAAGACAGAAGCTGCATTTCCTATCTTTGCTGTTTTCTTCTCTTCCCTTTGAGTGTGTGTATCTAGTTCTGTATTCCAGTAAATAGAATCAGATTTCAAAAACGACAACCGTTCCAGCCCACCTTACTAACTTCCCTTTTCCTCAGGGATGTAAGTAGATGATAGGATAGTGTTTCTTAAATGTTTTAATTCTGCGGAACACCGGGGGAATTTTTTTTTTTTTTTTTTTAAAGCGGAACACCGGGGGAAAGTTGAGGGGAAAAAAGTTGCGGCCCCTTTAACTGTCGTGCGTGTTGTCCTAGCTGAGTTTCTGTTTCCGCCAAGGAAGGGGGGGGAAAAAAAGTTAAGAGGCCACAGTACACCTCCAACTGTCTCGCAGCACACCGGTGTGCCACAGTACACAGTTTAAGAAACACTGTGCTAGGACTCAATGGAGCACCCTACACCAGGCCTGGCGTCCCTCGCGAGAGAGGGTTTCTGAGGGCATACCCCCATCCAGCCAGTACTTCACAGTTGCCACCACTACTCATCTACACAGTATTTGGTAGCCTGCAAAGAACCAAGGCCCCGGGTCAAGTGGACAGACTTGGGCTAGCAAAGCTGGCCCTTGCACTCCAAATATAGTTGTGCAGTCTGACAGGTACGGCTGAGGTTGCAGCTTGGGCTTTGAGAGGGATGGGCTTCTGGGCCAGAGCTCCATCCCAAACTACAACTGCAAAGCACTGTCTGCACAGCTATATTTTGAACACAAACACAAGACCAGCTAGCTCAAGTCTATCCATCTTGTGGGCTCCAAAATGCTGTACAGACATTCCCTACGGGGCATCTCCCATTTCCTCCCTTCTCTTCCCTAGCCAGCCCTTGATGACTGCACTACAGAAAGAGGAAAGGCTCAGCATTGCATAAGAGTAACTGTACAAGAGACACCCAAACAGGCCAAATAAAAACCAAAGTTCAATCTGTCTTCACAGAAGTGATATCAATTTCTTGCAATAGTTCATGCCAGGTATGGGGCAATGTTCCCTCTAATCTTTTCCATCCATGTGCAGAATAAAAACATGCACTGAAGCATGTGCGAATGAGCACCACTAATAGAAACAAAAATCCTAACTGTGGGTGCTCTGCTAACCAGCTGGGCAGCACTTGAATCTCTCCTGAGCAGTTGCACAAGTGCACAGCTTACAAGGAACAGTGGAATAGGGACTGCCATGTAGAGGCATTAACATTAGCTGATGTCTCTAATACCATATACCTTGTTTTAGTCAAACTATTATACCATCTACATTTTTTGTTAGTTTCTAAGGTGCTGCATGACTATTCATTGTTTTTTAAATTTTATCAGAGGCCAGTGAGGGCACTGCAGGTATCCATTTTGATAGCCAAATCCAAGGATAATATGCCATTAACTACTACTGCACACAAAAAAGGAGAGCATATTAAGAGCGCTTTGGTGAGCCCCTGGTAGCACAAAGGCTTATCATTCATCAAGATACAACTTGCTATATAACCCTTTCAAAAGCAGCACGAATTCTCCTCTCAGGATGGGAGCCGACCGTATGGATAGCAACACAGTAGGACAGAACAGAGCCAATGGGAGCTGTGAAGCTCCGTGGCACCAGTACATACAAACCAGGGAGGCCAGTTAAAGTGTTTCTGAAAGTGTTTCTGTGGTACACTTTCAGAAGTACTGCTCAATGGGATAATATATTTATTTGGCTTTCTCCCTCCTTTTTTGAGGGGGTTGGGTACCGCTGAAATCCTACCAGCCCAGCATTAAATGTGTCTAGTTCTCTTGCTTTCACTATGACACAAATCAAAGACTATTGTGTGTAAAAGTCCTAATTCAGCAGAAATTTTGGCATATGAATAGTCTCATTGGCTTCAACAGGACATAAGCACTACACAAATTCTTCAATAAGGACCTTCATGCATTAAAAGTCAGTTTACACCATTTTTTTCAGTTGACTTCCCCTCCCCTTGAAAACTTTGTAGTATGCGTGAATCATTTTGATGAATAAGCCCCCTATATGCTTTACAATATTTGAAGCTGGGTAACAAAAAATCCAGGTAACTGTCTCTATATGAACTGTGCAGCATTGTAGTCCAAGGCTTGAAGCTGTTTAAACACTGGAGCTATGTGAAAGAAATGCATATCTGAAATGAAGCTATATTATATTTACTAAGACATTTGACACTGAAGCTGTTCTACATATAAAAATGGGTTGGGGGAAAGGACCCAAACTACCACACTGCAGACATTCACCCTTAGAAGTAGCATCTGCTATATGACTCCCAACATTGTAATGGCAGAAGCTATTCCACAAGAATGAAATGTCAAGTTAATGAGGAAGGAAATTCACAATAAAATGAAAGAGAATTACAAATAGCCACCTCAAAAGGACAAAGTCTGAGGAATAGTGATACACAGTGTTTAAGAATTACAAATAAAGTATGGGATGATGAGAAGTGAGGCTTTCTGTTCAGGGTTTGAGATAAGATTCGGTCTATTTCTGGTTCTCTGTTCCAGCTGTCATTTCAACTATGAATGTTCTTAATATAGCAAGTGCCAATAAAGACATAGTGTTACCTGACTAAAAGCATTCTTACGGACAGGGACTACATGCAACAATAGGGTGCACATTAAAGAGAAGAATTACAACTGATTTCAATACAATTGGAAGCAAACGTTTAGAAACATCACATAAAAAAGTTCTGTAATAGTACAAGCAAGCAAATCATGTGACTATACAAAATAGAGATAATATTAAACAAGATACATACAGCTATGGTTTAGGCCAGGGGTTTTCAAACTTGTGATACCGTGACTCCCCTCTCAGTTGCTCGCGACCCCCTTCAAGTTGTTCACGATCCCTCCCCAAGTTGCTCGTGACCCCCCCGGAGGGTCAGGACCCACAGTTTGAGAAACACTGGTTTAGGCAACGTCAAATGAAATTAAGTGCATCAGATTAACTGAAGTGGATGGCCACTAACTGTCATTCAAAGGAAATGAGGGCTGTGAATTGAACTGTCCCCCCTATCCTTTAAGATGGGACTAACAAGGAAAACGTACATTTTAAAATCAAGACCAAATTAATGCCACATTTGGAACACAAAAGAACTAGAAAAACATACTGAAGTTCACCACAACCAACTGACATTTTTTAAACATAATTCTCTAGTAATTAGGTGTAAAGTGGTGTTTAAAAATCTTAATACATGTTGGCCGTGTTTTTAAAAACAGGATTTGTTCACCCAGAGTACCCACTCTGCCAAGGAAGCAACTACACACCCCAAATTCTAGCCATAAGGAGAAAAATACAGTAAAACTCCGATGGTCCAGCATCTGATGGTCCGGCACTCCTGGTGGTCCGGCACCATCAGGAACCCGGAAGTGCTCCGGGCAGCCGGACCATTGGAGCTGCTCTGCCCCCAGCTTCCCCAATTCAGCCGCAGCTAAAACTGACCAGCGGCTGAATCAGAGAAGCCGGGGGCAGAGCAGCAGGAGTGCTGCCAGGTAGGTCCCATAGCGCTGCCCCTCGCGGCTGCGGGACCAACCCGGCAGCACCCCAGCTGTCCCCGATTCAGCCGCTGCTGATATTGATCAGTGGCTGACTCCAGGAAGCCCAAGGCGAAGCCCGAGGTAGATCTGCTCTAAGGAGTCAGCCGCTGATCAGTATAAGCAGCGGCTGACTTGGGGACACCTGGGGCAGAGCAGCTGGGGGACTGCCGGGTTGGTCCGGTAGCGCCGACCCTTGGCGCCGCGAGACCAACCCGGCAGCACCCCAGCTGCTCTTGGGAACGCCTGGGGCAGAGCAGCTGGGGGGCTGCCAGGTTGGTCTCGCGGCGCCAAGGGTCGGCGCTACCGGACCAACCCGGCAGCACTCCATCTGCTCTACTGCAGGTGTCCTTGATTCAACCACTGCTGAAACTGACCAGCAGTGGCTGAATCAGGGATGCCTGGGGCAGAGCCGAATTATCGGAAGGGGGGGCTATGAGGGGTCTGCGGTGGCATCCCCCCCACTCCACCCCAAACCCCTCATAGCCCCCCCTTCCAATAGTCTGGCATATCTGATAATCCGGCACCCCCGGGTCCTAAAGGTGCCAGATTATCGGAAGTTAACTGTATCTGGAAAACAAACTGCTACGTCTTGGTAAGCTGATGTAGTACAATCGTATTCTGCAGTTTCCACCACATTCTGAACTGTTTTCTGTAGCCCCATAGCATCCATAAGTCAAAATGCGCAGGAAGGCCAAGCCTTTTTACAGTCCATTGTCCTCAGTGCTGGACCATTGAAGTGTTAGCAGTAAGCATCATCCAAAGTAGCGTAGTTGAACTATAGCTATGTTAGTCAATATTCATAACATTGAATATAAAAATGATACCTGCACACAAATAGGATAATCATATTCAACAAACCAATGCTACCTTACATAAGTTATCGTGCGTAAAGTACATCGTATGTCATATTCACAGCCTAAACATATTTTCATAAAGAATATGGAATGGAATGTCACACAGATATCTGCCTCCACAGATTGCACCAAATATCTAAAAGCTTTTAGCCATAAAGTTATCAGGCTGAAAATGGTTTCACCACAATAAAGTTACACTGAAACAATAACATGACTCCTCAGACTAGCTACAAGTTATAGATTTTCTGCAACACAGGTGATGTGTTAGCATTGTCAACATTCTGAACTGCTATGTCCACCCAATCACATTCAGGTTACCAATCACCAATGTCCTCAATTTTTCTGCCTAGAAGCAAGTTGAGGAGACAGTCACTAACTGTTTAGCTAACTGAAACAGTTAAGATCGTTACATTGATAAATAAGAAGTGGAAGATTCCTTTCAGAAAGGGTTGGAAGAGACTAGAAAGAAGTCACAGAATAGATCAGCAGAACAAAAGATTATATTCCATTCAAATGAAGAATTGATTCATCTCTTTTACAGATCACTCTCAACTGATGAAAACAAAAAACCGAGCTATTGATGTGTGCCAGCAAGCATTACCCCAAAGCTGGTTTCTTTTTGACTATTCATCTAAAAAGTTAATCAACTGGAATTATCAAATTATTTGATCAAAAGAGATGACCACTATTTACAGAGAATGTCCAAAGATCACTAAATCATCAAGTAACTGCAGGTACACTGAAGTAAAACAGATGTTTCTATCCCTTTCTGAATAGGAAACTACTCCTAAACAAGCAGTTCTATCTATAAATATTCTCTCCTTAAATACAATGATTAGATCATATATTTTAAGTCATAACGGTAAGCTATACAAAGCTACAGTGAAATATTTTTATCTTCTCTTTAGCTAGGCAGAACTCCTCCAGCAAGTTACTTTTCATTTTTCAATTGTTTTAGGAATCCAGTTGGGCTGGTGGAATAATTAGTTTCTTTGATTCTAGAGGGATATACCCAAGTATCAGAGACTTATTGTTGTTCTACTTGTTAAAGCAGGTAAAATTGTACATATATAGGAGCATGCGCATGCCCTTTGTTACCCCCAATACATCCTTAATTAAGACCCAAAAAGGAAAAGCTCGATTTTTAAAAAAGTCTCAAGAATAACTACTGCAAACTGACTGCTACCTCCCAATGAATCATCACATTAAATTCCCCCCAAAACCCTTAAGCTTGCCTTGTGCATACTGGAGTTATCATCTCACACATCAATTAAATTGGTGGAGATGGGGAGCGAGGGAACGACAAATGGAATAAATTGTTTTGCAATCAATACCTGCCAAAACGCTCAAATCATTTCTGTTCATTAAGAATGTTCAGTCCTGAGTGTGCTACTACATCGTTTACTGTGACAATGGTGCAGCTCCTAGCCTGTGTACCCCACTAATGCACCTAGGCATACCTAAGTACACACTAAGTAGTTCTCAGAACCCACACTACCAACTTCCCCAGAAGCACCAGATGACGACAGGGACAAGCATTCACTGGGAGTCACAGCCCGCCCTTATTGCTGCTTATTTCTGTCTGCTAAGCTCCAGCACAGAATCTGAAGAGTGATGACTGGGGGTGGGGAGCCTTGTGCATCCAGATCCACCAATAAGACAAAGAAAACCGTGACCGCTGCGCCCCATTAGGGATAATCTGCTCACTGCAACAACCAAATAGTCCCCCACTGCCCAGCTAACAACCCATCACATTCTAGAGAGGGCTTCCCTCTCCCCCTCCCCCCAAAATAATCATAGCACACCCAGAGGAGATCATTGTCTGCCACCACTATCAGCAAAGGCTGCAGGACAGCCCACCTGCTACCACTGCTGCTTCAAGTAACAGCTGCCAGATAGAGGAACCTCAGTGAGGTACTGGGAAAGGGAAAGCTTAACTATTCGAAAGATGGTGGGTGAGAGGTGGCAAGAACTAATAAAACTGAGGTAGCAGGAAGAGTGCAGAACTGATGACTTTCCAAGGAACCGGAAGGAAGCCATGCTTTACCCAGATAATGTTATTTAGTTTAATATTAAGGGTCTATGTTAGAATGTGACTAACATCTCTTGAGCAATATCAGAATCACACACATTCTATTCATGTAACACCCACGCACACTGATGACAGGAACTAGTTGTAGAAAGAAACAGTCATTTACTTCTAAAAGCCTAAGACAGTCTTTTTGGGAGTACACACACACACACACACACACACACACACACACACACACACACACACACACACACACACACACACACACACACACACACACACACACACACACACACACACACACACACACACACACACACACACACTTAAAGGCCCTGTTGTGCAGACCTAAAGGTTTTTCAAATCTAAAGACCCTGTTTACGAAAAAAAAAATATCACTTGTCTCCATTGTTCTATGGATTATTTAGTTATTTGTGGCAAGAACTGGTTTAATCAATTTTAGTTAATTACTCCTTTCCTATGTAGCATGTACCAGGGAAAAAGTATTCAAACTACCACAGCTGCAGACCAAGATATCTACCACCACTCATGAAACATGTACTCATGAATAACAATGGCTTCTGCCCATTTGGGGTTGTTGTTGAAAGGCTAACAGATATTCCCTCAATTCTGCAGAACAACTATTTTAACTCTATACATCACTGTGCGTAAACACTAATAGAAATCCAGAAGCCAGCACAAACTAGTAGTTGCATTGTAATTATAAACAAAATTCAGACTGAGCATATGGTTTATTTACCTTCATTTTTATTAGCTATAAGGGATTTTTTTAGAGATCACAGTCTAGCAGTAATTCTGGGTACGTAATTAAGTGGCCAGTCTATGTCCAAAGACTTCCCAGCAAGACAGTTCACAAAACTTATTTTTTAACTACTCCCTAATTATAGACAGGTAATTTTGCACAGTACTATAACTTCTCTTAAAATGGTAGATTAACTAGTGACTCAGTCTCAGAAATTCATTTTATTCTTCACTATTAAGCTAAATTGTATCCAGCTGAGTTTGACCAAAATAAAAGTTCTGAACTTCATTTCACAGAACAATTAATTAAATAGGGCTGTCAAATCTACTCACACATCAGTTACTGTTCAGTTTATATGCTTTCCATTTTACAGGCATTGAAAGAGCCCAAAATAAATCCAGCCTAGTGATTAAAGCAACATGAAACAAAAATTTCACCCTATAGCAGTGGTTCCTATCCCACCTTGCTCAGATTTGGACAAACTGCCTACTGCTGCCTCAGTCATCTTGACAAGAGATGCAGTTGGGCCAAACTTGGACAGTGTTGTGACCCCAGGAGCCAGGTCACAATGCTGGGAGCAGGGAACTGGGCCCAGGCACATGGAACAGCTGCTGGATGAGTTTGTGGCAGACTCATACAGCAACACCACCACTACCATCCATACTGAGGTCTTCCACACACACCCTGATGCAGTCTTACCCAGCTATGGATGGGTAAGGAAGATGAATAAATTACTAAAAAATAAAATAAAAATTGATACAAGAATAAAAAGCATTTCATTAAGTTCTAGCTTTTAGCCCACTGGCAGCAAAAGAAACCCTCTAACTACTTACAGCACTGACTTCTTCAAAGAGGATCCTTAAGAACAGAAGCAACACACATCTCTGTATATTGTCAGTTCTGCGCTAAAACTCAAACCTCAACATCATGGTCTTAGTTTTAGTGCATAAAAACACATTTTTGCAAGAATCTTCAGCCACCCATGTTTTCCTCCACTTAGCATGGGTTCTGAGCACTGACCATACGTAGCATAAGTCTTCCAGCTAGCAACCTACTGGATATTCTGTCAAAGGCTGACTTACAAGCAATTTCTTTATGAGTGATGCACTACACTTAGCATTTTTACAAAAAATATAATTAGAAATGGAAATTCCTGACTATGGACAAGTAGTACAACCTGCCCCTTCCTGGACAGACATGTTATTCAACTGCAATGTCACCGGGTCACCAGTACAGCCTTTTTCTCTCTCCATCGTCTTCTCAGGAAACTTGTCTGTAAATATCAGGCTGCTTTTTTGTTTTTTTTAAACTATTTCAAAGTTCCTACAGATCTCTTCAGTTCTACCAACTGATTATGTCTCCAACTTCTAGGTTTGACAAAACACTAAAAACTTATTTAAATTGAGTATAAACAACACACAAAGATGAATAAACTTCCTAGTTCTTACTGTAAATAGGGACAGCAGAAGTTCACAAAAGCTGCTTCTTCTCTCAAGAGCCTACTGACAAATTTGCTCCCATTCTTTCTCCATAACACTGAGCTAAGGAACCTTTTCAGGAACATTTCTGATTCAACACCACCTCTAGTGACTCTGCATTTCTGAAGCAAGCCAAGCCACATGGCTACAGGGGAGAAATAGTACTTATTATACCACAAATAGCTTATGGGCAAATATTAAATTAAGAGGCCTCCCACATCCACAGCCCAAAAGGGAAGACAAACTAAGTGGCATTAATTGTCAAGAACAAAGTAATCTTTGTATGACTGCATTTCCCCAACACAATCTACTGTCATCTGAAGAAGTAGGTTGCACCCATGAAAGCTCATGATAATATCTACGTGTTTTTGTTTGAGGTCCTAGTCTATTTGTTGTTTAAGTTTTTCCTGTTACAGACTCACTCAGCTGTCCCTCGGATACTTTTATCTAGTTAAAACTCTATAATATTACACAGTGAAGTGAAATCAAACTAGCTTTACACTGAATGACAAAACTTCACTACATAATTCACCTTGGAAGGAAACCTTGGGCAAAATTGCCTCAGACACTTAATATTCACTTTATTAGGACTTATATACTAAACTCCTTTGCCCACAGATCTAAATAAAGAGCACAAATATTCCAGACAGATATTTAATACTGTTAAAATTCTGTGCCCAAGATGCTTTCCCTAACAGCTACTGCTACAACGTGTAAAGTTAGCAAAACTTCTAAGTTAGAAGTGAGTACTAATATCTCAAGTCTTGTGCAGATATCAAATTTGTTTCTGTGTCTATATTCAGACAGGGTCCGTGGATATAAAGCAGGTATATTTGCGGAGCTCCACTAAATCCACAGTAATAAGTACTGAATGGAATTCCTGGGGAATTACCATGGCATGTAATTGCACAGTCTACATATCCTTTATCAGGCCTTTCAGCCATGTGCCTTCCCCCCTCCCCCCGCCCTCACATCTCACAGCAGCCTCTTGGCCTCAGCTTGGAGGTCAGTCATGTTTGGACATTCTATCTTAAATAATAGAATTTGTATTTTCTGAAGCATCGGTATAGCAGTAATTGACAGTCATCCAATATTTATTATGTATGTAAAATGGAAATATAGTCGACATTCCCAGAGCAGATGTTATATCCTGCTGTAGTACCACATTAAAAGTAGTATAAAAATCTTTTTTTTAAAATGGACTGCAACAGGATTTTTTGGTGCAGATTCCTGCTTAGAAGGTGGTAAAGACTTGTGTCCCAATTTTAAGGAACTGATGCTGACAAGGTAGAACACACTTTTCACAAGCATCTTAAAAAAGATTAATGACCAAAATGAAGAATTTAATGTGATATGGGAGTAATTAATCTTTTCTATAAAGGAAATTATGAACATACAAGGAAAAACTACATGCAATCTCTAGAGAGTTATTGTGGAGCTAGGAAATGGTACAGCAACTTAACTATTTACAAAGCTTTGACTGTAGCTTGTTATTATTTAGATATAACTTAGTATCAGTGTTTTAAATTCAATGAAAACATTTTAATGCATTCCAGTCTTTTGGAAATACAAGACAATTCAGTTAGCAACAACACTGCAGACTGTTGAAGGACTGCTTTGGAGGCAATGTTTCAAAAAATTAGAGTTTAAAATTTATTTTTAGTTGTCTCTAGTTATGGTTACCATTTTGTGAGCAGTAACTCATTGTTGAAAAACACAATCCCAGCTTTTATCTGAAACAAACAAGAAGTCCTGACTCCACACATACCAATACCAATGGCTATGCTAACGGTGCATCCCTCTTCACTGCAAACAAACCCTAATATCATTACTGATTTGTACACTTAAAAAAAAAGAAAACCATATATCTCATCAAAGCAGCTTTTCGGCTTATTTATAGATAAAACAAAGTAGAGATAAACACTTTATGGATATAAACAAGAGATTGATGATGTGGCCTTAGGTCAAAGATGCGTCAGCTGTTTCAAAATGTATGCTTCACCACAAGGAGAGAATGATGCTGATTTCAATCATTATGGTGCATTACTGCCTCTGAACAGGGTGCATAAAATAAAAGATCAATTTTTTAGGCCATTAAGAACAACTGTTGCATTTGGCACTATTGAACAATCAGCCGAACTCCCAAAACAACTCCACAGGCAAACAATAATTAAGCAATCTGATGCATTTTTAAAATCAAAACAGAAGGAACACTTTTCAATGCGAGAGCCAATCATTTCTGAACGGAAACATCTTCCACTTCTTAGGATGGCAGCATCTTCCTTGCAAAGCAGAAAGGAGCAAGTTATCAGGAGCTGCGTGCGTACATGAATGTACAGTGTAGATGCAAACTGCTATTAGGTGAGGAGATGTAAGAAATCCCAGCTAGAGAAAATAAGACAGAGGGGGACTGAATCTGCCCTCCCCCCACCTACCCAGGAGAAGGCTGCAGAGTGCCAATGACACGGAGGGACTGGAAGAGCAGGACCAGGGCGAGCGGCACTGTAGTTGGTGCCGTGACTTCTCACCTTCCCCTGGGCAGAAGGGGTAAGCTTGCAGGTGACTGGAGACCCTCAGGAGGGGGCTGCTGGTGGTGATGGACTAGGGCACACTGAGAAGGCTGGGGTGCACTGAGGAGGAGGAGCAGGCAGGTGGCAAAGGCTGGGGAACACTGAGGAAGAGGGAGGTTGCGGTGACTGGGGCACACTGAGGAGGAGCAGCAAAGAGCTAGGGCACACTGAGGGGGAGCTGGCAGTGACCAGGAGCACTGAGCAGGAAGGAGGCGGTGGTGGCTGGAGCGCATTGAGGAGAAGGAGGGAGGAGCAAGGAGCTGGGGTGTGCACTGAGGAGGAGGAGCTGGGAACTGGGGCGGCAGCTGGGGGGCACCAGAGGGGGAGGAAAGAGCTTGCAGTAGCAGGGGGGCACAGAGGGGAAGGGGGCAGCTGACAGTGGCAGGGGGGCACAGAGGGGGAGGAGGGGGCTGGTGGTGGCCGAGGGGACAGGGGGAGCTGGTGGTGGCCAGGGGGCACTGAGGGAGCTGGCGGGGGGGGGGGGCTCTGAGGGGGCTGGATGGGAGGAGGGGGCCAGGATGCAATGGGGGGGGGGGGAAGGAGCTGGCAGGGGCCGGGGGCACTGAGGGGGAGGAGACTGGGGGACACACGGGGGGGCGCTTCCCGAGGCTCCCCTGGCAGCCGAGGGGCACTGAGGGGGAGGGGGCGGGGGGCACTGAGGGGAAGGGGGCGGCGGGGGGAGGGGAAGGGGGGGCGGGGGGCACTGAGGGGCTGGCGGGGCCCGGGGGGCACTGAGGGGAAGGGGCTGGCGGGGGGAGGGGCGGGGGGCACTGAGGGGCTGGCGGGGCCGGGTGCCGCTTCCCGAGGCTCCCCTGGCGGCCGGGCGCGGCGCAGCAGGTAGCAGCCCGGGGCGGGGGCGGCGCGGAGCCAGCGGAGAAGTTCGAGGCGGGGCGGCCTGGCGCCCACACTCACCCGGACCAGGTTGCTGACGGCGGCCTGCACCGCGGCCACGGGGGCGGTCAGGTCCGGGATGGCCTTGCCGTCCACCTCCCCCTCCTCGTGCATGATGACCAGGTGCGAGATCTGCTGCGCCACGGGCTCCAGGATGCTCTCGATGGTGCGGGTGTGGAAGACCGGCATGGCGGCGGCGGGGCGCGGGGCCGGAGCCCGGACTCCGCACAAACTCGCCCCCGCGGCGGGAGCCAAAGCAACTACCGCGGCCCGAGCGGAACTCCCGGCCGGGGGACTCGAACTCGCCACCCGCCGCCGCCTACCCAGTCCACTGACTCGCCGCCTGCCGCCGGGAGGGGGCTTTCAACCGGCGCAGCCTACCCCTCTCCTCCCCGCCCACTCCCCTGATCCTGCCCAATGGTGGCGCCCGGCCTGCGGCCCCCACTGGCTGCGGCGCCACGTCCCTCAACATTCCAACGCCTCCAGCCCGCTTTTCCCAACCAAGTTTGGTTGCACAGGCGCTGGTTTCCCAGACTCGAGGTGACGTCGGACATTCTGGTGTCCATATAAGGAGATGGATAAAAGCGGAGCAGCTGGGTTAACTGGGAATGAAAGATTCCAAAAGCGTGAGGGCTGGGGAACGCCCTGGTCAGCTGGTCTCTTGGGGTCTCCGCTCCCTTTGGCTGGGCGGTGGGTGCGGGGGCTGCTTCTCCCACTAGGCTCCGTGCACCTCTGGACGGTCGTGCTAGCTGTGTAGTTTGCAACTACTCGTAAGGGAGCTGCTGGGTGAATTAATCCCTCCTCTCTGGAGGGAGAGAGGGAATATAGTTAAACTAGCGATTTGTTTTCAGATTCCTGTATTTTCAGATTCTAGATAGCTGCGGAAAGCTGGCATTTCATGCCTGGGTGCAACTTGTAAGACTTACTGGGCTTTCTTTCTTTCTTTCTTTCTCCACAGTAGCTCCAAAAAGTATTATACAGCGCTAGTTTTGTGGACCGGTCAATAGGGTTGGGCTGCTTTTCAGAAATAACTTAAGTATCAGAGGGGTAGAAATAACTTAGACACGCAGAGCTTTGTGTTTACACACCAGGCTAGTAACCAAACACCCCACCCAGCGCGGATAGAGATAATGGAAGCTGTGGTTAGCAAACTACTTCTTGTTTTCTCTAGCGAATAATCTTACTTTGAAGAAATTACTTGAAAAAATGTTCTCCGAGAGACGGGCAGAACCTTGCATGTCCTACTCCTATCTCTGCAATCTTATTCCTAGAGATGATTGTGCAGAGGAAAAGTGTACATCACATAGTTTTCCATCTTTGTTTTGAGAATCCCAGCTACAGCTTTCATTTGTATCCCGTGATCCTTTTTTAATTGGTTTAACATATTACACCTTTTCTCCCTGACAAGAAACTTATTACAAGTACTTCTGATGTTTGAATCTTCTTTTATTTCAATCAAAGGTTGTGTTTATCTGCTTAAATAGTCTCCTACACGTGGAGTTTCAGCAGTGTTGGCACCTGAAAATGAAACTGACTCTGGCTTTTCTTGTCCTGTATTAATAAAATCCTATGATTAAACAATGTGAAAAGTAAATTGGACTTCTGAAATTATTGCATCTTCATAACCATCCATGGAAGGTGGTAGTAGTAATAAAACTACATAAACTTGTTTATAAATATGTATAAGTGTGTTTGGGGGGGTGGAAATACACAGTTTCTACTGCTCTTCTGCCACAGTAAAAAACAAGACTGTTAGTACTTATCCTGTTGTGAATAAAATGCCTCAGAACCTGATTCCAAAAGGTTTAACTTACATAAATCCATCTATATAACTTCTTGATCAAATGTATCATTCCCATACAGCCCGATAGCATTCCAGAAAAGGTCTGCAAAATGCTGCTGCACTTCATGTGAAAACATTACTATGGGAGACCCCCACACAGCAATCTCAAATAACACTCAGCCTAATAATTTTTATGTGTTCTCCTGTACACATATTTTTATGTGTTCTCCTCTCTGCCACTCCACGGCTGTGTCTAGACTGGCAAGTTTTTCAGCAAAATCATCTGATTTTGCGGAAAAACTTACCAGCTGTCTACACTGGCCACTTGAATTTCCGGAAAAGCACTGAGGATCTCCTGTAAAATCATCAGTGCTTTTTCGGAAATACTATGCTGCTCCCGTTCGGGCAAAAGTCTTTTTCTGAAAGACTTTTGCGCAAAAGGGCCAGTGTAGATAGCATAGTACTGTTTTCCGCAAAAAAGCCCCGATCACGAAAATGACGATTGGGTTTTTTTTTGCAGATAACCGCGTCTAGATTGGCCATGGATGCTTTTCCGCAAAAAGTGCTTTTGCGGAAAAGCATCCTGCCAATCTAGACACGCTTTTCCGAAAATGCTTTTAACAGAAAACTTTTCCGTTAAAAGCATTTTCGGAATATCATGCCAGTGTAGACGTAGCCCTCAGGTTTAGCCTGTAACTGTGCTTTGCCTATATATTGTCTTGGGATATCTGGACTACTCACATAGTAATACAGTTAAGCATATGCATCAACTTTTGAAAGATTTGAGACTTATATCCCCATATGATTAAATCTGAACATTGGTAGATGCTTGTCTTTTTTTTTTTTTTTAGTTCTGCTTTGTGCTGTGAATCGGTTTGGAGGCTCTCTCTGAGAGGCCTCTTAAGTACTCCAGTACAAAGGGGATAACTTTTTCATTTGAAATTTCCTCTGTAATACATGAGCAAAGAATCTATTAGAACTCTGATTCCATAATGAAATCTGCAGACATGGACCACTGCACCTGTAGGCTATGTTTACACTCATAGACTCATAGACTTCAAGGTCAGAAGGGACCATTATAATCATCTAGTCCAGTGGTCCCCAACCTTTTGGGGTTGCCGGGCGCCAGGGGGCGTGGCCGTTCGCCCGCCGGGCGCCCGGGGGATGGGAGGCGCGGGGGGCGGGGCCCCCCCATAGCCGCATTCTGGGGGCTGGCGCTCTCCCGTCAAGCGCCGCACGCCCAGGGCCGGCGCTGGCGCTCTCTCCCCCCCCTCCCCCAAGCGCCGCGCGTCGGGGGCCGGCGCTGGCGCTCTTTACCCCCTCCTCCCAAGCGCCGCACGTCCGGGCCGGCGCTCTTTCCCCCCCCCTCCCTCCCTCCCTCAAGCGCCGCGCGCCCGGGCCGGTGCTCTTTCCCCCCTCCCTCCCCCAAGCGCCGCACGCCTGGAGCCGGCGCTAGCGCTTCCTCCCCCCCCAAGCGCCGCGCGCCAGGGGCCGGCGCTGGCGCTCTCTCCCCCCCATGCGCCGCGGGGGGGTGAATCCGCGGCGCCCCCGGGGCCGGCGCTCACCGTGCGCCACGCGCCTGGGGCGGCTCCGGCACCGCGCATGCGCCACGTGCCCGGGGCCAGGCCAGCCCTGAGCACTTGGCGGGCGCAGAGAAATGCCCCCGCGGGCGCCATGGCGCTCGCGGCCACCGTGTTGGGGACCACGGATCTAGTCTGACCCCCCGCACAGTGCAGGCCACAGAATCTCACCTACCCCTCCTAGAATAATCCTCTCACCTATATCTCAGATATTGAAGCCAGTTGGACTTTGTCTCTCACCAGCCTTGGTTATACTGCATTGTGACCACCCACCCTCAATACATCCCCAGTCTTGAATTTTCCTCCAGATGTTTCTCTTTTTTCGACTTCCCCGACTTCTCATAAAATCAGAGTTACCATGAGTAAGAAGTCCTCCATCTCAACATTATTGCTAACTAAAGGCTTGTAGTATAGACACACACTATGGCTATGTCTACACTCGCAGCTTCTTGCGCGTGAAATATGTAAATGAGGCTAAGTGTGGAATATCGCTGAGCCTCATTTGCATACCTAATGAGCAGCCATTTTTGCAGAAGAGGCTCTTGCACCAGAAGGAGCTGTCTACACTGCCCCTTCTTGCGCAAGAAAACCTCTCTTGCGCAATGCCGCTATGCTGATTATTTTCAGGAATAACGGCATTGCACAAGAGAGTTTCTCTTGCGCAAGAAGGGGCAGTGTAGACAGCTCCTTCTGGCGCAAGAGCCTCTACTGCAAAATGGCGGCTCATTAGGTATGCAAATGGGGCTCAGCGACATCCCACACTTAGCCTCATTTGCATATTTCTTGCACAAGAAGCCGCGAGTGTGGACATAGCCTATGTTATTTCAGAATAACATCAGTTATTCAGATGTAATGCTGCTGTGTAGATGTACCCTTATAGTTCCCTCTTTTTGAGGAGCATTTCCAGCTGGGAGCAAGGTGACAGGCAGTCTAATGAAGAAAGGAAACTCCATGCTGTTTCTTTGGTAAGACTTTATCCCTGCTCCCTTCCTTGCCAAAGAATGGCAATTTAGCAGGTAATCATCCATCAATCTAGTTGACACCTGGATGAAGTATGACACCATGAAAGTTGTTTACTCACTCTCCAGACTTTTAACTGAAGTATGTTTCCAAGATGATTTCAGGTTATGTTTATAACCTTACATATCGTGTTGCTATGTGCATTTCGCCGTGCTATTCTTGATCAGAAAGTGATGAGTTTATGTTGGTACTATTCTTTCATTATCTACTCTATGGCAATGCCAAACAGTGAAGATAAAAGGCATCCCTGTTTTACACCACTGTCCATGTTGGACTTCTAAGGAAAACCAGACAACATCTTTACAGAGCTCTTCACAGTTTTGTGCACGACTATGTTGATGATGATTTTAGCAGAGATTCTGTGGGACTGAAGAATATTCCACAATGTATGTCTGTGCAGGCTCTCAAATGACTTGAAAAACCGTGAAACTGATGAGGGGGGGGAAGGAGATTGCCATTCTGTTCCTTCTTCTCTGATGGTCCTCCGCGTGATTATCTGATCTGCACAGGTTCTCTTGCGTGGGACTTGTCTAAGCTTTGCATCCACTGCATCTTTCATCCTGGGTAATATCATATTGCAGAAGCTTTCCTAACAGATATTAATGCAACTTCTCTCCAATCTATACAGTCAATGAAATCACCCTTTTTGGGTACTCCTTCCCAAACTTCATTGAACAGCCCTGTCACTTTAATAGGGGTGGTGGTATTAAACATTTCTGCTGTAGTTTGATCTCTTGTTGCATTATTTTTCAGCTTTGTGATGGCAGTCCATACTTCTAACACCAATGTTAATATCAAGATCAGGTTCACAAGTTTCATCAAGGTCTGGGGCTGAGGTGGGATTGGGCCTGTTGCAGACTTTCTGAAATGCTATGCTCATCTGTTTTTCTGTTCTACCTCAGCTGTAAGCATTTTCCCATCATTGCTTGTTATTGGCCCATGTCCTGTTTTGAAATTTCCACACAGGATTTTAGTTACTTGGTAAACGGCTCTGTGGTTTCCTATTACAGTTGCAGCAGATCATCCTCTTATCTCCGTTTATCTTTCCTTCTATTGCTTTTCACTGCTTTATCTGCTTTTTATCCACCATCTTTGCTTTTTCCAATAGCTTGTTGATCTTTATATTCAGAAGTTATTCTATCAGTGCAGTAGAAGCACAGAATTACAAACACCAGAATGACTGGTTAACCTCACACCGCATTTGGAACTGGAAGTATGCAACCGGTTACCAGCAGTGACCAAAAAAAGGAAAGCAAATACAGTACAGTACTGTGTTAAATATAAACTGCCAGGCCTGCCAACAGGGGGCAAAGGAGCAATTGCCCAGGGGGGCTGAGTGATTTAAAAGGGCCCGAGGTCATCAGCAGCACAGCTAAGCAGGCTTTCTGTCTGCCCTAGCAGTTACTCTGTGCTGCTTCTGGAAGTGGCCGACACATCCCTGGGGACTTCGGGGGTGCAGGAGGTCTCCACATGTTGCTCTCACACCGAGCAGCAGGAACTGTGGCCAATGGGAGGTGCAGAGGTGGTGCTTGCACACAGCAGTGCACGGACACCCCCCAGCTTCCCCTGTTAGGAGCCACTGTCTTAGGGGTGTGCTGCTTGCTTTTAGGAGCCACCTGAGGCAAGTGCCAGCCTCCTGACCTCTTCCTGCACCCAACTCCCTCCCCCTCCAGAGCCCACATTCCCTCCTATGCCCATACTTCCCTCCCAGAGCCTGCACTCTCTCCCACACCCCAACACCCGCCCCAACCCAATGATGGGGGAGAGCAAGTGATGGAGAGTCAGGGGTGAGGTGAGTGGGGGGGTGGCCTTAAGGAAGAGGTGGGGCAGGTGGCAGTAAGGGTCTTCAGGTTTGCATGATTAGAGTTGGCAACCCTACTGGGCGGACATATAAAAGCCCTGTCTGTGCCAGAAGAACACAGCAGCGCAGCCAGCAGTTCCTTGGGCACCAGCCAGCACAGGCACAGTACTGCCGGCACAGGCACAGCTTGTCCAGGGGATGGAGGAGCAATTGACTGTTCTGCCCTAGGTCCCAGAATTAACAAAAAAAAATGACAAGGTAAGGAAGCTGCTTTTGTGCTTGTTTCATAATTAAGATGGTTACAAGCAGCATTTTTCTTTTCTGCATAGTAAAGTTTCAAAGCTGTGTTAAGAGTTCAGCTATAAATTCTTGAAAGAAAAAAACATAAAATTTTGTTTAGTTATAAACCTTTCGGAGTTACAGACAACCTCCATTCCCAAGGAGTTTGTAACTCTGAGGTTCTACTGTATTACTCTTTCCTTGATCAGATGCTATGTCTCTTGGCTTATGCAGCTGTTGCCTTCTCTATGTTGATATACAGCTCTGACTACTGCAGCTTGAATCACATTGTCCTTGAGAATTACCCATTTCCTTCCGGTCCAGTCTATCTCTCATCTCCCTTTGCCTCTGGCTGTGCCTCATCTGTTCCTTACTTCAAGTTGGAATTTCTCAGGGTATTCTTTTGTTTCTGTTTTTACATTGTCAATTTTCTTGATCGTTTTCTGTTTAAAGTTGATCTTTTCCCATTATAACTTCCATTTAGCAATGCCAAGACAGTGGTCACTGCTAATATCTGCTGCTCAATATGCTCTTATGTTTTGGACAGATGACCTGAATCTTAAGGTAATGCTCATGGGTTCTATCTGATTTTTTTTGTTTTGCCTCATGTTAAATTCCATGTCTCTTTGAGGCTGGTCACTGATTAACCCTGTCTTTGCTCCTGAGAACAGGAGGGCAGGTATTGAAATAAAGTTAGACTTGCTAAATTGATCACAACAAATTGTAGGAGAAATCCTCCTAAATCTCCAGCCTGGAAGGAAAATCTCCTGTTCTGTGACAGCTCGACAGCGGAGACCTAAATGAGGTGAATGCCATCAAGGGGGCCAAGAAAGAATCAGAGGTGCAAGTTCCTCTGGGAACCGTGTCGCTGACCATAAATAAGTAGTAGAGCTGGGAAGAGAATGAAGGCTCAATCCTCCACACTTTATCTGTGGTTGTGACTCACAGTCACATCAAGGTGCAGCAGGTGGAGTTTTGCATATTATAAATCAGTAGTAATGAGTACCCAGTAAAAATCCTCCTGGAAATAAATGTGCAGCAGCTGGGAATTACAGAAAGCAATTAGTCCAAGTTAACAACTAATCAGCTGCAAAATTCCATTTTGCAAATGTAGGCAAATCTGGTAAACGACTTACTTTATCTTTTGTGGAAATGAAAAATGAGCTAAAATCTGATTTTTAAAAAGCACCAGTTGCTTTCAGGGGTGTGTTGTTTTTTTTTTTTTTTTTGGTCTTTGTTTTGTTTTTTTTTAACTGAATTCTAACCCAAATATGCATACATGTATATATTTTAAAGGACAAAAAACATGCTTTTTTGGCAATTCTAAACTACTCCTATGTTGGGTCTGGTGGGTGGGTGTGTGTAAGTTGCAGCATCTTAGCCCAGGTCTACACTAAAAGGGAAGGTTGAATTAATATATGCAGCTCCAGCTACATGCATTACGTAACTGAAGTTGACATACAAATGCTCCCTTATTCTTCACAGGATCAGGAGTACCTGCCCATGAGGGGACACCCTCTGAGTTGTTCGATTTAGCAAACCTTTACTAGATCTGATGAACTGAACTCTGGAAGATGGAGCCGGAAGCCTCTGATCTGTCCTGTAGTGAAGACATGGCTAAAGTCATGATAGTAGTGATCAAAAAGAGATTTTTTGCCTGGGTTGGTCAGATTTCAGGACTATGTTTCAAAGCTGCATTGTTCGTGCAACATTTAAATACTAATTTTGACACTAAACTCTACTATATTTACCAAAAGATTAGCTACTAGTGTACAGAGTGCTCCTTACAATGTTAAATGGTGTTTGCCCTTAAATTGTTTTTCCTTTACTTTGCAATGTTCGAGTCTGTCTCCTTGATGCCAAATAAGTAATAGTTCTGCAGTTATCTCTTCTTGTTGTTTAAATCGGATT
The DNA here is from genome assembly GCF_052426305.1 of Pelodiscus sinensis. Taxonomy (NCBI): domain Eukaryota; kingdom Metazoa; phylum Chordata; order Testudines; family Trionychidae; genus Pelodiscus; species Pelodiscus sinensis. Next base: position 6,267,629 of record NC_143059.1, on the reverse strand, counting down.
ATTTTGCTTGGTCTAAAATACCATATTTGTAATTGTAAATTATTTATGCTCCTCCTGTCTGAATTTTTTTCTCCAGCATATGTGGCTTGATTAATTAACCAGCTTCTAGCTGGCTAGCATATGATGGATTTTTTGCAATGTTCGAGTCTGTCTCCTTAATGCCAAATAAGTAATAGTTCTGCAGTTATCTCTTCTTGTTGTTTAAATCGGATTATTTTGCTTGGTCTAAAATACCATATTTGTAATTGTAAATTATTTATGCTCCTCCTGTCTGAATTTTTTTCTCCAGCATATGTGGCTTGATTAATTAACCAGCTTCTAGCTGGCTAGCATATGATGGATTTTTATCATATTTTCTTGTTATTGAGTGCATGGTAGGAAGTATGAGTTATTTTATTTGTGTCTGCATTTGGTCTAGTATTACAGACATTCAAGAATTTATTCACAGACAAGAAAAGAAACTTTCTTCCCCTTTCTTATATAGTCTACTATGATTAGCAATAAAGTAGTGCTTAATGGCCCCAGGATCTTGGTGGTTAGAGTGGAAGGCCTTAAGTGTCAGGAAGCTTCTATTATTTTCTCAGCTCTGCTACTAATTTATGGTGAGTGTCACAGTTCCCAAAGAAACTTGCATTCCTGATCCTTTCTTGGCTTCCTTGATGGTGCACACTTCATTTAGATCTCAGGGAGAGGCGGCATTGCAGTCCCAGCTCTGCTCCAGCTGTAGGAACTTTTGATAATTGTGGTTAGGTTTCTAATGGCTTATTGGATAAGAGCTATGAATGGGACACACATCAGTGCTATGCAAAGATCAAGGAATTGAGGCAGGCAAGGGAGGCACAACACCAGAGCAACAATTTGCCAAAGACCTGCTGTTTCTATAAGGAACTGGACATCATCTATACACTGAGAAGAGCACCGGGGATACTTTCGCAGGGCTGGAGATGGCAGACACTAGACTCAACTCCGCGGACAAAGTTGTCAACAAGGAGGTCGAGATGGAGGACAGTTTTGGAGCACACAGTATGGTGCGGTGAGTCAGGACCTCTAGCCAGTCCTAGCAGTGGCACGCATGATGTGCCAAAAAGGAGAGCCCTGGTAATCTTTTTGGCTACGTCTACACTGGCCCCTTTTCCGGAAGGGGCATGTAATTTCACTAGTCGTCGTAGGGAAATGCGCTGGGGATTTAAATATCCCCCGCGGCATTTAAATAAAAATGTCCGCCGCTTTTTTCCGGCTTTTAAAAAAGCCGGAAAAGAGTGTCTAGACTGGCCCCGATCCTCCGGAAAAAGTGCCCTTTTCCGGAGGCTCTTATTCTTACTTTGAAGTAGGAATAAGAGCCTCCGGAAAAGGGCACTTTTTTCCGGAGGATCGGGGCCAGTCTAGACGCTCTTTTCCGGCTTTTTTAAAAGCCGGAAAAAAGCGGCGGACATTTTTATTTAAATGCCGCGGGGGATATTTAAATCCCCCGCGCATTTCCCTACGACGACTAGTGAAATTTACATGCCCCTTCCGGAAAAGGGGCCAGTGTAGACGTAGCCTTTGAGTTGATGCTGCTGGGTTATATAAGGTAGAGCTGACGTTCACTGTAGAAGTGGGTGAAGGGATAGAAAAGTACAAAACTAGCTATGTTTTGAGTGTGCTCCACATTCCCCGTACAGCTAAATAATGCAGCAGAACAGTGTATTGAGGCACATTGAGATTTCATGGGAACCCTCCAGAGGGCTCTCTAGGAAACTCTCCTGTAGGTACTCGCCAATCTTCGGCTGAAGGTTCCTTGGCAGAGTCGTGTTCCTTCCTCCATTATAGAAAACTTTCCTGTGCCAATTGGCAATTACTTGTGCAGGGACCAAATCAGCACACAAGCAAGCAGCAAGGGGACTGGGTCTTAGCCACACTTGTGCAGGGAATGGATCCTTGCAACCCTGCTTACACTCAGGAGTGAGAGATTGGCTTCAATTATCCCTGCCTGTGGAATATGGTGGCAGAATTTACAGTCATGTACCTAGTCACCTGCAGGTGACCCCTTTAAGAAAACACCTAGACCTTTTGCCCCATTTTGAGCTCCTGACTCTTCTTGAGCTGAACTCACCATTTTTAGGGTGTTCACCACGATGTGTGTGCGCCAAGGGACAGTGAGAAAGTCAATGGTATGTCACAAGAGGTGTATTTTACTATCATTTCAATGCTGTGCGTGAATTAACAATCAGGCTTCTGGGTATTGTTTCTTGGACTACTGCAGATGTGCCCTTTAGGGGAACCATCTACACACCCATGGAATCCCTTTGTCAAATAAAGAAGTGACCAAGACAGAGCAAGGAGGACATGGTATGAGAGGTGTTGCAATTCTCAGAGGCTGAAAATGAGACATCAGGAAGTAGAGAGGTACCCCAAAGGAAAAATTTTAAAATAGAAAGGACAGAACAGAGAGTGAAGAGTGCACTATATAGGGCCAGGAGCAGATGATAAAAGGGATGGAGGAACAAACAGATGCTGAAGTCCCTAACCCTGCACCAGGCAGAACACATACATGGCTCCCCCACCCCTCGCAGCCATTACAGAACTCTTTCCATACTCTCCCAAAACTCCTCCTCCCCCATTCACTCCACTCCTAGAACAGCATTCAAAATGATTGTTGGATTTATACACACCTCTGAGAGCCACCATTGTAGGGTGGAGGCCAGCTGGTTATCCTGAACGTCCTGATGACAATAGTACCATGTGCTGTTGTAGCCACCTCTCACTTTATTACACTAGGGTGTAGTTAATCACTGAATGATCCTAGCAGTTGTATACAATTTAATTAAAAAAAAAAAAAAAACTAAACAAGCTGTGCCGATACTTTTTTTCCTTGTCGCCAGATCTCTTTGAAATCAAATAGTATTGTAATTTTTTAGAGAGTTTGCTCCTGCAGGAAGATATTGGATTGTTGTCCCCAATTTATAATGGCCTAAACAGAGATACACAGAAGATAAGTCCCATGCTTATAAGCTGACCATCAGAAAAAAGGAAAATCATAGGGTTGGAAGAGACGTCAGGAGGTCATCAAGTTCAACCCCCTGCTCAAAGCAGGACCAAACTCAACTAAATCATCCTGCACCCAACACCCAAACTCTGTCCCAAAGCCTGCACCCCAAGCCCACTCTTGCCTCCAAACTCCCTCTAAGAGCCCACACCTCTCTCCCACCCAGACTCTCAGAGCTGTAGGAAGGTTCAGGGGGAGGAGCAGCATGTGTTCTGGGCTTTCTGTTCAGCACCAAACTTTCTGCTAACCTCCTGCCATAGTAAGTAATTTTTGGTAAGGTTGTTTTTAAAATGAGCTAGTCACATCCTTTTCTCTCCTTCAACAACCTGCACAATTGCATAGTTACTAAGGGTCTGAGTATGAACCTTTTACCCATGCTGAAACTTATCTTGCTCAGTCCTACTGCACTCCTAGGAACAGGTGTTACTCAATGGCTTCGACCAGGGCTACTTAACTTTGGAAGCCCTGTGTGCCACAATGATACTCACAGCACATGCCGAGGGCTGCAACTAAAGTGTGGTTGCCTATACATGCACATACATATGCAAATAGCTTATTTCACACTGACGGGCATGAATACAAAAATTAAGGCAATATAACACAGGCCCCATAGAAGTCAGTTCTGCTGATATTAATAAAATGCAATATTTACCCGATTTCCACCCATATGACAGCACTTTTAATGAGCAATGACAGTCCAGGAATCTAACTACTAAAACACATATCAACAGGAGACCATTATATAGACTACTTTTTGTTTTGGCTTCCACCCACGGACTGCAAACAAACGGGCTGTGGGCCGCATGTTGAGTAGCCCTGGCTTAGACTATGATTTCTTTACACTGCAGCGTGGCTAACACACAGAATGGTCCCATTTATTCTTATGAATAACTGTTCAGTGCAGGGAGTAACACACTCACAATCTGCCACTAAAGAAGCTTGGCTTTTCAGATGGACTAATTTGTTTAATTCTTCTTAGTAAAATGTTTTCAGACTATTTCTAAATGGCTTTATTCTGTTAAAGATGAAGCATACGCATGACTGGCACTTCCACGGGATAGAGTAGTGAGTACTCATGGTTTCACCATAAGCAGGCCCTGCGGCCATCCCACGTTTATGCTGAGAGACTTTAAGCCACATTGTGACATGTCCAACACTGAAGCAAGACAGCATGTGGCAAAACTGGACATGAAACTTAGGACTGGGATATGTTCTGGGCTGGCCATAAATCAAATGGTGCCCCAAGAGAGGAGTATGTTCTGTGTCCCTCTCCATTTGTTAAACCTTTGAATACCTTATTTATTTTGCATTTATAGTCTATTTCACAACTCTGAGGTACAATGTATCCCTGTCATGTAAGATGATAAATTTGCATGTTAAGATCTGTGAATCTGTACTTATTCATACCGCAAAAATACATTTCCTGTAAGCTTATATTAACTTTTTAAATGTTCAGAATAATTGAAATGAGCAATGTGACTGTGCACCAGTACTGGATAGACCAGTATTCAATAATGGTTACATCCTTTTAATTCAAAAAATGCTTTTCTCACATTTGCCCGGCTGACCTGAAGCACTAGGGTAGAGAGATCCAAAGACTTGCCAATGGTATTTTCAAGCAATAAAAAATAGCTAGCAGCATCAGTCTCTTTTGGCCATTTTTAATTGACAATATTGTGGCAAGGGCCCCTCTGTCCCTGGTCAGTGTCTGAGCCGGCAGCCTCCCCCACCTTTGCCAGGGGTTGGGCTTGAGGCTGGTTTCTGTGGTAGGGAGTCCAGCCACTCCTTCTGGGACTCCCTCCCCTACTGTCTCTGGCTCTATAGGTGGTGGTGTCCTCTACTGTATTTCTTCCCCCTACCTTCTAACTGGGGAGGCTTTTAAAGACCTCCGGCAGGCCTGAAGTGAAGTCCACTGGCCCCAATACACCTGGGCCAAGTTCCCTGCCAGTTGCTCCTAATTGTCCTGCAGCCCTCCACCTCTGATTAGCAGGCCTTTTCCCCTTATGGGGCTGCCTTCCCCCCCCCCTCCTGCTCTGTAGCAGCCCTCTGGCCTGACCTTGTCACAATGTATTTTTATAAGCCTATGCTTCAAAAGTCTTAGGATTTTATCAAACATTACGTATTTAGCATAGCAAAAGAAGTAACAGTATTTCTTTTATATTGTGTAGAAAGGAGATTGGGGTTTGATAGATATCTTCAGTATTTTGTTAAATAAGTCCTTTATTAGTTGCTACTTACACTTTTTGGCTACATCTACTTTGGGCTCTCTTGCACAAGAACATATGCAAATGAGGCGTGGCGATATTCATCATTATTTTCAGGCCCAACGGCTCTTGCTCAAGAGGGGGTTTTTGTGCAAGAAGGAGCAGTGGAGACTGCTCATTCTTGCGCAAAAGCCCCTTGTGCAAAAATGGCAGCTCATTAAGTATGCAAATGAGACACAGCAATATTCATCGCTGTGCCTCATTTGCATATGTTCTTGCACAAGAGAGCGCAATGTAGACGTAGCCTTCAAGTTTTAAAATATGAGCACACTTTCATAAGTACACAATCGCACGATCGCAGCGGACTCCCACTTCACTTCACTTCATTTCTTGTATTTTACTGACTGACAGGTGATGCCCTGCCCCTTATATATCCACAAGGGCATGGCTGGCAACATTCTAGGCTTGAGGAAAATGTAGCTCTCAGAAAGTCTACTGTGTTAGCAAGCAGAGCCACAGGCCCCTTTGAATTCCATGGGAACACTGTGGCACCACTCTGAGGGCTGGGGGGTCTGTGTGGTTGTTGCATACGCTGCCCTGCTCCTTCCCCCCTTGGCTCCACCCCTTCTGTGGGCACAGAGTTGGCCCCTCCCCACACCTTGCCCTGGTGCCTGTAGTGGCTGCCAGGCCTGCTGGTCTGGAAGGTTCCATGAGATTCTACAAAGATCCAGAACATTCTAGAAGGTTAATGAAAAATGACTCCTCTCGGATTTTACTTCAGACATTCTATTTCCCCTTCTGTTGCTAACAGAAAAAACAGAACTCCTAGTCTGGCACCCCATCTCTCCAAAACTTGGCAGCCCAAGTGGTTGCCTGCTCCCTAAATATAGCCCTGAATGTACTTTTCTACAGCAGTTATGAGGGGAATTTTATAGTCAAAAGGATGTATAATGCTGCCCTGCTTAGCACTTACATAACATAGAGCTTTTTTTAATCTCACAGCATTCTGCAAACATGAGCTAATCCTCACCAGAATCCTGGCAAGTAATATCAACATTTTGCAGATGAAAAAAAGATAACTGAAGTGATTTTCCCAAGGCCCATGAGGGAGTCATTGGCAGTCTTAGGAATGGAACTTGAGAGTGGCAAAAAATACCCTTCAGGCTTCCACTCAGCTTTCCTGGGCCTGCCTTAGCCATGTCACAAATCTGTTACTGCAGTGCAGACTTATGCCCTTACTGTTTATTTCACCTGACTATGATGGGGCGTGCATATGCTGCACTAGGCCAAAAGGAGTGAACACTACACGATGAGTGGAGGAAGTCCCGCCCCCTCAGCCATACTGGGTGTAGTTGAAGTGCTGTGCCAGTATAAAAGGAAGCAGCTCTGCTCAGTGTGCTCTAGATACAGGAGAGGAAGGACTCTATCAGTGGAAGTTGGAGACTTCAAGGACTGAAATAAGTTTCTACAGCTGACAGCACCAGGGAGTGACTTACCCGAAGGAACCTGGAGATCCTGAAGCTTTATGGACTGCCATGCTACCAAGTAAGCCCCATTACCTGGGCTGCCAGCTGACCTGCTAGTTGCCCCTTTGGTTCTGTGTGTAGCCCACACACCTAGTGTGATTCGCTGTTCCATGTAGTGGCACTTAGACCACTTACAGTGAGAGATAAGAATGAGTGAGCGCTACAATGAGAGCTAGTTGGCTTTTAGCTCAAGTGGTAGAGGCTCCTCCATTAAGCTCTAATGGGCCCAGGTTCAACTCTGCCTGGTGACATTTACATTAGGTCCCACGGCCCTGCACCAACTCTGTCTGATGGGCCGTGCTGCCCTGGACAGCAGGCAGTCCTATTCTGGGACTCTGGGGGATTTGTGAGGTCTGAGACTACACAGACAAAACCACAGTATCCACACACCAGCCATCCTCCCCCTTATAGGAGGGGGTGTGCATGCACTGCCACTGTGACCTTACTCTGGCTTCTGCTGCAGTCAGGAGTGGCTTTACCTGTTGGCCCTCCAGTCAACCTGTGAGCTAATACTGCATTTTCAGAAAGGAGAATAATAATAGGGTTTGGCTGTGTCGGAGGGGGGGGGGGGCCCTTTGCGGGGGGGGGGCCCTTTGCCTGGGGTTGCTGCCCTTGTCCGGGGCATAGTCCAGCCCACTGGGCCCTAGCCCCAAAGTGCAATGCCCTTCTTTTAGGGGGAAATATGGCCAAATGTCCTGCACCTGTAGTAGGGGGAATGCAGCCTCCTGGCCTAGTCCACAGTACGCAGTCCCTGAAGCCCCGTCCCAAAGTAAGATGCCCCTTTATTAGGGGAAATAGAGCCCCTTGGCCTAGTCCCAAAGTATCCTGCCCCTGTGGTAGGGGACTTACAGCCTCTTTCCCCAGTCAGCATCGGCAGTGTCCAGTCTGGTGCCTGGGTCACGGGGGGTCAGCCGGCGGCTCCGTCGTTGGGGCCGAGCCCAGCTTGGGCCTGGCAGCGGCACATTCCGCAGTCCCTCTCTGGCACTTAGGTGCTAGCTCCAGCTCAGGCCACAGTCTGCCCCTGCTGAGCAGGCCAGCAGCCTTTTATACTTCTGCTCCCCTCAGAGCATGCCCAGTAGGGCTGTGTGGGTGGGGCTCTCTCCACCCCCCGGCACCAGGTGGTTTCCCTGGGCTTGAGTGCAGGGCGGGGCTGCCCACCATCACAGGTTGCTATAAAGTGTTTTTTCATTGGTGGATCTCAAAGAGCTTGGCAAGACAAAGTTTGTTAAGCTGCATTATCTCCATTTTACAAGCAGAGAACTCAAGTTAAGGGGTAAGTCTATCCAGCAACTATACACATGTGGCTGTTGTACTGCTGTGTGGACTTCTGGGTTTAGCTGGGAGCTTTGGGACCTTCTCACCTACAGGGTCCAGCCTGACCCTGGAAGTTTACACAGCAATGAAACCACCCCGGCAGCCTGACCCATGCTACCTGATTCTGACCCATGAGCAAGTTGGCTGTCATGGGTCAGCAGCAGGTAGCTAGTTAGTATGTAGACATAACCAAAGAGGTTTACCTGAAATCATGCAACAGTGGGAAGGAAGTTAGGAATAAGAACTCAGGGTTTCCTGACTCTCTAATGTATGATCCCAGTATACTGAAATGGTCTGTCTGTAACGTGATAGCTGTGGAGAGGAAACTGAAAAAACCTGGCTGAGGGCAACAGGAATATGGGGAGAAGTATAGTAGGACTGACTCTCTATGCAGATGCCTGAAGTCTGTAGGGATGCAAGTGGGTTTCTATGTAGATCCTTGTAGTCTCTGAGGTTACAAATGCCCCCCCCCCCCCGCCCCTCCCCGTTGCATAGCCACAAACATATTTCCAAGGAATGGGAGAATATATTGTCACATTATACCTTCATATATAGGGCATGATTCTCCCCTGCCCTGCCCCTTATGATGTTATTCAGACTTATTCAAAGTGTGGGCACAATTCTACCTTAGCAGAAATCACGTGCACAAAAGACTACATCATGTGCGAGGCATGCCATTTCAGTTTTTGAAATACTTCCTCCTTTTCAGCAAACTTTCTGCATTAGCTACAGTTTCTCTAGTGAAGGAGTTAGTTAAGGCAGGACTCACATTTTTCCTTCATACATTATTTGATTTACAAGCAAATGGTAATATGTAACAGTGACTTTGGAATTTAAACAGCAGCCTGCAAGGGATTTCTAAGCTGCAGGCCAATTTCCAAATATGGGAGCATATAAGAAGCTGCAGCAGTAGTAGTTCAGGGAGCTGTCCTTAGGATGACAAGAAGCAAAATTCAGAGCTTGCCAATACTTGGAATATAAGGGCCTCCTCAAATTGGCTCAGAAAGGTGACGGCTGTAATGCATTAGTCAAAATAAGGGAATGAAACAAATATACTGCTGCAGCAGGAAAGGAAAATACCGTGGAATTTAATCATGTTGGGACTAGCATGAGAGCAGTAAAATCAACATTTCCCCATTATCACCCCAGTTTTAGGGTGTTAATGGGGCATGTATGCCAAGTGTTCAGATGCTTGTGCAGGTTCTGACCGAGGCATCCCAATCTCTTGGGTCTGCAAAAGGGTTGCTCTTTTTGGTAGGATATATTCTTGGAAGTTTCATCACATGACATAATCTTTCTGACTGCAGGGCAATCCTGGTGGGTTAGCAACCCGATTTCTCTCCCCCCCCCCCCCACACACACTTCCTGCCATCAGACTGAGAAGCCATAAAAAAGTAGGCCTGGAATGTGTGCACTTTAGAAGAAGAAACAATCTCTATCTCCTTTCTCTGCTTGAGAGGGAATAGGGATAGGGGTTTTCTGGAGTGAGGGGCCACATAGAGCCCCTCGGGAATAAATGTGGAACTTACTGTTTAAGGGAACTTGTAAGAGTTGTAAGTCAGCTGTTGTATCTTTGGGTTTCCCTTTGGACTGGGTTGAAGGAAGCCACCCTCTTTGTGTTTTGGTTTTAGCTAGTGGATCAGGCTAGTGGAAGCTGGTTTTGGACGTGGGTGTTTCAAACCTGAGGCCTGAAGCAATGGCCCTGTTATTACTTTGTCGCTCTGATCTTGCATTAAATATTTTTAGAAGGATTTGCAACATGATTAATGTATTGCACAGGTGTAAATCTCTCTACTGAAAGAACTTTCCTCTTTCACTGTCTTAGGGTGTGTCTAGACTACCTAGTTTTGTCGACAAAAGTCCACTTTTGTCGACAAAACTATACCAGCGTCTACACTACCACTGAGTTCTGTCGACATAACGTCGACAGAACTCAGCAGTTTTGTCGACGCTGGTATACCTCATTTTACGAGGCATAACACCTTCTGTCAACAGAACTCTGTCGACAGAAGGTGTTGTTGCCTGTAACATTGCGTCCAGACTACGGAGTTCTGTCGACAAAGCAGCTTGCTTTGTCGACAGAACTCAATGTGTCTGGACGTTCTTTGTCGACGGAAGTTTTGTCGACAGTATCTGTCGACAAAACTTCCGTCGACAAAACGCGGTAGTCTAGACGTACCCTTAGTCTCTATCTTTCCCTGATTCAAAACAAAGACAGTTGCATGCCAATAAAAGCATGACTAATAAATAGGCTGTGCTCTGGATTTCTATCTTCAGATTTTGTCCTAGGATCAATTTAGCCATCATGATACCATGATATTGCATTCTACATCACTGAACCACAGCATTATTTCATAGCAGAACATGTCAATGTGTTTATATTTCAGATGACTTGAACGTGATATTTCAAGGCCTCCGAGTATCCTACAGAGACTGCTTGACAGCCAGGCACTAGGTCAGTCTGGGAAAATTGAGAACATGTTCCATATCCTGTGGAAAGAGTAATGTATGATTATGTCATTAAAGACTGTATCATAATGCTTAGATACCCAAGGGCTGATTTCAAGTTATATGGTAACCTACATTCTGGCATGTCCTAACTTTTAATTGCTTGACATTGCAGTCTTAACATTCTTTAAATGCAGGGTTTTTGTGGAAGTAATTTACATAACAGTGGACAGATCAATCAAGATTTCCCTCCTCAGATTCCACCTATGTCTGTGTGTGTATAGGTATTTTCTATGCCACCGAAAACAAAAGGTAACCAATATAAGAGGCAAATGGGAAGAAATTGTGGTGGTTTGCCCATCCAACAACAAAGTGCTATTCAAGCTCTACCTACAGCCTCAAACAAGGCTAATTCCAAAGTAGACAAGGGATGCAGCTGAAGTATTCCGTAGCTGAATATTTAGCAGTGTTGGCATTAAATTGTAGCCATTAGGTTTTGCCATTGTTCCTGTTCACCTGCAGCTCAGTAATTTGGAAGACTTTTGATATGACCACAAAGGCTTGCAACTTGGTGCATACTGGCTTTGCACCTTCAGCTCTGCAGCGTGTGGTGTAAGACACCTAAAAATGAGAATCTGATAGTCTGGTAGAGTCCAACACTTATTTTGAAAAGATGTAAATAACACTTGCCTTGTGCCTTGAGTAGGGAATCAAAGCCTTAACTTATTAAAATAATAGCTCTATGTTCCGTGCAGAAAGAAGCCCCTGGAAGTGCTGGAATGACATTGTTGGGAACTGGCTCTGTCTGACCTCTGGCAGTGGGGGCTATGCTTCAAGACTGAAGGGGTTTTTGGTTGTGGGTGTGATGATTTGGATCACAGAAGTCCCCTTTGGGTGCTGATCAAACCACTGAGGCCCATCTTCCTGCCATCTGGGGCTCCCATCACTCTGTCCTGCTGGCCCACAAGCTCCTGTCTCCCCCTCTTCCCCACTCCCAGCCAAGGCATGGCGTTGGGGTTACTGTCCACCCTTCCAAGGGTGCTTAACACTTCCTCCATATCAAGCATGTTTCCGGTGTCATTAAAGGTTCGCATTGGACCCCATCCTGCTCTCTCTTCTATAGGCTTTGCATAACTCCACTATTTAAAGAAAGTTAGCATTTTCTTTTACCAGTGTTAGACAGCAGAATCTGGCCCATTGCCTGAAAACAGAGAGGCCCAAATTACAACCTCTCTGAACTTTGGGGATGTATGATTCATAGCCCAGTTGTGGGCCAAACCAAATCCCAGGAGAGGATCCTGCTGCCCCCCAATCTGATTTCTATTCATGTCAGTAAAGTGAGGAGTTTGGCCTTTAAATCCTCACAGGGTTAAAAATTAAAAGTAGGGCCTTGTGCTTGCTGAAGTACTCATATAAAATGCTTTCTTCTGGTGTAGGTTTAAGCATCCAAGTCAACAGAAGTCTTTATCTTTTATTTTTTGTCTCTACACAAATGCGGGCTTTGCTTCTGAAACCAGGCCCAAACACACAGCTGACACGGCCTGGTCTAAATTCTCAGACTAAGCACCTGACCTACTCAAACTTGAACAGCGTCCATACATCAATGTCAGCTTTATATACAGTATGTGGCTCTCCTGTTGTGTCCTTGCTCTTTCATATTCCTGTGTGGCGTGACTCAGCCTCACAACAACCCTCTCCCTCCATCCACCCCAGGCTCCTCTGCCCCTTTCTCCAAGCCTCCTTCCTTGAGTGATGCAGCCTGGGGGACTAGCAGGGGTCTGGCACTGGCAATAGTGGGTTGGGTCTGCCCCCTCGCTCATGGGCAGCCAGTGGAAGCAGAGCGTCCTGGCTCCGCCTGGCTCTCAGCTGTGTGGGGGGGAGGTTCCTGCTCTCTCTTCCCTCTATCCCCCTCCCCTGAGCAATGTGGCTAGGAGTCGAGGGAGTAGAACAGGCTGGAGCTGAGGCTGGGTTGTTCCACGTCCAGCTACACCTGGTAAGTGCACAGATGGGCCTGACCCCGGCTTCGGGTGCCAGTCCTGCCCCCCCACTAGTCTCCCACACTGTCCTGGGGCCCTCCAAATGCACAGGCTGCTCTGCTTGTATGTTGTAAATAAAACCTGTCAAACACATCTCCTATCTCATACAATCATTCCCCAGGGGGGCCCTAAACATTTTGAACTGGGCCCATAAACATTTAATCTGGCCCTGACAATTCTGGTGCTGGCACTGACCTGCAGAGACTTCGCTTCTCTTCCGTCTCAAACCCAGGCTTTGGCCCCGACCCTCAAAGCTACCTGCACTGAAGTACTTCAGGGCAGGCGCTACCTCTGGCTGGGGATGTAAAGCCTCAAGCACAATAGGGTTCTGCTCTTTTTGGGAGTCTCCAGGTGCTACTAATGCCTGCTACACCGAGAGAGCACGGTTTGGACAATGCCTGTTCACAGGCATTTTTTCCCCCAACAGACAGATACTATGTATCTTCAGCAGGGTCTCTTAGTCCTGGTCTACACTAGGGAGTAATTTCAAAATAACTCCCCATATTTTGAAATAATAAGCAGACTATCCACACTACTAAGGCCATTATTTGGAAATAACAGGCTGATTATTTTGAAGTCTACTCCCCACTTTCCTTGCAGGAATTAGCATATTTTGAAATAGTTATTTGGGGTGTTATCTCAAAATAATTTTCCTGGTATAGACATGCCCTCAGCTAGGCTATGTCTGCACTCTAAAATAAAAAAAAGATACGCAGTTTGCACTACGCAAATTGCCTATCTTTTTTTTTTATTTCATTTCAAAATAAAGTTATCTTTCGAGCCATCTCTTATTCCTCATAAGATGAGGCTTATAGGGATGGCAAAAGAGTTCATCCATTATTTCAAAAAATTTTCTGAAAGAGCGGACACATTCCTTGGACGCGGTGTTGCTAGTTCTGGATACTTCTGGTATCCCGAAATAGCAATGAAGTCTAGACGTAACCTAGTAACTTAACTTCCCCTTCACCGTGTCACCCACAGGGGGGAATAATTACACTTAATAGTAGCTGCCCTTGCTTAGATCTGGCTTATATTTAAAGCTGTAGGGGAAAGTAATGAAACTACATTACAGAAGCTATAGCTTAAAAACTAACATACAGGATGTGGCTTGTTTTTATCAGTTTGGATTAAAATCTTTTAAAGTGTGCACAAATGTGCTTGTTCCTTAGCCAAGCAAGCTTTTCTGTCTCTTTGCTTTGGTACAGAAAGTCCCAGGAGAATGGGATATGGCGGTCAATTGGCACCCTATGTGATCGGTTATATTGATGCCTGCACCCAGGCTACCGCCTTTAAACATGGCTCCGCAACTGCTTGGTTTGCACCTGTTTCTTGAAAAGATCTAGACAGGTCGTTTTGGCACCAGAGCAAAATTGCCTTGATTTTAGCTGTGGAGCTCTAGTCAGAATGGAAATGGAAGCTCCAGTAGAGGTTGGGGTTGAATCGAATCCTTCCCAGGGCTGAACTAGACCAGCTTTCTGCTGATGAGGTGAAATCTTTCACCCTTAATTCACACCTGGTCCCAGGCTGCAGTGCCACTGTAGGATCAGGTCTGCAGCAAACTAATTTAAACTAAAACATAATCCGACTTTCTGCACTATACATGGACACTTCATCTCTGGCACGCAAAGTATTTTACAAAGATGGGTGACTTTTATCTACTCCCATTTTACAAATGGGAAGACTGAAGCCTTAGTTCAGTTGTTTAAGTTCTGTGCAAAGCTGGGTATTGAATTGGGTCTCTTGACCCTTACCCTCAGTCTGGTGCCCTATTGTCTAGACCACACTTGGGCCTTTTTATGTGGAGCTGCTCCCAGCTATAGCCTGAATGCTGAAACTTCGGCTCTTGCTTAATTATAGTCTCCTGTATAACATGGTCCTGCCTCAACACCGCAATGAGCAAAATGTTTTGAATTATGTCAAGAAAGAGGCTGCAGCAAGAAACCTCAGGGAGATACTGTGTGACAGGAAAACAACTCGCTATTATCGCCTGTTGCTGCTGCTCCCTTTCCCCTGTTGGATCAAGCTTTTCTTCCACTCAGTATTTAGAATGCCCTTAGGTAATTGCATTAGCCTCTGCTATAGCAGAGATAACGTATCTTATAATACAAGAGAGGTTTATACTTAAAATTAGTAGCAGTGCGCAAATAAATGACAAGAGAGACCTGACGCATGCCACCGTGCCTGATCAGAGGGAGTATTTGTAAGGGGAGACGTTAGATAAAACGATCATAGTCAGAAGGCTACTGCCTTTTGTCATGTGACCCCTTTCATTCATCACTCCCACCCCTCTAGAGATACATACCCCATGTGGGTGCCTTCAGAGGGCTGCTCCCTTGAGAAACTGCTCTCTGCCCTGTGCATGTGAGACACGTTCCGTGAGCTGGGAGTGATCGGTTGTGTGATGTCTCCACTGAAGAAGAGAACAGTAGAAACTTCTCAAGGCCATTTCCTCCCAATTCCTAACCCACTCTGACGTGGTAGGCTGAAATTCTATTTGCATTCTAGTCAGTTTGCATTCCTCCTGGAGACTGGGAGAAGGAACAGCAAGAAAATAGAACAAGTGCGAAAATTCATTTTGAAAAGGAGGTGGGAGGAAAACAGTCAGATCTGAATGAAGAACTGAGATGGGAGAAAATTTTAAATAAAAAATGTATAATATGTACTCTGCATAGAACTCCTGCTAGACAGTTTAGCAGTGTGGGGTGTTTTGTTCTGGGCGGGGAAGGAGTATTTTATTCCATCCATGGTCCATGGAGCAATGGAGAGTCCACCATTTCCTTTAGCTACAAAAACATAGTGTGTGTGCTTCAATTTTAAATTCCATTTAGTTTGTGCATCTACAGCACAAATTCAGAAGGGACTTAGCTACCTCCAGCTTGCATAGGAAGTCAGTGCCCAAAGAATAACTCTCTTGCTGCTAGGGAGTATTAAAAATAAGATAATTAAGTATGCAAATGCACTTAGTAATCAGCAGTAAAGGCCATGTGACTGAATTCATGCTAAAAATGCTAACATTGGGTGATTACCTTCCTGGTATTTATGGATGTTTTCTTTATTTGCAAGTATATTTTTATCAGTTTTCTACAAATAAGTCATTCTTCATATTGCATTTTGCATTTTTCAAAAGACAATCCAGGCATTAGCTAGTGAATCCTGAGTGTCTACCTTTGGGCTAGTTAGGCAAATAACACTTGCTCCATTTTACAAATAATGGCACAGAGTGTAAGTTAAAATAAATACAAACAAATAATTCTTACACCGTATCTGTAAATGGAAATTGCCAAGTCTCTTGTTTGAGTGCAATAGTCAATGTGTTCTTTAAGCAGTTTTTTCGACACCAATGTGGAGCAACTCCTTTTTTTTTTTTTTTTTTTTTTTTCTTTTGTCAATCACTTCCTTCTATTTGTATTTTTGCAACGACTCAGTGGCTACTCTGCACACAACAGTTGTGCCCAGCACATCAGATTTTGGATTGTATTCTTGTTTGTGCATTCTCAGCTGTGTTGGGAGCTGATCACATGTAAAGCTAGCTTCCCTATTGTTAATACTACTGGATCTCTTTTGTATCAATCTCTACTAGCTATATAATGAGTAGTGTAGTCCAGTGGTAAGGCACCGATAAGAGATGAGCCCTTGGTACTATTCCTGCCTCTTGCCGTTGTCTCTGGGACCATGTCGACACAGCAGCACTGAAGTTTTGCCATCACTGAGTTCTGTTATTTTAAGATGGGAGCTATATGCTGTTACTGAGGGCTTGTTTAAACACAAATGTAGTATTTAACTATGCTAGGATAGTTAAAGTGGTAAATCCTGCAGAGCGTGGCTAGTGTTGTAGCAATATACATGTGTTTGTTGTCATCACTTATCCTACTTCCCATATGGAAATAAGCTATGCCAGTGTAAAGGTGTCTCTGATACAACTGCTTGTACATTAGCGGTTGCACCAGTATGCCTATACCTGTGAAAAGTCACACCCCTAGCAGACCGAGTTATAACACTGTAAAAACGGTGCCCAAAACCATGATTTGGCCCATGACTTGCTCAGAACTCAAGTTTCCAAACTTCGCCCAAATAGTGTGTAAGGAAATCCCAAACCCACTCATTTCTGCTTTCATTCTCAGTGTCTTCTACTACCCAAATGATCGGTTTCATTCCGGTGTGTTACTGCTTTAATTGCCCAGAGTGGGTTTTTAATCAACAATGAATCTCAATGTAATGGAAAGAGTAATATGAGGAGAGTAGCAATTTGAAAGGGGTAATGAATGGCATGAAACGTTTAGATAAAAAACAGATTTTAAATTATTAATCTATAATTAGTACTTTTTAGCAACTGCTCTGCAAACTGGCAAAGGATATTCATTCACATTTTCTTATGGTAGTTAAGTGAATATTCTTATCTCATCATCACTGTCTGTATTTCTTCAAAACATCCTGTTCATTGGTTTAATGTAGTGTGATAAATAATGCTAATTTGTGTGAATACTGCAGTTGGAATTATTTTTGCTTGAAAGATGAAGTGGAAACAATATTAACAGTCACTGTTTTTTAATAAACTAGCTGGAGTTACCCGGCGTTGCTTGGGAAAGTTGAGATAACTGAGGGGAGGAGCCTGAGGGGAGGGAGAGGGAAGGGAGCCGTGCGCCTGCCACCGGCACCCGAGCCCACCCTCCGCTTCCTTGTCCCTCCACCGGCCTTAGTGAGTAACTGTCCCCACAGCTTCCCCCGGGAAGCCACTTCTCCCCGTACTTCCAAGTTCCGTGTAGCCCTGTGGAGAGGCGTTGGTCTCTCATCTCTTCCCTCCCACAATACTTTAAAACCTTCTCCTGGATGAAAGGTTACCCCATGCAAAGTTTGGTTGCGGTAGCTCTTATAGTGTCCAAGTTATTAGCACACAAACATACAAACATTCTCCTTTATATATTCTAGATACATGCTTTCTAAACAAAATGTGCTTTAGGGATGAGAATGCACTTAATATATGTGGTTTATTGTGTAGGAAACCTGTAGTCAGAAGGGCTTAGCCACTCATGTCTACTTGGTTGCAGCTTCTTGATGAACAAGATGTAAGAAAAGATTGACCTATTTCCTGACCATTTATCAGAAGATCATGAACTAACCTGAACGCAAATTGCTAGACTGGGCCTTGTGTACACTGCAGAGTTTTGTCAGCAAAAGGCAGCTTTGGGTTGCAAAATGGTGGAAGTGTACAAACTGCGGTACCACTCTTGGCAACAAAATAAAATGATCTTGACTAGAGTTGTCAGTCTTTTTGCGCAGAAATCTTATTGACACAAAGTGTAGATGCTGACATTCATTATTGATATAATAATTGATATGATTATTAATATTGGCCTCCCTCAGTATCCCACAATGCCCACTGTGACTGCTCTGTTGCCATTTTGAACTTCACTGCCCAGCAGACATGTGCCCCTCACCTTTCACAGCTTTAAGAAGAGCCTGGAGAGCTCACACAGCTGCTGAAGATGCTGCTCCCAGTAGCTGAGGCGGCTGTGGGAGAACTTGGAGCAAGCCACTGAATGGCAGGCAAGCAGAAAGGGCTGCTGCTATGGGGAGAAAAGGAGAGAGAGACTCCTGTGCTGCGCAGAACCAGTGGCTGATGTGTGGGGGCTGTTCCTTCTCCCCCAGGATTGGATGTTCAAGCTGCTGTCTGAACAGCATGTGCACACAGTTTCCCCCAACACACCCACTATCTCTATCACAAATACAGTTCTTTCCACACACGATCACTCCCATACTTCCCAACACACAGTTTCTGTCTCTCCATCCCGACACACACTCCCTCCCTGTCACATGGTTCTCTTCCTCCACATGCTGGTGCCTGGAAATCTAGTAGGATTCCTGTGTAATGATGGGGTTGAGAAACCTGCCTCATGAGACGTCGTACTGGGCCCCATAGGCATTGGAAACCCTTCCCAAAGCAACGTGTGGCCAACTGCACAGTAGGGGTACGTCTAAACTACATGGCTCCATTGACAGAGCCATGTAGATTTGTTGTTTTGGCAAAGGGAAATGAAGCGGCGATTTAAATAATCACCGCTTCATTTAAATTTACATGGCTGCCGCGCTGAGCCGACAAACAGCTGATCAGCTGTTTGTCCGCTCAGCGCGCGAGTCTGGACGCTCCCCTGCCGACATCAAAGCCCTTTGTCGGCAGCCCCGGTAAACCTCATCCCACGAGGAATAACGGGGCTGCCGACAAAGGGCTTTGATGTCGGCAGGGGAGCGTCCAGACTAGCGCGCTGAGCGGACAAACAGCTTATCAGCTGTTTGTCGGCTCAGCGCGGCAGCCATGTAAATTTAAATGAAGCGGTGATTATTTAAATCGCCGCTTCATTTCCCTTTGCCTATAACCCTAATCTACATGGCTCCGTCGACGGAGCCATGTAGTTTAGACACAGCCTAGGATAGCTATCCACAGTGCAGTGCTCTTTGACTATGTCTACGCTCGCGGCTTCTTCTGCGAGAAGTATGCAAATGAGGCAGAAGCAGGGTCCGTTTTGCTGAACGCATGGAAGGCAGAGAAACTTTTCATGTGTGGTCAAAAATGGTAGGCAGGTTGGCCTGCCTGAGCAGGAGTGCTTCAACATGTTTGCAATGTTCTGTAAACCAGTTCAGCTGAGGTACTCAATAGAACTACTTGAAAATCAGAATGTCCTTTAGAAAATTTCAGTATTTGGAACATTTTTTTTCCTGGTTCAAAAACCAGGATAAAATGTCAAAATATTGGGTCCAGTTAATAGCAAAATTTAAATGGTATTGATTTTAACAGGGCCAAGGTTTCTCCCCTAACCTTTTTAGGTGCTTCTTTGACAGGAATAAGAATTGTAACCTTCCTCAATATCAACAGAGCTCATATTCCTGTGAACTGAAATTCACAAAACGTATGGGAAAAATTTATGCACATATGCACTCTCTTTAATGGGTAAATTCATCCTTCCTTGACTTGAGTTCTGGCAACAATGGTACTGTATTGGGAAATGTGGGATGAGGCAGCAGAATTTGGCCTCGGGGCTGGACTTGATGACCTCCTGAGGTCTCTATGATTTCATGATCATAATAAACACTGTTTCATCTGTTCTTAAAATCGAGCCTGTCTCACTACAGTGGACAAACATCCCCTGTAAAACTTGTTCCAGATACAGGCCAGCTATGAAGCAGGGGAAAAAATGTCTGTCCGGAATAAAATGCACAGTATCTGCTGGTTTCCTCCTTATGCACTGAAATAATTCTTGTAATGAATTTCACAAGGCTGCAGCCTACCAGCAGAAAGTACCTCTGTAAACACCAGCAGTAGAATGGGAGGTTTTACGGAGGCTGTTGTTTTTATGCTAGAAATCAAGAGAAAAATCCAGCAAGTCATGGGGCTCTAGGAAGCATAAGACTTTTCATCAGCTTTGCAAACATCCTCCTATATAACTAAAGCTGTCAGCCATACGAAGTTATCCTGGGAAAGGACAGGAAACTTCTGCTCATTCAGACAAGCCTCGGAGGCACAATCAATATTATTTGGGCTATTCCCCAAACAATTTTTGGTAACAAGGGACAGAAATGCTATCAATGTCTTCCTGAGAGGCAAAAACATGCCCATGCTCATTTAAAAACCATTGCTATGAAGTACTTCCACTGTTGCGGCTATGCGGGCAGTTGGCTAGTAATGTAGCAACCCCATGCCTAAGAAATGCTATAAAGATCCCCCCTTGCTGTTTGTAAGGGAGCTGCTGTGGAATACAGCTGTAATTAATTCTAGCTGCTCAGCTCTGCTGTAAGTTCTTTGGAAGCAGCATTTGGCAGCCACACTTCAAGGGTCAGCATTCCATCCGCACAACATTGCAGATGTGTCTAGAAGATGGCACAGCATCTTTGTACAGAGTATGCTAGTCAAAGACAGTAATGTGAGACACTCTAGTGCTTTCTATGGTAGCGTGTTAAGCTGCTACAGGAAGAGCATTAGACACATCACTGCAAAGTATTGTGTCAATTACAGTGATGAAGGCTGGATTTTCACTTTGGAATTAGCCCCAATTGCAGCTGTTGGTGTAACTGCAGCAATATAAACCCCTGGCATAGGCAAAGAAAACCAACATTTGCAGTTTACTCAGCAATGGGCTCAACTTTGCTAATGGAAACCTCAGCTTCTTTTTTGTGTACTAAAGTTTGCATAAGTGTAGCTACACCAAAGGCTGCAAGCGAGGTTAAGTCTAACGTAGGCAAGGCTAATGTGCATTGAGAACAGACCAGCACAATTCCTTTCATTTCAGTAGGGGTATAGTGATGCAACACATGTGAACTTGACCCAAAATAAAGTATTTGAAGAGCATAAACACCAAGGTGGGAAAGCATGCCTAGAACTGACTGTGCAAATGAGAGATGAGGGTTTTCCGTACAGAATATTACTATGGTGCAAAGGTGTTTCAGATAAAGTAAGGAAGAAAGCTATTACAAAACTTCCTTTAAAAAACATGATCTCCTTTAATCCTCTCTCGACTACTCAAATGGTCCATAAGTCTCATTTATGGCTCCTTGATAGGTGATCAATACCTGCCCCTTTGATGGTGCCTATAACATTGCTCTGGTTCAGTGCACTGGCTAGTGTAGCTTTCTTCAAATCAATATCTGAAATCTGTATTCCCCTCTCCCTTGCAAATGCCCAAACTTCCAGACTAGAACCCTGTCTTTCTAAGACTACGTCTACATTGGCATGATCTTGCGCAAATACTCTTTAACGCAAGAGTTCTTGCGTTAAAGTGTTTGCGCATGAGAGCGTCTACACTGGCATGTGCCTTTGCGCAAGAGATGTGCTTTTGCGCAAGAGCATCCGTGCCAGTGTAGACACTCTCTTGAGCAAGAAAGCTTCGATGGCCATTTTAACCATCGGGCTATCTTGCATAAGAAATTCATGTTGCCTGTCTACACTGGCCTCTTGTGCAAGAACAGTTGCGCAAGAGGGCTTATTCCTGAGTGGGAGCATCATAGTTCTTGCGCAAGAAGCACTGATTTCACACATTAGAACGTCAGTATTCTTGCGCAAGAACTCCCTGCCAGTGTAGACAGGCAGGAGGCTACCTGTTTTTGCGCAAAAGCAGCCGCTTTGGCGCAAGATCGCACCAATGTAGACACAGCCTAAGAGTAGTATGAGGAGAAAAAGGAAGAAAAAAAAACCTAAGCAGAGCCCAGGTGCAAATCAGCTTTCTAATCAAAGTTCTCTCCTGGCCTCTCACCTAATTATCCTTTAAGGTTACGTCTAGACTGGCATGATTTTGCGGAAATACTTTTAACGGAAAGTTTTCCATTAAAAGTATTTCCGCAAAAGAGCATCTAGATTGGCAAGGATGCTTTTGCGCAAAAGCATCTGTGGCCAGTCTAGACGCAATTTTGCGCAAGAAAACCCCGATCGCCATTTTAGCCATCGGGGTTTTTTTGTGCAAAACAATTCTTCCCTGTCTACACTGGCCCTCTTGAGCAAGTATTCTTGCGCAAGAGGGCTTTTTCCCGAGTGGAAGCATGAAAGTATTTGCGCAAGAAGCACTGATTTTGTACATTACAAAGTCAGTGCTCTTGCGCAAATTCATTCGGCCAGTGTAGACAGGTGGCAAGTTTTTGCGCAAAAGTGGCTGCTTTTGGGCAAAATCTTGCCAGTCTAGACGCACCCTAAAGGTTTCAGCTGAAGCGGAATTGCTCATGGACAGACCAGGGCAACCAGCATTGAATTTCTAGTGCACAGCAATGTGTTTGCTTTTCCTCAGAAGAGACTCTACAATGCTTTTGTGTTATCTGGTAAGTGAGGCTATTCAATCCTTTTCAAACTCATTTATATCTCCTCAGTTCAGGGCTTTCTCTGATATTTACTAGATCAGCCCCGCCTGTACAGAGTTGCCAGCTCTCACAAGATTTTATCACAAGCATTGCCATAGGTGGTGTGGTTTCTTAAAGTTCCATTTTCTTCAGTCCTGCGGCAACATGAGCATCTTGGTTTAACTCTTTTAAAAATGAAAGTTTTCTCGTGTTCATGGTTGTAGAGAAATATTGAAAATGTGATCCCTTAGAAGTTTGAAACCTAAGTGATGCAAAATTTGTTTTTAAAAAAATCCTCATGATTTTTTTTAAGTCAAATCTTATCTTTTAAGGGCCTCACTTCTGCTTTTTGAACACTTGGCTTTGACCTTACTGAACCTGTCAGGCACCCCATTCCATACAAATAGCCTTTTTGGCTCTCATACATTCATGTATGTGTAGCACCTCACACAATGGGCCCTGGTCATGGTTAAGCTATGTTTACACTACTTATAATAAGTAGCAGGGGATATACTTCTTTACCTTTACTTCTATTAAATTTGGAGCAGGGAGAAAAAGGATATGGATCTGTAAAAAACCAGCTGTTATCACGTAGAGCTAATTAAACATCTTTTATTACTATGAGCAACTTTCTGAAAACTTTAAACTTATGGGATGCTGTCTTGTGAGCTGTTAGATCACTTGCTTATCTAAGACAACCTAGGATATAAAAAGCTGATATTACTAAATAGTATTTTAAAGTGACTGCAAAGGGCTTTGAAGTGTTCTTTGTTGTTCATCTCAGTCTGGTTAAAAATTTATTGCTGTTGTTGTTTGTTTGACTGCCAATATTGTAAAAATTCTGATTGGAATATAAAACCCAAGCTGAGTATTGTTTCTGGCTCATGCATTGTTTTTAACGAGGAGCTTTTATCTTAGTGATGAGCATGGAATAAAAACCTACATAAAGACCCTGCAATTCTGTTGACAATGAGTCAGAAATGAATTCGGAGTTCTGTAGGGAGTGGGGGGAAAGCTCATTTTTGGTCGCTAGACTTCTGGATATACTTGGGGGAAGATAAGAAATAGGATTTTTTTTTTAAAGTGGGATTTGTCAGATGACAGCTCTCTTAAGATCCAAAACATAGATCTCTCTTTTGTAGAAATATTGATTGTGAGGCATTCAGACAAACTTAGTTCAAAACAATTTTCACTGGCAGCAGTCTCAAATGGAACACAAGCAACAAAGAGTTCCCAAAGGACTGTTGGATCAGAGTGAAGAATGCTGGAATTTTTAGAACTAGCAGCTTTAATAAAATCTCTGTTCCAGCCAGATGTATGCAGAGAACTAGCGTAGTCTCCTAAATTATTTGTTTCATGCACAACCCAGTGTGTGCTGGGATGCTGCTTTTGGGAGTTATCTACTGGTTCTGGTCAGGATCACTGGACAGCGTGTAGCACCATCATAGGCTCTACTTCCTGGTGATGTCCTACGTGATATTTCTTAGCAACGGAAAATGAAATGGGGAAAGGAAGCCAAAGTAGCAGAAGGCTAGTCTGTCAGTATATTTTAGAAATGTGAGTCTGTCTCCATCTGAGTCCAGTTGTTCAAGAACTCCTCCTAAACAGCAAGACTGCGTCTCGACTGGCATGATTTTCCGCAAATGCTTTTAATGGAAAAGTTTTTCCATTAAAAGCATTTGTGGAAAAGAGCATCTAGATTGGCACGGGCGCTTTTGCGCAAAAGCACTTTTTGCGGAAAAGCGTCCGTGACAATCTAGACGTGGTTTTGCACAAGAAAGCCCCGATCGCCATTTTTGCCACTGGGGCTTTTTTGCGCAAAATGGTTCTCAGTTGTCTACACTGGCCCTCTTGCGCAAAAGCATTTGCGCAAGAGGGCATTTTCCCGAACGGGAGAGTCATTGTATTTGCGGAAGAACACTGACAATCTTACATGAGATCGTCAGTGTTCTTGCGCAAATTCAAAGCGGCCAGTGTAGACAGCTGGCAAGTTTTTCCGCAAAAGCGGCCGCTTTTGTGGAAAATCATGCCAGTCTAGACGCAGCCCAAGAGTGTAGCCCACCAGATTTGGTAGGCAGCTTTCTCTTATCCTAAATTAAAGCAAGGCCAGGATTTGGTTGTGCCAGGATAATGGAATTTGCCTGGATTTTGATTTTCTCATGAAATGGAAAGGGTGGGGTCTGGTAGGAGGGCATTATAATATGGAATAAGCACAAAGGGGCAGCCAGCTCTCCAGCAGGAAGCCACAGGCTGGCAGCAGTAAGCACCATGGCCTGCCTTGGGGTGGGCGGGAGGCATACAGTGGCCCCCGCTGCCCTCGGGCCATGCCCATGGAGTGCTGGCAGGAGGCTTGCATGGCCCCACCGCCAGGCTGGGCCCAGGCAGTGCTGGCAGGAGGTCCCTGACAAAGCTGGTGACCAGGGTGTGTGCCCTGCGCCCCTCCAGCCAGTACCAGGAAGAAGCCAGCATCCAGGGTGAATGGCCTCTTCCCGCTCTGGGCCAACCTAAGGAGAAGCCAGCAGCCCGAATGTGCAGCCCCACCCCTTCCATGGGCAAGTCTTCTAGTAAATAATAAAATCTACCCAGCTTTGAAAGGTTCTGAGCATCTCAACTCCCATTGGATCCAGAAGGAGCTGAAAACAGGACGTATCTCACCACGCTGGGGCCTAAATTCCAACTGAGTGACCTGTGACATTGTTTGTTGTGAGCTAAAATAAGCAATGCAGATAGGAAATGTGACCATTTATAGAAAACCTAGTGGAAAATAAACCCAGTGTATGATTCCTGCTTCTTTGCTGCGCCTATCTGAAGAGACCTACATTTTCCCCAGAAAGGCCTGTGGTTGCCAGAGATAGTAAAGAGGAAAGGTCTATGTACCATCTCCGTTCACTCCTGTCTTCTTTCGTCTGTCGACAGGAATGTGATGCTTGCTTCTCTCTTCCAGTCTAATCTATTACAGGAACTTCCTTGGTGTGCAGACTTCTCAAAGTGTCACACGTTAACCTTTGTCTTCCCAAGTTAAAAGTTCAGTTTGGTGACAGGACTAATTATGAGGACTGGCAGGAAAAGAACAGATCTGGGTTGGGGGGTTTTGGTGGGAAGAGCAAAGGTCTTGAAATTCGTTGTTCTGAGGCAGTGAAGGAGACCTTTCAAAATGTGCTGCAAAAAACCACAAGCAAGTTAACCACTCAAACTCATACAGTGCACGGAGTCAAGCAACTATTGGTGTAGTGAGTCCCATAACTAATGAGTGCAAAGAGAGGTATGCACACAAAGGGGCAGAGCTAAGGTAGAGTGTATGTGTGCGTGCACGCAGCCTTCATTTTGGCACACTGATTAGAGTATCTAACAAAGCTGTGTGGAAAAGAGGACTCAGTTGTTTCCTCTGAATGCGATACAGAGACATTTTTGTACTATTCAGCAGTTTCCTTGGTTCTTACTGATTGTGTTGCTTGGAGGCTGGTGAGGTACTTCACCTCCCAGTTAGCAAAGTGTGTGGTGGATGTGTGTTTTGTGGGAGCTATATATATCAAAACCCAAAACATCTCCGGCCACACTGCACATACACTTTTCGGCAATCACTTGATCCTATTATTGTTTCCCCTTTTTGTGTTTGAAATTTGACTGCAGTATCTGCAGAGCGGGAATCAGACTTGTGCCGTTTATTTCCTTCTGGCTGCTATAAAATAATAAACAGGGGTTTTTCTTCTAGCCTGCCTCATACACCTGGGTTACCTGTGGATAAATGGCAGCTGCTGTGTCTGACAAAGAGCTACTGGCATAGGACTCTACCTCACATCTTCTGTAGGGAAGACTTATGCAACACATAATGCAATGCATCCTGGTCACGTGGTCCATAGTGTTATACTCTTATGGCTGTGTCTAGACTGGCATATTTTTCCGGAAAATCAGCCGCTTTTCTGGAAAAATTTGCCAGCTGTCTACACTGGCCGCTTGAATGTCCGGAAAAGCACTGACGATCTCATGTAAGATCGTCAGTGCTTTTCCGGAAATACTAGGCTGCTCCCGTTCGGGCAAAAGTCTTTTTCCAAAAGACTTTTGCGCAAAAGGGCCAGTGTAGACAGCACAGTACTGTTTTCCGCAAAAAAGCCCCGATCGCAAAAATGGCGATCGGGGCTTTTTTGCAGAAAAGCACGTCTAGATTGGCCATGGACGCTTTTCCGCAAAAAGTGCTTTTGCGGAAAAGCATCCTGCCAATGTAGACGTGCTTTTCCGAAAATGCTTTTAAAGGAAAAGTTTTCCGTTAAAAGCATTTTCGGAAAATCATGCCAGTGTAGACGTAGCCTTATTAGTATAACTAATATACTCTTATATTAGTTATACTACTAATATATATTCCTACTGCTAGATTCTTATTAGTCAAGCATGACTTTTCTGTCCGCAGAGATTCTATGGTACTATTTGATTCATTTAAGATTTTTACTGTATTTGACTCTGTTTTCTATCACACATAGTGCTACACCCCCACCAACATGACCTGTTCTGACATTCCTATGTATTTGGCACTGTCCCAGTTCCATCCAGTTTCTGTGACATCTGTCATCGCTATCCGCATTTAATACCAGGCACTCGAGTTCTCCCATCTTAGTATCAAGAATTCTAGCATTTGTATGCAAGAACTTTTTAAAATGTGTCAGTATTTACGTGTCTGCTTTCAAGTGATGTAACTCAGTGGGACTCTTTTACTTTTTCTCTTCAGCTCTATCTGCACTTTATCAGCGTCAATATTCTCCTCTTTACTAAGTTATAGAATATGCCCTTTAATAAACCTTGTCCTAAGGACTGTCTGAGTCCAAACCTTGTGCAGTCGGTTTCTCCTAGCCCCTTTAGTTAAAAAACTTCCCCTACAACTATTTTAATTTTACACTCCAGCAACTTGCTTCCCTTTTGGTTTAGGTGGAGCCCATCATGCCTGTACAGTTACCTCCTTTCCCCCAAACACTTCCCCATTCTTATAAACCTAACCCCCTCCTGCCTACACCATCATCTCATCCACACACTGAGACCCTGCAGCTCTGTTTGTCTAAGTATCCATGAAACAGGAGGCATTTGCTCCAAGTTACTGTTGGTAATAATTCTTAGACATTCTGGATTCAGGTGAAAACAAGCAGAGGATTTATTGGTTCACACAGTTGGTGGAGTACTCATCAGGAGTTAACCTGGTGAGCACTAACTTAACCAAAACACACATTAGATTATGTAGGTAGCAGATGGACGGAGGAGAAGCGATTTGATAGGTCTAGCAGCGGAAGTGAGATATGCACATAAGCCAATGGTCTACGACAGTTACACAGTACCTCTGCCCATTGCCGATTAAACATGTTATCACTAATACAGGTAGTTATTCCTAACAAGCTAAATAAGCCACCATAAACAAAGGCATGTTGATGGTCATTTTGTCGGCTGGAAATATAATGCGTCTCCTTGGCGCGATCTTTGGGATCCAAGCTTATTTTCTAGGAACAAAGCAGATGTAAGCGGGGGAATGGTCTCGCTATTGTGGGGAACTTTCCTGGCTTCTATACCACCCCGGTGAAATGGACCAGCGAAAGGATCTGAGTCCCCGCTCCCACTTCCTTTACCCCACGGCCTCCCTGATCCTGAGGGCGCCTCCTCCCCTCTCCTGAGTAGCAGAGCCCTTGAAACCCCAACAAGGCTGGGCCCAGGTTTCCTGGGGCTTAATCCCCGACCTTGTAGTCACTGGGGGCAGGAGTTAGGGTGTCCCCACTCTGAGGTGCTCTCTTTACACTGCAGGCCTTCTTGGCCCAGTGATCACTTCATAAGGTTCAAAGCAAATAGAATTTATTGAACATCAACTGGTTAAAGAGAAAAGAATAAGAAAAAATGAGAATGGTTAAATGAGAACACACAGCCCTGCTCTGTAGCACAGGGACATCAAAACAGCAGTCTGCAGAGTGTAAGGACAGTCCACAGTCTCTTTCTTAGAGGCCCTGGATATGCTGCAGGGGGGGCTATAGGCTGGACACGCTAGCTCTGGTAGTGACCACACAGTGTCAAGCTCGAAGTGGTCAGACCCCTCTTCCAGTCCAGAGCCTTTCCCCACACTTTGCTGGTCCCAGGTGCTCACCACATCCAGCTGCAGGCTGTGCTGCTTGGCCAGTTCCAGCTCCTTGTGTTGCTTCTCTGTTCCTTTTGGCTCTCTGAGCACTGCCAGTCTGCTGCTCAACACAGGGTCTGCACTCCTTGAGCTGTGTATGCCTGGCTCTGCTGTTGCAAGACTGTCTCTCCACACAGCTTGCACTCCTTGGGCTGTCTGTGTCTGGTTCTGTCGCTGCAGGACTGTCTCTTCACACAGCGTGCACTACTCTTTCAGCTCTCTGTTTTTGCAGGACTTCTTCTGCACACAGCTTGCACTCCTTGGGCTGTGTCTCAGCTCTCTGTTTGCTCAGAGAGAGCCAGAACAATCCCAGCTTACAGGGAGGATGGGGCCTGGCCTCTCCCCTTCCTCACTGGCCTGTCCAACCTGTCAGTCAGGCTGAGCTGGAGTGTTGACTGCTTTCCATTTTCTCTGGGGTCTGTCAGTCTCATGAACCCTTCCCCTTCTGAAACTGGGAGCTGGCAAACCAAAAAACTCCCACAGAGTCTTAGTAAGGGGTAACAGTCCCCTTACACAGACAATGAAAAACAATCCCACGTGGTTGTTTGGTTGTTTGGTACAGGCCTTATCAAAATGAGGCCCTTTTGGAATGTGGTTGCCAGGGGAACCAGGGTCACAGTAACTGCTGTACTGTATGCTTCTCAGGCTTGGCCTGATACTTTCAGATTTGAGTTTGTCAGTTCTCAGCAAGCTACCATGGGCTGCCTCAATTTACCCTACAGTTACCAAGGGCAACCTGCATGCAGTGTAGTTGTAGCTGTGTTGGTCCCAGGATATTAAACAGACAAGGGCAGCTGTGCAGCCATTATCCATGTGAGCCATTTGGTGATCAAGCTTGCAGAACCTGAGCACAATGACCTTCAATACAGATACATGGAAAGTACTGCAATTAGGAAGGAAATGACATGAACAAATACGAGATGGGGAGTACTTTGAGGCAGCCATACCGGAGGAAGGGATCCGGGAGGGCCACAGTGCTCGTAAATTGAATGAGTTAACTCTGTGCTGTTCTGAAAATTGCCTGTTACTTTAGAACATAACTAACTTGTCAGCATTACTTAGTGGCTAGAAGACCGGACTGATTTGTCTGTTTTATATGTGTTCACTTTTTTTGTTTGTATCCCTTTGGTATATATGGTCGTGCCAATTTTCTTCCACAATTTGATCTGAGGAAGTGGGTCTGGCCCACGAAAGCTCATCACCTAATAAACCATCTTGTTAGTCTTTAAAGTGCTGCACAGTCCTGTCTTTTGTTTCAGCAGGACTGGCAGTATCAGTCCCTGCATCCTGCTTTGGCCGGGACCGTCCCTTTTATTAATCCTGACCCAGCTGTCCCAAACTTTTGGGGCAAAGAAGGCATTTGTCACACTGGCTCTTGCCAACTTGGGCAATAGCCAACCGGGCAAATGCCCACCTTGGTCAGAAAAGCGGGATGTGGAGGAACGTATTGGGGGAGATGGGCGATGCCAGCCCCACTCGGGAGGGAGGCAGGGCTCATGTGAGAGGCAGGCAGCGTTTGGGTGAGCAGCGACATCAGCCCCATGGGTGGCAGTAGGGGTGGCAGCAAAAGGCCTCAGAGTTGCCTTACCCAGCGTCCTGGTTTCCCTCTAGGAAATGTGGTGACCGTAAGGATTGGGATTTGGGATGCTTGAGTTCTCATCCTAGCTCTTCCACAGAGCTGCTGTCTGATATCAGGTGAGTCTCTTAGCATCTCTGCCTCCCCCCTCACTCCCATGGGTTTAATGTCTGCCTGTCTCACAGGGCTACATCAAGGCTTGGGTCAGGTTTGTAAAGCACATCAGGGCCTGGTGGTGTCTTGGGCCATCCTCTGGGGGTGGGAGGCTTGCAGAGCCCAGGACGTGGGTGCCAAATTTCTTCTGCCATATAGTGGTCTGCCTGGCTCCGCCCAGGACTCATCCCTCTCTACCTCTTCTCCTCCCAGTTCCACCCCCCTCATCTGAGCATGCCTCCCCCTTCTCCACCCCCCAGCGTCTCCTGATGCCACAAAACATCTGATCCATGGCCAGCAGTAGGCACTGAGAAGGAGGGGAAGACACTGATTGGCGGGACCCGATGGCAGGGGAGAGGCACCGGGGCAAAAGCAGGTTCTGGTAGCAGGACAGCTGGTGGCTGCTCCAGCCCCAGTACACGGGGCTCCCAAAGCTCGGAGCCTGAGGTGGTCGCCCTGACCCGCTGCCATGACTATTCAGCTCTGTATAAACACTCCAAAACAGAGGTGAGGCCCAGTGCATATGTCTAATGGGGCTATTTAAAAAGGATCTAGTTGTAGCCCAGCAACTTACTTAGCAGCTGCAGTGGAGGGGAGGGGGGGAAATTGTGCGAAGAGAAAGGCTTTGACTGCATTCAGTGATGGCAATCACAAAGTGCTATAAATGGGATTACAGGTAATCAGCCTGTGAAATGAGAGTCTTAATTGTGACTCTCTGAAATCCCCCTTCACTCTAAGTGAATTAATTGAAACCCTTTGAAAAGTTCTGTGTTAATAGTACTCTAAATGCATCCTCTCTGATCCACAGAACAAGCAGAAAGCGCAGGGAGAGGTGTCTTCATCTTGATCCAGAGGACTCGCAGGTAAGAGGGTAGCTCAACGTTCCTTCGGTCGTTGGCTGTTCTGCTGGGACCCCCAAGAGGCATGCCAAACACTGCACATCAGTGGCTCTTGTGATGTGGACAGTTTTTTCCCTCTGGGAACTGGATTCAGATGCATAAACTCCCTTCCAGAGTAAAAGGATATTCAGTTGCTATTGAACTGGGATGGTGTGACGTAGTGGAGCTGCTGTCCACTCTTGTGGCCCTGGATCCATTCTGCTTTTGCATTCACTGGTTGCTGTGTTGTGCTGGGTGTGATCCCTACTGCCCTATGCTGAGACTCTGTGCGTGCAGTGTCCAGCGGGGGATGGGCCCCTGAAGGGAGGCACGTTGGCAATGGCCCAGCTGGCCTGACACCTCGGCTAGATGGAGGAATCTGAACAAAGCAAAGCTGCCTGGGGGCTGAATGACCAGTTGGTGGGAGTGTGTGTTCATCTCAGCTGGAGGAAAATGAGAGGAGACTGAGCACAGGAAGTAGCAGAGAGGTAGCCGTGTTAGTCTGAATCTGCAAGAACGAGAAGTCCTGTGGCACCTTATAGACTAACAGATTTATTGGAGCATAAGCTTTCGTGGGCAAAGACCCACTTCGTCAGATGCATGTAGTGGAAATTCCAGAGGCAGGTATAAATATACAGGCACAAGAAAAGAGTTCCAATAAAGAGTAAGGCTAGAGATAATGAGATCAATTCAGTCAGGGAGGATGAGGCCCACTTCTAGCAGCTGATGTGGAAGTGTGAACACCAAGAGAGGAGAAACTGGTTATGTAGTTAGCTAGCCATTCACAGTCTCTGTTTAATCCTAAAATGATGGTATCAAATTTGCAGATGAATTGTAGCTCTACAGTTTCTCTTTGAAGTCTGTTCTTGACGTTTTTTTGTTGCGGGATGGCTACTTTTAAATCTTCTACGGTGTGTCCAGGGAGCCTGAAGTGTTCTCCGACAGGTTTTTGTGTATTGCCATTCCTGATATCTGATTTGTGTCTGTTAGTCTTTTACCTAGGGACTGTCCAGTTTGGCCAATGTAAATGGCAGAGGGGCATTGCTGCCACATGACTTCCTATATTACATTGGTAGATGTACAGGTGAATCAGCCGGTAATGGTGTGGCTGACGTGGTTAGGTCCTGTGATGGTGTCGTTGGTGTAGACATGCAGGCAGATTTGGCACCGAGGTTTGTTGCAGGGATTGGTTCCAGAGTGGAAGTTACTGTGGTGCGGTGTATCATTGCTGGTGAGAACAGGAAGGGGGTTTACGGGGCCTGGGTGCCCCTATCCCCAAGAGGAATACGGCTGTCTGCTCTCGGTGTCAGAGCTAACATCGCTCCTATGCTACGCTGTGTCTCTGAGAACCAATGAAACCTTCTACTCTACTGGATGGCGGAGAGTCACATCTGGCTGCGAATGGGGGTGCAGGGTTGGGGGCTCCCCAACACGCCGTCACAGATGGATTCTAGTAGGAGCCTAGAAGTGTCTGTCAAACTGTTGATCCCACTTCCCCAAAACGTTCAGTACTACGTGTCTGCGGTTTGTTTCTAGCAAGGCTCCATATCTAATTGGACATCTCCCTGCGGGCTGGTTCTCCTTTCAGAGAGGAAATGCAAATATTGTCTTACAGGGCTCTTGCTGCCTTTTGAGAGGCTATAAATAAACCTAAAACACTGCTACTATTTTCTGCTGGTGCTTAGATTTATACAAAGTAATTCAATTAAATTGTAGCACTCCTTTGAGTACAGGGGCTTCAAATAAAGAAATGTTGTACCTCCTTTGCAACCAGTTATCTGGTATCCATTTTCCTTCTCCCTTTCCAAAATATGGTCACCATACTCAGGACGTGATCTTGCACTTATCTGAAATGCATGCTGGGACATGACTGGCTGTCCAATGAAAGTAGGACAATCCCTCAAATTGTATAATAGGTGATGTCTCCTCTAAGGAAACACCAGGTCTGCTGTAGTTCAGGTTCACATCAGTTTCTATTTAAAGTTTGACTCTAAATGTTCTTTAATCCCTCACGGTTATTCCGATTGCCTGAAATGTGATGCACTTTCAGCAGTAAAACTAGTTCATAAATGAACTAGATAAATTCATGGAGGATGGGCCCTTCAATGGCTGTTAGTCCTTAGCCTGTTTGCCCGGAGCTGTTTGCACTGATGCAAGGCAGGATATTGAGCTAGATGGAACTTTGGTCTGACCCAGCCTGGCCATTCTTACGTAGTCACAGCTCTCCATGTGCCTAGATGTGGTCATTTGGCAGCTTTTCGCAGCCATTGCAGTGGAGCTCTATAAGGAGGTTATGGTAGTGCCTTTAAGGATGTTTTTTTTAATTATTTTTTTAATAGAAGTGAGTGCACCAGTATAATGTGTTTGCATAAAACGTCTCGACAAGTGCGCTGCTGTCTCTTACTACACTAAACTGCGGTTTCTAAAGACCTGCTTCCATTCTCTAAGAGCTACTTAGGAAATTGGTCATCCCCTGTTTTTGAAGTGGCAGAGTCCAGCCTAGTCAATCTTCCTGCCAGGACATGCCCAATGTAAACCTAGAATTATTTTGCCTGCCAGGAGAACTCTGTGGGCTATGTCTAGACTGGCATGATTTTCCGCAAATGCTTTTAACAGAAAAGTTTTCCGTTAAAAGCATTTGCGGAAAAGAGCGTCTAGATTGGCACTGACGCTTTTCCGCAAAAGCACTTTTTACGGAAAAGCGTCCGTGCCAATTTAGACGCGCTTTTCTGCAAAAAAGCCCCGATCGCCATTTTGCGATCGGGGCTTTTTTGCGCAAAACAAATCTGAGCTGTCTACACTGGCCCTTTTGCAGAAAAGCTTTGTGCAAAAGGACTTTTGCCTGAACGGGAGCAGCATAGTATTTCCGCAAGAAGCACTGATTTCTTACAGTAGGAAGTCAGTGTTCTTGCGGAAATTCAAGCGGCCAGTGTAGACAGCTGGCAAGTTTTTCCACAAAAGCACCTGCTTTTGCGGAAAAACTTGCCAGTCTAGACACAGCCTGTGCAGTATCACTGTAGAGACACATCATTAGGCACTCTCCTGTAAGTTTCTGCAAGGCTACTCTGAGGGAGGGGAGACCTTCCAGGTGTTCCCTGAACTTTGAACAGACTTTCTAAGGTGGTGGTGGTGTCCAACCAGTTCTGAAACAGTAGCCATTATAGTGGCTACAGCTATAGCGAGCTAGCCATGCTTAACCGGCCAAACAGCCACATGTGGCCAGTGGCCAGCATGTTGGACACCTTGGTTCTAAGAGATGCCCTCAGAGTACTGTACTCATTTGTGCACTCCAATAGGGAGGTGGCTAAGGACAGAAGGACGTGGCTCTTGGCCTGGTGGCTGCTGTCCTGTGTTAATTATTAAAATTACATGGCTGTCACATTCTCACCACTTATGGAACCTTGGAAGTGTGCCCAACAATATGTACTCAGGGCATCAGAAGTGGTGCAGCAGGTACGGTGGGCTTCATTATGGCTTTGGAGGAAAATCAAGATCTCTAAGGTACAGATGAGTAGCCAGGCAGTCCTAAGTTGCATCTGGTCTTAATTTAGTCCTAAATTCTGCCTTTGACAAATGCTCTGTTACAGTAGGCAATAACGGATGCTGATAAGCCACTATCAAAACGGTTCAATGTGTGCTGTATCCAAAAACTGTCATCTGTGCTTTCTTCTGACCCTGACGTAAAGATCCACATTAAGTGTTTGGCTGCAGACTATACTTTGGAACCACATTTAAATAAAGGAAAGAGCTCTGGTAGAAACACAATGAAAAGTGAAAGTCCGAGAAGCAGAGTTGAAATCTCTTTTTGATATGTTTTTGCTGCTCGGTGCCTGAATCATTTTCCTAAAGGTTCCACTTATCAAAGCCTCCCTTATATAATGGTGTAAGGAATGTCTCCATTTTCTTGCTTCCTAGGGGCTTTATTCAACCACCACATCTTGTTGTGCATCATGCTTGTGCTTTGAATGCTCTGGAATCCAAGCTGAGAGAAGTGGAACATCCGATTGGTTCCAGTGATTCTCTTAGCTGGGACACGTGGCAGCTGCTTACAGTGGCCTGTACAAACCACATAGCTTTTCTCTAGCACTGGACAGACACAACGCAAGATATAACTGTTGCAAATGTATGGGTTTTTAAAAAAATTGTGTGTGAATCCTTAGTAAAGACAGCTGGCTTATATCAGGACCGTAACCAGTTCTCTCTTGCAAGAGGAAGCCTGACATAAAGTGTAGGCTAGTGAACTGCAATACCAAAGACTCCTTTTCCCAAGGGGTTTAGACACATTTCAAAAGGGATTTAGGCACATTTTGTTCACCTACTTTATAGCAGTCCATATTTCCCTAGCTTTCTTCGGAGACAATCATATGGAGCTGTGCCAAGGGACCGGAATGAGATGGTGCAAATGAACCCTCAGCTTGGGAGATGGGGGGTTGAATTGTATCAATCTGTAATCTAGAGAGGAACAGTAGAGCTTGTGCTTCCTGTAGCTGATGTTATCAGGGAGCTGGCTGCTGGCAGGTACGCACAAAGCATCCATGTGCTAAGGGTAGGAGACCCAACTGAGCCAGGCATCAAGATCTGATTCTGACACCACAGAGTTGGCAGCATAAATTCCCATAGGATGGGGAACAGCCGGGAGCTGGGCTGATATCTTTAGAAACATCCCTGTCACTTCACTGCTTTTCTGTTGCCATTAGATCGGCAGAAGAGCTAGGCAAAACAATTCAGCTGAACCTTTTTGGTGGAAAAATGCAGATTTGGCAACACCAGAATGTTTTGCAAATTCATGTCGGTTTTGCCCAATTGTCTGGTCCACAACAACCATTTAAAAATGAAACCTGATTTTTAAAAAAATATTTTACTCTTTCCAAGTGAAATGTTTGAATCTTTTGGTTTGAAACAACTTTGGTGAGAAATTTCCTTCAGCTTTATTTAAAAAAAGAAAGAAAGAAAAGAAGACAGGCTTACAATTCAAACAAAAAAATGTGTGGTTGAGCAAAATGTTTTAATTCAGCCCCAATTTCTTGACTTCAGTGAACACTCTGATAGTTTTCATGGTGGAGTCGACCTGAAATGATTTGATTTGATTTTTTTCAGAATTGCTGGCCAATCAAAAAACCCTTTGTTCAAAACAGCTCTAATATCTTCCTACCTCCAAAGAACTTCCAGGCCTCTTCTGCTTCGAAAGCCTCTAACACATTGCAGACACCATGGCTAGTAAGCATTCAGCATACATCTAGCTTGGAGTAGAGGGTTTGCAGGAGGAGAAGGTGAAGACATGGTGGTCTAGGCCAGGGAGGAGGTTCTGAAGAAGACATACTGATGAGTGAAAGGGGGCATTTTAACTGTACTGCTTAGATAGGCACTAAATTATGCAGGGCCTTGCAAGCAAGAACAAAGATTCAAATCTGGACCAGCCTGTGTTACACTTTTAAAACCCATAGCAGTGAGTCTGATCTGTGCTCCAGCACTTAAAACATCCACGTAGATATTGCAGCTTGGGCTGGAGCTCAGACCCTGAAGCTTAGCCCCCTCCTTAAGCTTCAGAGTCTATGCTCTACCCTATGCCTGAACATCTGTGACACTTGTTTTTTCGCTCTGTAGCGCAGCCCCGAGAGTCTGTAGACCCAGGCTTGCTGTAGATCCTATGACTTGCTGCAACAGGTTATAAAATGGAGTGTAACTGCTCTGGTATGGTATGATGGGAGCAGCAGGCAAAGTGTTTCCAGAGGCCAGTTTCTCTGCTTCAAGATCCATGCGCTAACTGATAAAAATCCACGGTGCCCTGGCTAGAAATAGTAGCTGAGGCCAGGCTTCTCAGGTGTGGTCCTGATCTCCTGACCAGCAGTAGATGGAAAATGGCTTTATGGGGCATTAGCAGCAAGGAATAAAGGACTGTGGCTCGAATCACAAAAGGGGTGCATGCTCAGACACAATGTCCTCACCTCCCAGAATCATTTCTGTCTCATCTTGCTCACTTGCCTGCAGCTTGAACTTCAGCTAATGTGGAAAGAAAAGAATCCAGTTTGATACAAGACAGAACTGGTTTTGAGTGGTGTGCACACCAGAGACACTGCAGCCACAGAGACCAAGTTGGTGCCCAAGAGCCAAACTTTACTTCTTAATACTCTGTTCCTTATTTTAATTTAAGCTAACAGCATTGGTAACTTAAATAACTGAGCACGAACTAGCTCTCAGTTCCACAACTTCCTTTTTATTTCTATAGTCCCCAGAATTCTTAGAAATCATGAAATATTCATCTTTAATGCAAAGAGAGACGTCATGGTGCTTTCTTCAGGAAATATAAAATCGAGTTGTGAACTCGGCGTGCCTCTCCCAACAGAGGACACATCTCTGTCATGATAGGAACATAATTGTTTAAAGTATCTGCATAGTTCCAATTAAGTTATACTCTACTCTCTAATTTCAGCAGTCAAGTGTGGCTGGCACATCAGCATGCATCTTCTAGTATCCCCAAAGTTAATAGGCTATAATTGCAAGCCTAACACTTCTAGGCCTAATGAAGTGGCAACAATCCGGTGATTATGATTAACTTGATGTTTTCTTAAGTAAATTAAAGTCTTTTGTATTCAAGTAGCTTCCCCCATGCTCAGGGGAACATTCAGTTCATCCCAAGATCTTGGCTGAGAGGTGATGGAGAGTAAAGCATTGTTTTTAAAGTTACAGACTAACACGGCTCCCCCTCTGGCACTTTGTACTGCGGTCATTTTCAAGTTCCTCTAACTGGCTTCTCGCTGCCAATGAGAGCTGCCTTAGAAATGTAAATGCATATCAGCCTTCGAGGTGTCCAAGGCAGATGTCCCATTGGCTCTCATGGAGCAGGAAGATATTGAGTTCTCTCAGAGCCTAAACTAGTGACTAGTGCCCAAGCAGAACTTTGGCTGATGGGGCCCTACTTTCTTTTGCACCTTTTGTGGTGACATAGTTCTGTGTTTCCTGGGGCACAGGCATGACATCCTGTGGCGATCCCTAATTGCCAGGCTGCAGGGCACAGTAAAGTACCTGAGAGGGAGCCCTTCTGTTTCACACACAGCTTGGAATAAATCCCTTAATCTTTATCACTGTGGTGATCAGTCGTTCCTGTCACTGCAGCATTTCATGGTGCTAAAAGTGAGTGTCAATCAGGACCAATGAAGGGCCATTCGTGCCAAAGTAACACCGCCAGGCTATTTGGTTCTAGAAAAACCTGCAGATGGGGCACAGCTGCAGAAAGGGACCTTCCAGGGAAATGGAGCCCTGTTTAGCACCTGCAGTCTCATCTGAGGCAAGAATTCTCATTGTACACCTGGAAACTGCCTGCAGCAGATACAATACGTTCAGTGGTTTTTCTCAGTGTACCAGCTACCTCTGATAGGAGTGGTTTGCAGAACAAAAAATTGCTTATTGTTTCCTGTTGCTATGATGTGCCACCCCTGTGCCAATGAAGTAGGAAGTTCAAGTTTGAGGTCAGATGTGAGGCCTCTGTTTTGCCAGCCACCACCCAAACTGTATAAGGAAGCTAGTTTGGTGAGGCGGGGTGACGCGGGTAGGGTCAGTGCTGCATAGAATTGTGGGATCAGCTGCATTCTAGTGTACTTGTGCATTGACGCCCAAGCATGAAGCCGGTCAGAGGTGATGGAGGGGAGGGATGTTGAGAATTCTCAGTGATTATGCAGTCGCACTACCACTTGCACAATTCCTGCATGGTTAGAAGAACTTTGTGAAAGCACCGTGTTGCAAAACATGGTGGCAACGCCTCTTCCAGGATAGCGTGACTGAGTTTTAATGCACCAGTCATGGTGATAGGTAGGTGTCATTGCAACCCATCTTACACGATCATGTTTAGAGCCATGCAAATCTGTGACGATCCTCTTTATAGCCGCGGATCACTTTTTGCAGATGTGGATACACGTTTTGTATTTGTGCGTGGCTCTCATCCTGTTCTGAATGGATTTAAATGGGGTTAGAGTAGTTGAGTTTCCTGTTCTTGATGCTTTCTGGACTTGGTTCAAACTCTCCATCTGTAGTCCGGGAGCTGTAAACTTTAAGAATTTGTTATGACTAGATGGAATTTTGTCAGCAATGCTTTTAACAAGCTTATCACTGGGGGAGGGAGAGTATGTGGTAAATAGTGCCGTCCAATTATAAAATCAATTACTGTTATTTCTGTCTGCTCCATCAAAGCTAAAGTTGAATGGTAATTGCTTTTGAACCTTCTAAACTGCAATTTCCAAGTTGTCTGAGGGAAGATGCTATTGCTATTAGGACTGCGTCGGTGATCTGTTTCGGAGAAACATGAGCCCGCTTACGCATTCGGAGCGGGCATGATACAAAGTCGTGTCAGTGGATCAGTTCAGATCCTCTGGGCTTTTACATACCTGGTTTGACCTCCGCTCACTATAAAGAACCGTGCTCCAGACCTTGAGAACGGAATTGAGATGTGATGACTTACAGCTGCTGGCTGGGGGAATGTGAAAATCAAAGAGAAAGGGGTGGTATGTGCACATGACATGTACACCTCTGGTTAGAGTAGAAAGATAAAGGCTGGGCTGCAGCAAATAAAACCAATGTGATCCACAGTGAAAACCCCACGTTCAGCAGTTTTGCAAATCATCTGCATGTTCTGCCCAAGATTTCAGCTGAGCACAAAATTTGTCATGAATGGGATTTCTCTTCAACAGGCAAAGGCTTTGCCTCCTCAAAAGCAAAGATAGTTCCCCATCTAAACGATCTGGATGAGTTTGCCTGTGCTCCATACTCTTTAAGAAATGCATTCTGAGTTGCTTTTTCCCCCTTGTGTTAAAAGTCGGTTTTTATGCCGTACGACGGTTTGAGTTGCAGTAATCCTAGTGTAACATGTCCACTATGATATTAATAAAACCAAAATGTTGCAGAAATCCAATGTGTGAGCAAGGGAGGTGGGGTGGGGGCCCCTCCTTCATTTCTGCCCTGGGGACCCTGTGAATCTAACGCTGACCCTGGGCTGAGAGCCAACGAAAAGACTGTATTTCTCCCAGCAAGGGAAGCTGTGTGGAGTGATCTCCTCCAGCAATTTTCCACCTCCTGGAAGGAGCAATGATTGAAAGTTTAGAAAGTCATTTAAAATATCAATTTTCGTATCTTTCTGTCAAGGCCAAGTATTCAAAGGCTTCAGTGTGTACCCTAGCGTAAGCCTGAGTCTGTCTCCAGCATTCAGGCATGTTTGCCTTTTTGGTGTAGTTCTGTACTGTACTAGAGCAGGGTCTATAGGCAATACCTGTCCAGGGATTTGAGAAGGGTGCAGATTATGGTCTAGAAAAGCAGGCTGGCTTCATAGAGTATGTCTGCACAGCAAAGAAAAACATGTGGCTTGCCCATACCTGTGATCTTAGATGCATGGAGCTTGGGCTTTTTCATTGCCATGTTGACTTCTGGGCCTTAGAGCCAGGGCCAGCTGTGGGTTTTTCCTTGCAGTGGAGACGTATGTTATGCCCAACAAAATAGGATTTTCTCTAGATATGGGCCAGTCAGTAAATGGCCCCTATCTGCTCCTGCATCTGGTTCCATGCACAGGAGGGCTGCCAGGACTGGTTTAGGGAATAAACCACAACAGTAATTTCTTGCACGTCACTGATGTGGCAAATAACATGAAGCCTGAACTTTTCCCCCTATAAGTGGCTTGTGGTTTTGGTGAGTGAGATGTTTTTAAGCATGTTTTTATAAAATGTCTTGCAAGTGTCACTGGATGCTTCGCTATTTAAGTGCTGCAAAATGTGCCCACAAATACCAAAATAGGGCTGGGGAGACCATGTTACATGTCTTACAGGGTCCTCAGTGAGTCCTGGTGGCTGAGTATAGGGGATGACAGAAAGGTTAGCTAAGCACTTTCTCATGGGATCCATTAGCAAGCTCATTGATCACCGCTTGCCTCCTGTGCCTCTTGAAGAACTGTTGACATTGTTGATGTAAAGCCAATCTCTATTGGCTCGATCACAGGCTTCTGGGTGTGTGGAAAAACAGACAGGGGGCCTGGGTGGAATAATTCTCAGTTGCTATTCCTTCTAGCGCAGGTTAGAACCACCCTGAAGCTGTTCAATTTTGAGATTGGGCAAAAACACCCACAAATGGCTTTCCACCCACTCCCCTGCTACGTCCCTTTCCGTGGGTGTTCTGACCTCCGCTCTGCTGAATCTGAGCAGCTGGTCATCTGTATCTAGCCTAAGAGCAGTTTTCTGTCCCCTTGGAGAGGAGAAAAGCAGAAAACTCCATGAAAACTGTTGCAGGAAGCACTTGGATACAGTAGATGTTTCATAGATAGCCTTGCTTTTCTCATCCAGGCTCTG
The DNA here is from genome assembly GCF_052426305.1 of Pelodiscus sinensis. Lineage (NCBI taxonomy): Eukaryota > Metazoa > Chordata > Testudines > Trionychidae > Pelodiscus > Pelodiscus sinensis. Next base: position 6,226,195 of record NC_143059.1, on the reverse strand, counting down.
GAAAAAATGGTCTAGTCTATATATGTTTGCTCTTGTTCTGTCATCTAAACACTTCAACTCTGAGTCACAAGAAAGTCCCTCTCTTCACATCTCAGTTTTTCTCTTTAAAACTGCAAGGCATTCTGAGCGGTGTCTGAAGTATGTAACTTCATGTGATATATATTCCAAGGCAACAAACTACACATGTATCCTGCTCTCACAAGTCAGTTTTATTTTAAGAGCAGTGAAATAGTTTTTGTTTTTCAAGGAAGAAGGTTCGAAATGATCTCTCTATTGATCCTGTACTTACCAGCTTTCTTATATGAAGCACTATAAGGTCATGTGCAATTATGGTTAATCCTTGAGGTTACTAATGGATAGGCTGCTTGTTTGCTTTCAAGGCAACTTTTCATGTTTGACACTTCAAAAACATCGCTTCAGACTTTCATCCAGCGGAGTGTGCTAATTGACGTCAATATCTACCAAGAGAAAGCTACTGTAGGAAGGAGATAATCACTGGGAGATGGTGGCGTTCTTTTCCTGAGTTGGTCCTGAACCAACATGAGAGAGGGTGCTAAAGACTCTGTGCTTCGGGAGGCGCAGTCTGTCAGATCAGATGCAAAATCAAGTGTGCCCCTGCGCGTCCTAGCATCCTGCTGCTAGCACCTCGTCCTCTCCCCCGTCAAGCCATAACAGATGTCTGGATCCTTGCAGGACAGTTTCCCTGTCGAGGAGAAAGTATTGACAAGGAATGCAAGAGTATAATCAAACTGTAGCTTGTTTTGTTCACATGCGCAAGCATTCACTCAGGTCCTGGAACAGAGGTGGTCATAGACAGCATTCAGCACAATGTCTTTTTCTTCCCCCCACCTCCTCTGCAGCAATCTCAGCTGATGCACAAATACCCAGTTCCTGTGGAGCAAATCTGCCTTAGGAATTGATGGTTGCAGTGTTGTAGCTCTGTTGGTTCCACGATATTGGAGGGGAATGATATGTAAGGTAATATCTTTTATTGAAATAACTTCTGTTAGTGGAAGGTACAAGTTTCTGAGCTACCAGGAGCTCTTCTCCAGGAATGGGGAAGGAAATCAGTTTCTGAGGGCACATCTATGCTACAAAATTAAGCCGATCTAGCTATGTTACTCAGGGATATGAAAAAGTCAGTCCCTTGAGAGCTGACCTAAGCTTAGGTTATGGAAGAATTCTTCTTCTGAGAGAAGTGGATGTACTACAGCGATGGAAGAATCCCTTCTCTCTTTACTATCTACACTAGAGTGCTACAATGGTATAGCTGCAGCATAACAGGTTTGAAGTGGGCAGTGACAGGCAGCAGGCTATGTGGTGTGTTACCTCTATAGCTAGGCAGTTATAGGACCGGCCTGGGACAAGGGAGACCCAGGTTTCACCTTAAAAGTTTAGAGCTCTATGAATCTTGGGCACTAAGTTGTATGATTTAAGAAATAGCCTTTCTAGGGAGGCAACAGAGAAAGGATGCTGAGTTAATAGACACTAACAACTCCATGCCTTCATATCCTGAAAAGGTTAAATGAGACAGGAAGGCTAGTATTAAACTTGCGATGTCTTGGACATAGCTGCCCTAACTGAGCAAACATAATTGTGGTTGATATTTAGCTGCTGTGCCTTAATCTTCCCCAGTATTACAATGGAAATTTAGCTATTTGGCAACATTAGGGAAACAAATCATCTTAGGAAATGCTTGCTACTCTAAGGTTTTATTTAACAATTAACAATTTAATAAAGGAAGCGGTATTTCAGTCCTGTTTTTTAATACTGTGCATTAGCAATAACGTAACAGTACAGATGTCTTAAACTATAGATGGATGAAGTTTACTCTTCTTTGTTCTTTCCGGTGACTTTGAAAAGATTTGGTTTCAACAGGGTTATCTTCTCTGTTTCCTGATTGTATGAAGAAACTGCAAAGGGCTTTAAAATAAAATGCTGCTCGTGTATCATCTTATGAATGTTGAGTGTGCCAGTATTAGCTCTTTCTGGCTTAGCTGGACAGGCTTGGGGGATGTGTTCAGGTTTGCATTGGGAGCTCTTCTACCTTAATTGAAAGCGGGGTTGCCTGTGTGGGCCAGAGAGAGGGGTCTCTAACAAAGATGCCCCTTCCCCAACAGTCACTAAAATTAAACAGATATTAACAAAAGCAGCCAATGGGAGCTGTGGAGCCAGAACTTGCGGCATGAATGGCACATGGAGCATCCCTGAGGGATATGTCGCCCTCGCAGAGACAGGTATGGAGTCTGCTAGCCCAGTGCCAATTGGACTTTTAATGGCCTGGTCAGCGACACTGACTAGAGCCACCAGGATCCCCTTTTGATAGGTGTTTTGGTTGAAAACAGGACAACTAGTAACCATATGCATAAGGCTTTCTGACCACTACGTGAGTATGGGAACTCTAGCCCCATCAGTTTTCAGTTGGGGTGGCCTTTAACTCCTACATTTAATTAAAGGGAGTGTTTATAGCATTGCAGACCAAACTGATACATTTCTTGCTTAACAGAGCTAGGCTTTGATGGTTTTCATGTGCCTTTTAATTAATTTGTATAAGTGCTGAAGAAACAATGCAACAGTTTGTGCCTTTGTAGTTATCTCTCAGAGCACAGTTCTATGCAAGAAGGAAGTACGGTGCTTATCAGTAGGATGCATAAATTCACACTGCTTGTATGAATTTAAAGTCTTCCTTTTTTGAGTGGGCATTTTCATTAATTCTGAGCAGGAGTCATGCTCAAAGCTAATGAGAGAGCATGAAACCCCGGGACAAAAAAACATTTCATGCAGCTGTGGTATCCCATATTGCATTAACTTGTTAATGTAGTGAAAGGTAATATTTTGTGAACCTTCGGCAGCTAGAAATTGAAATCTAGGTTGCTATTAAAAGATGTAAGTAAGGCACTCATTAATGGATTTAAAAGTAGCCCTTCTTCTACAAAGGAATTTCAAAAACCAACTACAGAGAGAAACTGCAGAATTGGCCTTTATATGCAGATTTGACACACTTTCTCCTGGCCTGAACAAAGACATGAACTGGATGGGCCATTATATTCAACAACCACTTGACATCAAAAGCTAAGTATGGGATATTTCCAGCCTACTCAGTTAGCCTCATTAGCACCGGCACTACAATTGACAGGTTCCCTCCTTTTTTCCTGTTATAAATTATGAGGTTCCCCCGTTTTAATCCACTCTGCTCATGAGGAAGTAGGTTTTGCCCATGAAAGCTCATCATACTAATATATATGTTAGTCTTTAAGGTGCTACAGGACTACTTCTTTTTTTTTTTTTACATAAAACATAGTTTTTCTTCAGGCCAGATCAACATTAAAGGAGAAGGTCAACTTAAGATACACAAGAGTCGACATACCTTAGTTTGAGTTTCCCTGCTGTCCTCACAGTGGGATGCTGAAGAGAGCAAACACTCCCCCCTTTACTCCTCGTGGGAGCAGGTGTATTGGCTGCCACCAGAGGTGCCCTCTGAATTCAATTTAGCAGGTCTTTACTAGACCCACTAAATTGAACTCCGGAAGACTGATCCCGGCAGCGTCGATCTTCCTCCAAGGGAAAACATGGCCTTAGTGTTATGTTCATAGCATATACACACAGAATTAGGAAAACACTTATGTTGCAACCTATTAGGAAGAGTATAACACTACTTTCTTTATAAGAATCCAGAAATCTGACACGCAGCCAATTACAGAGAGAAAGAAAGAAGGCTACTCCCTTAGGCAGGGAGTTGCAGCTCAGCCTATCTTGTTCCAGACCAGCTTTTTTGCAGACAGATTTTTGATGACTTAGAGTATGTCTACACTACAGTGTGGTTTCAAAATATCGTATTTCAAAATAGTTATTTCGAAATAGCTTATTTTGAAATAACGTGTCTACACACAAAATACATTTTGAAAGAGTATTTTGAAATAGCGCGTCCACACTGAGTGGATGCTGAATCGCATTTGAAGCTGGCCAGAACTAGGTCCGGCAGAGCATCGGGTCAGGAGCTACTTTGTGTAGCTGTTGCCTGAGGCTGTATGAGGCCTGTGCTTAAAGGGACCCTCCCTCCTCTGGACAGCTGGTTCTCAGCTTTCCCTGCTTGCTTGCCTACCTTGCTGAGGGACAGCAAAGCATCTTCTCTGTGTGCTCTGGTTGCCCTCACTCGCGACACCACAACACTCTGCAACATGGAACCAGAGCTGCCCCTGGGCACTCTGGTGCTTCTTGTGGACGCGTTGCTGCGAGCCTGGCTGCACTTTCTGCAGGCTGCCATCGGGAGGTCCATCGGGGGGCTGTCAGTATCCAGGAGGCCCTGTGGTAGAGCTTCCACCCTGAGGAGCACTGAGAGCCTCCCTGGTCTGCCCCACTGGGGGCTTGTGCTTCATTACTCCCTCACGTCCTTCTACTTACCCCCCTACAACCCCCCTTCCTGATGTAAAATAAAATACACGTTTTTTCATAAACACAAACTGTCTTTAACAAAACGGGGGGGGGGGGGGGAATGAAACTGGTGAGACTGGGGAAAGGAGGCAGGAGAAGGGAGGGGGAAACCTGGGAGGAGGGAGCTGGAAGGGGTAAGCAAGGGGAAGAAGGGGGAGGGAGAGGGGAAGGTCAGTGTGTTCCTCTGCTCCCCAGTGCCCATGGTACCCTGGCTACACTACCATCTTTAGTGCATCAGCTCAGTGAAATCTAGTGCGAGTACGTCCAGTGTGAACTGGGAATCACATCCCTAGCTCCAAGTGCCAGTGGAGCCTTAGCTGCATTTATTGAATTAGGGAAAAGCAGGGACAACTGTCCTTGCTTTGTGATCTGTGCAGGGCCTCCTGTAGCCTTTCCAAGGGCGTGTTAGAAGCACTCTCAGCATGGAACTCTTCCTCTACATCTCTGGTTCCGCAGTGAAAGTTGTTACTGGTTAGGGACTTGGAGGAAGAGTTCTATGCTGAGAGTCCCTGGTTCCGCAGTGAAAGTTGTTGCTGGTTAGGGACTTGGAGAGAAAGTTCTGTGGTTCTTCAGAGAAAGTTGTTGCTGCAAAGACTGCGTGAAATGAGCTGATGATCTGTTTGGTTCCCAGTGGACAAATACCTACATCACAAAAATCTGTGGCTTCAACTGGCACAGGTATTAGTTCTGGCCTGACCTGGCTGGATGTGAGACACGCTTGTCCTATCTTACATCCCACACACACCACATGTGGGGGGTGTTTGGGGGTATTGTGCTTCAGAAAGGGCTTGGGGCTACTCCTGCAGCTAATGTCCCTCCCTGTGCTAATGGCACCGTGCCGCCCTAGAATTTTAAATAGCTGCTGTGCCAACGTGTGGTCCTCCTGGTCTCAACCAGCTGCATGGAACTGCCCCATATTCATCAGTTCCCCCCCCCAGCTGAGATGCTTGACATGCTTACCTCGATAATAGTTTCTGACTCAGGCTGCTATGCTGTTCGACAGCCCGACCTAAGCAGAGTGCCCTCTTTGTAGATCAAACAGATCAAATTAAGCAAATCGAAGTCCTTTTTTAAACCCTCTTACTGTTTCCTACAACTAAGATGTACTCCTGCAGCATCCTTCACTATTCAGGACTCTGCCTGGGGAATTTCCAGTCTCCTGCTAAAAACAAGATTAAAAATAATAATCAAAAGCACATGCTTGGTTAGCTCCTCATTCAATAGCCTCCTTTTTTCTTATCCCATAGCTGCTGCTCACACTGCAGCCTGTCTCTCTTTCGGCTGCTTTTTGACATCTGCATTATGGTCTGGGGAATTCTTCCAAGCCAAATTGCTATTCAAGCTGGCAGCACGAAACCACCAAAAAGGAGACAACATATAATATCACCTCACCAGTCTCATCATCTGTGCATCACCGGCCGGACCCTCACCCCCAAGCCTGGCCACCAGAATTGGATCAAAGTATTACAGCAGCGGGTCAGGGGTATCAGAATGGGGGGGGGGGGATATCAGGGGCGACGCCGTCCACTTTTTACCAGCCATAAGGGAGCATGAGAATGGGTGGGGGAAAAGTGAACAGGGGGTAGGCTCTTGGGAGGAAGAGGCTCAATCATTCCCTGAGAGTTTGGGAAAGACCCTTTGACTTCTTGCAGTTGACTTGGCTATACTGAGAATATAACACGATTACTTACAGGGCTTCTAATGCTCTGATTAGGCACTATGTAATAGGGATGTATAGCATAGCTGATTAACAGATAAGTAAAAGCTTATCAGTTAATGCTATAGACTACATTCATTTACCATCCCCCTAGCATTGCCAGTACATTTTTAGCGGGCTGGCCATCAGCCTGGCTGAGTCCTGGCATGTGCCGGGTCCAGGACCTACCCCACTGTGGCTCTGCATTTAAAATGTATTAGGTGCCAGATGGGCAGGCAGCCTGGCTCATTTCCAGCTTGCACCGAGTCTGGGAGCTCAGAACCCGTCCCCTGGATAGGGGCTGCTGCCACCCTGTGCTGTATCAGAGGCAACAGCGCAGGGCGAAAGATAGCCGGTCCACGAGGGGAGCTGGTTTTTAAACTGACTCCCCTCATGGATCAGCTCCTACCTGGCACCCCATGTTGCTGCCTCGGAGAGACGGCAGCGCGGAGTGACAGAGGGCTCCTTGGGAGTGGGGCCGGAGCACACTGGCTGCTGGTCCCACCCATGGGGACTAAAGAATAGTTTAGTAGCCGATTAGAATTCATGAGGTTAATCGACTATTCAATTAACTGATATTTAACATCTCTATTATGGAAGAGAAAATCCTCAGGGAAGCTGCCCTCTAAGTCTCTCTCTCTCTCTCTTTAGAGGAACACTTATACTATTCAGTCAATGCAACAATCCAGTAAATTGGATATTATGGTGGTGCAGTTGCTCATAATTACTCAGGACATCGTTGTTAGAAGGCCTGTTTCCTGTTAAATTACTTTGCTGTAAAAAGCAGCTTGAACTGCCTCTAGACCCGGTTGGTTACATGCTGCAAAATGTCCCCTTCAGACAGTTTGAATTAAAACCAAATAAGCTTTCCAGATTGCCTTTGCATTTGTTTTCTATTAATATTTCATCACACTAATTCATGCTGGAAAGTCTTGTACATTTTAAGCAAATTTCGCAGAAGAATCATGAACAGGCAGTTTGGAATAGGTGAGCACAGACAATAGAGTTTAATAGTGTCACTTTTCCAGGCAGAGAAGTGAAGCCGTTCTAGGAGTCCAATCAAAATTACTTGAATTTTGAATATCCGTGTGTGTGTGTGTGTGTGTGTGTGTGCAAGGAACTGCTTATGAAACAGCTGCAAGCTAAGACTTATTTGTGTAGATGATTCACTGGTTGATTTCAAACGATTGGCTCCTGATTTTTTTTCTCAGTCTCTTTACAGACAAAACGTGTTTGGAGATGTGAAATTTGCCTAATTCTCTGAAATTATTCATGCCTTGGTTTTTATCAAATATGGGGAATATGTGAATTTGGCGCTAGAGGCAGGAACCGTCTCTCCATACAAATGAAGCATGGGTAGTAATAACTTAAGCTTCTCCACACAATTTCATTAATGTCTCTGAACTAATGACCCAGAGAGATCCCTTGCATGACTGAAAGCAGGGCAGTCCTTAGAATTTATGGAGCCTTGCACAGTACTATTAAACTGGTGCCCTTTTGCCTGATGGCAGCTGAGGGGAGAGGATTTTTTTGAGAGATGTGATTTTTATAATCTTCAGCAACACACTAATGAAATATTTTAAAAACAAATTAGGTCCTGTAGAGTAACACAGTAAATTCAGAAACTGACAGGGGCTGGTAAATGTCTGTTAAATGGCTTCATTACTACTTGAATGGCTCTTTCACAGGGTCACTGTTCTGCTAAGAGGTCTGGCAGGCTTTTTCAGTTCTAAGTTAACTAGATCCTCTCCGGAGGAAGCAGAGCCACAGAACAGGGGTAAGAGATGGGTGGGTGGACATTAAGACTCAGTGGTGGCCCAGATCGTTGGGTGCCCTATGCAATTGGGTATTGTGCATGTGGGTAAGGATGGCTCTGATTGAAAGATTATTTCAACCTCCATATCATTCATGAAAGATGCCTTTCACAAGTCGGGTGTTACCATGTTTTTAATGTCAAGCTGGGGCAGATTTGTTACTTTCCTCTTGTCTTATGCCTCACTTAATTTTTCCAATGGATTTAGTTACTGAGGAACTTTAAGAATAAAATGGATCTTGCCTTTGATTATTGCCATGATTTGCTTCCGATGCAGAATTCCGTGAGCATCCACCGGATAAAAGTTCTATAAAAGTTGAAAAGATCCTATTTCACCACTGGTAGTTTGGGGCTGTTCCCTACAATAGGTCCTCAGTTGTTTTCACAATAATGGTATGTCATTTGCATGTGGTAGAACTGACTAGTGCAACAGAATGAATGATAGACCCTAATTTGTACGTGAACTGTTACTGAGTAACTTCTGCACATTATGATGCCGTATTAGTCTAACAGACCTTGTGCTGTAAGCTGTTCAAAATATGCAGATTTGCTCTCCCAGTCAATACTGTGCACAATCAGTGTGCACCTCACTTCACATGCCCATGCTTTATGCGTGTGTCACATCAGTAACACCGGTAGGAAAAAACTATGTGGGCGGGCACCCGCAGAATTTGGCATCCCTGCTCTGTGGGCAACAGTGAACAAAATGTCTCATGAGCCACAGACAGAACCTTGATGGACCGACTGTGGCCATTTGGCTGAGTTTGCCCACCACTATACTAGGACATTGAGGTGGTGCTACAAGGGTGATCTCCGTTTTGGCGAGTGCTGGTGTTTGAGCTCTCATAGCTGAAAGCTTGAGTTTGTCACTTGAGCTCAAGAGCCAGGTTTTGTGACTATGTGGGTTGTCACCGATCCATGTCTTGTGGATCAGCTCCAGAGAGATTCATCACATTTGCTATCGCGGCGATTACGCAAAATTTGCCCATAAACTGAGCACTAAAGGGAAGTCAGGCTTCTGTTCCACAGCAGCTGCTAATGTTTCCCTTTCTGAAAGGTGAACATGCAAAAGACAGCTGGTTTATTTAACTTTGTCCCACCTGTGTTGGGTCGCAATTTTTGATTTTAGGGTGGGGACAGGAGCAGACGATAACCTGCAATAAACACGTTATTGATGAGTGTTTCCTCTTTCCTTAAAAGCAGAATCTCTGATTAGACTGAGATTTTTTTCCTTTGCAAAACTGATGGCTCCTGAAAATTAAGTTTACTCTCATTTGCTGTGCAGACCTTAAGCTGCTTAGTCTGTAATCACAATTCGCATGCCACCATTGCTTTTCTTTTATGGATGATCTAACTTCAGGCGGGGAACACCCATGGAAACCAATTTTAAAATGTACTTTCTCAGAGTATTTAGGTGTGTGAATTTATCTGCAAATATTCATACTATTAGAACTCCGCCATCCAAATACTGGGAGAAGGGTTCATGGCAGAAGTAATTTATTTTAAAAACTTGAACACATAATGGTGGTGGTGGTTTTTGTGAGTAGTGCTCACCCAGCTGTACTGGAAAACATGCAGGGCTTGCTGGCTTTGACTTTGGGAACTACGTTTTGAGGCAAAAAGTCCAAGCAAATGCAGGTTTAATGGGCTGTACCACTAAAACTCCAACTGAGAAGTTTTGCTGTTGCTCATTTGAAGTGAGGCGGCAGAGTTTGAGGACATCGCTGAGTGTGTCTGTGGAGACAGTGGGAGACTGTGTCATGGTACAGGGTGTCACTAACTTTTTATTACCATGTGTGTTTGCACTGCAAACGTTATACACACAAACAACCGTGTTGTGAATGCTTGAGGCATCTCTGATCATACAAGTTCCATAGGAGCTTTGTAGCATCTAACAAAATATAGTTTATTCCCTTTTAGGCCTCTTCTGGCCTGGTCTGCACTTACAAGTTGAACCTCTCTGACTGTGGTTGTTAGGTGTGTGCCTTACTTATTAACTGAGCATTGCAACTCCTGCTGTGGATGCAGTGATTCCTGTTGGAAGGGGCCTCAAACTATTTTAGCATATTCCCCTCCCCAAATGGGAATAAGCAGACCTGCACCAATACAAGGGTGCCCCCATTAGCAAGATTAACTATACTGGTACAGTTAAAGTGGTAGAAATTTTAAGAATAGACAAGTCCTGTGGTTTCTGTAGCTTTCCCCTTATGAAGCTGGTATTTCACGTTGCAAAGGGAGCAGAGGCAGGGTCCGCCGCTTGAGTTGGCTGTGCAGTTTGGGGACCGTAAAGGGAACGGCTTATTCCTCTTAAAAGTTTTTAGACTTATACATGGAATTTGGCAGGTAGCTCTCAGACCGCCAGGGTGAGGGAACTCCTAGGACTCTCCTCCCAAGCTATTTCCCCTGAATGATAGGGCCTGATGCCCTAGTGGTAGTCCTCTTGACTATGAGCTATGTTCTAGCACCCCCAAGTGGCTCATGGCAAACAATGCCATTGACCTGTGTAGAGCTTGGTACCACCCCCAAGAGCTATGTAGTTAGTGTGTGTGTGTAAAATATACAGAACTTGAGGTGAATACTGTGACTTGTGTGAAATACCAAGAGTTTAGTGGCAGTTTGCATGGTTATGAAATCTAAATATTTATTATATTGTGCTGGCACCGGGTCCCCATTTATTGACGTCTCTCCCCCAACACACAGTAATCCTTGCCCTGAAGAGCTTGTAGTCTAGCTATAAGGCAAGGTTGATCCAGTGAATCGATATGAAGGACAGTTATGAATAATAATAACGAATGTACCTTCCACTCCCCTCCATAGCTACTGGTCAGTATCGGACATCAAGGACTTTTTTACATGATTAAATGTAACTTGCTCACTAGTTAGATTAGAATATCAGGGGTTGAAAAGGGCAAACAGGAAAACCAGCAATTTGTATTTTGGAAATCGAAGCCGTAAATAAAGCCACACATGACCTATTCCTTCCCCAGCCTGCCTGCTTTTCTGTGAATCAGTCTGCAGACAGGGTTGTTTTCCAATATAATTATACTCTAGGTTGACGGGAAATTTTGTTTTTTTTCTTCTGGTAATTCTGCTGCAATGGAGTGTAAATCTAGGCAAAGACTGAAGGGAGTCAGATCATAATGTGCGTGGCAGATTCAGTTGCTCGCCTCTGTCAGAAGTCATGCTTGGGAGTGCATTAAATTATAAGTGGGGTGGAGGGTGAAGGGGGGGAGGTTCAGTGTCTATTGCTGCTCTTTTCCCTGAACACTGAAATGAAAAGCAGGCCAAGGGTGCAGTATAAATATAAACACTTGACTGTGATTTATGCCTGGAGGCAGGATGAGTTCACTCTTAGCACTGACTGTAGGGAAGGAACCTGTCTCATGTTCTGAGCTGGTGCTCCACCTAGTGGTAACTCCTTAAATCTGACACTGTAGTGGGGAGGCTCCCAACGGTCTAGGTCAAGGTGGGCAATAAAACAACCGCAGTTCACCAGGGTTAGCCACTGGCAGGCCGCGGCCCTGTATTTATCTGTACCACCACAGGTACTGGTAATCGCAGCTCCCATTGGTCATGGATCGCCGTTCCCAGCCAATGGGAGTGGCAAGAAGCGGACCAGACCAGAACACCACTTCCTGCAGATTCCATTGGTTGGGTATGGTGATCCATGGCCAATGGGAGCTGCAGTTACCTGCACCTCTGCAGGTATGGGCAAATATAGCAGTGGAACCCACTGGGGAGTAATTACTTTGAATGGCCTGGAGGAGGTGCTGTTTTGAAATAGTAGCAGTGGAGTATCCACACTACCGCTATTCAAAAATATCTGTTTCCAAAGAGGAGTTATTCCTCATGGAATGAGGTTTACAAACGCTGAAATAAGCTGCCCGTTATTTCAAAATAATTTCAAAATAATGGGCTAGCGGTGTAAACACTCGCATAGTTATTTCGGAAGAACAGACGTTATTCTGAAATAACGTTGCTGTGTAGACGTACCGCGACTGATGCAAGTCTGAATATTGTTTCTTGTGTTCTTCTGACCGATACCTTGAGAGCACATATTGTGGCAAGACAGTTTTAAATGAAAGAATGGCAGCTGTTTAAAGTTGCTTGTTGTTTTGGGAAGTTGGAGGTAGTCCTGGTGGAGACAGACTACTGTGTGGAATGCAGCTGAGACCGTTAAGCGCACACTGAAATGCAGTTTTTCCTACGCTCTGCGGTTTCGCACGGATATTACTATTGGATATGAGTGTGTTTAAAAACAACAGCTACACAATAGATTGATCTGAGTAGCCAGAGTTGACCAGTGCTCTCAGCGATAACAACAAATGAAGAATAATTTAAGATTTTAAAATGTCACGGCTAATGGCATTGGTATGTCAGGTCTCTCTTTGGAACAGCAGCAAACTCCACAATTAGAGTGACACGTCGATTTGTTGCGGTTTGGTTGTTTCTGATATTTTAATTTAAGGTTAAACTAATATCAGGACTTCAACATGGGGAGCCCAGAGCAAGAGAGATTTGCTGGGCTGCTGTGTGCATTACCAGGAGTTCAGAACAGGCCTTGTGCTATGAAATATGGGGAGACTATGTAATATAGGTGGATGGCCAGCAGCCTTTCAAAGGGCTTTAGCTTGCCTGTTGGCTGAGTGGTTTTTGGTGGTTAGCTTATGTTGGTACCAAAACACAAATGGAAATGGGAGGAGGAGGAAAATAACAAATGTAACAAAAAATACATTACATTCCAAAAATTCCTGATGCTCTCATTTGAAATCTGGTTAGGATGGCCACCTCCCTCCATTTTCAATTAATGATGGAATTGTCCCATGGGAATATCTAATTAGAAATGCTTCTAGCGCTCTTGCGGGGATTGTCACTGAAAGGGCATCAGATTCAAAAGGGTGGGTGTCTTGCAGCTTGCTCAGGCTCTGAATGTCTTCCCAGTTGCATGTCATACTTGTAGGCTTGGAGTCTGAATCCTCCTGTGGCAATTTTATATTCTCCCTCTCCCCTCTCTCTCCAGGTGTGTTTCTCTTTTCTCCTCCATTCCCTATGGGGATTAATGTCCCTGCTGTCTGTTGAGGGACATTCTTTCTCTTTCAGTGCCAGTAAACATACACAATTCATTCAAACAGCTCATGAGAAGTGGAAGCAACTAATTAGAATCCCATTCAGAAAGTTGAGTTGTGTGGCTCTGAACTGAAGTTTGCTCCTTGCTTCTTTATAGTTACAAAACTTTCATTAACAGGATTGTCTGAAAGTTAATTCAGAGATTGCAATCAAGGCCTCTTTCAAAGCTTATCCTAAACACTTTTCAAAGACCATTACATACAAAGTTGCTCAATATCACAGTTTCAAAACTTGCTGGTGAAGTAGTTCTTTTGTAAAATTTAGTCATCTGTGTCATGTTTTGTTTTATTCTTAATGCCAGTTCATGTAAATAAGAGCAAATTCTGTTTGATTTGTAATGTTTTGTTTCTTGGATCTGTATTTTTTCTGAAGTTTTCTCCCCTAAGCCTGGGGATTTTGACCTGTCCTAAGGCGGGGATGGCCAAACTTCCTGATCTGAGCTGCATATGGTGATCTTCAGAAGTCTGAGAGCTGGGTGAACCTTCCAGGCCCTCAGGGCTTCTGCCCCTTAGAAGGGTGATGGGACTCAGGCTTCAGCCTTGTGGGAGAAGTGGCACCTGCTGGCACTTGGGACTTCAGTAAGAGCAGGGCTTGAGCCACAAGCGCTTGTGTAACCCACACACCTAGTGTGGTTGACTGTCCCATGAAGTGGCACCTAGACCACAGCAACAGCTAAGAACAAGAGACCTCTACAGCCTAGGCTGGGAGCTAGCTGTAACAGTAGAAGCTCCAATACGAAGCTCTAGAGGTCCCACGTTCAAATCCGCCTGGTGGTGGTTACACTTGCAGGTGTCTTCTGTAGGGCGGAGTGATGCCCCAACCACCCTCCCTTCTGGGCAGAAGCCCTGAGCCCTACCATCCCACTGCAGGGCAGAATCCCCAAGCTCCCTCCCCCAGTCTGCTAAATGGGTAGAAGAGGTTATGGGGGGCACTTTAATGGCCACCCCCGTCATAGCGACTTTAAATAGGTTGTGCTAAATTCTGTGCTGCAGCACCGCTTGTGCAGGCTCGGTGGCTTTGCAAACGGGGGTATGTGCCTGGCATTCAGTAATGAGCATTCCATATCTGGGTTACGTATTACAGTCCTGTCGAGGCCATGGTAACCGACTCTCCCCGTTAGGGCAAGTGGGGTGCACGTAGCCCCTTTCAGAATGGGTGAGCAGAATGCTCACACGGCAGCAGGCGCTCTGGTTAGCAATCCCAGCACTGATCCCTAGGCTTGGTGACTGAACGGCCACACTGCGCTTAGACACAGTCCCCCAGCACAGGGTTCAGACAGTCCCATGCCGTGGGAAATGCCTGACGCTCTGGATTTTGCGTGGGAAAGTGCCTGACGCTCCGGACGTGTTTACACCATGAGCAAGCAACAAATGGGGGACGGTGTTCATCGGCCACGTGTCGCCTTATTGACAAGCCATTTTATTGAAGTGTGAGCCATCTTTCATTTCAGTAAAAATACTCCATATGTGGTAAAGCAGTCTCCCTATCGATTCAGTAGTGTCACTTCCTCCAGCAGTCCAGCCAGCTTCCTGTGCCCTTCACATGCTGGGGGCTGTATGTGTCTTCATCCATGTGTTATATGGAAGTACAAAAGAGAAGTGACAATTAGTCACTTTCACAAGTGTTTGTTTGGTCTTTTCGGCTGCCCTGTGCCTGTATATGATCCGTTTCCGATTCTTATTGGGTGCAGCTCTGCCAGTCCTTCGGCTCCTATCAGTGGGAGTTTCGCCCAAGTTGGGGCAAAGTCATGATGTCAGGATTTGTCCCACAAATCTTTGCACACACGCAAGCATGCAGTTGTATGCCTAAGCCCTCCAGTACTGGCCTTTCTAGAAGAGGAAGCTTTGTGATGTGTACATTTTGCTTTTGCCTACCATGTCTTGTTTATGAATATGGAAGGATTTAAAAAATACTCAGGCCTGAGTCCTGTATTGTATGGTAAAGGACAAAAGACCAACACTTACAAGCAAAAAGGGTTACACAGAGCCGTCATGAAGCGTGTGCAGTCAGTTACACATATGGCGTCACGCTTCTTTTTATTGGCCCCACTCCCCACTCATCGGAGATTTAGACTATTTGTTTTAATATGTAATAAAATCACAATTAAAAGTTCAAATTCCATCTCTCTGCAAGTCCATAGAACTTAGTTCTGGAGAGGTGAACATTCTATACCCAGGATTCCAAGCCCACGCCCCCCGGAAACTCCCTAAGGCCAGGTCTACACTAGACCCGGCAGCTCGGCTTATGATATGCAACTCCAGCTATGTAGAATACATAGCTGGACTTGGCCTACCTTAAGCCAAGCTTGGTGGCGTCCGCATAGCAGGAGGCCATTGGGAGCAAATGTTCCTGTCCGCTTCCCTTATTCCTGGCAAGAGCAAGAGTAACCAGACACCAACGGGCTTGCCCCCTGAATTTGATTTAGTGAGTCTTAAGTAGACTCACTAAATCCCACTGGAAGATCAATCGTGGCAGCCTCAATTTTCTGTGGCGTGAAGGCGTGGCCTGAGGGCAGTAGCTGCCAGGCACAAGCAGAGAAGGATGAAAGCATGTTTTCTGAGAGAGGAAGAGGATCACAGCAAGAATCAGACCTCTATGCAAGCTGCCATGCCCTTGCAGCGTGCTGAGATCCACAGGGTCTGTTGGCTGTTGCACTGAGCGGGGGATGTCTTTGTTCATTTAGGTGCTTGTCAGGGCAGTCCCTGAATAACTTTATTGGCCTGGCTACAGAGGCAGACAGCGGATGAAATTCAAATCTAGTTCTGGATTTTACCCTCTTAAAAATGAATACATTGCACAAAGTTCCTTGTATCAGTGTGTCCCCCCGCCCCGAAAAAGAGCTATTGATTTGGGAAGAGCCACAACTAGAACTTAGTTGCTGTTAGCACAAGTGCACCTCCTCTCTGGCTAAAATAATTTCTATAAGTGAGTAAGTGCTGACAGTTCTGTAGCTGGGTTGGTCCCAGATATTGCAGGTACGGTGGGCAAAGTCTCTTCTTTCCATGGACCCACTTCTGTTGGTGAGAGAGCCCAGCTCTGGCATGGAAGATGATCTCTGTGTAGTTTGAAGGCTTCTCTTTCACCAGTAGAAGTGCAGGTTTACCTTCCTTTCGTGTTGGGGACATCCATGAAGGGCCATAAGGATCCCCTTGCTCTGAGCCCTTTCCTACCCTAATTCCTAGTGTTGTACCTTTTCCTCCTCCTTCAGTTTTAAGAGCTGAAGCCAATCTGAGGGATGTGAAAGTTAGACTCCTTTGAACTCTGCTTCTCTTGGATCCACTTTGCAAGATGGAGGGCAGGCTAAATTTGTGTCCATGCATCTTCTTTTGCCTTTTTCCTCCCACCTAAGATTCTTTCCAGAATTACTTAAGTTCATCTTTGAACGTGGCCTTCCTTCGAAAACTAGTGGCTTCAGAGGCAACTGCTGGTGAAGCTGTCTGCAGACCTGTTTGAGAATAATCTCCCATGTCCACCAGGCCCTCCTGACCACTTGCTGCTTCCACTTAAAGGGCAGAACTAGATGCTTACAGCACCCCAGCCGGGAACTGAGGACCTTTCGTGTCTACGGGTTTCTGACCTGGAACAGTGATAGCAATTGAGAGCTGTTACCTTGTAAAGAAAAGGAAGTATGAGTACCGAATAGCTGCTAGAAGCCGGCACCAAAGGGGCCTTACTCTTTTTTTGGCCAGACTTAGCAGAAGCTGCTGTTGGTACATTGCAGATACAGACTAGGTTGCTGTCTAATTCCTTGGCATCTGTGTAACCCACACACCTCGTGCGGGTCACTGTCCCATGTAGTGGCACTTAGACCACTTACAGCAAGAGAAGCTCTACAAGGAAGCTCTATAGCCTAAGCTGAGAGCCAGCTGGTTTTATAACTCAAGCTGTAGAGGCTCCTACACTAAGCTCCAGAGATCCTAGGTTCAAATCCACCCGGTAGTGGTTACATGTAGAAACACCAGAGGATAAAAGTCTGAACATTTCGTACTTACTAAAGGGCATGTATAGACTGCCAGCAGCTTTTGAAAGAAGATATGGAAATTTGGTGCGAATTTGTATCTCTTTTTCCAATCCTGTTTTCGGAAGAATTTTTTTGAAAAAAAGCAGTCTAGATGCGGTTCTTCCAAAAAAAACCAACCAACCAACCAACCAAACAAAAAAATACCACCCTTTTTCTAAAGAACCCTTTAATTAAAAAAAAAAAAAAGAAGGCATTTAAGTGTTTTTTTTTCCCCCGAAAGAACCGCATCTAGACTGCTTTTTTTTTTTTTTTTTTTCGAAAAAAACTTTCAAAAACGGGTTCGGAAGAAGAGATGCAAATTCATGCCAAATTTGCATATCTTCTTTAGAAAGCTGCGGGCAGTCTAGAAATGCCCAAAGTGAGCTCGAAAGGAGAGCAAGGTTGGGTTAAGCGACTGAATTGTACTTTAATTCCATTATTAGAGCTAGTGAGCATCTTTTTCCACCTCTGTTCTCCTAAGGTTCATTTCTTGCCTTCCTGCAGCTGAGAACTAGAGTAAACCTCATAGAACAGAGTGAGGAAGGAAGGACCTTGTTATGTTTCTGTTTCTGTGCTGACACTTTCCCTACATATTGCAAAGAGCTTTCTAGGGGGCATCTGGTTCTGTTTGCTTCAGTGACTAAACATCATGCAAATGGCAGAATTGTTAATTAACTTTCCTGCAGCTTTGCTTGTGTGTACTATAAACACGAAATCCAACAACTCTGAGTTGTTGCATCTCCTCTTAAAATACGAGGCAACTGGCTCAGAAGTCATGATTCGCTCAAAGCCAGAGACGGGATGGGAACCAGGAGTTTGCAGCTCCCAATCCTGTGTTCAAATCATCCCCTTGTAACTGTTGTACAGAGAAAAGAGGAGAAGCAGCCACTTAGGAATAGCAATTTTTATTGACAGTTTTTACCCCCAAAATACAAACAATAAGTTAAACAAAATAAAATCATTAAATAACAGTAGAGGTTCCAGCCCTCATACAAATATTGTGTCCATAAAACAAAAGCTAGTTAAAAATTAAAATGCACTGATGTACTATGAATCTTGGGAAAAGAGGTAGCTCCCAAACAGTGACGTAAGACCACGTTCTGGTATTTACACGCATGCAACTTATAATGGGCATGTATGGCAGCAGATTTAAAGATTGATTTTTGAATCCTTAAATCTTGCCATCAGTCATAATAGACATGCTGAGTTGGCAGGATCAGACCAAAATATTCCTGAGATGGTTTGGACATCAACTTGGGTCATTTATAATGGCTTGCTTTCTGGCAGCTCAGCCCCTAACTAACCTCATTACAATAAAGCGCCCTTCTATTATGGCTCTTTCTGGAGGCACAACTCCCATTTACATTCGTGATCATTCAGCATGTCTCAGGAGTACAGGACTCTGCACTAATTGCTTCGCTACCGTCATTCAAAGTGGAGCAGTGCCTGCGGGGTTCTGTTTTTCTTTTGTCTAACCAGAGCTGCAGTCAGCCCATAGCAATGCATTGATAAAAATCCTCTTTCTTGTGCTCACAGCATAGGTTGCCTTGTGGTTTGTATCCTGACATACCTCAAAATGTTAAAATAAAACAATTATTTGTTTAGGTCAAATATTTACAAAATACACACTTTTAACAAAAAGTTACAATTTAAAACTGTTCCCTGGATGGTTGATAAACCTTGTGTAGGTAGTTGTAAAAGTGACTAATAGTGATTCAGATATAAAGGTGGGAGAACTCGATACATACAATATCTCAATTGGAAATACGCATTTCAGTGTTAAATCTCTAAGTCTCCCATGGAATGGCTTTGAGGCACTCCATGCAGTGGCCAGTGGAGATACGGGTTACAGATACACCACTATGAATGTTGAAAACAAACCACACAGGCTTTTAAAATGAAGCCCCAAGAGAGAAACACTCAACAGATCAACTCCAAACTATTATGCAGGGTTTCAGTGTACTGCGATTGGAGGCTCAGGGGAGTGCTAGACTTCCTGCTTCGGATCCATGCTTCGAGGACAGGTCACTTCCATTTTGGGAGGCTGCGGCTTTTGAAACTGACTTCCTTCATGTTGGACTCAATCCAAGAAAGGTATCGAGTGACTTTGGTGTAGACGCCGGGCCTGTTTATTTTAGCACAGCCTTCTCCCCAGCTGACAATCCCATACAGAGACATCCTGCTGTTGTGCTCACAGGCCAGCGGTCCTCCGGAGTCTCCCTGACAATGAAAATAAAGACGATCACAGTCTGATCTGCTGTGCACATCCACCCACCGCTGTTCCAACATGAGGGACCATGCAGGAATTCTAGAAGCTGTCCTAGCTCTTAGCCATGAAACAGCATTGCTGTTCTTTCACGAGGTGAGGCCGGGGGAAGGGAGAAAGATTGCAGCTCCTCCATCACCAGCAAAATATTTTCTGGTCACACCTAGCTACTGTGGGGTGAACTCCACTTAATCAATGAGTAGTCCTTCAGAAATGATCCACAGTCCCTCTCTGCAAGGCCAGTGGACTTCAGAGATTCCAGGGATGTACCATTAACACAGACCAGGTGGATTATAGTAGAGAAACTGGGTCAGCAAATGGTTTTAACACAACACATAAACATTCCTACCTTGCATGCATCAGTCTTCCACTGCACATCCCCAGCACAGATCATGTTGTCATTCACCTTCGTTTGGTCATAGTATTTATCCTGGCACAACGACTGTGATATTAAGTTCACGTTGGCTGTCTTTAGTATTTGGGAGTAGTAAATGCCCCCTGCAAACAAAGAGCTTGATTAGATTGGCTTTCCTCCCAAATCCTCATGCTGTTTTGGACACTCTTCATGCAGCAGAAGAAGTTAATTTGTCCACGCAAAATATCAATTTTGAGACTGCTACATCTTTGTTATTTACTTTTTAGCAGATGAATAAGGTGCAAAATACATTTTTTCCATTGGAATGTTCTGTTTCTCAAACAGAAATCTTATCTGAGTCTGACCAAAAAGCAGTGCTTGAGAGTTTCTCGTATTGGGGCCAAACCTACAGTCTTTACTCACGCAGAAGTGCAACCTAACTTCCAACTCTTGTCTGCAGCAGGAATGGAGAACTGGGTTGTATCAAAGTGTGAAGTAATTTTGGTGAGAGTTCCTCCTTGAACTGGGGCATAGCAAGGGAAATTGACAGGGAAAGTCAGAGAGGGTCCTGAAATTCAAGTTATCAAAAGGATGTGTGAGGAATTAAAGGAGGAAGACACGCCTGCATTGTTGGCGTGATGGGGCACATCAAAGCAGCCAGTTTGCATGGCTTATTGACTTGCGAAAAGGTGGTTGTCTGAGTTTGGTGGGTCTCAGTGGAGCTACCTTGGCTCTCTGTTAAAATTTCTAGAATATGCACAAACAGTGCTGCTCTAGACATGTGCCTCTTCCACACTGCAGCAAGCTGCAGTTATTGGGTAGATTTTTAAAGGAAGGGAGTTAGAGATGAGCTCCAGCAAACTGAGGCACTTGAAAATCCCCAGCCTTTGCTTTTCATGTGGTCACCTTCTGTATCCTGATTTTAAGGTTGATATGCTTCTGTACTAGTACCTATGTTTTGTTCCTCATTCCTATCGAGGCTTAAAAGAAGGATTCTCCCAAGAATAGAAGAGCCCAAGACCAACCGGTGCTAGAGTTGTCAGGGGAGGGATGGAAACCCCTCCTGGCATGTGGCAGTAGTGGGGACAGACCACACACTGTAGAAACAACTGTAACAAGTGAGGGTGTGAAGAAGAAAGCTACGGATTGTTGGGGCAAAGTCAGACTACTCATCAGGAGTGGGATTCCAAACACATGAATTAAAAACTGTTTGAGACTACTTGGCTTTAATACACTATGCGCAAATCACATCGATAGAGCCCTGCCAAGCTGCGGCTATCCGCTTCGTATCCGTGGGTCTCCACATCCATGGGTGTGAATAGCCACAGCTCATTTTGCAGATATGGATGCAGATCCAAAATTTGTATCTAGGACTGTGCAAATCTGCGGATATCAGATCTGTGGAGGTCAGTGGGGATATCTGTGGCTCAAATCTGCAGATGCAGATGTGGATACAAGTTTTGCATCTGTGTAGGGCTCTACATGTTGACTTGTTCTGTTGTTTAAGACCCCAAAAAAACAACCAAACAAAAAAACCCCCACACCCTAACACCACTCCTACTTACCTATTCTTCTAATTTGTGTATTAAAATAATTTTTGGTCAATTCTCTCCTCCTCCCCACCCCACCATAGCACAGTACCTAGCTTTGTATACTGGGCCGACTTGATTTGCAACAATGAAAAGCAAAAGTATAGAAGAGTCCCATGTTTGTCCAGTCGCACATGCCCTCGTTCTATCAGTATAAGTTGAAGATGATAGTCACTTACAATTGTCTTCTTTCCCGTAGCCAGAAACTTCACACTGGAAGTTGGGTTTCAGCACTAGGTTTTCAGATGGCAAACAGATAGTTTTGACAAAATCAGATTCTACTGCACAGTATCCGGAAGGAGACTTGATTTTCATGAGAGCTAGATAAAAATCAGAGTGGTTATAGTTAATATTGTGAAGCAGGAAACTAGTCTATTTAACAATCAGCTGAAATTATACATTTCCAACAGGTGTTACAATTCTTCATGCCTGCGATCACACACTGGAGCCTGATTCTGAGGTCATTGCTTAGAAAGGCTATTATTTTAGACACACAGATCTTTGCCAAATTGAAACTGACAAGTGTTTCACCCTTTAACTTCATCCACCCAAGTGACAGTGAATGGAAACACAGTGGAGTGGAGAAGTTAATCGGCAGGTGTTCCTGTCCACCCAGCTCCCTGACTTGAAAGCGGGGGTAGTATCTGCTGTCCCTCTAGCTGAGGATCTATGGTGGAGGAGGAAGAGGTGCTATGTCCTTGCGCTATAGCACTCAGCCACTAGAGTCTCCCTTCAGATTTAAACATTGGTTGAAACTTCATTTGTTTCCAGCCCAGATTGTGAAAACATGGCCACTGTCTTTTCTAATAGGTAACCGGAGGAGGGATGGTGGAACTGAGGATAGCACTTGCAAAACTAGCAAATTTGGTGTTGCAGACAATGGAAAGAGAAACATAAAGTCTTTATTTTGTGGAGGGGAGGAAGGGGATGTGAAATCAATTTTTTTCTAAAGTCTGGGAAAGTGCCATGTAATGATACTTACAATTTACATTTGTAGTTCACATCTTAAAAGTGTTTTACAAATACTGATTTGCTCAAAAGGGCATTCTAACTCCATACAGACCAAGTTATCAGGAGTCCCTGACTTCTAGTTTCCTCTATTCCAACTACTAGGCTTGCTTTGTTCTGTCTCAAGGTATGTCTACACTGCAACGTTATTTCGGGACACCAGAGTATCCCAAAATAGCGATCCCGTGTCTTCACAGCAAGCCCTTTATTTCAGGTTCTCTGTTCCGACCTTCCTGCAAACCTCGTTCTGTGAGGAGTAAAGGACGTTTCGGAATAGCGCTTTATTTCGAAATTTGATGCTGTGAAGACAGTGCCAAATGACAAAAAAAGCTTTTTTTTGAAATAGCATCGAAATAAAATACACAATTTGCGTAGCTCAAATTGCGTATCTTATTTTGAGTTATGGTGCAGTATAGACGCACCCTCAGTGCCCCTATTTTAGCAGAGTGCATTTCATATGTACTCAGGATTATATACAGTAAAACCTGTGTTATCCGGTATGCCCGGGGATTAGGTTGTGCCTGTTTTCTAAAAATTCCGGGTATCTGGGGAGGGGAAGGAGCCATGCAGGACCTACGGGGGGTGGGAGCAGTGCAGGGGCTGGGATGTAGCCTGCTGGGGGAAGCACAAGCCACGGGCCGAGGGGGGGACAACAGGATGCGGCCTGGTGAGGCGGGGTGGAAGCTGGGGGGTGGAGATGGGGGGGTGGCCTGCAGAGGAGGGAGAGCTGCGAGGGGGCTGACCTGTGGGGGGAGAGGGGGAGGCGAGGAGATAGGAGGGGGGGTGCCGGGCTGCCAGGGTGGCCACAAGCCGTGGGGGTGCCAGGCTGCCGGGAGCCGCAGGGCGCTGACCTGCCGGGGAGGAGGCCAGGAGGCACGGAGGGGGTGGGGGCTGAGCAGCCATGAGCCGCTGGAGTGCCAGGCTGCTGGGAGCTGTGGGGGGGGGGGGCCAGGTTGCGACCTGGCATCAGGCAGCCGGAGCAGTCATTCACCCTTCCCCAGGTACGTGCTGCACTCATGTCTGACAGGGACGGGGGAGAGCGTCTGAGGAACGGTGCGGCTTAAAGTGCCAGTTTCCTTTTTTTTTTCTTCTTCTTTTAAGAAGTTTTCCCCGGCTCGGAAATTTGCCAGTTTCTAAAGTTTTCTGGCTACTTAAGTGCCGGATAGCATAGAATTTACTGTACGTGTATTTTGGACATGGCTTACCAATATCATTGTTGTAGGTGCCTGTTTCATCTGAATAGCTCTCATGAATGATGATTTTTTCCACCTGAAAAGTTTGTTCTCTGTCATCAGTAGTATTCAGATTGGACTTTCCAAGAACAACTTTGAAGCCTGATGGGTCCTTTTCCCTGGGAAGAAGGCAAATAAAGGAACTATGAAGACAATCAAATTTCTGAGAGCAAGGACAGGGTTTGGTTGGTCTTTTCCCAAACGGGTTCATAAGGTGAATAATATTTTAGAGTCCTGTGAACTTCTCCCTTTTTTTCATTCCCTGTTTCAAACATCTTGTGCCAACTGCGGCAACTGCTGACGTAGAAAAGGGGAGGCAGGCAACTTTGAAAATCTAAGCCTAAATGATTTGCTAGTGGATATGGGCTCTTGATATTCTTGTTTTTAAAATGAATGGAAAATGGGTGTCCAAATCTATTATGATACTTAGATAAATCTCCTTCAGAATGTTAATGTAGCTGGGCTCTCTTGTTTCCAGCTGGCGCTAGAGGTGTTCAGGGCTTTTTGAACAGCATCTCTTCAAAACATTGGCTACCAGGTACAAGATATAGGCTTCTAATGGCTTAAAGAAAAGAACAGTCCTGCTGTGGCTGAGACACCCGGGGTAGTTTTTAGCCATGGGGCATTGCCCAGAGGGTCAAAGCAAAAACAGAGCAGCAGTAGACAAAGAGATGGTGGTGAGTACTTACCCTGAGGAGAAGCAGTGTGCAGCAGTGAGCACCCAGCAAGGGTCAATGAGGCTGCCCCCACAGATGAATAAGTCCTTCTCAGTTCTCTTTGAGTAATGGAAAATGGTGGCTATCCAAGGCTGAGACTCAATAGCCGCAATGTTTCCGCTCACAATCTTGAAATACTTGCTGGAGCTCCTTTGGCCACAGTTGGGTTCTGGGAAAGGAAAGGAAACGCTTATTGGAGGTGTGGCTCAAGTCAAGTGCACTCATAGTATGGCAAGCGAGTAACCGGGTTCCCTGTAAGCTGAGCTCTTGGGCGGCAGCACAGGAGAGACTCAAATTTCACCCAGCTGACTAGCAGAATGCCCACAGCTGGCAGCATATGTGTCCACTGGTGGTGCACATGCCTTGGTGTATGCAACAAAACTTATTCTGCACATGGATGGGAAAAAAATAGAGGGAACATTGGTGAGTACCAGTCCTGGTGATGAAACTGGCTTAAATACCGCTATGTCTTTCCATAAATTGTCTAGAAAATGTGTGGCGATGTCACACCATGTTATCCTTAAGAGCCAGTACAATTTGAAATGGTGGATATTATGAGTTGATTTCTGCTTGCAGATAATCTGTGGAAGCTAGTGGGGCAACAGAAGTGCATTGAAGAATGCTTTGGCCCCCAGTTGTACTAGGAGCCTCCAGTTTGAAATTCATTGTGCACTGTGAAAGGGAGACGGAAAGCTAAAGAATCCTTCCATCCCTCTGCTTTGCACTGACCATCTCTCGCACCACTCGTATGTGGAACTCCAGATATCCAAGTCATTTCTAAGTAAATTCTAACTTACCTGTTTCTTCACGACACTGCTGTATATCACAGTCTGTTTCCAAAGTCCGAAAACCCCTCTTAATGTAACACCAGGGCTTAGCTTTTCCGTTTGGGTTTCTGAAAAATGAAGGAGATGTGTTTTTTGTCAGCTGTACTTCTAAGTGCTAGTGATGTAGTACAACCTGAAATCCCCCTAAAGAGGGTTGTCAGGGAGGATATTTGCAGAAGGAGAAAATAAAATATGAATAAAATATGCAGCTCATCCATGTTATTTGCTGCACTGGGACTTCTCTAAGGTTCTTGAATGGCCCAAGACATCAAAGTACAGAGAGTATCCAAAAACCATTAATTTCAGTGGAAAAATATGGGTGCTAGGCACCTTGCAGGATCGAACCCAAATTTAGCAAGCAGTCTTAGAAACTCCCATCACGCCAAGGAACGCTGGGAAATAACCAGCCCTTTCAGCATGAAAGCTGTAGGAATTACCTGCAGTAGTTGTGTTTTCCCAAGCCAAGCTTCATGGCATTCTCTATGCCGGCATGGTAAAACCTCCTACTTAGCGAAGGGGAGTCCCACGACAAGCACTCTTCATTCCTCTCATTCTTTGACACAGTCCCTCTGTAGTCCTGACCATCGTCGGTGTAGCATCGGCTTTCGAAGTCTGAAACAGGAACACAAAGTTGGCGGCATATTCTGGATTGTTCACGGTATGGCACAGCGGAAAAAAGCCAGGTGGTGACATTCTCGTGGGAAGCAGGGTAAGATTCCTGTCACTGTTCCCTGCTTGCCAACAGGGCGATATGGCACTTCATGGCTGTGTTTGGCACATGCAGGGCTAAGACTGAATGCACCTGTGTTTCAGTGCTCCTGAAAATATACAACAATCATGTCTTGAATCCAATCTGTCACCTTTTATGTAAGGATGTTGGTATATTTCACTATCTAAGACTCCCCATACTTCTGGAGATGAGTACAACCAGCTGTAGTTTACAAAATAACAAATTGAATTAAAGAGGTTGTGATCATCTCAAGTTTAGCTAATGACTGAGTAGAGAATAGAACCCAGAAGACCTGGTTGTCTTTATCTAATATTTGGATATTGAATTAGTAATATTTAGATTGTGCATTAATACAAGTCATCAAGACATATCCATTTGTGTTTCTATCAGTGGTACTTTCATTTTTATTAGAGCATAGAAACGGAGATTAGAAACACCTTAAATTTAGAAAACAGGCATAAAGGGAGGGGTGTGTGTAGAGGGAAAAAGGTGGAATATAGAATGGAATAGGAACCACTTTACTATACCTATTTCACAGTGCTGTCCAGTGTATTCTTTTGGACATAAGCAACGGTTAATCCGGGAAAAGAGTTGATAGGAAATGCAGGTTCCTCCATTTAAACAGTTACAATCTGTAAGCAAAAGGTGCCAATAAATTATAAATCTTTCAGTAGAGCCATAAAGTGAAGGATAGTTAACCCATGTTTAATATGTAAATATTCCAAAGTATCTAGTATGTGCTATGTGTGATTACTGTATATTGGGTATATTTTGGCCACAAATTATAGACACAGAGAAATAGAAATGGCAAATACTTACCCTGGTGTCTTGGTTTATATTTGCTCGATAGCTTGTACTGCTGCTGCCAGGTCACAGCCTAAGTGGGAGAAATACAATTTTAAATTTTTTTTAAGTAAACAATTTCTTACAAATTGTTCCTTAATTTTTGTGCTCATTGCTGTCTTTCTCTAGAGCAGCAGTGGGCAGCCTCCAGGTCATGGGCTACGTGTGGCCCATCGGTGTTCTATGTGTAGCCCATGAGACATTTTGTTTACTGTTGTCCAGGGCAGGGTTGCCAGATTCTGTTGGTGTCCGTCAATATCGGTTTTTTTCCTACCGGTATTACTAACGTGATATGCATGTTATATCAAGGGCACGTGAAGAGAGGTGTGTGTGATTGCACACAAACTTGTGAGCTCTGTGTGCTCCCCAATCAAAGCCCTGCTACGGTTCAGTCAGCACATCCTGCAAATTCTAGCTACAAACCTTCAGTTAGTAAAACTGCCCTATCCCGGGAGACCGTCTTGGTTACCACAATCTTGTGGCCCACTGAGATGAACGAGAGCCACTTATGTGACCCACTCTCTAGCCTAGGTTGCCCATCACTGCGCTAGAGCGCACACAGACAAGTTCCAGCTCTGATCCTTCTTGCATGCTAGCGTCTGGCTTGTGTGCCTGCAACTGACAGCAGAGCTAGGCCATTCAGTGCAGGAGATCTAGTGAATGGCGATTGCAGTAAAGTAGAATGAAAATAGCCAGCTGCTTGAATGTACCAAATCCACACTTTTTGCAGTTCTGCCTCAGAAACCAAGCTCATATGGCCGCACAGTGAGCGAAGGGAATCCACCTCCTCCCCACCCACCTACACCAGACAGTGGAATAAAAGCACAAGATTTGTCCACTGTTGTAGCCCTTAGTTTTTGGCAACCCTACTGCTGGTGCATCCTTGCTCCATGGTGGTAGTGGCCCACAGATCTATACAGCAATAGCTCTGCTTGCCATGTGCACCAGATCCTGCCTTTGCCTGGGCATTGGAATTATAAGGGGCCTGTGCTCTAAAGCAGAAGCCAGAGTTTGATTCCTAGTTACACTGTCTCTTGAAGTGGGTGAAAACACAGGACTTGGCTATAGAAGGCTTCTGTTGCATCCATGTGTATGGACAGCATTGCCCTATGTGATACAAGCCGATAGGAACCAAAATATCCAATGTTAGAGTCAGGGTTTGGGGGGAAGCATGCCAATCAAGCCTTATAGCCTACGTTAAATCTCTAATTCCTGGTACTCAGCGCCCTGCAATTGCACTAAAATTAGGAAGAAAAAAAGTCACCGAAAAAGGGCTGATGTCTGCCTATAGCAGGATGCTAACAATAGGCCTGGTTCCGCGGTGTAAGGGGAAGCTCTTATCAAATGGTCAAAAATGGAAATAAACAGGAGCAGTGCTGAGTGAGCGGCCCTGCTTGTTGCGAAACTTACAGATTCAAGGCTTGTGACAAGCGCTCCCAGCGTAAGTGAGATAACGATGAGTAACTTCATGGCGTTGGGTAAGTCCTGATTTGGTTGGTTCCTCTTCTTCTACCTGCAGTATTTCCGCTTCTGAAAATAAAAGAGGAACTTAAAGTGGTGTTATGGCTTGGGATGGGAAGTTACAGTTGGCTGCTTGGATTTCACCAAGAACCACAGAATGCTCAGGGGAAGGAGCAAAAAGGAAGGAGCGTGGACTATTTTTCCTTCTTTCCCACGAACTAAAAGAGCTGGTTGTGTGAACCCGGCCTCAAACACATTTTAAAGGATGGATTCCCCATTGAGTTATTTTGCTGGTGCGCTTTTTAACGCCTTTCCTTAAGCTAGAAAACTTTCCTCTCTGAGACCTCTACCTCAGCCATTGGACACAGAAGCTGAGCAAGTCTGTGGAGACCTACTCCTGCATGTGAAGACTTGTGCATTCCTGGGTGAAACATGAGAACCAATCCTACTGTCAGTTAAAGATTTGCTTGCAAACTTCACCTCAAATCACCTGTCCGTGGTCAGTTCAGAAACATTATTTTTATCCTTCTCAAAGCATTGGTGCAAATTTTAAAACTACCCATCTGTATAAACTCAAAAGAGCAGGGGGGTAGGGATGTGGAGAGCTCCCCCCTTTAATCACCACTGCGGAACAGAGCTATTCACACAGAATTCGACAATCTTCTTCGGTTGCTCTTCGAGCGTGGCTGTCTATTCTCAAAGGGTCTTCGAATCGTTCCTGGCCATATTTACAAAGTGCCCAGCATCCAAAATTGGGGCTGCAGACTCAGAAGAGCGCTGCTCCCATTTCAGTAGCTCATTTGCTATCAGTCAGAGTTGCTGAGCACTCAAGAAACCTGGCTTTTCATGTAGGTGCCTGTCTAGGATTCCTTTCTAAATCCAGCCTTTTTCTCCACCCTCCCCATTTATTCTTCCTTCATCCTGCACATGCAGTTGCCAGTGACAGCCAGAGGACTAGTGCATGTGCAGTAAAGGCAGCATAGCATGTTTGTTGTAATCTGCTTATAAGTGATGAGCTACAAAAAACTAAACTGTTTTACAAAATGTGATGGAGGAAGGGGGGAAAAAATTACTGAAGAATGACTGCTTTCACCATTCTAAAGAAAATCAGCACAACTAAGTGGAATGTTTTCCCCTCTTCCCCTGCCATCAGACATTACATGCCCTTGATTTAAAAAAAAAAATCTAAAAGCTAAAAATGTTTAGAGCATCTTCGTTATAAGAAGCACCAGTATCCTCCTGCAGAACAGAAATCATCCCTCAGGTAGCTAGACTAATGCACATTTCTCAAATCCATTTCAGATTGCAGAAAACATTCGGTTTAAAAATAGCATTTGTCTTGAACCAGCTGAGTGCCAATCTTAACATGTATAAAGGTGTAGCATCAGTCATTAATATTCCAAAATTCATGTTCTAAACTCAGTTCTTTACCACCACGCCTTATTACATCTTGCAGTCTGCATGGATCAATATTTTAAAGTTGCATTATCTGATGTCTGGAGTGGGAACTAGCAGTTGAAATAAGCTTTCAAATGGCTAAAACACATAATGTGTGTCCTGTGGGTTTTAAAAAAGCAGCCACTCCCTTCCAAGTGGCATGCTGCATGTGTGCTAATAAAATGCAATTAGGTTGTAAAGGCATTGAACTTACCACTCCACTGACAATGCTGAAGGCTTGCAGGGTTCTGCGCTTGTGACAGCAGCAGGTTTAGTCTTGTAGGTCCTTAGCAATCTGAGCCTTGAGCTCAGTTTCTCACTGTTCTGCACAGGAAGTGTATCTGTATATAAACCCTTAGCCTGAGAGGTGATTGGCTGGCTCCAAGCATTCCAGCCTGATGACAAGCTACACCGGTTAACGTTGTCTCAAGCTTTGCACCATTAGGAGAATTTTTGTTTTTAGAAAAGAGGACACTTAACCCTTTGCAAACAAACACCTCTCCGAATGACTCAGGGGGAATTCTAATCTCTTCCTAATGTAGTTACACAGTAAACCATGTATAATCCAACAGTTAAATGTACTCTGCAGTCTGAATTAGCTCTTTGTAGAGTTCCTTAGCTTACTATGCTGTTAATCACTTACAGCAGTATCGAAAAATGGAGTAGAAACATGGGTGAGGCTTTTGATAAGGGAGGAAATATATTATTTGTGTTGTAACTATTGTGGATTTTTACGTAAGTTTATATAGCACCTTCTATGCTGAAATGCCTCACGACTTTACCATCTGTTGGGCACACATATTGATTAGGGCAGAATTTGCCCCAATATATTGAGAAAATAATTCCCTTTGGGTGAAACAGCCATGACTTGGGGATAAAGAGCACATGCTGAGCACCAACAGAACGTTTAGAACAAGGGAATCAGGAATACCTTCTCTAGATGAAATGCAAGGGGTCATTCTGAATTAGCAGAATCTATTATCCCCACTGCAGTCTAGTTAGAACACAGAGTTTGGGGAGTGGGGGTAAATGGTTATTCTGTTGAGAGTGATTTGCCCATTACTCCAGCACTCCCTATTCCTGAGAAACATTCCATGGGATCGTTCTAATAATCAAAGGATTCCAGAGGTTCACTTTTGTCATGTCTGATGGAATCTGCAAGAATATGGGGTTTTCTTTAGGTGTTACAGTGGTTACTGTGTCAAGGGGGAATGAAATTTAATTAACTTGGAAGCTCAATATTGAGGGTGCGTAAAAAAAAAACCCCACAACTTTAAGCTGCATTAGACCCACTCACTTTTCTTGCCATCAAGATTTAACAGAATCATTTAAAGAATAGTCCATCTTGGAAATCCAGGACTGAGTTACCAACAGTAAAAAATGGGCCAAATTCTTCTAAGACCCAATCCCCATGAAACCCTGTTAGCTTCAACAGGGCTTTTATAGGGTGTAAGTCAGCGAAGACCTTGCTCTAGATTTTTAAGGAAACCCAGAAGACTGGTTCACCTGCTGACTTTTAACACACCAATTGCACAGTTGAGACTAGAGGGAGCCACTTGAAAAGAAGAAATGAAACCTCCATTAAAAGCCCGACAAAAGCATTTTTTGTTTTCTTCACTATTGCCTTTGAAACACACATCTGACAGACTGCTCCTGATCCCTGCTGCAGTCCCTGAGCTAAATGTCGCTGTACTGATAAATTCATTTTCCTTTCCCTTTTCTGACCATGTTGTTAGAAATAGTTCAGAAATGGGCTAAATTATGATTTTTTTTTTCTCCCCCCCCCCCCCCCTAAATTCGACTTGTCTGCCACATCTCCTTTCCCTCAGTCAGAGAAAATATGTGGTGGAGTTAAAAAACTGTCATAATCTCCCTTCATGCAGCAGAATCCCAGAGTCCCAGTCATTTTGTGCCATGTTGCAGTGGCTTGTGTCACATGTTGGCAGGCAGGACGGCGGATGGAGACCTTGGTTAAGGAGATGCCTCAAAGATGCCACTTGGGAGGTTCTAGCCCACGGTCACTCCATTTGAGACCTACTGGGTAACATTTGCCCATAGTAAGGCTTGGCAAAGGCTTCTGCATCACACCAGCCCCTCGTAACTCTGTCCGACCAAATCCTTGTACCTCAGTGGTTGAATCAATGGTGCTGCTGAATGAGGCTGTGGTGGGAGTAGCTCTAGGCACCCGTTAGGCACTTTGCCATGGGCCAGAGAGCAGGAGCGGGTTGGGTGCATTGTGGCAGTTCTGGCCTTGCTCCCCAATGCTGATGGACACTCCAAGTGCTGATGCTCCTCTCCCCAGAGGCTGGACTCCAGCGATGGGGAGAGCGTTGGTTCATTATTGCATGGCTTACATGATGGTGTGGCCTTGCCTGACTTTGATTTTTTCCACTCTGGAAGAGCCTGACCAGCAAGTCTATGGCAGAACAGAAGAATATTTCCAAATTCCGAGTTTAAATCTGAGTTATCTCGGGGCAGGAGTGAGGGAACGAAAGAGTTTTGCTCACGGCGCTTGTGTAGCTAGAATTTGCAGTGGGTGTTGATTGCACCATAGCAGGGCTTTGACTGGACGCAGAGGGAGCGTGCGGCTCTCACAGTCAATGCTGTGTGCAGTCAGAATGCCCCTCCAGGGCTGGCCCTACCATGAGGCGAACTGAGGCGGCCGTCTCAGGTGACAGACTGTGAGGGGGGTGCCACTAGGCCCCAGAGTGTAGAAAATTGTGTCTGCTGCTGGTGCATATGTAGGTAGCAGAGCAGAACCAGGAGAGGAGTAGAACAGGAAGAAGGCCGAATAGAGACCTTTCAAAGTTTTGGCCCAAGCGAGGGGGCATAGGGGCGTCATTTGAGCTCCCCGCCTCAGGTGCCAAAATGTTGTGGGCCTGCGCCCCTCGCTTCACGTGCTCCTGCTTTACGTGTGAGTCACTTTAGTAATACCTGTAGGGAAAAAATGATACTGACAGAAACCAGCAGAATCTGGCAACCCTGCCATGGACAAGAGTAAACCAAATGTCGCATAGGCCACACATAGATCCCAATGGGCCACAGGTCGCCCATCACGGGACAAAAGACTGAAGTCATGTGGCTGAAGATGCTACAGTACTACAAGGAGATTGAGATCGGTGACCTGTGAGCAAGTGTTGCTCTCAATGGGTGTCGGGTGACAGGCTAGCTGGAGGGAGGGGAAGCAAGTCCCAACCCTGCCCCCTTCCACCTGAGGTCCTGCTCACTCCCAGCCCGATCTTTCCGGGCCGTGTGGAGAGCCGTGGCTGCCGTGCTGCTGCCCCGTCCTGGCTCTGCTTGGCAGCCAGGGGAAGCCAGGCTGTGTGCCCTAGCCCCATCCCTCCCTGGCAGCCGGGCAGAGCCGGGCTGCTGTGCTGCAGCTCATAGCAGCCCAGCTGGCTGGGAGCAGAGCTGGGCTGCCTTCCCTGGTGGCCAGACGGAGCCAGGCTGCTGCACCATAGCCCCAGCCTTAGGCAGTAGGGCATTTGGGAGTTTTGGGAAGGCTCTGCCTTCCCTTGCCTGCATGACTGACCACCCATGCCCTCTGAGCTGCTGCCTCCCATATGGCATTCTCTTGTTCGCTATCCGTGCTACGTGGCTGAGCGTACAAGAGCGTGGGCTTGTTTCTTTTACAACATGGTACTGGGGGAGATTGTAAACACGCTACTGCTCCGTTTGCTTTCATTTCCCTGTGCAGGAGCCAGGGAATTGTTTGTTCAGGCTGTCCTTTTTCACAAGTGATGGCCAGTTATAAAATGCTTCCACATACTCTTGTTCTTGTGGCCTCTATTTAAAACCCAATAGATAAAATTCCCAAATAGTCAGTCAAATCAATCATTTAAGCATGTTCTTAAAAAAAAAAAAAAAACCCAGAAACTTTCTCTGGAAATGCAATTCTGGCCTGATATGTGCCTCTTAAAAACAGTGTCTTTAAGTTCCATGTTTAGCATCTCAGGCTCTGATTCAGCAAGGGACTTTGGAACACGTGTGACTTGAATAAGACTTAACTCCTTAAAGTGAATATCCTTACAGTACATTTAGACTCTTGGCTGCAGTTGCAGGACCAGGGTTCGGTATTTGTGCTATTAGGTTCTGATTCTGATTTCTCTAACTCTAACTTTATGATGGTGTAGCTGTTGATTCAGTGTTACAGATTATGCTTTTCACTTGGTATAATTAACAGTAGAATCTGTCCCACAACCAGTAAAATGTTCGTGGTTTGGGACAAACTCAAACTCAACATGAAATAGTAAAGTCAAAATGGGTTCTTCCCTGCTTATGGCCCATAGAAATTCTATATGCTGTCCATCAGCTCTCTGTAAAACTCCACTGTCTTCTACACAGTGACATGAATGCAATTAAGCATTGGATTTAGCCTGGCATCTGACACTTTGTCAACAATTCTGAGGGTCTCTACAGCCAGAGTTGAGTCCAGCTTGTTCTCCTGTAAATTATAGTCTCCACTGAGTAAAAAAGGTAAGGAAACCTCCTGGTTTTTGTCAATGAATTAAGTTGATCTGATGCAGAACACATAAATACAGGTTTCCTGAACCTGTTCTGGTTTTGCAGTAGAAACACACTTTAAAATTAACTGATATTTGGGATGTGCTAAAATACAGTGGCATAGATGTCAAGATACTTGGTTGTAGTCTTAGTGGTACATGTGTAAATTAATTGGTTATTCCTGATAGTGTTATAGAATATTCTAATCGGACGTTCACATGCTTTGGCACCTTTCCAGTTAATCACTTTATTTTCTCCTTACATTTCTTCTTACATTTATTTTTCAAATCAGTTTCCTTCTGGCTCTTACTAGAAGGACAATTTCAGTTTCAACAGACGGGTAAAGTCTGCAACACTCCATAGGGGGATCTTTTAAACAAACATATGTGATGTTGCTTTTTTGCTTCTGTACTCCAACTACAGCTCGTCTGCTGACGGTCAGGAATTTCCAAATATGTTGATTTTTAAGTAAACGTGAATCATAAAAACTCTCATGCTTTAATGACTCTGTCAGTTGGTTGTGGTGTTAATTAAGGAGTAAAAGATGATAAAGATGATCTCATTTCCTTTAGGTATAATTCTGCAGCTCAGATTTCTCCCCCTCCCCCCCCCCTTTTTTTTTTACACACACTGTGTCTTCCTGTTCTGCACTTAGCCTGCTTGGAGCTGTTGCAATGATTTTTGTTACTCCTGTCTGTTAAAGTAGCAGAGTTCATCCACTGTGGGTCCCTGCTCGCTCTTGGGATGCTGGCTGAGGCTGCATGTTTCTCCATGAATAGCTGTAATAGTCTGATTTTTTTATCCCTGAACAAACGCCAGTGTAATCAGTCTTAAAAACTCTCTTTACTCGAATCCAGAAAGCAATGACTGTTTGCTCAGCTATTCTAGCTCTGGGCCCAGATAGGGACAGGGCTTGAAAAATCAAAACAACATAATCCTACTAGAATACAGTGTTGTTAGATACTTCAGCTGGGATTTTCAAAGGGACTGAAAGAGTTAGCAACCTCCATTGGAACAACGGGGGTGCCTATCTTCCTTGGGAACCCTTGGAAAATAAATCCCAGCCGTCGCTCCTAGCTTATTCATTCAGCTTTGGAATGTGGATCTATAAAGTGGGCTTCTCAGATGCGTTTTCTCCTCCTTGTTTTTCAGTCTGGGGTTGCTATGTGCTCTCCCCCTGCTTCCTGTTAGGCACCAGAAGTGGCTGCATTGGTTGGTCACAATACTGGTGTGCAGTATGTCTACCTGTCACCTGTGGTGCATGGATTGTGACTTATACCCACAGAGGAGTCAGTCTTTATACACCTCCCACCCCTGCTGGGGTCTGTTGGGTTTGCTCAGCTGCCTAAAAGTGCGCAGAGCTGGAGTGGTCGTCTGTCCCTTGTTTCTGTGCACACTAATGTGCTGTGATTAGTCAGGTGACGTTTCAAGTCTGAATTGGTGTAAGGTGTAGCTGTTGGAGCCAGCTATGAAATACCCCAGAACACGTGCTTGTGTGTAGCCATGGGCCCATCTCTAACTTAATGTCAGCTAGCCCGTTGGGGGCACAAACCTCATTTTGACAAGTATCCGAGGGGGAACCTCGTGGTCTTTGCAGATGCAGACTAACACGGAGTCCAGTGGCACTTTAAAGACTAGCTGGTGTATTTGGGCATAAGCTTTCGTGAGCAAAGACCCACTTCGCCAGATGCATTTTGACATCACAGAG
This sequence comes from Pelodiscus sinensis, assembly GCF_052426305.1. Classification (NCBI taxonomy): domain Eukaryota; kingdom Metazoa; phylum Chordata; order Testudines; family Trionychidae; genus Pelodiscus; species Pelodiscus sinensis. Next base: position 6,190,453 of record NC_143059.1, on the reverse strand, counting down.
GGCAAAAGGCGAGCAAGACAAGCAGAAACATACAGAGAGTCTTTGAGTCAGCTGACTGTGAGCTGTGAAGGCAGGAGTTTTTCATGGGGCTGCTGTGTTCCCAGACCCTATACGGCTCTGAAAAAGCACTTGGAAATGGGCAGGAGTTTCACAGAAAGAGCTGACAGAGGGTGCTGTGCAGGCCAAGTTTCTGCCAGTCAGAAAGCTGTAACCTGCCCTGAAAAGGACAAATGGTGTCAGAGCCTGATGCCGAATTGCTGCTCCATACCCCTTCTCCCCAGTTCTGGATGCTGGAGCATCTCCATTCTGAGACCACTGCTGCAGGAGCAAGAGCGATTCAATGAAAGACCAGCAGCAAGCAAACCTCCCAGGGTGAGATCTATAAGGCAAGTCCTCATGGTAATATAAATGGGGGGGGGGGCAGCCAGCTGCCCCAGCTATTACCACGGGGCAGTGTTCTCTCAAAGGGAGGCCCCCCAAGAAAGCTATTAGACTCCATTCTGCCCTGCTTGCCCATGCCACACATCCTCATGCAGCAGAGGACCACAAATGCCTCCACTAACCTAGGCCTGTGAAGGAAATTGTTGAACTTACGGACCGCCTAGCAAACCGCACTAACACCACAGCCAGTGTCCTCGTGAAAAGGCAGCTTCACAAGCAGGAATAGTCTCTGCCATTGCTAGAGATGTATCCTTGCTCAGAAGCCTAGAGGAGAGGAAAGAGTGTGTTCGTTTGCATTCACACCTCCCAGGGGCGGCCCGAGGCCGGCTGCAGCAGCTGGCACCCCAGGCGGAAGGCGCGATCGGCATCCCCGCCTGCACGGCCATCAATGGCCATGACGTAATCACGGTCTGCCCCATCACCTCTGCTCTCTCAGGTGGAATTCAGAGTTGTAACAGCAGCCCCCAGGGGAGACTTGCCTGCCCTGAGAGCAGGACTCAGTGTGTGTCAGTTCTTCTCAGTTTCAGCAGCTGCAGGCTGGGACTGGATTTGTATTCCGGATTTATAAAAGATTTTTAGGCTTGTAGGTCAATCAAATGTTTTACAAAAGGGCCCCAAGCCAAACTGCTACAGCAGTAATAAATATCTAGCCACTGTCTATGGAAAAACATGTATTTATTATTTATACTGCGATAGTGCGTGGGGGCCTTAGCCATGGACCAGGACTGCATGGTGCTAGGAAATGTACAAACACTGAAGACCGAGACGGTTCCTGCCCCCAAAGAGCTTGAACCCGAATCGTAAGGTGAGACAACGGTTGATCCAGTACAGCTGATGGGAGTTTTTCCAAGGAAACGGTGAGATGCTATTGGTCAGCATGACTGATGGTTGTCTCACCAGATCTGTCCCCTAACCATTGACAAGACTAGTTGGCAGGCGTCACAGAATAAGCTTGTTTTGAAGAAGGATACAGAGGCAGCTGTCGGCATTGGTATTTTGTCCCAGGGTTGGTGGTTGCATGGGAGAAAGCACAGAGGGGCTTTTCTTATGTCCCGCTTCTGCCAGGTGCGGTTAGAAGCACAAGGGCAGATTCAATTGTCCGGTGGTAGCTTCTGAAAACTTAAAAAATGACACCAACTCAAGCCCCAATCCAGAAACCGGGTGCTTTTGATGAGCACTATTTCCCGCACAAGCTCTGTGCCCATTGTACAACGAAGAACACTTTATTATGGTTGGGGGGAGGGGAGGGGGGAAGGGCACCGAATAAAATCAAGACAGCCAGAAATAGTTAATGAATATAAACTGATATTGAGAATTAGGTACAGCTCGCTCCTTCTCATCCCAAGAGACAGTCATAGCAATATTTGTAAACTCAGTCCTTTGTTTGCAGTTACAGGAAGCAATTTAATCAAGTGTTTGTTGCAATAGAGGAGGGGGAACCAGGGAAAGGATACAGAGAGACACGTAACATGGTCAAGGCAATGGGCTAGGGAACATGATTTTAGCAGTAGCATTCGGAGTTGATATAAACAGGGCAAGATGTTTACTCTCTCTTTGCATCACTATCTTCCTCTGTCAAACAGTGACAATGAACTAACCCCTCCCCCCACTTGGGAAGTTCTTTGAGTATTGAACTCTATGAAAGTAGTGAATTATTATGGTACTCTTACATAGCCCATGCAGTGACTTCAGAGGGATGTAGTGGAGACTGTTTTCTACAGAAGTCAGTATCTGTAAAAAAAAATTGTTTTTATATCTGGAACATACATGAGTTGAATGTAGGGCTGTTGATAAATCACAATTCATGCAATTAACTCAAATAAATCACAGTTCAGTTTTAATAGCACTGTTAAACAATAGACTGTCAAATGAAATTTATTCAATATTTTGGATGTCTTTCTACATTTTTTATTGCTGCAGTGCAATCTTTTTATTATGAAAGTGCTATATACCAATATAGATTTTTTTTAGTTACATAGCTTCACTCACAAATAAAACTCTGTAAAACTTTAGCATCTACAAGTCCACTCAGTCCTTTTTCTTGTTCAGCCAATTGCTCCGACAAACAAGTTTGTTTACATTTATGGGAGATAATGCTGCCTACTTCTTATTTACAATGTCACCTGAAAGTGAAAACATGCTTTCACATGCCACTTTTGTAATTGGTGTTGGTATTTACATGCCATATGTGCTAAAAATTCCTACACCCCCTTCATATGTCGGCCACTATCAAGAGGATATACTTCCATGCTGATGACGTTCATTCCCTCTGGGGCACCTGGCATTGGCCACTGTCAGAAGACAGGATACTGGGCTAGATGGACCTTTGGTCTGATCTTGTATGGCCCTTCTTATATGCCGTATGTTAAAAATAATGTGTTAATTACATTTATCACTGAACTCCTCGGGGGAAAATTGTATGTCCCCTCTTCTGTGTTTTACCTGCGTTCTGTCATATTTCATGTTACAGCAATCGCCAATGATTACCCAGAACATATTTGTTTTAAGAACCCTTTCACTGCAGAACTAACAAAATGAAAGAAGGTACTAACATGAGATTTCCAAAAACAGCTACAGCACCCCACCGAAGTTTTAAGAATCTGAAGTGCCCTCCATAATCTGAATGGGATGAGGCATAGAGTTTACTTTCAGAACTCTTAAATAACAGCACTTTGATGCAGCAACTACAGAACCAAACCAGCAAAAAAGAAAATCAACCGTCTACTCATGGCATCTGACTTGGATGATGAAAATGAACATGTTCTGCTTTGGATCGTTATGGAGCAGAACCTGTCATCAGCATGGATGCATGTCCTCTGGAATGGTGGGTGAAGGGACATCTGCATATCTGGCACATCAATATCTTGCAATGCTGGCTACAATGTGAATACCTATTTGCACTTTCAAACAGCATCGTAAATAAGAACTGGGCAGCATGGCTATGATTATGTCATGGAGTACACAAAATTACACACTTCCATTGACTTCCATGACAATTTCTGCTCTGGGCCTGGAGCTCCCAGACAGCTCTGCCTGTGCAGCTCCCACTCCCCTTGGTGAGGAGTCCTTGTAGCTGCCAAGGTGTGTGCTGGAGGACCCTGCAGCTCCTAGCTGCCCTGGGGCAAGGGAATCACACAGCTGTCCAGCCCTGTGGGCAGGAGGACCCTGGAGTCCCAATGCATTGAAACAGTGGCGGACCCGAGAGCTCCAGCTGCAGTAGATGCTGAACCCACCTATGCCTTTTACCAAAAGCTTTTCTGAATTTCTGTTTATTGCCATGACCAGTTCATGACTTTTACTAAAAGTATCCATGACAAAAGCTTAGACTTAAACATTATCTCCTTGCAAATATGAACAAATGTGCTTATCTGAGGACTGGCTGAACAAGAAGTAGTACTGAGTGGACTTCTAAGCTCTTAAGTTTTGTTTTTATGCAGTTTTTTGTACATAATTCTACATTTGTAAGTTCAGCTTTCATGATTAAGAGATTGCACTGCAGTACTTGTATTAGATAACAGAAAATACTGTTTCATTTAGGGTTTTTTTACAGTGCAAATATTTATAATAAATATGAAGGGAGGACTATACACTTTGTATTCTGTGTTGTAATTGAAATCAATATATTTGAAAATGTCCAAAATATTTAAATAAATGGTATTCTATTGTTTAATGAGGGATTAATCATGATTAATATTTTAATTGCTTTACAACCCTGGTTGAAAGGTAATATGTCATTCATATTTTTAATAAAGGCTATGGAACACTTCCAGGAATTTAATTAGAAGCTTTGAAACAGGGTTATGCGTGACTCTGCAAGCAGATGTTTCCAGATGGTGCACTTCCAATGTCATTAGCGGCACAAATTCTGCTCTGGAGCAATTGCAAACAACTCCATTAAAGCCAAATGTAATCCAGAAGCTGTCCTTTAGCTAGTTAGGAATTGCAGCTTGCCAGCAACTTTGTTAAGACCTGTTGGTCTGACGTGTATATTCTCAGGACTAATGCTGTGAAATTTGGCTTGGAGATAACAAGGTTGTGATTGAGAACAGTCCCATCAGTTCTGGGACAGATGGTAAGACAGCTCTATTAAGGAAAATTAAAAAATGAAGCCACCTTTATGAGGGTCTGTTGGCAAGAATGCTACAGAAATTCTCACTAAAAGAGTTCCACAAAATTGATCCACATTTCTCAATGCTTCCACAAAGAGGAATATTTCTGGCAATACACTGAAGGATCAGCACTGGGTCAGGGCGTGTAGGGCAGCTGAGAAGAAAGAAAATCTTCCTAAAAAAGCAGAAGTGGAATATAAATCCAGGAGAAGGAGTAAAGACCCAAGAAAAGGAGGCAACTATTCAATCCTTCTAAGGAAGAACATGTTCAGAAGCTTTAAGTGTTTGGAATGGCTGTGAAAAGTTTCTCCAAAGGGCAATAAATTCCCTGGTTCTAATGCTGCCAATGGTGGTGAAAGGCAGCAACATCTGATAGTTCTATCACGACAGTCTCTCGACCATGGAATAGGGATTTTCGCTGGAGATAGCCCCAAATATCTGCCCTTTTCCCCATCTCTCAAATGCTCTCAGGGGCTCTTCAGGTAGCTGGAGGATGTGAGGTCTAGCGAGGAAAAGCTTTTGTGTTTTTAAAGTGTGAACTGTCCACGTGGGTGTGTTGTAACAACGGACCTTGTCCATAGAGAGTATGCACTGGATTCTAGAATGCAACAGCGTCCTCCGCATCTTGCACCACCCTGCTCAGTGGAGTCTCTATTTCAGGGCAGTGAACTCTTTTGATGTATCACACGGGGGTCGTCAGGATACTATGGGCTGAAGTATTTTATTGTAGTGGCTGTGGAAGATGCCCCATTGACCTCCCTGATGGCTGACCTCCTCCGAGCACCAGGTGTATCGTAGGTAGCAGCATTGCAGGTTTCCTCGCTTCTGACTGAGCCATGCTTGGCACAGGTGCTAGGTGGCTCACAGACAACCTGCTCCTTTGGCTCATCTTAGGCTTGAGTCTCCTCTTATGGAATCTGCCGGGTGCACACACATAGCACAGTCACCGTCTGGAGAAATTCATGAATGGGGTTATCCCCGCATCACTGATCCTCCAGGGCTTGTGCACCAGAAACTCCGGTTGACTGCAGTGAGGAAATTCCGATTGGGCCTTCCCGTCTGGCCAAGAGCTGGCTGCTGTAAGACCTTAAGTTCCAGGCATCCCTCAGCTCCATTTACGTGGAACCTACGTTATAAACTCTCCCTGATTCAGTCCTTGGCCACTCTGCAGCTGACCCCAAAATTAGTAAGTGCCAGTTACAGAAGTTTGTTTGGGGAAGATTTGTATTTCAGAAAAGTTAGCAAGAGGGAACTTTTAGAGCTGGTTAAACACATTAAAATCCAAACACACCTAATTACGACTTTATTTCAAATATGCTCCTAATCCTTTCCCGCTGCTTTTTGGCAAACATTTTTATGAGCAAAGTTTTAGCAGGGCAGTCAAATTCCAGGGGAGGTTGCCTGGTTTTGGCAGGGATGCAGGAACAAGTTATAAATCCTATACAGCTGTGTCTGTTTGTGCTGGCATGCTTGCACCACCACAGTGAAAATGTGCCGTTTAATTTTTTTAGAGCTAGCCAGCTACCACGCTGGGAGCCAAAGGCTGTGATCTTTCCCTTGTCATATCAAGGGACAGATACATTTATCAACATCAGTAACCAGGTACATGTAAGCAGGGGCATGGGTATGTGCACACATGTATCAAGGAGTTATTTAAAAAGAAGAGTCCTTCAATCAAAGTTGCAGATAAAAGCACAGCTCTCTGTTACCTTCTCTTCATAATACGGGATGAGCATGCCTCGCTGTTAGTAAGATGACTACGCTCTTCAAAGTGCAACTCTTATCATGTCTAGGAAGAGGCGAGTATCTTGCCTCCCTTTGCTTTTCTTCTGTATTTGAAATGACAGAGTTTTCCTTGCTGTAAGAAGTGAACATTTATACAACACCTAACAGAGGCACACACTATAGCTGCACCACCATCTGCAAGGGTTTTTTTTGTAATACAACAGGATATTGCATTTCAAACACTTCTTCTGTATCTATGGAAAACCTCTGTTTTGCACCCAGACCCTTTTCTGCGATAGCATTAGCTAACAGCCGCAGAGCTGATCAGTACTTGGAAATACTGCATCCAACCCCCAAGGTCCTGCAGGAAGTGGTGTTGCTGATTCAATAGATGGCACTTTGCCCTCTGAGTAAGTGTGAACCAACGCCCTAGCATTTTTTTTGGGGGGGGAGGGAGAAGGTGTAAGATGTAAAAAGGAGGTCATATCACATGTGATCACTGGCAGATTTATTGATACTTCTGATGACAACAGAGATATTAACCACAACTTTCTGGCCAGATTTCAGCTTTGAGTAGGGTGTTCTGACGCCTTTTCCCCTGGTGGCTTTACCGGGAAAGTTCTTCTTTTCCCTCATTCCTACATAGAGAAGGCTACTTTCCTTCCAAGTATACTGCTTGAATTAGCTTCCAGTTCAGGGTAAGCTTTGCCTTCGGCCTCTCTGCTTTACTTGTTTCAGTGATAAACCCAGGACCTCCGCTTCTTCTGGAATATTCATAATTCACTCCACTTTTATACGGGCTCTTCAGATTACAACAGCCCTGTTTGCCTTCTGTGTTTCCTTAGCAGGCCCAGTTGGTATTCATATCTGCCATAGAGATGTGTGATCAAATGCAGGGTCTTGGAACAGCCGCTTCAGAGCAAATCCTTACCTGACAGAGAACAGGACAGAGAAGAAATGTGTAAAAATAACAGAAGGCCTACATACACCTTGTCTTACCTACCAACTGTAGGCAGATGTATCTCCCTCGAACCCTTTAACCTCTGGGCATGGAGGGACAGTGTCTTCACGGTAATCATTGCCTCTCTCTGTCTCCCTCTCAGTTTCTAATCCAAAACACGAGTTAGCAATAGCAGATGTTGGCATCCAGCTTTACAAGGCTATGCCAGATGCTCCTGCAAAAGATCTGGGCTCCAATGCCAAAGCCTCATCCAAACTGTTGTGGTTTTGTGTTCTTTGTTTTTTATAACTAAAAATTGCCCGGCTTTTTCATGCCTGAAAGGATTTGTAGAAAACTTCAGGGCAGGTTGGTGACTTTCATTTCCAGTTGGATTTTTAACTTGAAATTTGATTTAGCTTTGGATAGCTTTTAGTGGGATTGTTGCTCTTTTCTAACCATTCTCACTGTTAACATTAGGATGTCTAGCTGCATGTGAGTGGCTGGGGTTTGATAGTCATCGGAGTATTTCGGTCCATTTGATTAACTGCTATTGGGGGGACCAACAGAATTGCCAGGCCCCTAGGCATGGTGTGTATGGGGGATCCAGCTGTGCTCTCCTGCAAAGGGTGTGGCCTTGGGGGGCAGTGGCAGGCTTAGGGGCAGCCAGGCCTCAGCACCACTGGAACCCACTGCCTGGGGCTCTGGTGGTAATTAAAAGGGCTTCTGCAATAGAGGTGACAGTGGTCAGGAGCTCCTGGGCCCCAGAGCAACTGGCTTTATGTATGGAGCTGTAGGATTTATTATTTTTTATGGGGACTAGATGAAACATAAAGCAGTTTGTAGTGGGAGTTAGTGGGGGTTTGTGCTGTTGGAGAACAGTTAGTTATTCCTGGAAAGAATTGCGCACATGCTGAATTTTAAGCACATGACAAGTTGCACTCGAGTTAAGCGGGTACATAAACGTTAAATGAACAGGCTTGGCAAAATTGGAGACACTGCACCAAGGGAGAGAGGGAGCCCAGCGAAAGAACCTGGCCCACCACGAGTGAAGAAGGAGCATGAGGCATCTAGATGATACAATTCCCATCAGGCACCACAGCACCATTTCCAAATCAAGTGATTTTTTTGGGGGGGGCATTTAGTGTTTTGCTGAAGAGTAGAAACTTTCTGAAGGGGTGAAGGGGAAAAACCCATGGTCTATATGAGCAGAGCCTATTTCATGTTGACCTATGGATGATAATATAATCTACGTATCCTGCACTCTCTCCAAAAATAGCTGTACCCTATGCCTGCGTGGCCGTGTTAAGTCACTATAGTCAGTAACAGAGCTAGGAACCAGTATTAGCCCCGGCACCAACAGGACCAAGGACCCTAGCTAATTGGGGTGCCCTCAGAGAAATCGGAGTCCCTGTGCTCTATTCACAAGAGCAGATGGCTCATGGGGCCTTGTCCCACTCTGCCCCTCAGTCTTCCTTTTCTTTCACTGTTCAGTAAGGGTGTGTCTACATAACAACGTTATTTCATAACAAGCTGTTCTTCCGAAATAACTGTGCGAGTGTCTACATGGCAATAGCGTTATTTTGAAATAATTTTGAAATAACGAGAGGCTTATTCCGACATCTGTAAACCACATTCTACGAGGAATCAGGCCTATTCTGAAATAGCTATTTCAAAATAGGGGCTGTGTAGAAGCACTGCTGCTGCTACTTCAAAATAGCCCCTCACCGGAGCCATTCTCAGTTATTCCTCCTCTGGCTCTCACTTGAGATAGCACGTCTACATTAGAGAAGCCTGCCTCGGACTCGTTTTGAGGCTTCCCTGCAGTGTAGACGTGCTATTTCAGAATCAGCTATTTCGGAATAACTGTTCTGGAATAGCGTGTTCCGAAGTAACTGTGCAGTGTAGACTTAGCCTCAGAGCCCCATTCTGCCTTCCTACCACTGAGTGCACCACCTAATTCCTTTAGTGGGCCCACTGAAGTAAAGAGGACAATGTGAGAGGCGGGAGGTTTCTGCTCAGTATGGAGCAAGGTGACCACCTCTGGCTCCATGAGACAATTGTCAAGATTTAAAGAAGGTTCTATGGGACATGCGCAAGGCAGTGGGTAGTTACCCATCTGTTCCTTGCCTTCCCCTGCCCCACAACATAAAATTGCCCACTCAATCACAGAGGAAGGGTGGGGGGGGACTCTGACAGAGGCTCAGCCAGGGAGAGGAAGTGAGAGGAAGGGCTGGGCCACTGAGTCAAACAAAGCAGAGAAGGAAGCAATGACTGAACCAGGCTTCTAAGTATGGCTCTCCAGAGCAGAAATCTGTGTTGGCAGGTGCTAGGGAGACCTTTAAACAAACAAGGCCAGTGTGCCTGGAAAAACCATTTAGTTAGTCACCGTGACTGTCAATAGTTCTTCAGCACTGGGTACAACCAGCCACTGGGGTTAGAATGCACAGTAGCAAAGAAATCAGCAATACGTCTTGATTTGGAATCTCTGCGCTGAGTCAGCAATATACATTTCCATCTCATTCAACCCTGCAATTCACTGCGTTAGCAGCAACGCCCAACGGAGCTATCCCAGCGGTGCCTCAGTAATAGTGCTAGAGCAGGCAGCAATTTCACCCCTCCTGGGATCCGCACCAATGCCTCCATCTCCTCTACCCTGGCCTTCCCCACCCCGTCATCCCGACTCCTCTGTATGCACAAAGCTGCTGCCCACATTCTGGCATGGGCAAAACAACATGACCACCACGAGTAACAACTTTGTAGCTTGTTGTTAGGTTGATATACATCACTGGTGAGTATTTTGATTCATTCACAGAAGGCATCACGTGTTAATGGCTGGCTTTAAGGTGAGGTAACGGCGTGAGAAAAGTGGTGTCCACAAAGCAGATTTGCTTTCAACCTTTTTAACCTTGCCACCTTCGTGTCTTTCCCCAGCCAGCTGCTCTTTGGTTAACTTTCTAACCGTGCTTATTTGGTTACGGGGAGACGATACTAATCAGCTGCAGGTCCACTTTGCACAGAGAAGTGGAGTCGAAAGACTCCTTCATCGGCGTGGATGTCTCTGATACCCACGCAGCACCAGTACAAATGACCGTAGAAAGTAACAGTGAATCCAGCCAGGAGATTGGGTCGGTTGGTTCCCAGGAATTTAAAGATTACGTGATGTGATAACGCCTCCAGGAATACGTCCGTCCAAAATTGGCAACCCTAGTTCCCAAGCAGTAAATGCCTCAGTCTCCTGACAGATTCTGCCCGTGGACGGGCAGTGATGGTGAGGGAGTACTCAGTGAGGTGGTTTGAGCAGAGGAACTGAAAATGGTTTTAGTCACAGTAAAAAGATCCTTCTGGTATCCTGTGACTTTCTGGTTTTCCCCCCCACTTTGCGGGGAGAGTGTGCAGTGTCGTGAGCATGCCAGACCCATTACTCACACGAGCAGCACGGAGGGATTAGTAACTGGAGGCTAAGCCCCTTTCAGCTTCAAAGTGGTTTCTTGCAGGTGCGGGGTGAGAAATCCCCGAGCAAACAGAAGGTGCTGTCCCTACCTGCCTGTGCAGTCGCTGGATTGTTAATAGGGCGGTTCACCTGTTGCTGAGATCCTCAGAGACTGAGCCAGGGCAGCTCCACGTTTCGGCTCAAGGCCTGTCCAAAGGGCAGGCTCGCTGCAGGGCGAAGGCCAAATGGATCAGCCAGGGTTGGAGAGCTCAGACATGTGGCAATGTTCATTCACTCAGCCCACGCACTGCGAATGCAGGACTACAACAATCGGAGCCGTTGGGGGCTAGGACTGTTGTCTCACTCAGTGCAACAGGGGCCTGGCTGGTGACTGGGGCTCCCAGGCACTATGAGAATACACAACCGTAAGAGTGGATTTGCGTATTAAGAAAGGCATGGCCGGCGCTAACAGAAGCGAGTGTGTGTCTGCTATGGCCTGGCCTGCTGAGCCACAGTTTGAGTCTCTCCCAGCTGGCTTTACGTGTTTTAGCTGCGTGAATAGAATGGGGGCGGGGGAGACTGAAGGTTGGATATGAAGGGCCTGGTTTATATTTACATTATTGCGCCTTTTTGTCACTCTCTTCTCTACCGCCGCAAAGGGACCCTAGATGCACCATGACAGAGCTCCCTCTCCATAGCCCTCCCCTCTCCCTTGGGCATTGGCATGGTGCCGCCTGCTCTTTCCAAAAAGGTGGGGGTTGCCCTGTGTTTGTAGGAGCAGCAGCACAAGCTCTGGGGCGGTGACCCCCCTTTCTTATATCCTTTAGGTGGGTGGGCCAGCTACACTGCACTTTCCTTATCCTGCCACAGTGTCCTTCACTAGGGTGGTATTGGCAGGCTCCTCCAAAGTAGTGGGTTTGGTGGTAACACCTCATTGAGCTGCAACCATACGTTTGAACCTACAGTCCAATGCCTTACAGTGGCCTGGAGTGGTGTAAATGGGAATGGGGCCTTATGTCTCCCATGAAGGATCTTACAGGATTTCTCCCATTCAGTAGAAACTGAGAAGTCACCAGATGTTCCCCTCCATTATTTGCAGAGTTGTTGACTCGAGTCCTATGACTTGAACTCGAGTCCGACTTAAGTCGCCTAGGTGACTCGGCTTGAGGCTCGACTCGGGTTCATTGTTTGTGACTTGAGACTCGACTTGATACGTGTTAATTTTGTTAAATCGACTTGGTGAAAAAATTGTCTGAAAATGCCGATATTGATGGCTTGTACAAAAGTGACTTGACATTTTTTAAATTAAGACTTGAGACTCGACTTGGGACTTGACTCGAAAGTGACTTTAGGGACTCAAGACTCGACTTGAACTGGAGTGACTTGAGACTCGACTTGGACTTGACAATGACGACTTGAAGACAACTCTAACTATTTGCATTATCCACTTTGTGTTGAGGATATCCATAGGCTTGGAAATACTGCCGTAAGTTTAATTACAGCAAGAGGTGCATGTCTTTTCTCCCTCCCCCTCCCCCTGAATGGTGCCTGCTCTACCTATTTTTTTAAACAGTTCTTCAAAGCCCAAAGTACTGTCACCTTTATAAATCCCATAATTCTGTTCCACTCTGGAATTCTCCAAGAGGAACTTGTTACGGTGAGCACTCTACACAGGAAAGCATTTCAGGAGATGTGTATTAGCTTGTAGGTAATGTCAGTTAAACAGGCTTCATCTGAGCTGGCATAGCCAATTAAATTACTTTGTTAAGGGATAGGACCTGTTTATGGTATCTTAGTGTGAGTAGTAAGGTTCCACCCGCCTCAATTTCCCCTGAAGTCAATGAGAACCCTGGATGTAAGGTTTGACACAAAGCCCATTAAACTCAGTAAAAAGACTCCTATGGATTTCATTGGGCCAGACCCTTGAGGATTCAGTAAGGACTACAGGGATTTGGCCCATAGTTTAATATAGTCTTGAGCAAAGGTGACAATATAAATGTGTTGCTATTTTTATTCTGATAATACTGGACCTAGCTCAATGGTAGGAAGTCTTCTCCTCAAACTCAGTAACGCACCCTAAATTGCAAGTCAGAATCCTTTTTATTAGAGTAAAGCAAAAAACGGCAGCTGAAGCCAATTGAAATATTCTTTGAATTAAAAAGCAGTACCTGTCTTGATTTGTCCTTTAAAAAGTTGGTGCAGTTGTCCTTAGGGTTGCCAGATGGTTTCAACAAAAATACCAGACATACTTGACATTACCTCACAATCTACAGTACATCTTATTTAGAAAATACCAGACATTTCTATTTTCTTAATTTGTTTCCCGAACAGAAAACTCAAATACTAGACTGTTCGGTTCAAAACCGGACACTTGGCCACCCTAGTTGTCCTCTCAGGTGGAGACTTTCTGCCACTTTTCAGTTCAAAACATATCCAAGTATTGCTCTGTTTAGTGATAAACAGAAACTCAGGCAGCTCACTAGATGCCCAGTTGTAAAGGCAATACAATAATAGGAATATGGACCACTTTGATGGACAGAAATGAACTGTCACCTGCTCACATAACCTGTGCTTGCTTATACTGAATAACCAGTTGCTCATATGCTTGGTTTCATAGGCACGTCTCCACTTACCGGAGGATCAATGCTATGGCAATCGATTTTTCTGGGGTTCAATTTAGTAAAGACCTGCCAAATCGAATGTTAAGGCCATGCCCATCGATCACGGTACTCCTCGCTGCTGCAAGTAGCAAGGGAAGTCAACAGGAAAGGCTAGGGTGCCGCTTTTGGTCTATGCCTTTCTTATTAACCTACACAGGGAGAAAAGTCTCTGCATTTGTCCCACCCCAAACCTGAATTTTTAGGCACAAATGTTATGGCAAACCAGAGGATAGAGAAGCTATATTTTTTTTAAAACTGTTTTCACCGATACAGAAGGATAGAAAAGACGTTATAAAATTCCTTCTCTTGTAATAAACTGAAGTAGCAGCTGTAACATAGGAACATAATAACAGGAACAATAAAGTATGTTCTGCAGTTGTACTAACTAAAAGTAAGAAGTGGGCAGGCTTTGGAGCAGTGGATCCCACACTTCAGCATCACCCCCCCTTTTTGATTTTTGAGAAACCCTCATGTCCCTCCTCCCAAAAAAATAGCAGCAAAACCTGAGGTGGGATTGACCGGGGTGTGTGTGGCTGGGTTGCCTCGTGTCCCCCCCCCAGAATTTCTTCATGCCCCCCAGTTTGGGAACCCATGCTTTGGAGGATAGGTAGGGACATCTGTAACACTCTGTGTTCCGTTTTGTCTAAGTGCATGTCTTCTGCAGCTGGCCTCTGTCTGCAGACTCAGCCTCTCAGGGCTTGGGCTTCTGGTCTGCTTAATTGTGATGTAGATATTCCAGCGGGGGCTGGGACCTGGTTCTGGCACCCCATAAGAGAAGATGGTCCTACGGTCCAGGGTCCAGCCTGACTCTGTCTACAGTGCAATTTTATAGCTTGAGTGTGCTGGCATGGGCTAGCCGTGTGTTCAATTGCACTGTAGATGCACACTATCTAAATCAGTGGTTCTTAACCTTACTGCAGCCTGCACCCCTTTGGTTCTCAAAATACGTTCTCGCACCCCTTATTAAAAATCATTGAAGTAGATCAGTTCTTTAAACCTAAGATCTATCATAGAAATCTGGCACGTCTCGCACCTCCAGAAAGGGCATCTTGCACCCCCCAGGAGGTGTGTGCACCCCAGGTTAAGAACCACTGATCTAAATCTACTGTGCATTCAGAAACTTGGCCAGACAGGCGCTAACGCTAATTGACTAGTTCCCATTCCCATTGATGGTAGTTGCAGTCATTCAGTACCTTTGGGATCACATCCTTACAGACATGAGCCAACCCAAGGTGGTTTTAAGCCACCGTCGTGCCCCACTGGTCTAGGGCCATTGCAGACATCCCCTGGGATAATTTTAATAATCCTGTTGGCCTATCTAAGTTACAGCAGCCTCCCTGGGCTGCCCGGAATCTCTGCAGTGCTTAATGGAGCACCTTCATGTGTGCTCTCCCATCCCTGCCCCCAGCGGGCTCTCTCTGGATGGATGGCAAGCTCTGGTTGTCTTTGCAGCAGGAGGATCATCCCCTGGGGAGAACTGAGGCCGTTAGGGCTCCTTTGTGCCACTCTGATCCTTTCACCCAGCAAAAAGGGGCTGAAGCAGGGGTGAGGGACTGGCCCCAAAAGTGTACTTTGTGTTAATCATTTCTCAGTGAGTCAAGCCCTACCCAACTCTTCCGGTCTTTGTTTACTGAGGTGCACGTAACACAAGGAGCATGATAATCTTGTACATCACTCATGCCATTGGCCATTAAATGCCAACCTGAGGTGACTTGACTGGCCAGAAGCTGTTGCTTTATTATCCACTGAGTCAGTCACGGAGGAGAGGCAATGCAAAGTGTGCGCAAAGCAGCTGCCTTAGGGCAGGAGCCTGTGTCTATAGGGGACTATGAATTAGTCATATGTGTCTCACGGAGTGTGGGGGAGTCACGAGGCCCCGACCCCCATCCGCAGCCAGATATGACTCTCGGACGGCAAGTAGGACAGAAGGTTTATTTGTTGACAGGGACACAGCGTAGCACAGACTTATTGTTATAGGAACCAGGAGCATTCAGTACAATCCATCTTGGGCAGTGGTCCCCAACCTTTTGAGGTTGTTGGGCGCCAGGGGGCGTGGCCATTCGCCCGCCAGGGGGCGGGGACACTTGCACGCCCAGGGGCGCCCCCTCCCCATAGCCGCAGGGCCGGGGCACCCCCATAGCCACGTGCCCGGGGCCGGGGCCCCCCCCGCAAGCGTCGCGTGCCCGGGGCCGCCGCTCCCCCCCACCCCCCGTAAGCGCCGCGCGCCCGGGGCTGGTGCTTCCCCCCGCAAGTGCCGCGCGCCCGGGGCTGGTGCTTTCCCCCGCAAGCGCCGCGTGCCCGGGGCCGACGCTCCCCGCAAGTGCCGCACCATGTGCCCGGGGCCAGGCCAGCCCCGAGCACCTGGCGGGCGCATGCAAATGCCCTTGCGCCATGGCGCCCGCGGGCACCGTGTTGGGGACCACGGATCTTGGGGGTAAGGAGGCCCACAGCCAGGGATCTGGGCCCCTGCCCAGCCCCCCAAGCCAGCTGAAAACTCACACACCCAGCAACTGGTTCCAGCTAGGGATGCCAGGTGTCCGGTATGGACCCGGACAGTCCAATATTTTCACCTCCTGTCCGGTAAAAAAAAATTCAAAAAATATCGGACACCTAAAACGTCTGGTATTTTCTGATTTTTTTCCCCTGGACAGGAGGCAAAAATACTGGACACCTGGCAACCCAACGACACACTTGGCAACTGGGCCCAGCCCCCAGCCTCCCCCACCCCCAGGCCTCTGACATCCCCAGCCCCCTGCCCCGGACCCCATGCATATCTGGTTCCACAGGGAAGCTAAGTTCTGGCTTGAACAAGAACACAAAATGGCCGCCAGCAAAAAGCCTAAGGACCAAGAGGAAGCAATGCCTTCCCTGGGTCTTAGTGCTCAACCTCTCCCCTGTTCCTATCCCTGTTCTAATTCTGCACTCACTCTGAAAGGGGCCCTGCTGTTTTAATGCTGTTTAATATATATATATATTTTTTGCTCAACAACTTTGGTCTCTCCCCCCCCCTTTTTTTTCTCATCAGAATTTTTTCCCCGGTGTTTTTTTGGGGGGGAGGGGGTGTTCGGTATTTTTGGATCAACCATCTGGCAACCCGAGTTCCAGGGTCTAGGCAGCCCAGCTGCCTCCTTTGTTCAGAGTCCCGGGCCTCAGGTGTTATCTGATTATCACTGGTTGCATCTTCCCCCGAGGGTCAGGTGACAGGCCGGCCTGGGCCATTCCCTACCTGCCTTCCCTCAGGAGTTCTCCCCCAAAGATTGCATCTCCTGCTGGGATCCCTCCCCCCCCCCCCGACACACACAGAGTCACTACAGAGCAGCACAGGACAGTAAGAATTACATACAGCACAACACAGCCTCTGCCTGGTGCACCTCTCCCGGAAGTAGCTGGCACGTCCCTGCAGCCCCTTGGGGAAATCAGGGGGGCTTTGCATGTTGCCCTGACCCCAAGTGCCAATGGAGCAATGGGGGCTAGTGCCTGTGGGTGCAGGCAGTGCATGGAGCCCATTGGTACCTCTCCCTGTAGGGGCTGCAGAGACATGCTATTCGCTTCTGGAAGCAGTGTGAGGCCTTAGTGCTGCTGCACTGCGACTAAGGTAAGTATTGCCTGGCTAGAGCCCTCACCCCTCCCACAACCCAGCCCCCTGCCCCAGCCCTGAACCTCCCCCTCCCCGCCACTCACATCCTAAATCCCTCCCAAAGCTTTCATCCTGCACCTTCTCTTGCACCCCAACCTTCTGCCCTCAGTCCCAGCTGATACCCCAACCCTATACCCCCACTTGGTGAAAGTGAGTGAGGGTGGGGGAGAGTAAGCAATGAAGAGACAGGAGCCAGGCCTCAGAGAAGGGACAGGACAATGGCATTGTGGTTTGTGTGATTAGATAGCCATACAAAGCAAGCTAGAGTAACAGCTGAGATTAGAACCCAGAAACTCCTGACTGTGTCCTAACCTTCATACTATTCCTCTGTTGGAAGGCCCTATTTTTTTTATTCTACAACCCACAAAATATAGGGGGGGTAGAACCCAGTTGCACAGTTTACCCACTCAAACAAACTTTTGCATCATGGACGATAGCATTGGTGGTGAAAAGTGTTGGGACATGTACAGAAAAGTGGTTCCTTTTTTTTTTAAACTGTTAAATGTTTTCTAAAATTTCCCCAAAGAGTTCTATCCACAAGCCAATCAGGGCTGGTGTGTGACCCATTCCCAGATTGTTTCCCAGAGACAGAGAACCATCGCCCTAGAGTGTGCTACTTTTCTAACTCTTTGAAAATATGATGCTAAAGCCTTACTGGTGAAACTTCCATTCAATCCATCTATGCCATACTGTATTTGGCTATTGTGCTCATATTAGTATTTTTTAAAATCTGTAATTATTGTTTAAAATAAATTATTTAGTGTATTATAGAAATCTGCTAGCGAGAGTTTTTAATGATCTGTGCATGGTGGTACTTTCTAATGTATTAAACTTCTGTTTAAATGGCTTAGTGAAATGTATAGCTTTTATGTATATTATAAAGGAGGAAAGATACAGATATCAGATTAATTGTTTTATAACTTACAAAGAGAGGGCCAAGTTAACTTAAGATCCTGTACCTCTTCCTGTCCTATGTTTAGCTGCTGTTCGAATAGTTCTACCTGTGCTAACAATGGCCCTGCTTCTGATATCAAGAACAGAATCAATAAGAGGAAGTAACACTGTTGGACCAGGATGCACAAAAATAACTTACTGGAAGAAACGCTGAATAGAGCTGCTATTTATTTCATTTCTTGGTAATGAAGATGATTAACTACTTCTCAGCTCAGAATCAGAAAAGCCTTTTTGGTAGCTAGAAAGCCAGGGTAAAATTAACCATGCCAAATGCTACAGCACAATATGAAGGTCTTGCTCATGCAAGAATAATATTGAACTTGCCTTCCTCCTACAAAAATACAACATGAAAATCTTTCTCAGGCTGAATTTCCCCAGATCAGCCCTTGTTTCTTCCTTTTAAGAATTGAGCTCAGGGTACTTGCTCATGAAAATAAAACTGGGGTATTCACAGGACTGGCACGTGCATGCAGATCCACAAAGTTACATAGGCTCCTAACTTCTATTAATATGTGGATCTGGGCCAATCTGACTTACTGTACTTGCTTTGATCTTTATTGTGCCAGTAACGCGTACACAGAATCAAGCTCCAAAGCCATGCCAGCTGCAAGCTGTGTCTTTCTAATGATGCGCTGCATCGATATCTGACTAGTGACTGAATATGTGTAATTTATCAATCCTTTAAAATGCAGGGTATGTTTCTACGCAGCTCTTTTCTTTAGAGGCAAAGCCACATCCCTCACCATGCAGCATCCCCAGGATTAGTTCTGGCTTAGTGATGCAATCATTTATCTGAAATAGCCACAGCCATCTGGTGAAAAACCACAGGTTCGAACTGTGGCAGAGCTGATATTTTCAAAATCTGGTGTCTAAAAATCTTATAGCACCTAAATACATGGTCTGACTTACTAAAATGTCTTGGTACCCAGCATCTTTCACTGAAATCAACTTCAGTTTGATGACATGTGAACCAAGAGACTGAATTTTTAGCTATAGAAAAGTTATTTTAGGTCATTTGAGTAGTTTTTGGTTCTTTTTACTATAATATATTTTAGTTTGATTTTTTTTTTCCTTTTTACCTGAGCCTGGTATAGTTGACTTCATGAAAACTGAGGCACATGGGTTGGCAGGCCAAGGAATACAAGAAATAATCCCATTAAAATGTTTCCTAGAATAAATAACTGTCTATGACGTAGGCCATATACTAAATATTTGGTGAAATAACAGTTGTTATCAGTAACTTGACCCACATAGTTTACTTGTGGCTTTGTCTCTTATGAGTAACTAGCTAATTAGCTCATCATAAGACGGGATTTTCAGGTCTTCTCTCCTGAGCTCTCTCACTCTGTCTCTCTGTCTCTCTCTCTCCTCCTACTGCCTCCCCCCACTCAGCTCTCCTCTGCCTCCTGCCTCTCTTTCTGTCTCTTTCTTTCTCTTCTTCCCCTCCTGTCTCTCACTCTCCCTTTCTCTTCTCCTCCTCCTCCTCCTGCCTCTCTCTCCCCTCCGTCTCTCCCCGCCCCCCTTCCCCTTCCCTCCTGCCGTGGCGCTTGGCTGAGTGCTGCCTGCTCAGCCGGGCTGCCGCGAGGGAGGGGGGTGGGGTGGTGACATACACGGCCGGGGGCGGGGCCATGTACGTCACCGCCCTCCCTTTCCCTCCCACCCTGGGGGAGCCCAAACAGCCCCTTGCACTGCTGGCTCCCCCAGCGGCCTGGCTGAGGAGCGCAGCACTCAGATGAGTGGCACAGCGGGAGGGGAAGAGTGGCGGTGACATACATGGCCCCGCCCCCTGGCCATGTATGTCACCACCCCGCCCCCTTCCCCTCCTTCCGTGGTGGCTCGGCTGAGTGTTGCACGCTTAGCCGGGCTGCCACAGGGGAGGAGGGGCGGGGCGGTGACATACACGGCCAGGGGGC
Source organism: Pelodiscus sinensis (assembly GCF_052426305.1). Lineage (NCBI taxonomy): Eukaryota > Metazoa > Chordata > Testudines > Trionychidae > Pelodiscus > Pelodiscus sinensis. The sequence goes on along the minus strand of NC_143059.1, from coordinate 6,170,644 downwards.
AGGGCTGTCTACGTCACCGTCCCCCATCCCCTCTCCTGCGGCTGCCCGGCTGAGGGGCACACCACTCAGCGCCACGGCGGGAGGAGGAAGGGGAGGCAGTGATGTACACAGCCCCGCCCCCTGGCCGTGTACATCACTGCCGCGGCCAGGGAGCAAGTGGCGGCAAACAGCCGTTCAGGGTCTGACTGCAGTCAGTGGCTGCACCCTCCCCCCCGCCAGGTCTGCTTTCTGCCACGGCGGGAGGGGAAGGGGGGCGGGGCGCCACGCAGGGAGGGGGGCAAGTTAGCTGGGCCTTGGGCGGCAAGCAGCCGTTTGGGGTCCACGCTCCCCACGCGTGGGGAGTGCGGACCCCAAACAGCCGCTTCCCCCCCCACCAGGGCCCAGCTGAGTGGCGCAGTGCTCGGCGGAACCGCTATGGAGGGAGGGGAAGGGGGGCGGGGCGCTGACATACACGTCCATCGGGGCGTGGCCGTGTACGTCAGCATTACAGACTCACAGACAATGGGCTACTCTATATATGATGCAGCCATCCTAACCTCGTGCTGACTGAAAACCTGTGCATTGCACCACACTATCAGGTGTATGTGTGTTGTGCTAGGAGAGGGGAGAGAGAAATTTAGGAAGGTACAGGCCGTGGCCAAATTGTGCTGTTCTATATTGGACACCAAGCACTTTATCCTTGCAGTGAGCTTAGTGGGGGATTGTGCTTGGAAGGTACCACCTATACCCAGCCAGCTGTGTAAGAGCTGGGGACAATGTGGCCTTATTTCTTTAGGTCTTGATTCAGGAAGGTACTAAAGCATGGGCCTAAATTTAAGCCTTTCATCCCATTGAGACCAAAGTCTTTCATTTGCTGAAAGTTGGGGCTTTTTAACATTTCTCAGCACCCAGCAACTTGACCAGCAGAACAGCTGCAGGTAAGTTGCTATAATTCCCATGTGGACACGTTACTCGAGAATAAGGGCAACCTCATTCAGATATAAAATGGAGTAATTTTACTAGAAAACGTCACTTTTATTCTCAAATAGTGTCCACGTGGAAATTATACCACCATAGCTATGGTACTACAGTTACAGTGGTATAGTTGTGCCAATCAATCAATTTTCCTGTGTAGACAAGCCCTCTTAGGCAAATCTTTACACATCTTTTTGAATCAGTGCCTTAATATTCTCTTAAAGAATTTTCATCCAAGGCTCCCAGCTAGCAAAAAATAGGCCTCGTTCCTAAAACAAAAGAGGTAATTAACATTTATCGTTGTCAATGTACTTTACAGTCAAGCAAATATTAAAGTTCATAACATGTCTTAAATAGCTTATTTCCAGTGAAATTGTGAAAAGATTATATAATAAATTAACTGATTTATTTTTCTGCTTGACTCCAACACTGAACTTTTATTTATATTGAAACCTGTTGTTTAGTAATGATTTTAGGTTTTGATTATGGTCATTAAAGGAATTGTACATTTTTTTGACTGAAGCAGACCATTTGAAAGACCTTCAGTGCATCATTTCACCATCTTGTCTACTACAGAGCAAATATTCAGTAACACTATTCTAAAGTAGTAGTGCTCAGCAGGATTTCCCCCGGCCCCAAAGAAAACATTGACAAAACCTATCATATTCCTTTGTTGTCTTCAAAAATTTTAGCTGAAAATTTTGACACTTCATTTAAAACAATGAAACCCAAAAATTTTCAGTCAAAATCAACCAGAAAAAAAAAATTAAAAAAAAAATTCAAGGAAAGCAGACTATGTTCGTAAAAATTCTCATTTAATTCCAAGTCCAGTTTTCCATGGAAAAAATGCTTTTGTCTTAAAATTTTCAACTTTGCCTTACTGAATAGTTTACTGCAACAGAACTTTAAAGGATAAACAAAATTCCATAGTCATAGGGGTATAGTTACATGTACGTGAGTGTTATGTTGGGTAACACAAACAATGACTGGGATGGTAGAGAATAGTTGTAATGAAGTCAAGTTATTGCTGTCCTAACAGCTAATCAGGAAATTGTGACTATTAATAGAGAGAACTAAGGTACAAAAGCCGAAGGAGACATTCATGGTGAAACATGAAACCTTCTCAACATTAGTTAGCAGAACAGTACTGGCTGTTCTGCTGTGTTGAGATCTTGGTTGGTGTTGTGCTATGCACCGCAATCTCTCACACTGCACTCATTGGCACACGTTGCATTGGTACCTTGTGCATCAACAACCTTTTCTTTTCTAAAGGTAAATCGCAGTGAAGGAATGCTTTGGGTGGAGCACAGCCGTTTTATCCTCTTGTCTGCAGAAATACCAACTTGCTTGTCTTGGCTGGTGCTGATTTTTCTTTTGTTTATTACAACGTGAAGAGAAGTTTTCCAGTTGAAACAGGCAGCCCCTGTTTGAGCATCAGCAATAAGTGACTTTCCCATAAAGTAAATGAAATTTGCCTGCAGGTCAGGTTGTGAGGGAGGCATTTGATAACCTTCAAGTGTATCCAAGATTCCTCTCTAATCCTCATACAACATACAGATGAGACTGCATCTCAAACGTAGTAGGGATGTTTCTGGAGTAGACATTGAGCTCAGCTGTTCAGTAATCTGTGTAGGAATTTAGCACTCATCTGAAAAGATCTAGGGATTGAGTCTCAGGTATTACTTTCTGATGCCGAACTACCTGGCCCTGGTACAAATTAGAGCTGCTGTTATAAATTCTGTTCTGTGCTGGCTCATAATTCCGCTTTCCCCCTATGTCAGCTGGGGCCCCAGGAGCAGTGCAAAGTGGACTTAATGGAAGAGAAGCTCTGGCCCTCAGTCTGTTAATTGCATTAGTCCCTCTCAAAGACATCATCCACAGTCATAGGAGAGAGGCCTCTTGGAGCACAACCATCAGTGTCTCTGTTCTTTTTCATAAATAACTTCCATCAGTGGATAGTAAGGTCAGAACATTAAAGGGTTCCTCTGATTTTAAAGCCTAAGAAAACACTACTGATACCTGGAGTCCAAGTCCACCTAAGGTGTTTCTCTGTTTGACTGTCCCTCTGGTAACTGAAAAGAAATGTCACCAAAGGAAAACATACTCTCTCAGAATGTATGAGCAAGAATATGGTGTGCTGCAAAGCTTCTGTGTTTCTTTTTCTGGGGTTATTACTTATAGCACATTGCGGCTGGATGAGGTACTTATATGTATTGTTAGTTCCATTCGGAGCCACCTTGTGCCAGGCAGTCCTTTTGTGGAAAAGCTGTCTAGACAAGGTAAACAGGTGTCTAGACAAGGTAAACAGGTGGAGTAGAGGCACAGAGAAGTAAGGTGTCTTGCTTATGGCAAGTCAGTGGCAGAACAGAGACTAGGACCTGGATATCTGAGATGCAGTCTGGTGCCCTGTTCACTAGTGTTTTAGATAAAACCTTATAGCTTTTGTGTCCTACCCCATGGGCAGTCTGCAGTTGTGTGAGACGTTTGTTGTCCATATTTTAACGATTCATCCTACAAAACAATAAGCACCCTCAGCTTCCGTGGAAGTGAATGGAAATTGTAGGGATGCGGTACCTCTAAAGATTTGTCTTTTACTGAGGCTAATGAGGAAAATAAGCTGCATGGGGGATACTCGAGATGAACTTTGTGAACATTGGTCTTGCTATTTATTTCAACCGGGACAAACAGCTGAAATAAACACCCTTTCAGCTTGTTATGTTTGGGGGAGTTCCACATCTGCTTGTTCCTGGATATCCGGGGTTGTATTTTAAACATAATGATAAATATTTGCTTTAATTTGTTTGTTGTTCATGATAGATTCCTTCCTTACATGTTTAATGTTCTGGCTTGCAAAAACACGCTTCTCCATCTGTCCTTGAAGCCTACTAGTTACCACAGATTTGTTGTTTCAGGAAGAGAGAATCTGTAGTTTTTGTTAGCAAACAGTATGTTGACAGCACAAAGTATGTAATTCTCCCACACATTTAGAGGCATTATATTCCTGATGCTCTTTATCTAGTGGAATGGAGAACATTCTCAGTCATCCATTGCAAGTTGGTTCTTTGGTTTCGGCGTGGGCTAGAATTTCTAAGATTACATAACAGACCTAAGGTATGGTCTTTATTTGGTATAAGAAGGCAAAGCACCATCTGCTAAGCCATAATGCTGGAAAACTTGTGTAAAAGGATTAGACATGAAATGGGTCATTCTCCTTATTCATGCAAGTCTGTGGAAATGACATTATGTTGGAATAACAGCTTTTAGTGTAGACACAGACTATGTTATTTTGGAATAACGTCGGTTATTCTGAAATAACACTGCTGTGTAGACGTACCCTATGTGTGGCAGGCAAATGCAGGGCAGATTTACTGCCCCCTCTCCCCTCCCCCCCCGCTTGCTGCAAACTACCTATTCATATAGGCAGACCCTAAGAGTCCGCAACTCCACTGCTTTCAGAAGAGTTGGGCCTGTTTACACTGGTTGTAAATCTGACCCAGTTTTAAAAAGTCCCAAAAAACTATCTGCTAGCCCCCTGCAAGGACTTCTCTCCAAGAGACTCTTTGTGGGACAGGCACATCACAGCAGAAAGATGCCTGTGTAATACAGTTAACTGAGTCTAAATTAGGGGCTTCAATGAAGTCAGAGTTGTGTTCCTAGTTTGCTGCTTCAGTGGTGATTCTCCCTTGTCTGCCACATGAGAGGCACAAACCTGAGAGCTTGGTGCTCCCAGGTCCTTCCCAGGTCACTTTCTCCGACTTACCTCATTGCATTGTGACTCGCATCGCTTTGCCAGCACCCTCTTTCCCTCACCTGTCTGCTTCTCCCCCACCAACCACCTTGACACGTTCTACCAAGTTATCCCCTTAGTGCGGGTTGTTCTCCCCGGCTTTATTTGTACAGCCTCCAGCCTGTCCTCCTGCGAGTACCTTCTTGAGAGCCACCTCTGCCATGGCGCTTATAGAGGAATTCCCAGGGCTGGCCTGACCATGAAGTGAACTGAGGCAGCCGCCTCGGGTACCAGACTGTGGGTGGAAGGGTGTGGCACTAGGATCCAGAGTGTAGAAAAATGAGAGGAGTAGAACAGGAAGAAGGCAGAATTGAGACCTTTCAAAGTTTTGGCCCAAGCGAGGTGACACGGGGGCATCATTTGAGCTCCCCGCCCCAGGTGCCAAAATGTTGTGGGCCAGCCCTGGGAATACCTGATTAATATGGCTAACGAGGAGGAGAGTGTGAGGCGGTTACTGATCATCGTCGCTTTTGTTCAACTGCACCATTGAAAAAATAGTTACTAGTACATGCAGTGTGTGTTGACTAGTAATATCACCTTATCTTTCCCCTTTCCTCCTCCATTGTGTTCTACGCTCTTTTGTTTAGCTTATACATTTTTCCTATGTTATGTTTGTACATCACCTAAAACAGTGAGGTCCCGGTCCTCATTGTGTTTGGTTACTACTTTAATGCACGTAATAAATAAGGGAGGGAAGGGTATTTCTCTGTCCTTCTAAGTTCTACAGCCACATGTTACACACCCAATCATAGTCTCACGCAACTATAAAGTATCCCAGGCCAATTAGTTTATAGATTGGGGTCACTATTATTAAAAGCGTCAACTGATTGTGGGGGGCCTCACTTTTGGGGTGTTCAGCCCTCTGAAAATCAAGCTCCTTAAAAATGACAAAATAAAAACATGTAAAGGCCTTAAGAATCTGCATTTCTCAAACTGGTGTCCTGACCCAAAAGAAGGTCACAAGACTATTGGAGGGGAAGTTACGGTGTTGCTCTCCTTCCTTCTGTTCTGCCCTCCAAGTTGGGCAACTGAAGAGCAGTAGCTGCTGTCTGGGTGCCCACCTCTGAAAGCATCAGTGCTACCAGTAGCAGTACAAAAGTTAGAATGGCAATACCATGACTCCCCACACATTTGACCCCTTGTTTGAGAAACACCATGTACTTTTGTGAAGTCTTGTGGCACCTGATGAAGTGGTCTTTGCTCATGAAAACATATGCTCCAGTAAATCTGTTCATCTATAAGGACTTCTCATAGTTCATGTACTTTGGTGTACTTTTAACCTTATACTATAGGCTGTTTTTATAGTATAGGGCAAAAGTACCCAAAAGACCAGATTTCAGTCTGGGACACATTTGTCACGGGTGTGAATTTAGTAAGGCTCTTGAGATAGGAAATGATGATCATCTCCAAATAGCCTAGGAATTTACAAATAACTGTTCAGGATACTAGTCAATGCTGAAAGTTTCAACTCTGAGCCATTGATGTAAATAGTGAGAAATTACCTATTCATTGACACTGGCATTACCGTCAGTTCACAGTAATCTAGGCAGAGCGTGCGTCTGACCGTTACACAAACAAACATTAGTCATCACAAAAAGCACAGTGCATCAAAACCAAAAGCTGCAATGTTTACTTCTTCAAGAGGTGTAATTAGCCAAAGCAACCCCGCCATCTCAGGGCTCTAAGGCTGGGGACAGCAATGTTATTTGTCATCTCAGATCTTTCACTGCCCAAAGAGGGCAGTGGAAGGGAAAGGGCAACACCTGTGGGAACACAAGGCTATACAGCAAAGTCGGTGCTAGATTTGTGCCATCCATAGCGTATAGATATTCTGTTACTGGTAAATGATGGAATGTAACGGAAGCTGAAGCACATGTGCTGGAGACTGTCCCAGAGCACGGAGAGCCTAGAAAACAGTGGGGAAATTTTCAGAAACTTCCAAGTTTCCACATTTTCCTGGAAAATGTGTTGCCGCCCTGAGTCACCAGCTGAAAAAGTCAATCTCCTCTGGAGATTCCTTTACCCGGCCCGGACTGTTAGCGATGGGCAAACGTGTCCTTAAGGAAGAACGGAATCCTGATCCTTCTCCCGATGCATAAATCTCCATCCAGTCCAAAAATCAAACCTCTCTGAGGTTCAAGATAGTTAAGCTGTGGACATCTCTCTCCTACCCCAGCTATCCCCATCCAAAGGGAAGTGAAGGAATGTCAAATATTCTCCATCTTCACCTCCTTTTCCTGACAGGTTTTTAATTTGTTACCAGCACAAGTCAAATTTCTCTATCCCTTCCACACTTTAGGGACACACACCTTTACCCAATTCCTAGGGCTCAAGGTGCAACCCTGTTAATTTACACACCCACCCTCACCCAATTACTATGACTCAGGGCGCAACTTCCTGTGGGTTTGCGGGATCTTTTGCCACTGAAAGAGCCTTATGCAGTAATCATAGAATCACAGAATCATAGAATACTAGGACTGGAAAGGACCTCGAGAGGTCATCGAGTCCAGTCCCCTGCCCTCATGGCAGGACCAAATACTGTCTAGACCATCCCTGCTAGACATTTATCTAACCTACTCTTAAATATCTCCAGAGATGGGGATTCCACAACTTCCCTGGGCAATTTATTCCATTGTTTGACCACCCTGATAGTTAGGAACTTTTTCCTAATGTCCAACCTAAACCTCCCTTGCTGCAGTTTAAGCCCCTTGCTTCTTGTTCTATCCTCAGAGGCCAAGATGAACAAGTTCTCTCCCTCCTCCTTATGACACCCTTTTAGATACCTGAAAACTGCTATCATATCCCCCCTTAGTCTTCTTTTTTCTAAACTAAACAAACCCAGTTCTTTCAGCCTTCCTTCATAGCTCATGTTCTCTAGACCTTTAATCATTCTTGTTGCTCTTCTCTGGACCCTCTCCAATTTCTCCACATCTTTCTTGAAATGCAGTGCCCAGAACTGGACACAATACTCCAACTGAGGCCTAACCAGCGCAGAGTAGAGTGGAAGAATGACTTCTCATGCCTTGCTCACAACACACCTGTTAATGCATCCCAGAATCATGTTGGCTTTTTTTTGCAACAGCATCGCACTGCTGACTCATATTCAGCTTGTGGTCCGCTATAACCCCTAGATCCCTTTCTGCCGTACTCCTTCCTAGATAATATTCTTATTCTCTATTTAGTGACAATTTCCAAGCAAGCAGAATACACATGCTAAGCACACAATGGCATGCTCACCAATCCTGATAAAGGCAGGTAGGCTTCCCCTGTTGGCCAGGCAAGGTCAGTCTCTTTGGATCTTAGCTGCTGCATGTCATGGTCATGCAGAGGAGTCCTGGTAGCTCTGGTCTTAGGCTGGGTCTTGGAGGTGAGTTCTTCTTCCAGGTCTTCCCTCCTTCTTCTTGGTGTTCATTTCTTCCTTTCCCTTTTCTTTCTTCTTCTTTCTTTTCCCCTTTTCCTTCTTTAACTGCACTTAAATGCATTTAACTGCACATTCACTAATGTGATCTATGCCAGCAATGCCCCACTGCAATATATATTGGCCAAACTGGACAGTCTCTATGGGTATGTCTACACTGCATTCCTCTTTCGAGAGAGGAATGCAAATGCAGACAAACGAAATTGCAAATGAAGCACGGATTTGAATTTTCCACGCTTCGTTTGCATAATTGCGTCCGGATGCTATTTCGAAATACCCTATTTCGAAAAAAGAAACGCTGTCTAGACGCGGTTATTTTGAAAGAAAACCCTTCTTTCGAAATTACCCTTACGCCTTATAAAATTAGGTTTAAGGGTAATTTCAGAAGAAGGGTTTTCTTTCTAAATAACCGCATCTAGACAGCGTTTCTTTTTTCAAAATAGGGTATTTCGAAATAGCGCCTGGATGCGATTATGCAAACAGCACGGAAAATTCAAATCCGTGCTTCATTTGCAATTTCGCTCAGCTGCATTTGCAGTCCTCTCTCGAAAGAGGAATGCAGTGTAGACATACTATGGGAAAGAATTAATGGACACAAATCAGATATCTGTAAAGGCAATACACAGAAACCTGTTGGAGAACACTTTAACCTGCCTGGGCACTCATTAATGGATCTCCAAATCACCGTGCTGTTTCAGGCCAATTCTGCAATCCAAATATACAAGGAAGGGTTGGAACTTAACTTCATTTACAGTTTAATTCCTATACCAATGGAATGAACAGAGACATCGGCTGGCTCACACACTACCTTTTACATCCTAATGTCTTAACCAACCAACCAAACAATGGACGTGCTAATTGTTCTTATCAGCCCCTGGTAACTACTTGAACAATCTACTCACTGTCTCCTTCCCCCCACCTCCCTTATTTATTCTTGGATCTGGACTTTTAATACTCCAATCATCTGAAGAAGTGGGTTGTGCCCACGAAAGCTCATGATACCATCTACATGTTTTGTTAGTCTTTAAAGTGCTACTGTACTATTCACTGTTTTATAAGTTTTTCCTGTTACAGACTAACTCAGCTACCCCTCTGAAGGTTTTAATGGGGTTAGAAGGTAGGTAAAGGGGAAAGTCGAATCAAGATATGCAGCTCCAGCTATGTTAATTATATTTCCCTGCCTTCCCTGAAGTGGGAGGCCAGCTGGAACAAATACTCCTGTTGGCTTCCCTTACTCCTTGCAGGAGTATCTACTGCTGACAGGGACACCCTCTGAGTTTGATTTAGCGGGTCTTTACTAGACCCTCTAAATCAAACTCCAGAAGATTGATCGCGGTAAGCATCAATATTTCCCAGAGCGAAGACATAGCCTCAGATATGAGAGGAGCAGGCCAGGCAGGAGGACAACTGGGGAGGGATATGAGGTTACTGGACCTTAGAGGAAATCCATGCCTGGTGAGAGGAAAGGGAATGTATATGGAGGATCATGAGTCTGTTGGCACAAAAGGGGCATGTGAGGAGGCTGTGGGACTGTTGGGCAGAAGAAAAGCAATGCAGTCTTGATAGGACTAGCAAGGTTCCAGTAGCTTTAAAGCTTTGGATGAGCATTCAAATATTGTGGTGCTGGAAAACTGCTCACCTTTAGGGAAACCTAGCATTTTATGATTAACTATGGCCTTTAACTTGGGCTCACCATGCTCAAGACACTCTAAATAGTGTTTTCCTTCTTCACCTACTGAAGGCACTCACTATCTCTGCTTGGAGACTAGGTGGAGCATTGCTTCCATTATCACGCTGCTACTTAGTGAAGTGTGTGCCTCCTTTTCCCGCTGAGATCAATTACACTCCATATGAAGCTTTGTTTTCAATAGAACAAAATATTTACCCTCCACCCCCCCAAAAAAAAGGTTGGGTAAATTTTAATTCTTGTGTTACAATGCACTGAAGACCATGGCATGTGTCAGTCCTTCTACCAAGATAGGTCTCTGTTAAGTGAGGTTTTAGGAAGATGAAAAAGCTGGTACTTTTGGTATGTTCCCATTTCCTCAACTCTTGTAGTCATTTCCACTATAGTTCACTAAGAACTTGTAGAAATTCTGAATCAGACCTCCACTCCTCCAGAGCTATTCTAATTCAGCAGGAAAAGAAAGAATAGAACATTGTTTTCACTACTTTGATACAAGGGCTTTCCTGCCTTCCAGTGACTACTAATTATATATTTATTATTTATATATAATGAGTGGGTGAACTCATTTTTCTTTCAGAATGAGGATCAGTCAGTGTTGCTAATTTTATACTCTTCCCTGTCAAATATTTCACACGGTCTACATCCTCTCCGCAGATATATATTAAGGCAAAGGCGCTTCCAATTGTATTCAAATTACATTTGTTTCATAAAGCAGGAGGGAAAAAACAAAATTGTGCTCTTTCCTGCCTTAATCCTCTAGGGTGCATCTACAGTGCACCGTAGCTTAAAATAAGATATGCAATTTGAGCTACACAGATTGGGTAGGTTATTTCGATCTTATTTCAAAATAGCTTATTTCATAATTTGCGCCAAATTTCAAAATAACCTGCTACTCCGAAACTTCCCTTACTCCTTGTGCAATGAGGTTTACAGGGACATTGGAATAGCAAACTAGTTATATTTTGAAATAACAGGTTTGCCGTGAAGATGCAGGATAGCTATTTCGGGATACTCCAGTATCCCAAAATAGCGTTGCAATGTAGACATAGCCTTAGAGTCACTTCAAAGGCGCTTAAGGGAATTCAAATGCAATGGAATTTGACGCATCATCTCTTTTAGGCTGTTCTGACAGTCCTAGCCTTTGGCCTGCTCTGCACTAGGAAAAGTTTGCCTGTACAGCTGTAACAGCAAATCCTCACCATGCAGATGCAGCATGTAGTGGGAAAAGAATGCTTTGGCTGATGCAGTAAAAGTTTCTAGTGCAGCCTTGACCTGAGAATCCAGTCTTGCTCTGATTTCAGAGGGATAGTCCAGTGGAAGCAAGTTCAGTCCCTCAACGTTAGAAGTTAGGAACATAATATAAGAAGATAAGAATGGCCATACTGGGACAGACCAAAGGTCCATTTAGTCCAGTATCCTGTCCTCTGACAGTGGCCAATACCAGGTGCCTGAGAGGGGATGAACAAGACAGGGATCCATCCCCTGTCACCCATTCCCAGCTGCTGGAAAAGAGAAACTAGGGATAACATTCCTGCCCATTCTGGCTAACTGATCCTCCATGAATTTATCTAGCTCTTTTTTGAAGTCTATTCAAGTCCTTGCTTTTACAGCATCCTATAGCAAGGAGTGCCACAGGTTGACTGTTTGTTGCATGAAGAAATACTTCCTTATGTTGGTTTTAAACCTGCTACCTATTAATTTCATTTGGTGATCCCTAGTTCTTGTGTTATGGGAACAAATAAAAAACTTATCCTTAGACTCTATCACCTCCCTCTTAGTCTTCTCTTTTCTAAGCTGAAAAGTTCCAGTCTTTTTAATCTCTCCTCATATGGCAGCTGTTCCAAACCCCTCATCATTTTTGTTGCCTTTTTCTCAACGTTTTCCAATGCCAAGAAACCTACATTTCCTTGATGAGAGCTAAGGTTGTCAGTTGGACAGTCTACAGGCCACCAAACACTTTGTACGCCTCTGTGATGTCCTGTCCTGAGCCGTGTCTGGCACACTACAGGACAGAAGTCTGGTGAGGGACAAGAGTCCATTAATAGTGTCCAGCTATCATGCGTTAGGTCTTTCCATCCGTCTTTCACTGGCTCAAAGCTGAAGATTCTTGGGGGACAGGAGAAACCAATGCCCCCAGAGCTGTTAAGAAACTGGTGAAATTAAAAAGCATGACAAATGTACCATTTTCGTTGGAAATCTTGTGAATTTATAACCAGCTCTAAATCTCAACTACACATTTCCCCAGAAGAAAGGGGCAACATCAGCTTGGATTTCCCTGGAGCATTCAGATTGAAAAACTGAAAACAAGCTCTTAAATCTGCATAGTCCACTAGCATTTTCTAGCCAAGAGCAGCACTGTTTCATGTGCAATAATCCTTTGCACTTTCTCAGAGCTACATGCACTAATTAAGCCTTACGACGCTCCTATGAGTTAGGTACCAGTATAATCCCTATTGTATGGGAAAACTGAGACCCAGAGAGATTAAAGTGATTTGCCTTAGGCCACAGAGCATGTTACTGACAAAGCTGGAATTAGAGCTTAGGAATTGCTGACTTCCAGTGCTGTATTCTAACCACTGGACCACACCTTTCGTTCCTACACAATGATTACGCCTGTATACCACACAGTCCTCAGCAGGCTATGAGGTGTGGGAGATCTCTTCTTGCCAGCATTCGGGTATCTGTGTTCCAAAAGCTGCATGAAATTTTGCTGCATGATAGCCCATAAGGGATGACGTTCCACGCTCACGTACATAGAAAGCAATAGAATTTCAGTGTCTGTGAGTCCAACAGGAGTAAAGCTTGCAGACCTGAGCCCCTTGCTGTGAGTTGGCCGGGGCGATCCCAGGTACTTTTGAAGATACTGTGTATAATTTTTTGCTAACTTGCATAACAGCTGTTTTTTAAACATGTAGGTGGTTAGCGGAACTGCGAGACCCTGCTGCAGAATATCTTGTACACCCAAAAGTCCCACTGAAGTCAAGGAATGTGCAGTTCAGCTATTAATCGAATCCTCTTCCCACTGAAGCCTGCAAAATTCGTGCTCTCCTATGGGAGCAGAATCTGGCCCATGAAGAGCTGGATAAGGATGGTGAGAATAAAGCTGCACGGGGCACCCTCCAACTGCAAATTGCTGAGCACCCTCAAATCCTATTGGAATTCCCGGGCAGGGAAGGTGCTCAACAGTTTGCTGTCAAGTTCCATGATGGTTAAAACAATCGAGTGCGTAAGAGGGCATGGCAGAGTCTCACTACCGGTGGATAAGAGACGGTTTGGCCATTAGATCATTGTCTCTCGCTCACTGTCTCCACAATCTCTTCTCTATATGAAAAAATAACATGTACAGTTCTCTAATATTTATTTTACATGGTTTTGAAATCCTCTCCTAATTTTTTTTCTTTCCATTTTAATTCAATTTCCTTTTATTAAAAAAAATTAAATCAAACTTTACAGGAATGCAGCATGAAATGTACAATGGTGGCTGCACACAAACCATGGTGTTCAGAATAAAGCTCCCCCTTTGTTGCCTTAACTCGATCCATCCAGAAGTCTAGCAAATGGCATAACTACTCCACAGCCTGTTAATACCCTTGTAGGATTGCATAGCACATTGCCCCATCTTACATAAAGCTGTGATGAAACACCTAGCTGAATCAGAGAGATTCAAAGAAACAGTGCAGGTATTTACCACCTCCTTAATCCCTGTGCATTTCCTGTGCAAGTAACATCCACTAACCACCTACATGTTTAAAAAAAAAGTTGGTATGCAAATAAGTAAAAAATTATACGTCGTAATATAGGTGCGGGCTTTTTTTTAAATTAAATAATTTGATGCAAAAGACAGTTTCTTAATCCTGTCTGTCCGTTTGAAGGCTTACGGATTGCCACAGCTAGGAAACGGGTTTGATCAAGGGCAGTCTCTTTGCATCAGTCCCCCTTACAGATTACGATGGCTTTGTCATGCTGCTTCCTTTATTCATGCCCCAACACCGACTGCTGTAAACAGGTTTATGCAATCATGACCTGACGCTAGCTCAGTGCTTTTTTACATAGCTGTGGGTTGCATTTCCAAATAAGTGTGAATGTGACTTTAAAAAAAAAAAAAACTTGTTAAGATCTAGCTTTGTACGGTCATTATTCATTTCCTGCAAACACCACACTGTATGCAGCGTGGGCTCCGACCTCATCTGTCACTTGTCGCCTGTAAACATTACCTCACTTTCGGCCAATGGCATTCCATCTTTTCATTGATCTTATGGCTAAAGTTCTGTTGTAGCAGCGCAATATCTGAGATGTCTGCTCTACGCTTCCTTTGCAGGAGATTATTATCTACTTCAGGGCTACTCAACACGCAGCCCATGGGCTGCATATGGCCCATTTATTTGTGGCCCGTGGTGCGGTTTGGGCTTACACGAGGCTCAACATGCGGCCTGCGGATGGGAGCCAAAATAAAAAAGTGGTCAATATAATGGTCTTCTGTTGGTACGTGTTTTAGTAGTTCAGTTCCTAAATTGTCCTTGCTCATTAAAAGTGCTGTCATATGGGTGGAAATTGGGTAAATATTGCATTTTATTAATAGCAGCAGAACTGACTTAAATGGGGCCTGCGTGTTGTGTAGTCTTGCCTTAATCTTTGTATTCATGCCCGTCAGTGTAAAAGCAGCTATGTGCATATATATTTGCATGTCTATGCAACCACACTTAAGTTGCGGCCCTCAGCATGTGTTGTGAGTGTCATTGTGGCCCCAGGTGCTTCCAACGTTGAGTAGCTCTGATCTACTTGATGGCCTCATTTTTGAAGCCATAATCCTATTTCACATAAATTCCTTTACTCTTTTCTCTCTGTTTCAGCGCCCCATTTCCATGGCTCCAAATTCCAGTTACATTTGTGTTGCCTCTTGGAACTTAATGCTTGGGCATCACAGAGCAGAATTGGACCCATTTTGGAAAGGAAGCAAATTCCTGAGAGGTGTGATGGGTGCTTAGAGTCAGGGTATGTCTAGACTACAGAGTTTTGTCAGAAAAACGGCCGCTTTTCTAACAAAACTTGAGTTACATTCACACTGCAAGCACGTTCTTTCTACAGTAAATCGAAAGAACAGAGTGCTTTTTGCATAATTGATAATCCTCATTCTATGAGGAAGAAGCCTTTTTGCAAAAGAGCTCTTTCCAAAAAGGTGTGTGTGGATGGGGAAGAGGACGTTTTTTCGGAAGAAGAGGGAAGAGAAAAAAGTACAGGTGCCCTGATGGCCATTCTGTCCACAGCAATCACAGCTTACATGCGAGATAGCATCCAGGCAGTGTGGACTCTATCTTTTGAAAAAACGCATCGCTTTTTCGATGCGCTTTTTGCAGTGTGGACAGTCTTTTTCGCAAGAAGTTTTTTCGGAAGATCTCTTCCGAAAAAAGCGTCTTGTGCAAGAAGATTGTAGTCTAGACATAGCTTCAGTGACATACCCCAACACCTGTTAAAAGTCTATAGGACTTGTGTTCCAAAGTCACGTAGATGCCTTTGAGTATCGTACTCATTATGTTACTTCTAATAGAATTAACTGGTGGCTAGCATAAACAAGTTTAAACTAACAACATACTAAAAAACAAACCCTGATTTATAAAGTAACTTAGAAACAAAGAAAGAATTTATGATGCAAGCAATACACAATTGAAGTATCTCTTATCTCTGCTCTGTGGGTGGTTTATATGTTCTTCCTTGCCAAATTAAGAGCCATTTGGATTTTGTTTTGCTGACATAGACATATAATTGACTAATAGTGCAAAATATAATCCTGGTCCTTCTGTTTTCTTACAACACAAATAATTTTTGTGATGGTGAACAAGCATTCTTCTCTCTATTCTGATTCTGCTTTGGGTTCTTTTAACCATTCCTAGAAATGGTAGGGAGACTGCTCTGTTTGGGTATGTCTATACAGCAGCATTATTTCAGAATAATGGATGTTATTCCGAAATAACATAATGCGCGTCTACACAGCAAGCTGTTATTTCGAAATAATGTCAAGACAGAGGATTTCTTACTCTGGCTTCTGAAACCCTCATTTCACGAGGAGTAAGGGAAGTCAAAGGAACAGTGTTTTTCCTTCGACTTCCTGCAGTGTAGATAGCGCCAAAAGCTGAATTAAGCCATTTTGACTTCAGCTACGCAATTGACTTTCAGGGGCACCGCTCAGAGGGTCAAACCTGGACGAGTTGCTTAAAGACAAAGCCAATTACAGCCCCACTATACGATGCACCAAACCAGTCACACACAGAGCACTTCTGTTTCCTCTACTGGCCAGCAAGAAGTCACACAAGCAATCTTCTTTGATACTCCAGCTTCTCCTGTGGATGAGAGGTCCTGAAAACCAGATGAGAGGTCCTGAAAACCAGTCTCGTCAAATCTGAGCAGGTTCTTTCAATCCCAAAGGACCAGCTGCAATCCCAGGTCAATTTATACCTCAGCTCTTACCCCACAAAGCACGCTGTGCCGATCCTTTAGCATCTAAAATCGAATGGTTTATTAATCAAAGAAAGAAAAAAAAAGTTGAGAGTAAAATTGTTAAAGGAATCAAGTTACATACACCAGTTGCAAAGTTCTTGGTGCAGGCTTGTAGCAGAGGTGGGAAAGCTTGCTGTCTTAAGTCTCTGGAATGCATCCTCTGTTAGGATGGGTCAAAAGTCCTTTCGGGTTCAATTCATAGCAAAGATGCTTCAAAGGTGATGAGCTGGAATCGAAGATGGAGGAACCCCCATGTGGAGGGAATTCCATTGTTGTCCTTGTATGAAAATAAGCCCCAAAGGGAGTTTGTCACATAAGCAAGTCACCTGTCTGTGCATGAGTCAGTAGCAGCCCTGGCTTACATGCTGGTCTGAACAGTCACAGCAAAGTTCCTCAGATTAAAATGTATTGTCAGTGAAGTAATCTGATTCACTTGACTAGCAACCCTTTCACAATAGTCTGGCCAAGCCTGTTCATGTCTCCCAGAGGCAAATACAAGTATATTGTCCATACTCATAACTTCAGATACAAAAATGAAGCATGCATATGAGCAGCACAAACAGAATCAGCAGTGTTCTATTTGGTGCAAACACGTAACAGTGGTTGCAACGGTTTGTATGTTTACACCAGAATCCAATAATATTAGTCTCGACTGTGATTCAGAAGTCTCTGCTGCAGATTTATATGGATCTGCTGTTTGTTTTTTATTTTGAATTGTTGAATTCTTTGTGGAATATCATACAACTGACAGAGTTGATTGTAGGCACAGGATAGTTAGTCTGACACAAAATCCTTTCTGAAATACAAACACTGAACAGGGAGCATGCCTGACTGGAGAGGCCAAAAAGCAATCAGTACGTAGATGCCTAGATACCAATGTTAGACATCTCACTGCCAACAGTGGAAAGAGACAGTCTTACAGACATTCCTGCATGAAATCTGGCTGAATTGTATCTACTTATGGTTTTCTTTAAGCAAGCAATTGTGGCTTTTTTGTTAATGCAAAAGGGACTTGTATGCAAAAGGAGCTGAAGGGGGAGGGTGTATCTGGTTTTAAGCTCCTTTCAAGACTACATGTCAGTTGTGAATAATTTCCAAATAAAACCATAGTAAAAGTTCCTTGGTTTACTGCAGATGGATGGAATGGTACTGGATGTGGATACTTGGTCCTAACCATTGTACTGTCCAACTAATCTCAGTCGGTTACTCAGACAAGATATGATGGCACCGAAATCCCAGTTCATCTATTTATAGACTTTTCTGTGATACTCCTGATTTTAGTATCTGAATTCACTGCATGCGTTAATGAATTTGTCTTTGCAACCCCCATGGGAGGTAGGGACAAGGCCTGGAGAAATGAAGTGATTTGCCTAGGGTCTGTGAGAATCCATAGCTCCTGAGTGCCAGTGACTACAACCCAGCCTTCCGCTTAAGGGAGTCATGTTTTACAAGAACTAAGGATGCAGAATGGAGAGCAATGTGAGTCAGAGCAAGAGACCTCACGGCTCGATGTCAGGATGGCGGTCGGTTTCTAGCGGAGCGCCCCAAGGTTCGGTTCTAGGGCCGGTTTTGTTCAATATCTTTATTAATGACCTGGATGAGGGGATGGATTGCACCCTCAGCAAGTTTGTGGATGACACTAAGTTAGGGGGAGAGGTAGATACGCTTGAGGGCAGAGATAGGGCCCAGAGTGACTTAGACAAATTGGAGGATTGGGCCACAAGAAATCTGATGAGGCTCAACAAGGACAAGTGTAGAGTCCTGCACTTGGGACAGAAGAATCCCAGGCATTATTACAGGCTGGGTACCAACCAGCTAAGTAGTAGTTCTGCAGAAAAGGACCTGGGGGTTATAGTGGATGAGAAGCTGGATATGAGTCAACAGGGGGCCCTTGTAGCCAAGAAGGCTAATGGCATATTAGGTTGCATTAAGAGGAGCATTGCCAGCAGATCCAGAGATGTCATTATTCCCCTTTATTCAGCTCTGGTGAGGCCACATCTGGAGTATTGTGTCCAGTTCTGGGCCCCCCACTACAAAAAGGATGTGGACGCATTGGAGAGGGTCCAGCGGAGGGCAACCAAAATGATGAGGGGGCTGGAGCATATGACCTATGAGGAGAGGCTGAGGGAGTTGGGTCTGTTTAGTCTGCAGAAGTGAAGAGTGAGGGGGGATTTCATAGCAGCCTTCAACTTCCTGAAGGGAGGTTCCAAAGAGGATGGAGAGAGGCTGTTCTCAGTAGTGACAGATGGCAGAACAAGGAGCAATGGTCTCAAGTTGTGGTGGGAGAGGTCCAGGTTGGATATTAGGAAAAACTATTTCACTAGGAGGAGCACTGGAATGGGTTCCCTAGGGAAGTAGTGGAGTCTCCATCCCTAGAGGTGTTTAAGTCTCGGCTTGACAAAGCCCTGGCTGGGTTGATTTAGTTGGGATTGGTCCTGCCTAGAGCAGGGGGCTGGACTTGATGACCTTCTGAGGTCCCTTCCAGCTCTATGATTCTATGACATATTTTTTTCTGGAAGGAGTAATACTTGCTAGAGAGGAAGGCTTTGTGGTTAGGACAGTGAACCATAGATCATGCTGCTGCATTTCCATAATTGGCAATAAAAGTGGAAACACTTTGCCCGCTCTACTTGTTGAAAAATGAGAGAGGAAGGTGATGATTTGGCTTAAGTTCCCCTTTCAGTGTGTTTTGTTTTTATGTACATGTCAGCAGCCAGTAGCAAGATTCACATCTCTTAAAAGGAAGTGATCTGAGAGAGGGGAATGAGGGCAGAATTTGTCACTTTAATTTCCCTCAATTCTGCAGCCCTTGTTTTCATCATTGGTTATGAGTTGTGCCGTTTGCAGTGCTGTGTTCTGTGTGACTATCTAGTGTGTGATCCAGATTGCAGATGGCTCTGGGACGGAGCAGGTGGGCCGTGAATGCTGCACCTTTTCACATCAGGGGCCGTGCACCTGGGTGCTGTGTCAAGTCCCTGTGGGTACGTCTACACTACAGCGCTAGTTCGAACTAACTTAGTTCGAATTAGTTAATTCGAACTAAGCTAGTTCGAACTAACGCATCTAGAACTAAAAACTAGTTCGAACTAGCGTTTTGCTAGTTCGAACTAGTAAGTCCACATTGAGTGGACTCTGAACAGGGCTTAATGATGGCCGGAAGCAGTGCCGGCAGGGCATAAAAGGAGGACTTAGAGCATGGAGATGCTGTCTCAGGCTAGCCGAGGGCTGCGCTTAAAGGGTCCCGACCCCCACCCCGGACACACAGTTCTAAGGGGTGCCCCGCTTGCAAAGAAGTTCTGGCTTGGAGTGCCCTGAGTGCCCACACTGGGCACATCACACCACTCGGCCATCAGCCCGGCTGCACTTGCCGCAGGCTGCCATCTGGGGAGAGGGAGTAATTGGGGGGCTGCAGGAGAGCTTCCACCCCCAGAAGCCCGCAGAGCCAGCCCAGTCCTCCCCATCGGGGGCTCGTACCCCATTCCTCCCTCACCTCCTTCCACTTGCCCTTCCCTAGCCCCCCTTCTTATTGATGTACAAAATAAAGATAACGTTTCTTCCAACATTGACTCTGTCTTTATTGAACAAAACTGGGGGAGACTGGGAAAAGGAGGTGGGAGAGGGGAAGAGAAAGGCTGGGAGAGGGGAGGGCAACTAACATGATCAGGGGTTGGGAACAGGTCCCAGATGAAGAGAGGCTACAGAGACTGGGACTGTTCAGCTTAGAAAAGAGGAGACGGAGGGGGGACAGGATAGAGGTCTCTAAAAGCAGGGGTTGGGTGGAGAGGGTGCATTCAGAAAAGTTCTTCCTGAGTTCCCATAAAGAAGGACTAGAGGACACCAAAGGAAAGGAATGGGTAGCAGGCTTGAAACTAGTAAGAGAAAGTTGTTGTTCTTGACAAAGCAAATAGTTAACCTGTGGAACTCCTTGCTGCAGGAGGCTGTGAAGGCTACAACTAGAACAGAGTTGAAAGGGAAGTGAGATAAAGTGATGGAGGTTGGGTCCATGGAGTCCTATTAGCCAGAGGGTAGGAGTGGTATCCCTGCCCAAAGTTTGTGGAAGGCTGGAGAGGGATGGCACGAGACAAATGGCTTGGTCATTGTCTTCGGTCCATCCCCTCCAGGGTCCCTAGGGTTGGCCGCTGTTGGCAGACAGGCTACTGGGCTAGATGGACCTTTGGTCTGACCCAGTACGGCCATTGTAAGCTCAGGGCTCAGTGTCGGGGGTCTCAGTGGACCCCCTTGATTTTCATGCACACCTGGTCCTGGGTGGCCAGGCTGGCAGCTCTCCTGCCCTAGACGGCCACTTTCCTGTGCCTAGTGCGGAGATCGTGGACGAGGTCCACGATGTCCGCACTAGCCCAGGAAGGTGCCCGCCTCTTGCGGTCCAGGGCAAGCTCCTGGGAGCCGCCAGCCTGGTCCCGGCAAGAGGGGGTGGGCTGGGGGGCATCGGGTGGGTGGCTCTGTGCCGTGCCAGGTGCAGGGTCTGCTAGCTGGGTGCTGGCAGGCTTGCACCTGGCACGGGCACCGTAGCCAGCCCGTGCCCCTTTAAGGGGTCCGGGGCCGGGAGGGGGGCATAGAGTTTCCCTGGTGTTGGCCAGAGTGGCCACCAGGGAAACCTGGGGAGGGCTAGCCTCCCACTAGTTCGAACTAAAGGGCTACACAGCCCTTAGTTCGAACTAGCTAGTTCGAACTAGGCGTTAGTCCTCGTAAAATGAGGTTTACCTAGTTCGAACTAAGCGCTCCGTTAGTTCGAATTAAGTTCGAACTAACGGAGCGCTAGTGTAGCGCATAGGAAAGTTAGTTCGAACTAACGTCCGTTAGTTCGAACTAACTTTCTAGTGTAGACATACCCTGTGACTGAGCCTTCCCAGAGCTGAGCTGTTCTTGGTGACTGTGTTATTCTGCTGTGGGCGGTGACCCCAACTCTGTGCCTTTCTGGGGGTGACCAGAGCTTCTGTCTCAGCAGGACAGAGTGGTGGCGGGGGGGTCCCCAGAGGGCAGGTGGGCAGGATCAGCTCATCAGGTGACAGTCCCAAGAGGATCTCTGTAACCCAGTCTGTCACACACGGTGCTTGTCTAAGTTCTCAGTCCCTGGAAATATAATGACTGTGGACAGAAGACTGATCCCTGCCCAGAATAACTGGTTCAGCAGGAGGGCAAGTCACTTGGCAGGGGTTTGTGCTTATGTGGGGGCAGCTGACAAGTTCATCGCCTGACACAGGGGCCTGAAGATTTCAAAAAGAGCAGAGCCTTATCTACTCAGGGGCCCTTTTTCTCCCGTCAATGAGAGAGAGGATCATGTTGGTCCCTTCAGAGGGAGAGACAGCCTGTACTAGACAGAGGACCCTGCCTTCTTGCCTCTCTGGACACTGATGTGATCTCAAAATGGGAGAAGACCCTGGGTCTCCATGAAGTCCACTAGAGAGGTCTTTGTCACCAAGGATTTCCCATGCAAGGCACTCAGATAGTCCAGCATTATAAAACTTGAAGAAAAATGTGTTATCAGCACTGGGCCGTAAGTCTAACATGGCTTGATAGTCCGTAGTTTGCAGGCAAGGCGAGAACATTTTCCATCCCTCTGGAAGCAGAGATGAAATATCTATTACAACAGCCGTTAACATGGAACGGGGTGTTGTCAGCACTGACGTTCTACCCGTTTCAAGCTTTCATGCCCTGGTACTTTGTCCCACCACCCCTGTCATAATTTTTGTTGTTAGAAGGGGGTTGTGCAGCAATGAAGTTTGAGACCCCCCCTCAGAGTAGATATGATCTCCTCCAATGACAACCACTGAGGATAACACTGTACAAAAGGGGTAGCTTTCTCCAGCCCAGCTTTAGTTTCATGTCTACTGTACAGTGTAAGGAGAAGTTGAGGAATTTTCTCATGAGCACACACACCAGTGTGAAAGCCCTCACGTCGCTCAGCCCATATTTAGTTCTCACACACAGAGAGGAAGCTCAGTCTGGTGGCTAAAGCACAAGACTGGAAGTCTCATGTTCTGGGGTCTGTTCCAGACTCTGCTGCAGAGCGCCTGTGTGGTGGGAAAGTCACTGCACATCTGTGCCTCAGTTTCCCCATGAGCACAGCTATACTACTGCTTGCCTGGTGAGGTCTAAAGCCTTCATTAATCAATGGAACGTACTGTAGAAAGGCAGCAAGTGATCATATTTCCCTTTGCTGAACGCGGGACACCTGGTATAAAATTAGTTGTAGTCAAGTGAGTTAATGGCCATCACTCAGAACTAGGCAGTGCAAACTTTCAAAGTGGCATCAAGTTGACTGAGTCCCTGTTAAAAAGAGACACTGAGTCGCTGGAGTCTTTATTTACCTTCTTATCTTTAAGGCTTGCAGGGGGAGAGGTGACATGCACACACCACCTACCGCTCTTGCACACTGCGAGGGGGTGACGGGCCGACCTGACCCACGCATCCCTGACCATTTCTCTCCACCCTCCATGCCTGATTGGGCCCCTGGCATGGACCTGCCTCTCCTGCAACCTGGTGCCGCATCATCTCAAGGCAACCTGTGCGGGGTACAGGTCCCCCTCCCCAAATTTCTATCAGGGTTCACACCAGAACATGGCCAGCAGCAGCCTTTCGGCACTGTGCAGGAGGGAAGGGATGGGAGCTGATTCCAGTGGAATCGGGGTGGGGGAAGAGAGGACCTGCCCATGTTTTCCCAGAGCTCCTCTCTTCCTCCCACCTCCCTTATGGCTAGAAGCAGCTTGAACCTTCCTGCCTGCAGAGTGTAGAAAAGGAGCTAATAGCCCCAAGCTGCTGCTGGCCACCAACAGAACCCGGCCACCTCCTGTCCCCTGGCTTACAGTATGGGCAGGAAGGGGTTAAGTCCCAAGGATGCACTGTACACACCATGGCCCAAGGAACCTGACAGCAAGGGCTTCAGCCAACCCAGCCAGAGAGGTGGCTCAGCAGGGGAGTGTGCCTGGGGACAGAGCAGCCCCACACTCCCTGGAAGCAGGAGCAGGGGGGGGGGGGGGGAAGGCACTGTGTGAAAAGGGTGCTAAGTACCTCTGCCATGGGACCTGCCGGTTCAGCTGCCTCCTCACCACTCCCTAGGGAGCAGCCTCTGGGCACAACCGCGCAGCCAGCGTGGTCCCCAGACTCAGCTGTCATTAAGTGGGACGATCCAGGGGAAGCCGCTCAAACACCCGGAGAGGCTGGCCCGGGTCAAGACACCAGCCTTACAAGGGAGAGGTGGGTGTGGCAGTGACATCATAAAGGCCTGTTGCAGGACCTCAGCCTATTGGGGGACGGTGATGGGGAGGGGGTGACCTCACAGAGCAACTATGACATCAGCCAGGCAGGGCAGAGGGGCAAGGCAGGGGCAGCCCCAGAGACTCGCGTGGCTTTGCAGCAACAAGGCTCCATCTCCAGGTCTGTCCTTGGGGACGGAGAGAGAAGTAGGGTTCATGTAGGTGAGCGTGAGGAGGAGCCTCCTCGGAGTTTTCTCCTTCCCCACCACTGATTTTGTTGTCCCTGTCTAGAAGGTGAGAGCCTCAGAGAGGTTCTGATCCTGTCACCAGGTGCCCAAGGCTCTGCGGGGGCTGTGCCCCTGAAGGTGCCTCTGATGGGATGTAGAACCTCACACTGGGCCAGGAGGGGTTGGGGAGCAGGCCTGGGCTGATCCTGCCCTGCAGAACCTGCTCCAGTGGGAGGAGGCGTTTCAAAGGGAGCCGGTCATGGGGTGTATGTTCCCGCACGCTCGCTCAGAAACCAAAGGGTTAATCTGGGCCCTGCCAGCCACTGCTGACTGGCCGGCTAACAGCAGCTGGGAGGATCAAAGGGGAGTGAGCAGGCAGGAGAAAGGAACTCCAGTCAGCAGACTGCTGGAGAGCCAGCAAGGGAGAGCCTCCAGCAAGGGCGAAGAGGGCAACAGACCAACCCCCTGACAGGCCTGAGCACAGAGGGGAGGCCTTCTGAGTTGGGTGGCCACAGAGAAATGGCGGTGGTGCAGAGTCCGTTCCCCGGTGGCTGGAAGCAGCTTGTCCCTGCCTGCCTGCAGAGTGGAGAAGGGCAGCTCACGCCCCGCATGCTGCTGGCCACCCACGTAGCCCAGCGACCTTCTGGGGGGCACAGAGGGCCCCCCCCCCCACCGTGCCCAGGAGCCTGCAGTGGCTGTCAGCTCCACCGGCGACAGGAGATTGATCATCTGTTCATTGTCTTTGACACATCTTGTGTTAGCCCCTGTTGGAAGACAAGATGACCAGGCTGGAAGGACCGTGGGCCCCAGAAGCAGCAGCGGCAGCCAGAACCTCAGGCCCTTTAGATCGCTGCTGGAGCGCCACTCCATGCACTCCGGGCAGTGGTAAAGGCTGGGGGGGTGCGTGCTTTGGGCAGCACCGAGGGCCAGCTGCCCTTGGGCCCCCCTTCTGCTCTTGGCCCCCTCCTTTTGGGGAGCACATAGCCAGGCACTCTTCCCCCACCTTGCCCAGGGGCTTGCGGGGACTGGTGGCACCGCTGGGTGGTACGGCAACATCTGGAGAATTCCCAACAGAATTCACCAAGGCTGGGAAGGCCAAAGGGCCAAGGTGAAGTGCTCCTGTGCTGCTGCAGAACTGCCAAGGCGCTGCCTTCCTACCCTGTGAAACAGGCTTCTAGGAAAGGTCATTTATCTGCCCCCTCATCAGCTCTTCACGGTGGAACGTGAACAACTCCATAAACAGGAAGTGAGGCCCCCTTAATGGCAGCTGTGTGGGTTTTATTCTCCAAACAACCGAACAGCACAAACAAACCCAGCGCGCCCTGGGGCCTGCTTGCTCTCCCAGGGGCTGTGTGGTAATCTTCCCTTTTACAGCTTCCAGGTTTCAGCCAATTAGCATCACCCTGCCTCCAGGCACACTCTGTTCCAAACACACTTCCTTTTCCTGTCTTGAGTCTTTTATAGACGCAGGTGTAGGTAGCCCTGCCTCCTTTAAGTGGCTCCGCTCACCTCCTTTGACAAGGGTGTGCGGGGCCGGGCTGATATTGTTTGCACGTGACGTACAAATGAGGGGAGAAGTAAATACGAAAGAAGACAGGACTGTGTTACAAGGCTATCTGAATTTCTTGGTAAGCTGGGCATAAGCTAACAATAATGTGATTTAATGCAGCTGCACGTAAATGGATAAGAACATAAGAACGGCCACACCGGGTCAGACCAACGGTCCATCCAACCCACTATCCTGTCTGCCGACAGTGGCCAATACCAGAGGGAGGGAATACGACAGGTAACCCTCACGTATATCTAGAAACAAGGGATGTCAGTCATATTTACAGATGGAGGACTCTAGCCGGAAAAGCAGTGACTATGAAAGATTTGGCAGTGGTGGACGACAATAACATACGCTCCCAAAGTGATGCTGTGGCGAAAGCACGACCCTGATCGTTGGCTACATGAATAGGAGTGATAATGCTGTTTTACCTCAGCATTGGACACCCGTGTGCTGGATCTGGCTGCTGAAATAGCGTATCCAGTTCTGGTGCCCACAATTAAAGCTGGCTGTTGAAAAATGGGAGAGGGTTCGGAGGAGAGCCAGACAAGAATGATTAAAGGAGGTTTAGTCTTATCCCTGCTTTACAGTAGTAGACTGAAGGAGTGCAATCTAAAACAAAGAGAGGGCTAGGAGCTGCACGTAAATGGATAAGAGTCCATAAATACCTACATGGGCAAGAAATATTTAATAATCTCTTCAATCTAGCAGAGAAAGGTCTAACACAATCCAGCGAAGCTAGATCAGTCAGGCAGGAAATAAGGTGTACATATTTGCTGTGAGAGTAATTAACCGTGAGAACAATTTACCCAGGGTTGTGGTGGAGCCTCCCAGCTTGGCAATTTTCAGAAGGAGATGGGATGATTTTCTATAAGATGTGCCCTAAGCAAATTCTCTGGCCTGTGTATTAGGTGAGGTCAGACACGCAGGCCACAGTGGTCCCTTCTGACCTGGGAGTCTGCGAATCCTTGGAAGAGAGATGGTGGTGATGTGCCCACACAACCGCATTGCCTATGAAGGGAGAAAGAGCAGAAGATCTTGATAGGAAAGAAGAGGGTGAGACTGAGCATCCTCGCTTCATGAACCCGGGCGGCAGGTCAGGACTGTTTCCATCATGGCAAATTATAATTCCATCGCTGCCGCACCAAATCACCCTTCCTCCTCTTCGCCTTCTGCTCCATTTCACACCCGGAAGCTGTTGACAAGCTGATCAAAAACAGGTGGCAGCGGAAGAATTTATTAAGTGAAACAGTGTTTCTCCATTTTATCAGTTACTCATGTTGAAGGCTTCCACTGCTACCGCCCTCAGACTCTGCTGCACATGGTCACTGTGGAGCAGCCATTGCGAAAGCCCCCTCCTTGCTTCACTCTTTCAGCTTGCTAGGGATTCGTACCCTGCTGCGATGCACCGTTCCACGCTAGGTCAGAGCCCTGTCTGTCCCTACAGATGCCATCCCAATACGCTCTTGCTTCTCCTGGAGTGGAGAGGTGGATGCACAGTCTTGACAATTCCCCTCTTTCACCTTCAGCTTCCAAAGCCCAATGCTAAGCACCATCCTTCTGGCAGAGGAGCAAACACAGTTAAATCCGTCATGGCCGAGTCATGGCCAGACACTCCTTCCCTCTGCCCGGAGGCTGAGCTTTCTGCTTCCGCAAGGCTGCCGCCCACTGCCGTGCCAGGGAAGTCCAAAAGCTGGGCAGGTCCCCTAGCAAAGCAAAGAAGTAACCAGTGGATCTGCAGCTTGTTCCCAGAAGAACGGAATGAATGGTGGATAATTTATGTTCAGAGGGTTAAAAAGAGAGTAGGTTTAAACTGGGAGAGGTAAAAACCCTAGAGATTCAGGCTCACATCCAGGCACAGGCTGGTGAATGCTGAACAAGCCATGATAACGTTTGTTGCCCTCAACATCACAACGCAAGGCCAGAGGAGGCTGGGTTGCCAGATCAGTCACCAACCTGTGGACTCCTGAGCCAGCCTTGAGGAAGCAGCCATCCCTCTCTTCTTTTCTCAGTTTTCATTGCAAGTCTTGCATTTTTGGGTGGCTTTTTCCTTAAAGTCCCAGGTTCTGGAGGCATGTGATTATGTGAAACCCTCAATTTTCTTTTCTTTTTTTTAAAGTAAAGCCTACCCCAGATGCCCAAAAGTACTTAGGGTCAATTTCAAGGGAAGTTTAGAACCACGATCCCTTTGAGGACTGGGGTCCTCGCGGTTGCATAGTTTTCAGATGTGAACCCTGCTGGCTCAAATACCAGCTGGCACATAAGGACAACCCAACATGTAGTGTTCTGTTAAAAAATGTACAATCTTTAAGGCAATCTTAGGGGCCTTTTGGAGCACTAGGCATGGGCAGTGCTGCTTCCTGCATTCTCTGGAGGAGTTCCACAGGGTGTTTGCAGGGTGATATGACAGGGCAGCGACACAGATGCCTGCCAAGCTGAGCCCACTGTGTTTTGGGGTCAGGTTGTAGGCTCGGAACTAGCAAGCCGCCTTCCTCCCTGGGGAGATCCAGTGAGGTCCGCAGACGAGTTGACCGGGACGAATCTGCTCCAGCGTGTTGAGTGTTTGTCTTCATCTCGTCCCCAGGTGAGCGCTGCCTGGCGTCCTGACCTTTGCAGCAGGTCTGCTTCTGGAAATGCACCCACCAAACACCAGCGCAACCCACAGACAGCGCGATGAATCAGCTTAGCTGCTCCGGGTGAATCACGATTGACCTAGTTTTACAGCACGGGATTTTAAAACCAGCTTCCCTGCCTCTGTGTCGTCCGGGAGTCAGCCTGGAGCGGAGCCCTGGTGAAGCCACAGCTGTAAGTTCTGCCAGGGGCTCCATATGCACTCTGCTGGAGTAGCTGCCAGCAGGATAGGCTCAACAAATTCATCCCAGGCTGCTCTGGCCACCCCTCACCGGTAACCAGTAACCAGCAGGTCCCCAGTGCATGTATGTGCATATTGGGAACCATCTGGCCAGATTCTGGGCTTGCTTCTGCTATCATAGACCTGAAGAGAATCTGCCCCTCCCACTGCTGGTATGCTACAGTGCACATGGCTTCCCCTAGTGCTACAGGATGGGGGCAGCTTTCTAAGCCAGCGATTTCCATGGTAGGTTTGGCACAGAAGATAAACCCCCTGCTTCCACCAGTTCCTCCCCCGCCTCTCTGGAGTCTCTTCACTGATAGCCACCTTTAAAACAACACTCCAGTCTTTGCTCTCCGTTACACCGATGTAAAACTGGTCACTTGCTGTACTCTGAAAGGAGGATTAGACCCATTCGTGTCCTTCCTACTGTGATCCCCACAACGCTGGCAAATTAGCAATTCTTAGCGCACGGCTACAGCCAAAAGATCTCACTAATCCATGCGAAGCTCCCTGAAAATTGCTGCTGTGGTCAGGAAAGGACCCCTGCCAACTCACAAGCAACAGTGAGAGGAAGAGGTTGGATGGTGGAAGGGAATCTGTGTAGCTGGGGAAATGAGTGAATGTGACAACAGGATGCCCATTCACACTCCAGCCACTCACAGCCCGACCACCAAATTGCTAGACAGCACAAACGAACTGAAATCCTATGAGTCATGCGGATTGGAGCTACCAGATGGTGTAAAAACTTATTCCAGCTGTACAGTATGGAAAACGGACAATGACAGGAAAATATTAATGCAACATCGGCCTAAGATCGAAAAGACTCCCATGGCCATATTGTTCTGGTTTAGAGGAGATCATTAACGACAGTAACATTGTCATGCCTGGGCCAAAGGGTGCTCCAGCACACTGCCACAGTGATTGAGTCGATGTAGCTCACAGGGAAGAAGTAGCTAGTGCAAGATTTTTGTGCCTGTGTGAAACTGGACCCTTTGTGAGACAAACATCTGCCCTGATTAATATATGGAATCCTGTTAAAATATTGAACTTAAGGTATTCAGAAAGCAGTCCCATGAAGCTTACCACGTGTGTTTGTTTTCCGGTTATGTGTTTGATTTAACCTCATTGCTTAATGAACAGATCTCTATGTAGACAATCCCATCTGACATCCTTTAAGCCTAAAGTGACAGGAGTCCTGTGGCACCTTATAGACTAACAGATGTACTGGAGCAGAAGCTTTCGTGGGCAAAGAACCACTTTGTCAGATGCATGCATAAAGTGCCACAGGACTTATGTCGCTTTTGAAGATCCAGACTAACATGGCTACCCCTCTGATACCTTGCAGCCTAGGTTTTCAATGGTGCAAGAGGGAGCTAGGCAAAACTCAGAGGGGTTTGGCAGCTATTTCCATGAGATGCCATGTATAGGGTGGCCAGGTGTCTGGTTTTGAACCGGACAGTCCAGTATTTGAGCTTTCTGTTCGGGAAACAAATTGAGAAAATAGAAATGAGACAATAGAAATGTCCAGTATTTTCTAAATAAGATGGAATGTAGATTGTGATGTAATGTCAAGTGTCTCCAGTATTTTTGTTGAAACCATCTGGCAACCCTAGTACATTTGTAGTAACTTAAGTGGAGTTTGGCCCAACGCTGCATTTGGCAGGGGCATTAGAGAGTTCCGTTTCTCTGTCTGGAGGAAATTATTGTCACGTCTAAGGTTGCTCTGTAATGGATGTCCTGATAGTGTGGGGAGCACTAGAAATACTTAGGCTGCATAACTGTTATGCACAGTTGCCCCGTTCCTGTAAGGAAGGGGTTAAAATAGGCTGGGGGGGGGGGGGTGTGCTGTGTAGAGCCCCACCCAATTAGGAAAGAGCTTATAAGAAACCAGTCAGAGAGCAGCTTGCTGGGGCAGCCCCATTATAAGGAGCTGTTCTGCAGAGCAGTTGGGTGCTGAGCCAGGGAGGATGCAGACTGGCTCCCTGCAGAGAGGCAGCACTTTGGACAGGGGAGCTCAGGGCAGGGAGAGAGGCTCTAGTCTAGGCTGTTACCTGCCAGGCTGTGGCCTTGGCACAAGGGTCAAGAAGGTGCAGGGTGCCACGGGGAAGCGACCCAGGAAATGAAGCAGTAGCGGGGCGTGGAGAAGGACAGGACAAGGCTAGTGCCGGAGGATGCCTGGGCCAGGACCCAGAGTAGTGGGTGGGCCTGAGTCCCCCCACTTGCCCCACATCTCGCCTCCAGGGACTGTGGCCTATACAGACCGTGGCTTGTCCTTAAGGCGAGGAGCTAGACGTGGGGACTGTAGGTGAGCCTGAAGGCTGCTGACACCCCCAGAGGGGGCTGAGAAACCAGAGTTGTGGGCACTGTTGGAGGGCAGTGCCCTGGAGAGGATGCTGCAGTCCTGAGAGTGATGTGGGTCCAAAGAGAAGCAGCAGAGCGGAGCATGACGGTGGGTGAGACACCATCCAAAAGAGGGCGCCCTGCTGAGGGTCAGAGCTAATTCCTGGTGTGACCAACAGGAGGTGCCAGGGTGCTGAGTTAAACCCCGTTACAACGTCTCTCCCAAACCCTCCCTCCACCCCATTATACTGTCCAACAGTTTAAATGAAAAACTTCATTGCCTCGTCCTATGTTCCCTGTTGTGGGGAAATAGTTATTGCACTTGCAACAAAAAATGTAGCCACAAGCCCTCATGTGGCTCAGCGTGGGGTGGATGAAATGAAACGAAGGAGTGAGTCAGGAAAGTGGTAGTGTTGAATAGGCAGCCACGTCGACACAGCACTGGCAGTAGCTCAGAGGCCTGTACAAATACCTTTAGGGCCTGACTTGGAGAGATGCAGAGCACTCCTGTGGGTGTCACTGCCTTTAGCTGCATTAGTGGGTGCTGAGCTCTTCTGCAAACTAACCCATCCGGGGGGCATTGTCCAATGGGAGTGTTGCCCCAAGAAAGCCAAGTTTAACCTACTGTCATTTTCCTTATTACAAAGTTAACACATTTCTTCTGGGATTTTTTTTAATTAGACATCACTTTCTCCTTTAAAAAAACTGGCTTCCTGATCATTACAGTAAAAAATAAAAATCTGATCTGTGCTGAGGAGTGTGAATACAGTAATAAATCAGTGCATCTGCACCACTCAGCACTTACAGACTGCCCTACAATAACACACCTGTGCAAACAGCCCAGCCGTTCTGAACAACTCTGCAGTAAAAAACTCACTGGGGAAAGCCTAGCACTCTAGGGCAGCCAGATGGTAACAAACCAGGGTGCACAGCTCAGCACTTACAGGCCACCCTACAATAACAAAACGGAAGGGATGTATGATGGAAGGAATAACATTCCGGGAAGGAAACAGATTTCATATTAAAACTTAAAAAGAATGAATGAAAACAAGGGTTTAGACAATTAAAATAGCATTTAGCCAATTGCACCAGAGTCCTGCTGGGATGTTTGTATTTGACACTGTGGTAGAGGATTGTTTCTCCTCTGTAAATCGTTGCCAGAACCCCCAGCCCACACTAAGGATGGGAGAGGCAGGTTGGGATAATTCGGAACAGAGTGGCGAGTGCTGCTTAAGAAGCTGCTCTTTAGAACAAAAATTCTGTGGACTTGATCCTCCGGTGCACCCAGGAGACTTGCCCCAGCTCTCTGATTGTCAGCTGCCTGGTGCAAATCAGAGCTGCAAGGAGGCAGCTTTAGTTTACCCCACTGGTGTAAATCAGATCTAGCGGAATCTACGTTGCTTTGCCTCTTCTCTCCCACTCTCCTGCACCCGAGCACCATCGCCTCCTACTGCCCCAGCGTACCCCCCACCGACCTCCTCTCATGCTAAGAGACAGGGCGCCAGTGCAGGAAGTCTGGAGCTGAGCAATGGGGCTGGCACAGTGTCGGGGCTGCCTCTGCCCGCTTTGTAGCACCGGCAAGTTCCTGGCCGATCGTAACTCCTGACCGTCTGTCTCCAGCCTTCTGAACCTGGCGGACCAGAGAATCCAGCCCTGTCACCTCCTGGTGGGTTTATGGGTGTATTTCTGCTGAGCTCGTCTTGATGTCCCTGGGAGAATCGGGTGAGGCAGGAGGGTGGACGATGGTGTCGAAATCTGCCAGGTGGCTCCAAGCAGAGAATTTTATCTTCAAGCCTCTTAGCCGCAAAGCTAGCGAGTTAACGTGTCTCTTCGTTTTCCTTACGTCTCCTCGCTGAAGTGACCTCTGACTGTTTCAGGTGCAGACTAACATGGATTCGTTGCAGCAAAGCTTGAAGGCAAAACTCCAATTACTGAATGTGCTTAGTGCTGAGAAGGGAGCCAGCAACCCACGCCAGGAGCGGGACGTACCGTCACCATCCCTGCCAGCCTTAGTAAGCATATTTTTTCAGACTGCATGTAGCCTGCAGAATATGCAGCATTTGTCAGGGCTTGGGCTTCTCCCAGCAGCACAAGTAAGTGCAGAAGGAGAATCCACATGCCCGCCTCTGTTCTGCAGCTCTTTGGCAAGCTCTTTCAGAAAGTGTTTTCGTTCTCTGGCCGGATTCAACAGAGTGATCGTGCTGGGTTTGCCAAACCCCCATGGAAATAGTTGCCTTTTGCAGGTGCTTCTTGTGCTGTTACCTGCTGTTGCGGCATGTCCCGAAAAGAGCAAAACTGCAAACTGTGGGATTGTTACACCAAGTGTTCTTAGTTCAGTGCTGACCCATTTCTGAAGGGTGGTAGAGATGACGCTGGGTTTCCCCATGGCAAAGTCAGTCTTACTGCTGTAAAGGAAATACGCCACCATTTCTGGGGCTTCACAATCCATGGTCACCGACACTGATATTTCTCTCCCTGCCATAGCAGCCAGGGGTTACTTATACTGGTTATGGGGGCTGTTCTGCCTACTAGCCCGAAGATCCACTGCAGTCATTGCTGCATCTCTCACTTCTGGGAACGAAGGGCTCATGCGTGGGGCAAAGAATAGAATCCTTCTCAAGG